>NC_081266.1:9388995-10588995 GCF_030490865.1 Poecile atricapillus
ATTCTGCAGCTGTTCAAAGCAACCTAATGGGTAAAGCTGAAATTCGTATGCAGCTTTATCCAGGACAGTAGGGCAGTGAGTGGTTATTTACTCTTGCTAGAAAGCTCTGTGCGTTCCAGCAAGGTTTTAAACAATTTCCTCTCAAAAACAAGCAATAAAATTTTGCATATTTTACATCTCCACGTTGGGTTCAGAGCTGAGAAATTATCTGGGAAGCAGTCAGGAAAGCCGTAGTGCACACTGCCTTCCAAAGAATGCCTTTCTGACCCTGTCACATCCCTGCAGCGGCTTGTGATGAGAACCAGAATGTTTACGTTCTGCTTCTCAGTCTAATGCTCCACCAGCTCAGGAGCTCTGTCCTCGTTTCCAGAGTCAGGAATAAATCACATCACTTCAGAGAGCAGGTCGGTTTTTGAAATGTGCCTTCAGATTAGTCTTTCTGTCTGTCAGCAGTCAGCACAACTTAAGTTGCTTTTTACTCAATTAAGGTGACGTAACCCAGCAGTGCGGTGGACGTAGCTGAGCAGTCTGAGAAGTTTGAGGTAATTTGCCTGCCAGCAAATCCTGCTGGAACCTCCACATCAACAATACTCGAGTTGTTATTGTGAATGGGATAGTGTTTTGAGTTAGAATTCCTAAGGGATTTAATCTTGTAGCTTCAGGCACCTCAGAAGTTATTTCAAAAAGGTTGCCTGTGTTGGCACTTACACTGTGTCCTAGTGATTTCTGGGCTGACTTTTTAGACTTTCCTTACACACCAAAAGTGGTTAAACCAGAGAGAAAGATAGAACTTGACATGTTTTTGAAGCTTTCTTCCCAATGCCTCTGCTCTGCTTTCACCTCAAAATTCCCTCTGCAGTTCCTCACTGGTAATTCCTATGCTTTTATAGTTTCAAGTGTGTTACCTCTATTGTGTCAGATTTTAGGAAAGGGAATACAAGGCTCTTCTGTGCTGCTGCTGTTCCAGTGAAGCTCATAGTTATAAGAACATTTAGCAGCTCCTTCATTACCCATCTGAAGTTGTGTATTCTGTCCTGTTCAATTCCAAATGCTTCCATAGCTTTTAGCAAGACGGCTTTGTGTTTTGTGCAGTAGAACTGTAAATTAAATAATCTCATTCATGTAGCTTCTCTAGTCGAATACCAGATGCTTCCAAAAGGTGCTGTTGCTCAAGGAGCTTCTTACAATGAGAATTTTTCAATTTATCTCTTGTTCCTGCTTGCCAGCAGATATCAGTGATGACAAACACAACCTAAAACTGTGAGAGTTGCTACCAGATTGACACCACCGGAAAGCAGTAGATTTTTACCTAAAGAAATGTCAGCTAGGACATTAAATCCTGTGACTTCACTGTAGCTGCTGTGTGGAGCCCGTGGATCTCATTGTCCTAACAGCTGAGTCTGTAATACCCTCATGATTGGGTGTTCTTTACCAAAACAATCTGCAGTGTTAAGTGCAGCGTGTGGTTGTGTTGCTGCTTTAAAAACAGGCAGAATTCAGTTCAGGACATCTTCACATCAGCATCAGAATCACCATCAGTTTCAGGCTTCTGTTTTTATCTGCTCTGTGGATCCCTGTGGCACTCTGGTGTAACTTTGTGCAGACAAAAGCCTGTTTCCTCATCTCCTAAGTGTGTTCCAGCTGGCTTTTGAAATAAAACTGATGCCTTGAGGAAGCTGCTACCAGTGCCTTTAGGCTGTCACCTTGGATTCGTTCCATATGAAGTAAGACCTTGTGTCTTGACTTTGGTTGGTTTTTGTTTGGTGTTTGTGTGTTTTTGAGGTCCCACTGAGAAAAGATGCCAGAGACTTCTTAATGTCAGGGGAGGGGTGGGGGATGGTGTTTATGAAAGGAGTTTCATTTCTCAAGTCAGAAGTAATCATGATCTCTTAAGAAGTGTGTGAGGAGTAATAAATCTTAATTTGTGTGAGATGAGAGGCAGTTTTGGATGTACTCCAAGGAAAAATGGTACCTTTAAAATGAAATATTTACTTCTAATCTTTATTTTCTTTGCAAGGAACCTGTAGAGGTTGTTTGGATTCTTAATTTTTAATATTAGGGTGGTATCAAGAGGACTGAACCTGCTCTAAAAGGGGGTGAAGTGAGAAGAGGCAAGTTAATACAACTGTTTGTCTGACACAAAAAGGGATGCCCTAACTAGGAGAGTTAAAACAGTCGTAGAGACATGAAATGAAAAGTGAGAATTCAGCATATAAGAAGAGAGAGTGGAGAAATCCAGAAGGGAAATAGGAATACATGTTATTTTGTTAAGGTGACTCTTACAGGATATGTATAACAAGCATTTAATATCTAATGTAGTATTGGTAGGGGAACCCTGGACAAGGAAGTCTCTAAGTCTGGGAAAGGTCTTTGAAGCGTGAAATAATTGGGTAGTTTGGCTGGGGGAGCTCCAGAGTGTTTTGACAGCCTAATGCAGTCTGAACTAATTGGTAGTTTATGAGCTTGATCCTTGTTCCATTTGAGAGGAGGGACTGGCATTGAGTGAATTGTCTTTGGTAGTGCTTTGAACTGCCTCTATGACTTGTTGGAGTTCTTCCAAGTTATCTCCAGCTTATTTCTTTATAAATACGGCTCATTTTGTCATACTTGATGTCCTCCTCTGAGAGTGTATGCATTCTTGTTATGAGATTTGGTGCCTCAACTTGGAATTAGTGGCAAGGCCAGATTTGCCACTGGTGTAGTCTGGCACATAACCCATTCTTCTTTCTTTGTATTCATTTTATTCTTCTCTTGCTCTCCCTGCCTGGCATGTCAGGCAGGAGAAGGGCAGGAAAGCTTTCAGATGCAATGGATTGCTTCAACTCCAGTAGGGCCATAATGTTTGGTCTTTTGGAAGACTTTTGAGTCTGTTTCCTTGCTGAAGCTGCTCCTCTGTCATTCTTAGGAGCATCCTGGAAATGGACTTCTCTGGTCAGCCTTGGTTGCTGTAGAAGCTCATATCCAGTCAATTGATACTCAAGTCCTATTAAAACCAGTCCTGTCTGAAGTGCTTTTGGCAGCAAAGAATCTCTGAGTGCTGCAGGGGTTGGTACTGAAGATTTCTGTGTCTAATTTTTCCCTGTATTCTGGAATTATGAAGCACTCACATAAATATGCAAGTATACATAGGTAAGCTGTAAAATATTCCAGTAAAGAGGAAATAACTCCTTATTTAAATTGCAACATTATCTTATTAATAATTTATTCATTACATGTAAATTGATCCTATATTATAACTCTCTCCATGGACAAACTGTTCTCTTCCTTTTTGTTCCAAAATTAATTTTTTTTTTTCAATACTGAGGCACTGGTAAAATGGACAAGTTGGATCAGTACCCCTGTTGCTCCTTTCCAAAAATACTATGCCTACAAATTAATATTGGAAAAGCTTTTTTTGTCTAGTGCTCATTACAGTTACTTAGTTCAGGATTGACAGTGGTTATATGGGGGAAATTATTTGGTATTAAAATGCGCAATTACTGTAAGTTCTTATTAAAAATATACACAGGATGAGTAAAGAAATAGATATAATTAGATATTCAATCCAGTTAATGTTTTTGATGCCACAGTTATGAAGCAAAGCCCATTTGGGTATGGACCATTCCCAGTCCATCACGGTGGCTTGTTTGCAGTTCTCCTACAGTTTTATGGTTTCTTCATTCTCAGAAAACAGCAAGGAAGGAACCTCAAAAAACACTCTATCTGCCTCATTAATGGAAAGATTTGAGCCATGACAAAAGTGGTGCAGATGAGGAGGCTGTTTTAGATGTTCATGCAACGATTGTTGCTTTGGAAGGAAACTCTGAGGCAGATTTTTGGGGCTTGAAGGATAAAGTAAGTATTTCTGTACAAAAGTTTATTCCCAAGTTGTAAGTACTGTGGTGACATGTTTGCTTTGTTTAAAAGAAAGTGTTGGTATTATTCTAAGATCAACATGAGATTTCTCTGTAATACTCTATCCAGTAAGATTTCCTTGTTGCAAGATCACTTTCAAGCCCATATGTAATTAACTGGCTTACAAAAGCATCTTGATTTCCCTGTCAGCAATGCAGTAGTTTTATGATAAGAGCTTGCTAATTCTTATGTCCTTGCTGGAGGACAATCTTGTTCTTGCATTCTCTCTTGCCAGGATTTGGTCATCCTGGATAGAACTGGTAACTGAATCTTAGGGGTTGCTCTACAATTGATCTGTTTTATTGTGAGAGTGCTGCAGAGGTGCATCCTCAGCCATAGAGATCAACTAAAAATACCCCCAAATACTTAAATACTGAAGATATGGAGTGTGCCTGTTGAGGATGAGCAGGGCTGGTGATTTCATCCATACTAGGAATTTTGGATTGTGAAAGCCCGGTGTCCCCAGTTCCATTTATTAGAGTGGAAACCTGGTTAGGGTGAATGAGCCCCTGTTAAAAGCAGTAGTGGATTTCAGAACATGCACATTTCCACTTTCTTCAACTGTCACATCAAATGTACTGCAAAAAATAGTGAAAAGGTTGTAAATCCATGGGTGTACCACATTTAAGCAATAATCCGGTAAAATCACATCCAGCGGGTGCAGACTTTGAGATAACAAAAACTGTGCAAAGCGATCAGAGAGTCAGGGAAACACAACCTGTAAGGAGAGATTATGTAGCCTACAGAAGAGGGAGCTGGAAGGAACTCCAGAAATACACTAATAATAGCTGCAGCAAAGTGAGAGCAATTGGTTTTCTGTGTCTGGTAGCTGGGACAAGTACTAATGCTCTGAAGCTGGAGCTGGGAAATAAACAACGTAAAAAGAAGAATATTCCTGATAGTTTCAAAAGCCTTGGTGGGACAAATTACAGTTGCAGTCTGTGTTTGTAGTCATGGTGTTAACACACATCCAAATGATTGTTTTGTTTATTAAGCATGTGATCAAAGCATTCAAATATCTAGCTATAGCCTAGATTTATTGGCTAAGAATGTGCTCTGCATGAGCATTTTTGTTTTTATTTTGAAATTATTATGTCACTAATAAGTTGACATGTGTTAAACTTTCACATTTATTTTTGAATCAGTGTTTGTTCAGTCTTGAGTTTTTTTTTTGTTTGTTTGTTTGGTTTTTTGGTGCTGCACTCTGCATTGTGAAAGACTTTACAGATGCGTATTACTTTTAGGATGGATTTATTAGCTTTCCAGTAGTAATTAATCAGGTACATTCTGTTGCATATTGTCTGCATTTTTTGGTCTATTTTTCCCCTCTCTGAATGTAAATCTCATTGAAGTTTCATTCTATGCTTATATGGATGATAAGATATTAATCCTTGACTGAGTTTTCCTTTATCATGTGTAGCGCACAAATCAAAATACCACTTGGTTTCTGGGCTAAGAAGGGGATTTTCTCAGGTAAAGCTGAGGCAGCTGTATGTGTTTATAATGGTACCAGGTATCAGAGCAGCTGTATTATGTGGTAGCTGTGTTCTGTGGTATCTATTCAATGGTTATTAAAGTGGTTATTATATAAATACTGGAACCAGTATTATGTACTATAACCCACTGTCTGTTACCTTTAGGAATCTGCCTTGCTTTGCATGCTAAACCAAGTGCTTTCTTTGGGGAGCCAAATTTTTTTTATTTTCCTTTGTTCATCTAGTTACCAAGATTTTACAAGTAAATGCTCCTGCAGGGAAATTAATTTTGTCTTTTGGGAGTTAATGCTGTGTTTCTTAAAAATATGTGTGTAGCAATGGCTGAATGGACTGCCTGGGAAACGAGTAAAGAGTCTTTTAGTGCTTTAGCACTCAAGAGTTGTTTTCTGTGATTGCTGGCAAAATTCTTGATGGAAGGTGAAGTCAGTTCACCTGAGTTAGGATGTTAACCTTGCTGTGATGTAATGTGGGGATAAAAGGGTTAGGCTTGAAGTTTGGGTTGATGCCTGAAGTGCCATTAGTAATTAAATTTGTGGTGCAGTGTGAAAATATTGTTGTTGGGAACAATAGATTTTTTTTTTATTTGTTAATAAACTAGTTAACTGGGAGTGCAGGTTCTGTGCTCTGGCATTAATATTGATTAAACATATTATTTTTTAATAAGTGGAGGGGAGAAAAGCCCCACAAGCATCAGTTTGTTCTCATAAAGGATTATATACCTGTTTCAGAACAATTCTAATGCATTCCCTAAGTGCATATTCAGGGTAGGATTTTATTGTAATCTTAAATGTTCTATTTTGTTATTACGCTGATACCCATGTTCCTATGCAAAAAAGCATTAAGGCTGCCTTTGGGATGTTTTGTCAAAGTGGTTGAATTTTATAGCTCAATTTTAATTGTCTAGGAAATGGGGGGTTGCTTTTGTTTTTGTTTTAATGAATGGTCATCTAGAGTATAACCTCAGAATGGTTGTACTAGGCAGACAGACCTAAAAGACCTGTGTGTGATGAATGTTAAGACCTTGAGGAAAAAATACAATGAAAATAGGGTATCTACTGGGTGTGTGGGTGTAGCTAAATGCTGCACCAAAGCATGTTGTGGTATTTTAGTACTTTTAATCTGCATATGCATGTGGGTTTTTTTGCTCTCTAGGATACTTTATGATGGAAGATAAAGAATGTGTTCCATTTGTTTCTTTTGATGAGCAAAACTTGCTTTTCAGTGAAGCTGCTCATCCATCCCATCCGTCCCATCCGTCCCATCCATCCCTCCATCCATCCCTCCATCCATCCCTCCATCCATCCCTCCATCCATCCCTCCATCCATCCATCCATCCATCCATCCATCCCTCCATCCATCCATCCATCCCTCCATCCATCCATCCCATCCCTCCATCCATCCATCCCTCCATCCATCCATCCATCCATCCACCCATCATGATGAATGATGATGAGTGCAGAAGGAATTTTCAGTATCACTTTTCAGTGTGGCTCCCCAGTTTGTCTTTCTGCTTTGTCTGTGCCATTTCTCTCGTGTGCCTCCTCCCCATTCTCTGTGCTTGAGTGCAGGTGACCGCGGGCTCTCAGAGACCCTCCGTGTTCATTGCTGTCCCTGGGGCTGGAGTAGGGCACAATGCTGCATCTCCATGGCCCCTGGAGTTCCATGGTGACAGGGTTGGCTGCTGTTCCATGTTTGCTTTTTGACTGCCTCTGGGCTTTTCTTTTCCAGCCCTTTTCTGAGAGGCAGCACCTAATCCAAGCCTGATGCCTGGCTGCGCTTCTGTTCCCTGTAAGAATCCCTTTTCAATTAATGCACCCCTTTCAATTGCTATCTTGTATCTCAGGCACAGGCTATTGTGGGTTTTCTCAGCAGCCCTCTTCAATCAAATTTCCCTGTCCTGAATAATTTTATATCAAGTGCAAGTTATTCCTGTGCACTTCACTTGCTTTTTCAGGGAGTTTATGAATATCTTGAGTATAATGGGTCCCGTATTCTGCATATTCCTACCTGTACATACACGGGGCTCAGGTTTTGTTTCATTACTGTGAGACTTCTTTAAGAGATCTGAGTGAAGGACTTAAAAAAAATAAAAATCACATTTTTACAGATAACCATGTGGCTCTGATTAATATGATTCCATTACAATAAATGTGAGAGGCTTTCCCCTGCAGAGGTGATACTAATTTTCTTCACGGTATACTCTATACATTGAAATTTCTATTAATTATGTTCTTCTCTGAATACCTGATAATTATATTCTTCTTAATACCCGATAACCACCCAATAGAGGCTGAACTGGGAAAAAAGCAGAGAAGTGAATAAGCAGACAGGATCACCCTTTGGTATCCACATTCTTTGGATAAAACCATCCTCTTACATGTGAAGAGCAGCCATTATGTCATATTATTAATTCTTCTCCTTATTTCCTTAGAATAATTAATATTACTTTAAAGTAATATTTTTTTTTTAAATACTAATTTAACCAGGTGGTTTTATTGCAGTTCACTTATGAGTTCTCCAAAATAAAACTTCCTTAGTGACATGCTTTGGGACGCTTTATAACTCTCTTGCCTATAAAGAAATGCTTCAGTGCTTCTAAGGGGAACTTGGTTTCTCCAGTGAGAAAAACGTGTTTTACTGTGGTTTTGCCTGTCTTAAATGTATTTTCTGCCTCCTCAGATCAAACCTCTTCTTAAGATTCTAAGAGAATTTTGTCTGTTTGGAGCAAGCCTCTGTTCGATTTTTGTGCCATATGCCAGAGGCAATTTTTCTTGGCCTGCTGAAATGCAGCTTTACGTTTTTGCTTTCCATACTTGGACCGGGTTCCACCTTTTGGAGGGTCTTTTTTTTCTTGTGGATTTTATTTAGTGGCTTTTATGTTTTAAAGATTACGACTGAATAAGAATTGGCTGCTGTGTTTACCCAGCAGCTCCTCTGCCTTCCCCCCAGCTCCCTGCTTTCTTACTTGCAGCTGAAACAGAAAACTCCTGACTTTCTGGTAGATGGCAGCATTTACTGCCTGTTCTCCTGCCCATCCCAGTGCTTGCTGGAGGAGCTGGATTCACTTAATATGTGGGCAAACACGTTAAAGCCAAGAGGGAGGAGGGGGGGAGATTCTTGTCAGCTTTTTCCCAGACTTGGAGCAAGGATGCCATCCATACCTTTTGGAACGTGGCTTATGCTGAGCAGCTTGGCTCAGGAGAGGTTTTTCTTTTTCAGATCCTGGTTGTGTGGAATTTCTCAGAGGAGATTGAGTAGCTCAGCCTCTGAGTAAGAGGTGATGCTTCTCTGTTGCACAAGTCTGAGTACTGGATGCACAACCTATAAATACAGGGTATATAAATAGTATATGTTAAAGATTACTTAAGGTGAATTTGAACATAAAGACTAGGATTATTCTAGAAAGAAATCTGTCATTAATGTTGCCTGGCTTTAATAGCAGAGATTATTCAGGCTGTTTAAATCAGGTGGTATTTCCAGTCTTTCTTTCAAGCTCTCAGTATTCTGTTCTCTTTGCAAATTTTCTGTGAGAACACACTTGATGTCCAGTTTAACATTTTACTTTGGCATAAATTTAGAAGTGAACTGAGAGGACAAAAAAGCAGTGTTGGAGTAGGATGTGGAATAAAATGCAATGGGGACACAAATGAGGATGATGTGGGAAAAGTAGGTATGTCAGGGGTAAATAGAATTGCAATATTTGGTGTTTTCATCCTTCCTGTGGAAAAAAAAAGCATGACTGGCTTCATTGGGTAACTGTGCTTTCAACCAGTTAGTGTATATATATCTAAAGGGGAGGCAAGTGTCAAAATATTTTTAAATCTTGCTTTTTATGTCCTTGAAATGATTGAATGTAGGGGAGGGAATGGAAATAGTTCATTGCATTATGGAAGTGTTGACTTTTGTGTCCAAACCAATTCAAGGAACATATTGAAAATGCAGTTATAATCTGTTTATCATGTTCCTCCTGTTAACAAAAACATTTGGATATTTTTTGCCAATCATATCAGACACTTTAAAGTCATCAGAGTATAGATGGAAATATCTTCTGAAGAATATGTAACTCACAGACTGGTAAAAATATTAGCCTTTATGGAAGAACTTCATAATACCTGTGCTGTGAATGTTAAATAATATAGCACTTTTCTAATGAAATCTCTAACTCACTGCATTTTTGGGCTGTAAATCTGCTGGAGCTGACTAAATCCTTATGTGTCTTGAAGGCCCAGGTCACTGGTGGGTTACAGGTGTATCAGTGTGACTAAATCAAATTATTGATTCAGAAGAAGAAAGAATGACTTTTGTAATGATACAAGATTTAAAAGGTAGAGTAATTCTGTTATTGCTAGGAACAGAAATTTTTGACTGTTTAATCCATTCTGGCTCTTTCCTTCTCCCTCCTTTCTGTCCCAGCCTGAGTAGATAGCCCAGAGGAAAGAAGTCTCTTTCTCCAGGAAACCTACTATTTTTATTTTCCATGCTCTGAAGGCGAATTCTGTTCTTCGTATAAAAATTTATGTAAAGGATTTTTGGGGATAAACCACAGCAGTCCTTTCTCAGCATCTTTGAAACTTGAGATGAAGTCTAAACCAAACAAACGTGAGACTGTTTGGGGGGTTTGGTTTTTGTTTTTTTTTTTTTTTCTGAAGGAATTTACCTCATGTCTCTTTTACTACTTAAAAGGCTTTTGCTTAGGGTAAGACCCATTCTTGTAGCAACCTTCCTGCTCTTGCTGTTCAAGCCAGGAAGAACATTTGAGGCTCATTTTAATAAATGTAGACTGTCTTATGTTGTGAGATTCATTTTGTTGGGACAAGCTAAATACTTGGATAGGATTTAGTTTTTATTTGGTGGGGTATTGTTATTTTTTTTAAAGTTGCATTTGTATATTAGCTTATGCTGCAGATCAGGTTACTTCTTTCGCATGCTTCTGTGAATAAGCTGTGCATGTTCCACATTAAAATATTAATGCAGGACATATTTGACTCCTTGGCACAAGAATAAGATTTTCCAGGTGAAATGACTTGAAGTTGTAAAAACCATGCCAAGTACTGCAGTGCCAAAGAGCACTAGTTTATATGTAATTATTCTCAGATGTACTTCATACAATTAATAATTATATTGTACTTAGCATCATGAATAAAACCTGTTTTTCCAACTGTTTAGGTTATTCATATCTGAATCACTTCAACATGGGTTATTCTGGGGAAGGAAGTTGGCACTAAGTAGAATTTCTTAATGTTTCCAAGAGTGAAGAGGAATTTGGGACTGATTTTTAGAATGGACCTGTTGCCACACTAACCTGTGTTCATCCACAAACAGGCATAAATGTTCTGTACACAATTTAAACCAGAAAGCTGCTGTGAGGGGATACCAGTCAGGTCATCTTTCTAAAGCTGCTTCCAAACTTTAAAACTTGGATGAAGTATTTGAGGGTTAATGCTACTTTTGAGTTAATAAAATCAAAAGCTTTGGAGGAAATATGTGTTACAGGCAAGCATAAATGCTGACACTTTGTTTGGAGGATCTCTTACCAGGTCTTAAAAGAGCAGAAATGCTTGGTCTGGTCTTTAAAATAAAAATTTAGGGTTTAAAATTCATATCCAGAAGGAATAAATGTGATAATCATCAAAGGTAACTTCTGTCTTCACACTCAAAAGGAAATTCAAATGCTTCTAAGTCAACTTGCACTCAAGTCAAATTTCTCAAGCACACAAAATCTAAAACAGTTTGTCTAAAGAGAATAAAAAGGAAAAATGTAGTAGGCCACAATGTAGCTCTAAAGAATCAAAATACCCCTGTATGAAAGTAAAACAAGTCACTTTGACATTCTTTAATACCTTCAGGACATTCTTTATCACATTTGAAATGTGAAGTGGTGATGTAATTTTGATTGATCATACAATGACACTGAAAATATCTCTATGTGTGCAGTTCAGATATTGGTATTTCTAAGAAGCTTTTGGTAGCATTTTTTATCTGAATGTGCTCTTTGGACGGTTCCTATTTCCGTGGGTTGGCAGTGGAGTACTAGATTATTGCTTGTGGAGATTGATTTTTTTTTTTTTTTACCTCCTGATATAAAAACTAAAGGAAATTGTAACTCTAAAATCTGGGAGCAGTAAGTAAAGGATTTCTTTGAATATTAACTTATTACAAGCTATAAGAAAATAAATAAAAACCCAACCAAACAAAACCAACCCAGAAAACAAAGCAACAAAACCCCAGCACAAACACACCCTGCAATTCCTATATTTAACAGAATTTAGTAATACAATGTGTAATACTTACCTGAACAAAAAGTTACTTTCAGACTATGGTAGTATTTTCCCTTAAATACATTTAGTAGGAGCACCTGTTTTAAAACTTACAGCAGAATTAACTTTTTTAATACTGTTCTTGGATTGTTTTTGATGTTTTGGTGCAGTAAGAACACTGTATCTTATTTAATTTAATCTTAAAAAATAATACAAGTGTGAGGACACCTTGTGTCAGAGAGAGAGAGAGATTAGGGTTTTAGCACATTAATTGAAACCTACTTTTTGGGAAAGCACTTTTTTCTTTGTCTGTCAAACTTCCAGTTCTAAACAAATTACTGAACTTCAGACCCTGGGTTTTCTTGAGCAGGGAGTGTTTGGGTGAGGAGTTTAGAACAGGAGTTGTGTTTTATTTGTTTGCTTTACACATTGAATGAATTATTCAAAACAGGGGAAAGATGTCAGTGAATCTTCAAGTACTGCTGTGCAATCCTGTGTATCCCAGCACATCCTGATGGGCTGTGGTGTGACTTCCTGGGAGCTGGAAGCTGCAAGTATGTGCCTCAGGAGCTGTCCTGGTGTAGGTGGACAAATAAAAAAATCCTGTCATACTCAATTAATAATCCTCAATTAATAGCTGGGGGTTAGTTGACGCTGCTGTCTCATTAGCCCTTGCAAGTACAACATTTGGCAGATGTCAACACCTGTAAGGCACCCTTTGCTATGGAAATACAACAAATTCTTGTTTTTCTCTAGTGGCAGGATGTTGCCAACCTATTTCAGCTCTGTTGGCATCGCTCTGCAGTTGAGAGCACAATGATTCATTTGGTAGTACTATAATATCTCAGCATTATAGTCTCAGCAGCTAAGGATTTACCAAGAAACAGTATTAATCCATAATTAATGCTCTTTTATAATTATTCTGCAATACTACATGTTTATATACAGAGTAAATTAGATTATTATTTTGAAGGTTTTCAGATATAATTTGCTATTTGAACTGCAGCATAGGATATTGCCTTGTAGCTCTATGTAAATTGTTTAAAGGCACCTAACACAATAGATATTTTTTCAGATGAAGGAATTAATGTGATAAAAATGTTAAACTTTTATTTGTCTGGAGATGGTTGCTGGAGAGTTTTGTAGCTGACAATAAAGATGGTCCAGGAGGGTTTGCTCTGTGCATGGTTGAGTTGTGTAGGTCAAACGTGGTGATTTTTGTCTACAGAATCATTGTCTGTCAAACTGCACATTGCAGTTACAGATTTCTTTGGGTACAATCCACTGCAGAAGACAGAGCTGCTGTTGGGCGGAGAAACTTGGAGACAAGTTGGAATAAACACATTTACAGGTTTTGTCCGTTTATGCTGTTTGCACACTCACAATGTGCCTGAACTTGAACTGTACAAACTTCTCTTTTTCAAACTGGATTACTGAAAGTAATTCAGTCTTTTTATATAATTTTCTTCCTTTTCAGTTAAGAACAAAACCAGTTTGTCATATTTTCTTATTTTATTTGAATTTATGCAATTGTTTAGGGATTTTTTTCTGAGTTTCAAGCAGTTTGCTTTGAAATCTTGGGTCACAAATGGCTTAAAAGGTGCAGAATCAGCAGCAGTTTCGAAACACAAGCAAATTTTGATTTGTTCTTTTCATCTCTTCAGCAGAGGATTAAAGTAATCATGTTCTCATGTAATAATCAGTGTATAATAAAGCATTTGATCTTTCTTTTATTTTTCTGGTTTTCGAGTAGGATGTCAGAACATTTTTTTTAAATTTTCGCTTTCAGTGCTGCTTTATGACTGTTTGTATTTCAGTGTTTGTGTGGATATTTCTAAGTAACACCTTAGCCTTAAGAAAAGCCCATCAGAGGCTGATGAAAAGAACAAGCTGTGAATGAATTGCCTCTGGCTTTCACTGAAGGCTGTCTTGCTCATTAATTTTTCTCTTTTCTTTTTTGGGCTAACTGGGTTTTTGTACTTTGGTTTCAGCATGTAATATACCATACAGTTTACCTCTCAAATTTCCTGTGATTTTTCTTTTTTTTAAGTTCTTTGGATGATAAGGAGCTTTTTACTTACAGGAAGCCAAAACTCCAGTATTTACTATTCTATTCTTAAAGGTACTGTAAATACACATGAATGTACATCAGTGTTAGTAATTTTAAAGATGGGTATTCTAAGAAAATATAATCACTAAATATTCTTGGTGTATACTACCTTAAAAGAATTTGTACTGGAGGATTCAAAACTGAAGAGACTTTTATTACTCTTGTAAATCCAATTGAATTGTTGATTTTCTTGTGGTTTTGTTTTTAGTTTATTTCCTGTGAATTATGTTTGAATAGTATCCTGAGAATAAATTGTGTACTTTTTGAAGGACATGAAATATTGGAGTGATAATGAAACTTCGTCCCTGGGCTGTTGTCCCGAAAGCAAAAGTCAATTAAAAAAAGCATTTTCAAGTGTTGCTCCCTCTAGTTTTTATTGATGTATGTAGGCTTTTTCCTATTGAGGAGAGTATAAAGCTCATTAAATCAGTTAAATCTGTTTTAACGAGAGGGAAAGGCAGAATGTGATGATTTTCATCTGTGCTGGTTTTATTTGAACTGTCACTGAGATTAGATTTGCTTGCAGCAGCTTTAGGAGGTTGGTGTCTGACGTGGAGTTCTTGGGGAGGGTAATGCTGAGCTGGTGGCAGCTTGGACAGAAGGAAAGCCTGTGCTATTAGGGGCTAATCCACTCTGCTGGATCCTGTGATTCAGCTGACAACAAAATTAAACAGCTACACCCTGGCTGGTGAATTTTGTTGTCTGAATATAATAAATAGTATCCCTGTTTCAGGCATCTGTCTGTGAAACCCCCCTAACACAGACTCGTATCAAGTATCTGATGGAAATTTATAATTACAGACCTGTGTTGTGTAGGGAAGTTCAACTGCAAATTAGCTGTGGATCGTTCAGAGTTTAATTATCCTGTTCACTGGTTTCATAATCTTTCAGTGTCTGTGGCTTGAGAATTACTCTACTCTCCCTTCCACAATCCATGCTGCATCAGTTTCCAGGGAAACAGGGAACAGAGGGTAAAGCTCTGGCCTGCTGGAGGGAGATGTTCTTATTTGGCAGGCTTGTGTAATAGGCAGTGAAAGTCAACTCTGTGTCACAAGTGGGTGGATCACGTCCTGCCTTGTTGAAAAGGTGAAGAAGCCAGGGGAATAGAAAAAACTGTTGGAAGTTAGTTTTAAAGTTTGAAAATACAAAACCCTGGTTTCTAATCCATTGATGCTGTATCATCATTCCCACTGGGCTTCATGTAGCTGTGAAAAGCAGCCAAATGTAGGAGAGATTATCTCCCCTACATTTATTATTATATTATATTATTATCCAGCAGTTTGTCGTGTGCTGTGTTCAAGGTTTTTTGAACAGTGTATTTAGTGGTTTTTGCAGCATTTGACAGAAACAGATTGCCAGAGGTGAGGATTTGTTTTGGAGGTTTTTTGGAGAACCTGCACAAGAATTCCTGGCCAGCAGCTGTCTGTGGTTCAGTGACTTCAAGAGTCAGAGCTGATATCTTTGTGTTTAACTGCACCTGATGGGTTTCTGTGTTCACCCCTGACCCCACACCAACTCTCCACAAGTTGTTTTAAAAACTAATTAAAAGCTCTGTGTTGTTTCATACATGCACACAAAACTTTCAGTGAATTCTCTGAGATGACCAGTCTATGAAATGGTATCTATTACTAGATTATATTACTGTTACTGCTAAGGTTTTATTCCATAGTAGAAATGGTCGTCTCAGAGCCCCCTGTTGGATTTTTCAGAATCATGGAATGGTTTGGCTTGGAAGGGGATTTAAAGATCATCTTGCTGCCATGGGCAGGGACACCTTCCACAGGACCAGGTTGTTCAAAGCCCCATCCAACCTGGCCTTGAACACCTCCGGGGAAGGGATGTCCAAAGCTTCTCTTGTCTGTCTTGTTCCAGTGTCTCACCACTCTCATAGTAAAGATTTTTTTCCAATATCTAATGTAACTCTACACTCTTTCAGTTGGCAGCCATTCCCTCTTGTCCTGTGTAAAATAGAGAGGGTTTTTTTTCATTAGTACCACTATGAAATACCACTTGCTATTTTACTGCTTGTGTTCCTAATCTTGTGTAAATCTTCTGTGATCCTTCAGCTGGGCCCTTCTTGTCATCCTGAATGGCACCCATGGTTCTGGGAATACTGCTAAGGTTTAACTTGTGTATTCACTCCCTCTTTGAAATCAGGGTGAAGAGTTTGTGAGCTCAAGTCCTTGCAGGTTTGTTAATTTGCATCCTTTCATTGTTGTGAACCACTACCATCTCTTCATTTCTGGCACCTTAGTTTCTTTCAGCAGCTTTAACAAGTGACCTTATAGGGTACTTTCAGGAGAACCAGATTCTCTGTGAGCTGAAAGGCCTGTTAGATGTTTTTATTATTATTTTTTGGTTTTGTTCATTTTTTCCCTTATTTGGTTTATGGGGTTCTTTTTGTTGTTGTTAGCTTGTTTTACCCAATAGTTCTCTGTGCTATGGCATTCATTTTCAAAAGCTGTTGTGAATGTTTTTATTTCTTTTTTAATTCATTGGGGCTTTTTTTGGTTGAAAAGCTTTCTGATTTTGAAGTTTGAAATATGAGCTGTGTTAGGTTTGAGATATAGGCCTGTCTCTCCCCTTTTTACTCTACACATTTGCAAGTGATTCCTCAGAGCCTGCAATGTATTTATATTTAGACTTGTGACTTTTCATTGAATTTTGTATTCCTTTTTCCATTTGATCACTTTGAGAATTTTTCTTTGTTCAGTACTTCTCTTACTTTGCTATTAGTGATGCTGATCTCTGTTTTGTTTTAATTAATTTGGAGTGCTAGTCACGTTTCCCTTGCAATATATTAAACTTCCTCTAATGCAGACGAGTTTTGCTGCCACTGTTTTATCACTGTTATTTCATCAACTTAATTTTTGCATATTGAGAGACTTGAGAGATGAGGCAGAGATCTTGTGCTTGTTCAGATTGGTTCAGCCAGTGCTCATGGTTGTAATTCTGCACTGGCTACACAGTCAGCAAGTTGTCAGAATAGCATGTTCTTCTAAGTAGTTAATTTTAAATTCATTAAATTTGTTTTTATAAACTGATAACTCTACAAAAGGGTATTGTAATTTCTCTTTCTTTGCCTCCCTTGGGCTCTATTCTCTGTGTCTACAACTTTTCTCTAGTCTCCCAGCCTTCTTTGGGCTGAATTCTTTTGGGATCCTCCCTCGTGGGGAGTTCCACTTATCTCAGTCTTTATGATTCGAAGAAAACTCCCGAGCTTGTTAGAATCTTGTTTCTCCTGTTTATTGAAGGATCCTTACAAAACTTAACAGGTCTCTCCAGGCTGGTTACAAGGTTAATCTTTGCAATCTGGTACATTTCTTTCTTCTGATGGTACAAACAAGGCCTTGTGGCACACTTCGTGTCTGATACACAAAATGGCCCCGAACTACGCAGTTCTTTTATCTTTATACCTATTTTTACCCAATTAACAATAGACACGTATATTATTTTTCTTAATGACCCAATGACCCATCACCTCTGTGATGCACTGCGGCATTTTCTATCCAATCACTAACTATTACCCAAAAACCTCCAGGAGAAGAACATGAAGAAGAAAGAAGAAAGGACAAGGGACAACACCCTAAATCCTCCATCTTGTCTCCTGTTCTCTAAACTATTTTTTTTCACCCAGTGATTTAAGAAACTTTCTAATCTACACACCTACACTTTTAGCTTTTTTCATCTAACTTTATCATTTGTTTTCATGTATCACCATGAAAACATGCTCATGAATTTCATATAATATGAAATTCAGTGTTCTCTTGAATCCCAGAACTAAAAATTAAAAACAAGGGCACACAGTCTGTATCTCAGACTCCAACATTGGTGTTACACCTTTACAGTCTTGCAGATTTTTATAGCTTGGATTTATTTGCAAACAAACACAATGAAAGATTTAAGACAGTAATTTAAATTGGGAGTAGCTTCTTCTTAAGGAAGTAAAAGCCTTTATTTTTGGGTTAATAAAATTACTTCAGAATTAAACACAAATAGAATTCATTTTAAAACTTTAGGATTTTTCTGTTACCTTGATCACAAGTCCATTCAAGCCATAAAGGTTTTGTAAAGTGCAAAATGACTTTCCCAAGGTACCCTTTGATTTTCCTTCTGCCCTGGACTATGGACAGAAATCACTGATTTTTTAAAAACTTTTAATAAGAATAAAGAGGGAGTTTGCTGGATTTCAGAACTACTTATGAGTCTGCTAGAAATCTTACTCTGTTTCTATCATGAACTATCAGAGCAGGTACTCTTTGCTGCAAAGAGAGAAGTTCCACCTGAATATGAGGAAGAATTTCTTTCCTGTGTGGGTGACCAGAGTCTGGAACAGATTGCCCAGAGAGGGTGTGGAGAATCCCTCACTGGAGATGTTCCAGAACCATCTGGATGCAATGCTGTGCCATATGCTCTGGGATGACCCTGCTGGAGCAGGGAAGTGGGGCCAGATGACCGCTGTGGGCCCTTCCAGCCTGACCCCATCTGGGATTCTGTGGTTTTGGTCAGGTATTCCTCATGTTAACCTAAATTTATAAATAAGCCAGGGCAGACTGAGTTAGAAGTGATCACTAAATGTGATACTGTAATATGACAGAAGTCATAATCCTTAGTAAGAAAAATATTTCTGATGTTTCCTCCATTCTTTATTTCAGTGCTCAACTCAGAAACCCTAGGAGAGGATTCGTTTGCCCAAAACTTGGGGTTTTTTTGCCTGCTATGTCTGTTGTCTTAATAAAACAGTTTGCTTCAAATTCCACCTACTTATGATTTTAAAAGAGATTTTTTGCCACATTAATCCAAGCCCTGTTTTTGCACTATTACAGTCAAATTGCCACTATCACTCCTTGTTCCTGCTAGGAAGTGTCTAGCAAAGTACAACTCTTTCCATTGCAAGTCTTGCCTCAAGAAATCCTATGGTTAAACAGGCTTTTCACAAGAAAAGAAATTCAGCTCTTGTGCCAATCAAAAGAGAAACCGACATAAACTCATCATATGAGCTTTTTTGATTGTTTGGTGGCATAACAGTGCCTCTGCAGATGGAAAACTGGGACAATAGTGGGATTTGGAGCAGCCTGTTTGCCTTTCCTCAGCAAGGGAGGAGGAAGGGGGGAAATGTCACCTTTAAAGTGGGGGAGAAAAAAAACAATAATCAGAACTACAATGTCTACTTGGAATTCAGGTGGCTGCACATCAAATTACCTCTAACAGTCTGACTGCTGATTGCTACTATTCATGAAAAGGGGCTTTATTTTAGTTCTGAAATAATCCAGAGCAACAGCTCCCCCGTCAAGTTTTCCCGTCTGAATTGCTAAAATGTTCTCTTTTTTAATTTTCTCTCTTGACCCTCTCCTCCCACTCACCTCTTTGAACACAGATTTAAATACATTCAAAGAGATAGTGAGGAAGTAGTTTTCAGTCCATCTCATACAGCCAAAACACTGCTGCAAAGTGCCTCCCTTAAATTTTGGGAGGAATCAGCTGACAGAGGAAGGTTAGTTGGCTGAAGGCAAGGTAACATGAGAAAGAGCAGTTCAAAAGCATAGTGACAGTTTTACCTGACTCCTTTTCAGTTAATCACATCCACTTCTGGACACCCATGTCCTGTTAAACCACATTACCTTTGGAGCCTGTCACCTCAGCGTGGTTCCTTCCTTTGTCTGAAACAACTAAAATCAGTTGACCTTCAAGTTACAGTGATGTTTACCTATTCATTGAGAAGTGGAGATCTAGATTGCACTTAGGATCCTGGTTCCTTGGACTGGGACTTAGGGCTGCGTTTCATTCTCCCTCCTGATTTTTAAGAGATGCTCAGTTTACTGTTACTTGTAATCCTCAATTGAAGTTTTAGTACAGTCCTAAATCAACAGAGATGGGCTTTCAAGTGGACAGTGTAAATTATAAATCCTGCATTAACAATGTGGCCACATTGGAAAATACCCTTTAGTTCCATTGCCCTTTAATGGCTCTCTTACATTGGCTATTGAATCCCATCTATCTAAATCCCATGGGAATTTTAAATCAGATGTGCTTTGGGGAACTTAGCAATAGTAATATTAATCACTCCCATAGTGCTGACAATATGTAATGGTTTGAGTGGTATGGAGGCTAGCTTTGGAGCAGGCTGTAGGCCCATGGCCTGCCAGCCCTGCCTGAGAAGCTAGCCTGGGAAATTCATGGGAGGATTCAAAACAATCCTCAAAGACACAAAACAGCCTGCAGGTGCTGTTTTCTGATTCCCGTGTTTTCCTTGCAGGAGAAGGTCAGGGGGTGGTAAACCCCACTGACCAATGATGGTAATGTAGTACTTTACTAACCAATAAGAGTTTCCTTTCTGTACTCTTCACGAACTAGTCTATATAACATGGCTGTAAGAATAAACTAGAGATTCTCTCCTGTTCTGACTCCTTTGAGAGTCCGTGTCGTTCTTTCCGCCGTTCCTAATTAGAACGACATCTGGTGACCCCTCGTGATGACGGACCGACCCTCCGAGGTCTGATAACCCGACGTGATGTGCAGCCGACCCCCGAGGTCAGAAAGCAACCGACGTGAAGACATCTGCTAATCCCCTGAGGGTAAGCAGCGAGCGAGAAAAATACCAGCCCTTCCCCCTAGAGGGGAAAGTGGAATTCTCCCGGGCTTTCCAAGAGGAAGCTGGTTTCTAACCAACGGGATAGTGGAGCCTGCCGGAGAGCGAGCTTGGAACGGCCTATCTTAGTGAAGCAAAGCTTGAAATCCCGGGTCCAAGCCGATAGCGTTTGCATAATTGCATTCGCGGAGCCGCCAAGATAAAAAAAGTTTTCATAATAGAGAACTGTGATTTAGCTGACGAGCAACTTGTCAGCTTTGCATGGCAAGACACCTTGCTGAGCATGAGACTCTGTATTCCTGAAGAAGATATACGCGCTTTGTTCCACTGGGTGAAAGCGCAAGAGTTTGCTGTGACTCTGAATGATGTGTTTAACCTTGAGATTTGGTGGTCAGTGGGAGACCACCTGTAGACTAAGCTAGCTGCGGGAGATACCAGTGCGTGCAGCTTAGCAGCAACTTGGGGAGTGATTTTTAAGGCACTGAAACAGTGCCAGCCTAAAAACAGTGAAACCGAACTGCGTGGCGGTCCTTCAGCTCTGCCCGGACCCTTAGAGAACTTTAGCAGCGGGCAGAAGCAATCCGTAGAGCAGAGATCTCCCTCTCCAAAAAATTTGAGCGCCCGCCCTCCACGGAGCTCAGCGCGCAAGTTTTGCCAGCAGAAAAACAACAAAAGAGCAGAAATCGCGCAGCTCTACCTTCACCGCACCCCCAGGCGCTGCGAGCACTGCTGCCAGCGGCCGCCGTGGAGCCTCCGCCGGTGCCCCGAGTGCCTGCCAGTGCGGCCGCGAAAAACCCTCTCTTCAGCCCCCGCCGCGCCCAGGGGGCGGGGGGGCGCCGCCGCCGCCGCCGCGGAGCCAGGGCAGACGCCCGAGCACACAAAAGAACCGCAGCCACCGGTAAAATCCCCACAGCGGCAGCAGCAGCGGCGAGAAAAAAACGAGAGAAAAGGTGGAAAAGAAGGAAGAAAAAGCTAACTCAGGACGCTGCCCGCCGCCACCGGCCGCGGGCCGGGCGGCCAGCCGGGCCCCCTAGCTCCGGTCGGCTGCAAAAACCCCCTAAAAGCCGAGCCGAAGCCCGGATCTGGAGCCGGGGCCGGAGCCGTGGCGAGCATTCTCCCCCCACACACCCATCCAAAGTGCCGGCCGAAAAGCGGCGGGGGAGGGGGGGGGAGAGCCAGGCCCCCCTTTCGCTCGCGCGCGCGCGCCCTCTGAGCTCCTTTCTTCTGTGCCGCCGGAAGCAGCGCGAAACCGCGGCACCCGCGCGGACGCCCCTGCTCCCCCCGCGCGTGCGCGCCCCGCGCGGAGCGAGCCGCGAGGGTCGGTGCGGAGCCGCGGGACCTGCACAACACCCCCGCTGCCCCGCGCTCACCCGCGCTCCAGCGGGGAAGCGGCGGGGAGGACGGGGAGCGAACGTCGCTCCCCCCGCGCCCGTCAGCGTGGCCCGCGCGCGCGCAGACCGTGCTACAGGCGCCGGGCTGGGTTCTGCCAGCCTTGTGCTGCCAGGTTCTTCTCCTGCGAACCCGAGCCGCCCCGCGAGATGATGCCGGGGCTCGAGACCCCGGCCAGCACGCGTTCCCCCCCGCCTTGCAGGGGGTGAACCGCAACAAAGTCCTGACCACTTTAGTGTTCTTTTAAACTACTATATTGACAAGTTAGACTGTCAGTTTGAACAGACTAACAATGTTTTGTGTTAGTTCACTGAGTTAAAGATATTTGACTCAACCGTCAAATCCTTGCAAGGAAAACAATCTTTAAACATCATCATAAACCAAAATTCCAAATTAATATCCATTCCAATATCTAGCAAAAGAAACCACTTGTGCCGTGTTTGTTCTCTCTCCTGCAAGGGCCCAGCAGGATGTTACAAACACTGTACATTTTTTATTTTTTTTCCTAAACCGAAAGGGTGAGTTATGGAGGCTAGCTTTGGAGCAGGCTGTAGGCCCATGGCCTGCCAGCCCTGCCTGAGAAGCTAGCCTGGGAAATTCATGGGAGGATTCAAAACAATCCTCAAAGACACAAAACAGCCTGCAGGTGCTGTTTTCTGATTCCCGTGTTTTCCTTGCAGGAGAAGGTCAGGGGGTGGTAAACCCCACTGACCAATGATGGTAATGTAGTACTTTACTAACCAATAAGAGTTTCCTTTCTGTACTCTTCACGAACTAGTCTATATAACATGGCTGTAACAATAAACTAGAGATTCTCTCCTGTTCTGACTCCTTTGAGAGTCTGTGTCGTTCTTTCCGCCGTTCCTAATTAGAACGACAGAGTGGGGCATCCTTTGATGCTGTATGATGTTAATGGTAGCAAGAATCAGCTTTGCAGTAGACCACATCATTTGCCTTGAAGGATCACTTCAGATAACAAAAACCAGAGGTTTGTTGTGCAAGAACTGGTTGTTCACACACACAAGCACTGTTTTCCTTCCCAACAGAGAAATTATTTATTGCTAGGAGACAGCAGTTTCTTCTATCCCAGGGATATGATGTTGGTAATGCTGTAGAAAGCCCCACATTTCCAGACACATACTGTGAATAATCAAAATCTGAGAAATTTCTTCATCCTGAGCCAGGTGTAAAACTACAACAGGAGATAGAAATGCAAGTGCCTGTATAATCCTTTGGGTTCATTGGCTCCAAATGTTTTAAGTTCTCTTCTTTTTGCCTGTATTCTCATTTGCATCATGTCACTGCATTGCTTGGCTGCTGACAGGCAAACTTCCTGTCTAAAATGCTGATTATATGATCAAAATTATTGATATTTTGATACACTCCATTTTGTGCTTTCTGACTGTATACTGTGTAACCAACACAAGGGTTTGTATTTAATTATAAGCCAAGCATTAAATGGCACGTGCTTGCTCCGTAGTTTTTAATTTTTATGTTTCTTGTGTGTTCTTTTGAAGCCTCAAGTAATATCATGTGTTTCCTGAGTAATTGTAATCTGCTTTAGGAATGACTTTGCAGCTCCTCAGAAGTTATCAAAAAATTCTCCACCCACCAGCACTGGCTGGTGTTGATGACTGAGCCTGGTTAATAGATTGTCTCTGATCTCGAGTTGCTGCCGTATAAGATGGAATATCTGGAATATCATTCAGTTGTTGCTATATTTTATATATTAGTAAAGGCCTGTATGCACAAACCAGCCTTTGAAATAAGTCGTGATATTAAGGGCTAAAATCCTTGAAACTTACCTGCAGAAAGTAAAACAATGTTCTTGTGTAATAAGACAAGAATGTAAACTTGTGTGTGTTAACCAATAGTAGCTCGCTCTGCCTGCAAACCCTGTAGAACCCTATAAAAGTGTGCTGATAATAGAAATAAACTGGCGTTCACAATTACTTCTGTGAAGACTGGTGAATTGCTCGGGGGTTCTTCAATATTTGGCGCTCCGACCAAGGACTCCCCTGCAGGCAGAGGGGCTTTGGAGTCAGCGGAGTGGATCTGGGCATTAATCGTCGCGGGCTCGGATCGGCACCAGATAGGCAGCCTGAGCGCGGTGAGACGCGGAGCGGTTAGACGTGGAAGTAGGGCTGCTGGGGGGGACCCAGGAGGCAAGTGCGTGTGAGAGGGATAGCGACCTTCCGCCTTGCGGTGAGCCGTTGGCATGGAGACAGAGTTTGCGGCGGCTAAAAAACTGCTTCTCTGCATCCTCGTTAAACGAGGCGAAGCAGCCCAGGAAAAGGACCTGGATATGCTCATTATATGGGCTAATTGTCTTGAGCATTTGCAGTGCTCACTGCTTCTTGCGGGGCAAGAACGGACTGATATCTCGGCTTTGATATGGGAAACGGCAATTACGGAAAAGAGCAAGGACACTGTGTTTCTCGGTCGAACTTGGCAGATTGTAATTAATACCCTGAAAAACAGAAAAGTGAGATATGCTGAGGATGTGAGCCCTGTAATTCTACCTGCGTCACAGCGGCAGATGCCTTTACCTCCCACTGCTGGGCAAGCTCTCCTATCTATACTGCCCATGGAGAGAGGGAGAGAGAGTTAGGGAAAAGAAAATAATGAGAAAAAAGTTCCACAGGGAACGCTGAAACAACGAACAGAATCTGTTCAGTTATGGCAGGATGTGATACATCCAGAACTATTTGCTTTATTTTTGGAGTCACTTTTAGCACTATAATTTTATTTAAGTTCCATCTTTACCACCCTGGAAGAAAAGAAGCCAGATTTAGACTGGTTTCCACCCGAACCAGGAAGAAATGAGGGAGCAGCGAGGTGAGCGCAAAGAACAAAGGCACCCTGGGGGTAAAAGCAGCGCAAGAAAAGTTCCAAGGCCACTCTGAACAATTACGGAAACAACTGAGCAAAAACAGGTGGCTCAGACAGCTTCAAAGAAAGACAAACTAGTCAAAAAATCTCAAACTAAATGGTATCTAGTTCAAAATTCATCCTTGTAATTAGAAGCTGATAAACCGCAATGATCACCGTTGTTAGCACCTGGCCGTGAAAGACTTTTCGTGTAAAATCGCCTGCTTTTGCAAAAGTATGCCTTTTTCCTCTATCAGCAAACAACAAGAGAGATTGAGAGAAAAACTGCATTTGTTAAAGTTAACTTTGTGAGGTTTTTTTTTTCTTTCTCTCCGTTTTTCCTCGCTGCAAGAGTATGTAGAGAATGTGAAGAAAGATAACAGCAGAGCTGCAGCAGGGGCGGGGCGGGCAGTCCACCCCCCCCGCTCCCTCTCTCGGGGGGGGCACTGGGACGGTGCCTGGCTTGTTGCAGAGTCGTGATTTATTGAGTTTTTAAAATGTTTTTATATACCATTGTAGAGTTAATTTTGTGTTTTAAGTAATTATGAGTTTATGCAATTGCAGTTTTTAGGATTTTACTATAGAAATTATTGTGGTTTTTTAAAAGTTAAGAAAAAAAAAAAAAAAAAAAAAAAGTGTTTAAGGTAAATACTAATAAAAGTTGCCTTGCAATAATTGGTTTTAGAACCCAAGGTTAAAACATGGTGTGATTTACAGCTTTTAGGAAAACCTTCCAATTAATGTTATTTATAGAAGAGATTTGTAGTTTAAACAATAATTAATTAAGAAAATTTTACTGTATAAGACAAAGCTAAGTTAAAGTATATATTATCCATTTATTCGTTTTTTTCCACAATTTTAATAAGGTAGTTTTAATGTAAGTTTTTTTTTGCTATATAAAACACATATAACTGTATATTTATCAATTTGGATTTTGGGTTTTAGTTTAAAAACTGAACTTAATGTTTTTGAAAAGTGTTACAAAAGCTGGATGGCAACTTGCCAAATCCCATGTTGTTGTGATGGTTTTTCTTTAGAAAAACTGCACTTTAACATTTTAACCAATTTAAGCATATACTAGGCAAATTTTTATTATGAATAAGTATTTTTAATAACATTTGTAGTTATTGTAGGTTATTTTTAAAGCTAAATAACATAAAATTGTGATATGTTTGCTACATTTTTATAATCTTTATAGTAAATTTATGTTATTGTTATATTGTATTTAAAAGGTATATATTAAACTTTTAGTTGCTTTTTTGTAATAACAGAATAAGATTAAGTTAAGTTTTTATTTAATATAGATTAAGTGTTAATAAAATTAAGGATAGTCAAGTTTTATAATATTTAGGCTTAAATGCTTTTAAGTTAAGTTTTTTAACTTAGATATTTTTTTTAAGGTTAAGTTTGTTATTTTTTTTTTTTTTGTTATATATAATTATTGTTGAGTTTAAATATTGTTTAATTTAAATTGTTTTATGTTTTCTTGGAGACACTTGTTTAAACTGCAAAGTATAGTTGTTTTCCTAGAGAGAGGAGGACGGCCACAGCTGAGACAGCTGTGATGAAACACTGGTAAACACCTGCTTATAAATAGAAGTGAATACAGTTTGTGACACCCTTAACTCCATCAGGAGTTCTACTGGTTGTTGCAATCTCTGCAGTTTTTGTTTGTTATAGTTTTCTTATTTTACAGTGTTTCCAGAATTTTAAGAAGATGTGCCATTGTTAAGGATCAGCTGCCATGGAACAGGCTTCAGATTAAACCAACTGCTGTATGGTTTAATTGGTCTGGTACCTAAGGCTTCTGATCATTTACTTTGTATAAATACATTTTAACAGTTTGCTATGCTGTAAGCATCTCATAGCTGCTACTGTTGAGAACCTTGTTTTAGAAATGAGTTAAGAGGCATCTTTCCAGTTTAAAGCCAGGCCCTGGCCAAGCCTTGACTTTACCTGGACAAAATGTTTGCCAACAGATCCAGATATTTTTTGTCTCAAATCAGTATTTGAGTCACTTTTTGACTCAACAATTTGACCCTATTAATATGACAGCTGGATCAATTTTGAAGTGGGCTTGGAGAATCATTTCCAGAGGTGATGATCCAATCCTTCACTGATTTTTGTTTCTGTTTGTTTGCTAACTATGAGATGCTAGTACAGTATTTTAGTAATTAATAGTAGTTTTATATTATATATATTATTAATAATGTTTAAGATTTAATTAATTTTTAACTAGTATAAGTTCTTATTAATTATATATAAAGTTTTATGTTAATGTTGTTGCTTATAACAGAAGTACATCTCATTTTTATTTTTTTTTAAGAAAAACGGGGGAAAATGGATGCCCTAAAAGCATTTAATTAGTATAATTTATTAACTTCAAGGAGAGAAGTGTCTGTGTTTTGTTGGCAGGTTCAGAAAGGTCACCTGTCCATCTGACCAGACTGTCTGCCTCTGAACACATGAGATCCAGTGAACAGAGATGTCATCACACAGCCTTGGTACTCCAGACATGGATCAGAAGTGGAGCTGTCAGGAGACAGTTGTGTCTGAACACTATATAGACAGTTGCCAACAGAAATTCTATGTTGTTATTATGACGTTGTGTCTCTACCAATTTTTCAGGTATCCTTTGTTTTAAGATTTAGAAGGATCTGAAGAACAACTTGAACATCAAAGCCCTCAGTCACCGATCAACTGCCAGCTGACATCATAGGAGCAGTGAACATTCCAGGACTAAATCATTCTGGAGAAATTCTGTAGAAGATCTAAAAAGTGTAGAGACTCCATTTAATTGTATATAAGGCAAATTGTAGTTGTGTGTTTACCCTTTCAGTAAATTGCTTTTACGCTTAGACTACATATATACCAGAGCACCTGTGTTAAAAGTAGTTAGACAATAGTTTAAGTGTTTAGCTTGTGTAGTAATTGTTATGTTAGTATAAAGTATAAGTATTCCCTCTTTAAGAGGTAGTGTAAGCATCTTTGAAAGTTCATTTAACGATTGAAGTTCTAGCTGTGAGTTTGCAAATATGGTGTCATTTACATGGTAAAATGCTTATGGTAATTGTGTTGTGTATAGTCATGACCAACTGTCTGCTAACTAACATCCAAAAGTGACAGAACATATGGGTCACTCTTGCACATTGAACTGGCCAAAGGTCAATGTGTCTGAGCTTAGCCACCCCTGGAGATCCTTTCGCACCTGTCTCGTAGGAGTCCCTGAATGGGATCCTCCAGCATTTAAAGTTTAATTAGTAATGAAACTCAAATGAATCGATTGGCAATGTTGCAAGAGTGCAGTCGCACTGTTGGCTTCACATTAAGACAACTTGAAGCCTGTTAGCAAGCAAAAATTACCAAAGTTCTTAATGTTACAACCCTCAGAAGAATTAGATTTGTTATGTTCCACCAATACCTCGGGTGGATGGATAATGTTTGAACCCCCGACAAAAGGTCATTCTAACAAAGTAATGCAGCACTGGGTTGCAGTCAACCCTATAGCTGATCTCGTTACTACCACTGTAAGTAAAGCCTTTATTCATGGTGCAATCTCACAGAACAATTACCAAAGCGATTACCTAGCTCCATCTTCCTAATCTGTGGAGATAAAGCATGGAATTAGATTCCTGCTAATCCACATGGAAGACCCTGTTATCTTGGGAAACTCACTTTGTTCCACCCAAGCTTACATCAATTGTTGAATATAGCTAACAAAATGAAGAACATCAAACAATCAAAGCGAAGCCTGAATAAATTAAAGTTTAGCCACTCTAAAAAGGCTCGCTTGCTGGACTAGGAAAGAATTAAACTTAACATCCACAACGTTAAGTGAGCTTTCAGCTGATGTGAATAGTGTGTATCATGCAGTATTATAAAATCAAGTTGCAATTGACTTTTTGCTCTTAGCACAAGGACATGGTTGTGAGGAGTTTGAAGGCATGTGCTGCTTAGATCTTACTGATCATTCAGCTTCCATCCATGAGCAACTACAACAGCTACAGGATGGGTTGCATGCCCTGAAAGAAGATAGTGACCCCATTGAAAGTTGGTTCGCCAGCTGAGGCATCACTGGATGGTTGAAGTCTCTTATGCTAGAAGGGGGACAGACTTTACTTATAATGTTAATTGAGATGACAGTCTAGGTTGTATGTTATCTTATCCAAAGCCTGGTTTGTGCAAAAAGAGAAAGGGGGATTTGTTGCTATATTTTATATATTAGTAAAGGCCTGTATGCACAAACCAGCCTTTGAAATAAGTCGTGATATTAAGGGCTAAAATCCTTGAAACTTACCTGCAGAAAGTAAAACAATGTTCTTGTGTAATAAGACAAGAATGTAAACTTGTGTGTGTTAACCAATAGTAGCTCGCTCTGCCTGCAAACCCTGTAGAACCCTATAAAAGTGTGCTGATAATAGAAATAAACTGGAGTTCACAATTACTTCTGTGAAGACTGGTGAATTGCTCGGGGGTTCTTCAATATTCAGTAACCTGAACTGGAAAATTAGAGATTGCAGCTGTGTGATGGGCGAGATCAGAAAGGCTGCTGTAAGAATCCTGTTCTGCCCATATTGCTGCAGGAAATGCTCCTGGCTCTTCTATAGCAATATGTTTTACAAAACACCCTTAGAAACCATCGGTCTCCCCAATATCAGCACAGATACTTGGGGGTTAAAATCAGTAGGAGCTTACCATCTAAAATCCAGTTCCTGTGCCTTGCTCTGGAAAGTGGAAAGGCCAGACTTTGTATCAGATTAAGATGAGTTAGAGTAGATTGAGGCTTAAGGATTTTTTCCATCAGAATGAAAATATTAAAGACAGATATTTTTACCTTGTCTTTGTGTTATTTATTTTTTATTTTCCTGATTCCATTTTAAGCTGAATTCTACTAATGCTTGTTATTCCACTGGCGCTCCAGTGGAATACTGAATACTGAAAATGCAACATGTTTTTATGTCTGCTAAAAACACAGATTTCATTTGGTACTTTTTATTTGTTTTCTTTGCTAGAACATGGACACTCATATTTATGACCTTCTTATTTTCCAGCACCTCCCAGATGGCTCTGCCCCAAGTGCACACGCTGAATTTTATCTTCTGCCAGATCCTTATGAGGTCAGTCGAAGGAAAACAAGAACAGCTCCAAGAGGCTCTGACCCTACTTACAATGAACTTGTGAGTACCATTCACTTTCTTCCACCCCTTCTTGTTTCATGGAATCATGGAATGGGTCAGGCTGGAAGGGCCCACAGTGGTCATCTGGTGCCACCTCCCAGCTCCAGCAGGGCCATCCCAGAGCACGTGGCACAGGATTGTGTCCAGATGGTTCTGGGATATCACCGGTGAGGGATGCTCCACAGCCTCTCTGGGCAATCTGCTCCAGTGCTCAATCACTGCACAAGGAAGTTCTTCCTCCCATTCAGGTGGAGCTTCCTGGGTATCTGTTCCTCCTGTTGCCTCTTGTCCCATTTCTGGGCCTCATGGAGCAGATCCTGGTACATTCCCTGACCTCTTCCTGCAGATGCTGACAGACATGGATGAGGTCCCCTCTCAGCTGTCTCTTTTCCAGGGTGAGCCCAGCTCACTCAGAGTTTTCTCTTGAGAGACATGCCCCAGTCCCCTCACCATCTCCATAGCCCTTCACTGGACTCACTCCAGTGGTTCCCTGCTTTTCTTCATCTGCTGAGCTTGGAACTGAACACAGCACTCCAGATGTGCCTCACTAGGGCTGAGTAAAAAGGCAGGGTCACCTCCCTCAACCTCCTGTCAATGCTTTTCTTGATGCACCCCAGGGTCCCTTTTTGGCCATGAGGGCACACTGCAGGCTCATATTGTCCACCAGAACCCCCAGGTCCTTCTCTGCAGAGCTCCTTCCCAGCAGGTCACCTACAACCCACACAGGTGCAATTTGTTCTATTTGCTTTGCCCTCTCTTGAAACAAAACAACAATACAACATTTTTAGAGCCATTGCAATGAGGGTGACCAAGAAGAAGGAATGTACCATAAGGAGAACCACAAATGGTGATGACTGTCTGCTTTGCATCTTTCTCAGAAGTGAAACAGTGTCTTTTATGTCTCTCTGTTCAGGAAAACAGTTGGATTTTTCACAGTGCCCTGTCTTACCCCATAACCACAGTTACACGTTAGCCAAATGAGATCAAGCATCATTGCACCATAACCCAGCAGTTCTGAATGAAGTTATGCACAATAGCATGAAAAGTATTAATTGAATGGATGCTGTTATTCAAATTAACATTTGAAAATTGGCTGTCACTGTCCTAAATGATAACACAAGAATGAATAGCCAGGTTCTTTTCATGTTAAAATGCCATTAGTTCACAGCTATATATGATTCTTTCACACACCACTGAAGTGCTCATGCCTCTGGGGTGAAAGGAAACATTTGTATGGAGAAGCATTTATGGCAGAATGGGAAGTGGTATAAACTGTGTTCGTTTGTAAGGGCAGATGAGATTGAAACAGTAGGTGGGATTGGAGATTATAATTATTACATGTAACAAATCTCCTAAAGATCTCAAAGCAATTTACAAATGCTCTTTCAGCAGGCTATAAAGTAGAAGGTGTGGAAAATATTACCACTCCACCCTGTTCCATAGATAAGATATGATGAAGGTTAGGTTAGTCAGCAGAGTCTCAGTGCTTATCTCTTCGTTTCTCAGTCCTGGAGTTGTAATATTTCTCTTTTCCCACATCTGTTAATTACAAAAGTTGCCTGCTTACACTGATGACTTCCAGCGTTCTGTAAGAAGGCTCCCTGAGTAGTATTGCTGCTCACAGCTGAGACAAATTTCCCTCCCTACAGTACTGCAGTGGAATAACAAGAAACTAGGCTTTATTTTTTCTGTTCTTTCCTTCTTTTTTCGCTATCAGAGTGGAATAAATCTAATTAATCTGTCTAAAGAAATTCCTTTACATTTGAAAGATATTTAAAGCAAACAAACATAATATGATTATATCATTACATTCATTGTAAGGTATCCAAAATGGACAACAGATAAGAGCCAGCCAGCAACACTGGAAGACAATTATCTTTCAAATTGCTCTTAGAAACCTTTGAATGCAAGGAAATCCAAAATCCCGTCTGCAGTTAGTCACTAGTCACTGGGAGGAGATTTAATTGTGGTTCACGAGTATTCCGCTGCCGTTAAAAGAAATCCCGTGAAAGCTTTAATGTCCTTAATCAAAACGGAGAGCCTTCTTCCCAGATGCTCAATCTTTTTCACTGGGAAGTGCTAATCACAGTGGGGACATATGGTTCCACTGAACTTGGCCCCTTCCAACCCGATGCCTGTGCTTTAGCAGCTCTGCTCCTCCATATGTGATGTCATTCTGGATGCATTTTTTTGTCCAAGGCTGGTAGACTGAGGCAGAAGCCGCCCCAGGGAAGCAAAACTACTAAAAATATAAGTCAGCTGTCTCTTAAGTTAGTTGCTGTCCAAAACACTGTGTACAGAAATGTAGTAGCCTTTTTTATGAGTTCATAAGATTTTATTAAAGCCAAATGGCTGGAAGGAAGCTGTATATTAATTTCCTTCTTTGTTCCAGACTGAGAAAAATCTGAAATGTGCTTCTCTTGGGTATTTTTGATTCTAGTTTTGTACTTCTATTGCTTATGACTGCCTACAGCAAATTATCAACCTTGCAAAACTGCTTTTTATGTTTGATTTTTACTCGGGTGTGAGAGTGAAGATGTGAAAGTCCAGGAGGGCTGACAATAAAATGAGTTACAGCAAATGTTGTGGAGCTGCTTTTAGCAAACAAATCCTTCTTTTCTCTTGTGCCTGTGTTTGGATTTTGGAATTTGTGGCACTCATAGCAGTTAATGTTATATTGCATTAAGAAATGGTGGTAGAGAAGAGGAGAAGGAACACAGAAAAGTGGAATGCAGTGTAAAGAGAAAAGGAAGGCAGAGCAGCCCCAGCCAGTCTGATGAAAGGGGAGGAGGGGAACTGCACCAGGAGCCACGGCTGCTCCCTCCAGCACCATGCATCAAAACTGCCTTGGATTAATTACCAAATCTAGGAACTGTGCCATGGCTACCTATGGAGAAGCAACTGTCCCTCATTTGTGATTAAAATGTCATTAGACTCCTGTAGGTCAACAGTGTTTCTCTTTTTGCAGCCAGCAATAGTTGAATTCCAGCCCTAACTGTCCCACTGATTTGCTGCATGGCCACATATAACTCACCTCCATCGGATCTGTCTGTGTAAAAGGCAGGCAAATATTCTCACAGCACAATCATTTCAGGATTTAACTGTTCCCAAATTCTGGAACGTGTCATTTGTTTTATCCACACCCTTATTCAGCTTTCTCCAGACCTTTCTTCTGTCCCTACATCCTGATAATAATCCTTACTCCAGCTGAATTTGCAATACCATTTTAGAAACAGTTTACTGGGAGAATTTGAAAACCACCTACCCTGCACTGCAAAAGTCTGTCATTGCTCAAAGATGAAAGCCTATTTTTGGCCAAAGATTGAAAGTTGCTCATTACCCCAGTTCAGTTTCTTAACATTTACAGCTGATATGTGTAGGTTTTGGTGATTTAAAGCAACAGCTGGTACCTTTAATACATTGGCAAAGAAACAAGGCAGCTTTCTTTGATAGCATTAGCATCACCTCAGCATCAGATCACAGACTTACTCTAAATTATATTCTGCTTACTGTGCCTGTCCTTGCTTTTCAGATTTTCTTCATCATCTCACTTTTATTTTGGTGAGGAAAAGAGAAGCTGTGGAATCTGTAATTCATGGGCAATCTGGCAAATTAGGCACAGTAAACATGAAAACCAAAAAGCACCAGGTGCAAATTTCATGACAGCCATCCCAATCTATTATTTCCAAAGGCTTCTAAATGGAAAAGGGAATTTTAACCCCCTGGTAAGACCTTTCTTGGTGTCCTGTTGGTGCTTTCTGTGAGGATCGCCTGGTGTCCTGTCCATTCCATGAATGCAATTGCAAGTGGAAATACAGAGAGGGTTTATCAGTCCAGCCCACAGAGGTCCAAGCCAGAGGGGCTCAGTCTGCCTCTCCTTTCCCTCAGCAGTGCCATAGGTAACAGCCTGCATTCAGATTCCATGGAAAATCCAAGCAGGCAAATGACTTTAAGGCAGTTTCAGTTTTCCATTCTCCTGAAGTGAGAGAATGTCGCCACGTTTGCTTTTTAAATGGCATAGAGAGATTAAAATTTAAAGCATTTTTCCACTGCAAGTGAAATAGCAAAAACATTTCCAGCCATACCAATTTTAGATTAAATGAGCTTCTCTTAAGCAAACTTACCTTTCAGGCCCGCTCTGAGAGCATTTTCCTTCATATTTTTATCAGCCCACATGCAGTTTGCTCAACAGTTTTTGATTAATGCAGGGACTGAAGCATGGGAATTTGTTCTAAGTGCAATTTATTCTTGTTAGGCTATTGCTCCAGATTATTTGGGGTTTTTTTAAAATTCAGAAAATACACCATTATAATTTCATACTTTATCCCTGTGTGTTCTCACAATATTAAGGTAATTTAAAAGCTATTTTAAATCTATAGACATTAATAATTGTTTAAGACATGCTAAACTACCATCTCATTTATTTGGAGAAGTATCAACAGCACATCTGGAGTATCAGATATATCTAAATTTAGTAACTTCCATTTGCTCAACTGGGTCCAATCTTTCCCAGTTTTCACAGGGAAAATTATGAATACTGATTTTTTTTTTTCTCAAGCATTGTTCAAGACAGGTTTCAAATTTATTTTAAAATGGTAATCAGATTTCACGAGCTTAAGCTCGTGATTCTAAGGTAGAATCTCTTTATATAAACTAGATAAGGTCAAATGTATTTCTGAGGTAAATTCACTAAGTTAAGTGAATTTGGCTCATGGTTAATAGCTTACTATTCTGGATGGAAGTTTAAAGCAATTATCACAAAGTTGGATTAATCATCATCCTATTTGAAGTGCTTTGCCTGTCAAATAGATTAACAAACTTGTATTTTTTTTTCTATTTCACTAGATATTATTGCAGATTGTATATGACAGAGTCCCAGAGCTCCAAGGCCGTGTACTGAAGCTTGTTGTGAAAAGCAAAGGAACATTTGTGGGAGCTGTTAACATTCAGCTGAGCAGTGTCCAGTTCAATGAAGAAAAGTGGTACTCCCTGGGAAACAGTGTAATTTAAATGCTCTCCGAGATGATTCAATTATTTGCCCACTCACTAATGTTTCTTTATCCCATTTCCCACGGTACATTTTGTCTCAGTTGCCCTTGAGAATAGGCAGTCATCTGCTGAGCACATATCCTAACATTTCATAATGCTGTTGTCTTAAATGTGCTACCATGTTCCTGCCACAGATTCCTGACAGCGTGAGTTTAAGGAATCACGTGCTAAGGACTTGTAGCAATATGCAGAAGTTCTTATGACAGCAATGAAGGGCTTGGTTTTGTTAATATTAAATAGTACAGTAAAAATACTAAATTCTCAGTGTGTGGGGCCTCATTCTTTGCCCATTAATTCCACTGATGGTGTTGAAACAATGCTGGTAATGATGTAATTTATCATCATTGCATGTGATGAGTTCACCAGAGGACCATGGGATGGTTCCCTGCCAATACATTTCCCTGCAGATGTCCAGCAAATTTCATATTAAATCTTATCCAATCAATACTTTGGGTTTTTTAAAGAATGTTAGAAGTTTTGATACAATGTCACATTTAATCCAGGACATTAATTTGTCAACAATATGTATCATTGTTTTTTTATTCTGACATCCAAGAGGCAGATATAACTGGTCATTTGTGTGAAGAGAGGAGGGAGAAGCTGATGTTCATGAATAAAGAGATTATATTGAGTGTGAGCTTTCAGGGGGGATTTATTTAAGCTCATGATGCCACAGATATTTGTTCAGCAGTCTTCCCACATTGCACTCCTATGCTGCATAAGGGGTTCAAGTCAACACATGCATTGAATAGATTTAGAGTATTTATATATTAAATAATGAACATGAGTGGTTCCTTTAAGTTCACAGATGCTAATTATGGGCCCTGTTTTTCTCTAATTTGAGGAAGCACTTAAACACCTCTTTAAGCATTTGGCATATGAGCAGCCACAATGAGCTGTCCATTACTGCCAGACTCTTGCACACACCCACTGACCATGTAAATAAACCTTTCCAGGGCCAGGGGCACAGTTTTAAGGCACAGGAGATGTGTTGATTTGTGGTCTGATCTGCTGTAAATTTTAAGTTCCCTTATACTGGGCAGATCTGACATTTGTCCTACCAGGTGGAAAAGTGGTCAACAGAGGGGTAATAATCCCAGAAGTGAAGATAATTGCCTTCTTCTCCCAAAGGACACCCACAGCAGTCGTCAGAATAGAAAGTTGTATAAAGCTCCTGAAGTGGGACTTGGAATGTTAGGAAATAAAATAAGCTGGAGTTTTTCTCAGCATCAAACAAATGGACTTGATCAGGTTTTATCTAAAAATACTTTCCCTAGTCAAACTGATGTACTAAGCTCCTCCTCAGTAAGGGGAGGTCAGGGGAACTCTGTTTGGATATTAATATTATTCATCTATTCAGAGCTGTGAGAAACTGTAAAATATTCGCCACATGCAAAGGATATTGGCTGGCACACAGAATATCATCACTACAAAGATCAGGACACCAAACATTTTTGTACTATAGGGTCTCATGGGAGACAAATCAAGTGCCTTGTCATTCAAGCACAGAAAACACACTGAGACCAGCTTACAAAGTTATGGAATCACCTGACCTTACATTCCAGTATTGATTTTAGATTCCTCTTAGTCTACTGTCTCAGTTTCCTTATTAAAACTATAATGCAATTTTCTAACAGTGTTATTTCCTGTGACATTTTCTAACACTTGTTTACCACATGCCCTGATTTTCCATCTTAGAGCAACACTTAATGAAAGAGCATTAGAATAACAATAAAGAAAAAGAGCATTAAAATCTATAATCAGAACTGTCTGTAAACTTAAGCAATATTATTTGGTATTAAAGAAACTTGTTGATATAACATCCTTTTTTAAAAAAAATCATATTTGAGTGACAAATCTGCCATTAGTTGTGTAACTGTAGTCCTGTGGAAGGTCAACAATGCTTCAGTTCTGAAAGGAAGATGGGAAAATTGTGTCTTATGGGTAAGATCTACACTGATGTTAAGCAAGTAGTTGTCCTCCTAGATTTCACACACATAATCAACCCTTGATTTTTCTAAAACTCTCCAGTTCTCCTCGGAATACTGTGTTTCCAACTTCCTGAGTTCCCGGTAAGATGTATCCTGAGCTCCCTGCTCCTATGAGGAATATGGTTCTTTACAAACTCTCCATGAATTTTTTTATCTTGCTTTAGCAGCAGAACATTCAGGATTAAGCTAAGGAAAGGTACCAATACTAGCATATGATTTTTTTATGATTTTAATTTTTTTCTGAAAACTATTTTTTCAGGTAAGAAAATGACAGTGGGCACTAAAGAGGAATAATTCAGTCAGAGCCCACTTTTTCCAAATTTAAAGGGAACATTGTATGTATAATTTTTCCTGTCCCCTTGAAAAGCTACAATGGTAAGAGATGTTGTTCAATACAAATAAAAATGCCAAATTCACATGCTTATATCCTAAAAAATTAGCATGATCTCTTATATGTATTGGATTATTATTCTCACTCAATAATTAATCATAAATTTGAAATTAGCTTCAACTGACATTAACTCAATTTTTAAAATATTCAAAAGCATTCAGTGTTTATTAATTGTTTCTAAACATTCATAGAATAATTGAATCACAGAATGGCTTGGGTTGGAAGGGATTTTAAAGATCATCTCATTCCAACCCCATGCCATGGCCAGAGACACTTTGTAGGTTGCTCAGAGCCCCATCCTACTGGTTTTGAACTCTTCCAGGGATGAGGAGTCCACAACTTCTCTGGAAACCTGTGCCAGTGCCTCACCACCCTCACAGTAAATAATTTCTTCCTTATACCCAGTTAAACTTACAGTTTAATTTACAGTTAAATGTAAATTACAGTTTAATCTTTCAGTTTAAAGCCATCCACCCTTTTCCAATCGCTACATACCCTTCTACTGGAAGGTTCTATAAAGTTTCCCTGGAGCCTTTTCTTCTCTAGGCTGAACAGCTCCAACTCTCTCAACCTTTCCTCACAGCAGAGGTGCTCCACACCTCTGATCATTTTCATGACCCTCCTCTAGACTCTCTCCAAAAGATCAACCTCTTTCTTGTGTTGGAGGCCCCAAAGCTAAATGCAACTTCCCAAGTGGGACCTCCTGAGAGCAGACTAGGAGGGTAAAATCACCTCCCTCAACGCTGATTTTGATAGCAGATGTGGGCTATGTTTCCACTTTTTCCATCAGTGGGAACTTCCCCAACCTGCCCTGACTTCCCAAGTGAGGGATCGCGGCTCAGGCCAGTTTCCTCAGGACCTGTGGATGTTTCTCATCACGTCCCATGGACCTGTGCACCTCAAGGCTCCTTAGGTTTTCTCAGACCCAGTCTTCTCCTACAGAAAAACAGCAGTAGGGCCAAGGACAGCAGCCCTTATTTGGGATACCCCCTCCATAATATTCCCTCTGGCTTCACAAAATCATTGTGAATGTGCCTCTCTGGGAATCAGGCCACTGGGGCTGTTGCGAAGTTAGAGATGTTATTTTATTGGAGCAGGGGGCAATCCTCCAGAATGATTTCTTGTGCAGAAGGATATCACTAATAGTACCAGATGTGAACAAACAAAGATGCAGGTTCCAGCTTGATGCCTTCTTTGGATATCAATGGAATGTTACGGTAACCTGTAAATATAATGACACCTTTATTAGCGTATAAACCACAAGCACAAATATTATGATGGAGTGTTTTTATGATCACCAATGCAAACAAGGCATAATTTATGATTCTGTAAGTAGATCTTTAAAATAAAATGAAATTATACTAGAACTGAATATCATTTGTGCTGGTTTTTCTCATTTATATATATATAGTATTTCAATTCTGGTATCTTTGGTGTCAGAGTGAAAAAGCCCAGTGTTTTGCAGGATGTGATATTTTTTCAAATGGAAGACTTTCAGCCCAGTGATATTTAAACATGGGCAAACTTACATTGTAACATCCCAGGTTATGTGCTGCACACATTGTTTTGAGAGCAAATGAAAGAACTTGTGAATCAGCAGTGATAGCACCTACAGAACGGTGCTGCAGCAGCCATGCACTGTGCAGCTGAGGCAGAAAAAAGTGAAGTGTAAGACTTTCTACCATGACTTCTTAAAAAGTTAATTTCATATGAGTAATTCACTTTATCAGAGATAGGTCATGCCATCATGAAGCTACGTGTTCATCTGGTTATTGAAGCATTTGGAAAAGCCATAGTTCTCAATTTCAAACATAATTCACTTACCTGCTTAGAAAACAAAACAACTTTTTCTTAAAAATCCCGGCCTGTACTGCTTTATATGACTAAATGTCCCTTATTTAATAACAAGTGACAATGTCACTTATGGTTAAAAAAAATTCTGTATTTTTTCTATGTATATATGTAAATAATTCCAGCTATTTAAGTAAGCCTGTTTTGTAGAAGTATCCATGTTCTGAACTGCAGTTTTCAAAATCCCTCTTTAGCTGTGTGTGGATGCCTGTGGAGTCTTTGGGAGCCACATTTACCTGGGTTTGGAATTTCTTGCTTCTTTCATACAGAATCATAGAATTGTTTAGATTGGAAAAGAGCTCTAAGATCATCAAGTCCAGCCTTTGACTGAACACCTCCTTGTGAACCAGGGCATGGCACTGAGTGCCACATCCAATTGTTTCTTGAGCACCTTCAGAGATGGTGGTTCCACCTCCTGTCTGAGCAGCTCTTTCTAATAATGGACAACCCTACCAGTGACAAAATTCTCCCTGATGTCCAACTGAACCTTCCCTGGCACAGCTTGAGCCATTTCCCCTTGTTCTGTCACACTACACATAAGTTCCTCTGGTATTTAAGGTTCAGATTCTAGGCAGCAAATATTAAAGCTGGTTGTAGGCAATTTACATTTGAGATCAGTTTTTAAGGCATGCACACAATATGTGGAAGGCTTGGTTGATTTCCTATCCAAAGATACACTTCAAAGACTAAGACTAATTTCTGAAGACTTGTGTTCTAGCCCCTACCTACAGAAGATTCTACAAAGTTTCCTGAGAGAAGTAAAACTTCTTTTTTGTTATTGAAATTGCCCCAATTTGCATTAAATGATTAACTACTCTTGGATCCCATGATAATAGAGTTAAAAATTGAGTTCCTGTCCTGTATTAGTATTCACCATGGCAGATTCATTGGCACAGGGACTGTAAGAGAGGACTCCCCCCTCCTATTTGCCTTTAACCACCCAGGTAGAGAATTTTTCTCAATTTCAGCCCCTCTGAGTATAGCTACAGAATCACTACATGGAAAATCAAATTCTGCTGCAGCTGGACAGCGAGCATTCCTCCCCAGTGGAGTCTACAGGTAGTTGGGAGTCTGCTGCTGGGGAAAGGAAGGCAGTGTGGATATAGATTTGAATCCTTTCAAAAGAAAATGCAGAGGAGGGAGGAAATGGCACAACTTTGCCCCTCTGGCTGTCAAAGAAAATAAAAGATGTAAGCACTGCTCAGCTTTTGGAAGCAACTTGCCCTCAGGGAAACCTCAGGGATATGAATCCTAGGGACCTGGGGACAGTCCTGTAGTACAGATTTAAGCAATTGGAATGGTGAAGACTAAGACTGAAATCCATGCTCACTCTCCAGCATATTAGGCAGTTCTTGCCTTGTCTTCTGCTTGTTGTGACTCCCTCTGCAAGAACATTATTTTCCTATTTCACTGTTTAGAGAGTACTTGGGTACCTAAAGCAAAACCATCGTTCCAGACCTGCTTTCAGAGATCTCAATGTTAAGCATTGCAATGAATGTAATAAATTGTAATAAATTTTGAAATTATTTATCACTTTACCTCTTAGAAGCATTTTATTTATGGCCTCTGGGCATTCTGATAGCAAATTACTTTTTTTATATTGTGTTAAGTGGGGATTGGGGCAATTTGTTTGGCATCATTTATAATTTTTGTACCTAGACTCACTCCCTAGAATTTTAATTATTGCACTGAAAATGTTTCCTCAGAAATCTACTGCTCTTACTTTTCCAAAATATGAATCCCTCATTTGTAACCAAAATTATAAAGACATTAAGCCTCACTGAAAATTTGTATCTAAAAAAGCCTCAATCAATAATTTTGCAAGTACTTGTAAGCAGCAGTGCCTGATATTTGAATTTGTCTCAGATATTGTGAATTGTTAGGTTGAGTGTTCTTTCATTATCCTGAAGTATACAAATAAAAGGAAACGAAAAGGTTATCAGTGTAAAAATTCATGTTGTAGAAAAACAACTGAGCTCTAAGAGTAATGTCATTTTTCTTGTATAACTCCTCAGCCTCACCTAAGAATCACAAGCAGCTTTATGACTTCCAAACATGAGGGAAAAAAAATGCACCATTTAAAATCCTGTTAAGCTTAATAAAAAAGGTGTGGTGCCTGTTGCCAGCTCCAGTGTTTTGCCTTGCCGTCTTTATTCACTAATAAAAGCTGTTTGTTTTGTCAGAAATGGCTTTGGAAAGCCAGTGTAGTAAACAGCCATTTTACATAAGCCTTTCTCCTTGGCCTATTGGCTTCTGTGTCTGCTCTTTATGAGCAGCCTTTTCATTACAAAAGTTCCAGGAACTCTACTGGCTTAACAAAAGAAACTCCAGCAAGAAAAATACCATGAATATTTTGCCCTATTTTTAACCATTGTGCTCCACTCTGAAAAGTTGCAGATAGGTTACCTGAGGGGGTTTTGGTGGTTGATTTTGTTTTAATTTGGTATTGGGTTTTGAACTTATCTAAGTGCACAAAACCACTGTCTTCATAGCAGCTCTGACTAGTCTCACTTCTTGCAATGAATTAAAATACCACCTGAGCAGTTTCCATCTAGAATGGAACACTGCAGTGGAAAGAATCACCTGCCATTAATATTGTTCTGATTTCAACATCATGGATTTGCATTCAGAGAATATGTTTATTTCAAAAACAGAGAGTGCCATTTATTCATTTTGTTACAAAATCGTGCTCTAGAAAATAAACATAGTGCTGAAGTCTCTCAATGCTACAGTAACAAAAAAAGCCTGGAATGTTGCAGATTTTTTTGAGCTGTTATAGGTGGTTGACATAAAAATATTACCTCTATTGAGGCTCATCACAGGTAAAGTGTACTGGCCAAGGAATTCGTTGTTACACAGAGAAATCTCATCCTGAACGCAGAAGCGTATCATTGCCAGTTCTGGAACTTGGATGATAAAAGAGAATGTTTCATTCCATTTAGGGCTCAAAGCTAATTAAAGGAGAAAAGAAACAGGATTAAAATATGATTTCTTTTTTTTCTACTCTATAACTAAGCTGCTATCACTAGTTTGAACTGGTAAAGAGTTTCTTTTATCCTAGGTATCTGTGCCCATTTAAACAAATAACTAAACTCCCACTGATTGTAGTGGGGCAAAAGCCTAAGATAGTTGGTGTCATCCCTTAAAAGAGAGAAAAATGAGACAAGGATAGCCAGGTTAAGAACTTCTGCTCAGCTTAAATTTTCCTATAGCCATACCAGTTTCATGCTTTTGTCAAAGTTTCTCCTTTCACAGTGTTGGAAATGAATAAATTCAGGTAGTAGAACGTTCACTTGACCAGAAATACAAAAAGAGAATGTGGAACAGGAGGGGTTTGCCTGGTCTTTAGCAATGTTCATACAGGGAAAAGAAATTCAGGGGCTGATTTTAAACAGCAGCTATCTATAAAAAAGAAAAAGGAAGCATAGAAGACAGAGGCACAGACAAAATGAGATCACAGAAAGCTTGTAGTCTGAGACATCAAGATCTGTATTATAAAGATAAGGGAGTGCTCACAGACAGCTACAAAGAGTACACACTTCACCTGTCAAGCAATTAAGGGATTACTCCTACCAGAGACTTCAAATGAGACGAGTGATGAAGTTACAGCAATTTCTTAAGAAAACCTCGTCATTAAGTTAAGTGGTTAAGGCTGGGATAGGGTTAACTTTCTTCATGTCAACCCCTATGGTGCTGCATTTTGGATTTTTGACTCAAACAGCACTGACTACACCCCAGTGTTTGAGCTATTGCTGAACAGGGCTTCCACAGTGTCGAGATTTCTGTCTTTCTCACTGCAGAGCAGCCTCCCCATCCCAGTGAGGGGGCTGGGGGTACCCAGGAAGTTGGGAGGAGGCACAAGTGGTACAGCTGACCCCAGCTGGCCAAGGGGATGTTCCTTACAAATGGTGTCATGCTCACAGCTGGGGAGAAGGAGGAAGGGAGGGCATTCAGAATTGCAGTGTCTGCCTTCCCAAGTAACCTCAGAGCTCCAAAATGAAGCCTTGTTTCCCTGGGAATGGCTCTACACCTGCCTGCCCATGGGAAGTGGTGAATGAATTCCTTATTTTGCTTTGCTTGTGTGGGCAGCTTTTGCTTTATCTATCAAACTGTCTTCTTCTCTACCCGAGGGTTTTCTCATTTTGGCCTTTCCAGCCCTCTTCCCATCCAACTAGAGGAGAACAAGCAAGCAGCTCTTTGGAGCTGAGCTGCTGTCCAGGATGAGCCCACAGCAGTGTGCAAAAAAAAAAAATTCCACCTTCCTTTAGAAAGGGGGAGTGCTCCCAGCTGTGTGTTTGTGCTTCCTTAATCTATCAGTCTAGAAAAATGGCACACACAGCATGAACTTCTGCTACAGATTTTGTGCCAGGAAATCCTAGTCTAGAGAGAAATAATTGCATTTTCTATAACTCCTTGGGATGCAAAGTTGGTGTTTCCTTATAAAATGTTGTTGTGCTTTGTTCACAGCCTCGAGGAGCAGACTGATGCTCACCATTGCTTCTTACAATACTAGATTTCTTTCTTGTTTGGTCCTCTGGTACACCATAGATTTCTATCTGCACTATGGGGTCAGCTTTGTTTGTCCTTGAGATGCTGCTGGGTGGTAACTGATGGCCACTGATCAGCTGGAAAATTAAAGTTATATTGAAATAACTGTAAGAACGAACTAATTCACCACAGCCATATAGTCACCATAATAGAAATAGCTTTCAAAAGAAATTACTTTAAGTATATGCCAGTCATAAACTGGTGTAATAAACACAGTGGAATCAAGAATATGGTGCTTCCTATCTAATTTACTTATATATATATATATAATTTTTTTTAGAAATATTGTGGTTTAGGAGCATGTTTTAACTAGATCAGATTGGTCTGAGCCCAGTCCAAACTGACCTTGAATGGTTAGAGGGATGGGATACACATAACCTCTCTGGGCTGCCTGTGCCAGTGTTTCACCACCCTCTTTATAAATAAATAAATATATAGATAAATAAATAACTGAAATAATATTTTAAACAATAATTTTCAGGTTTTTTTATTCAATAGCTATACATAAAAATTATATTTTGCTACTGTACAAAATAATCCTATTGGAATCAGCCTACAGTGATTTTTACATTTTCTGCTATCGAGCTCATGAATTCCAATCTGTGTGGAGAGGATCAGCATCAAGACCCACCGTGACATCAGCATTGTGCTACAGGGTATGTAGCAGACTGCCTCACCTGTGCCTCATCTCTTGCACAGTGTTCCTTAGTATTAGACAAAAACTCTTCATTCAGTGAGCTTCCTGATGTGTTTTGACCAAAATTTCCAAAAACAGGAAATTTTGTCTCAGACTGCCCTGTAATCTGGCACCCAGACTAAGACAGGATTTATGAAAGTCACAACTTTGTCTGCTTTTTATCTATATTTCAGGGTAGCTAGGAAAGAGTCAACATCTGTGCAGTAATCAGCCTTTTAGGAATCAGTATATAACATGTATTGAGAGAGATATACAAGCCTGAAAGTCCAGGTGAAAGATATGACTCCTGACCCTGGTCTCAGGCCTAAGCATCATAAGAGATTCTTATTCCCCTGTCAACCACCCCAAAAATCAAAACCCACAAATCCCACACTTTGCTTTGATATTTTCCAGTGCTTGTAGCACCTTGCCCCCAGAGAAGTTCTAGCCTGAAATACTGAAGAGCAGTGGCTTGGCAAACACTGATGCTCTTTCTTCCTAAGGAAAAGCTGCTGCCTTCACCAGGAATCTTTGCAATCACTGATGGGCTGCCCACTAAGGACATGGGAGATTCCTTGCCATTTCCTGAGGGCCATTGCCAAGGCCTGCATGACCCACTGCTAGACCTAGCCTAAGCCTCCCCTGGCATGGGAAAAGAGTGAGTTCTTTCAAGCACACCATGACCCAAATCCATAAATCAAATCAATTTTTGACATCCAAGGTGAAGCAGAGATACAGAGTGATGTAAAAATTTAGGAAGCACCTTGAACATCCCTATTTCTGCTTCAAAGGCTCTATGCCTCTTGATGGGAATTGTGGCACATTGGGTTAAGGATAAGGAATTCAGTAACATCAGGCCCTATGTGATTTTTCTATTCTTCATTCGTTCATTCATTCATTCGTTCAGAGAGATTTGCCCTTTAGATGTTTTCTATCTTTGCTTTCTGTTGTCATTTCTGCATTCATCTGATTAGTAACTTTTTCAGCAGAAGCTGCTTTTCCTTTGACTCCTGCTCCAAATTGCTTTTGTCTTCAACCACAATTTCCTGGTTTTTGCTGCTGGCTATGAATGGGGCTCTCTGTGCCCTTCATTCCCTCAGCCAGTGGGATGCCATTGCCTCTCTGCAGCCCGCACTATCCAGCCTGAAGTCTCAGTCTAAAGTCCTCAATCTTAAACACAGCCTTTCTCTTCTCCAGCTCCTTCCAAACTCAGACACTTCCTCTGCATTGACAATGGTTTTGCCTGTCTCCTGCATTACAATTCAGGGTTTCTCCTCATCCTAATTCCAGCTTCATACAAATTAGGGCTAAAATAAGTGATGTATTTGCCTGGCTGCCTGAAATCATCCAGCAATGTCTATTCACAATTGGTATGCTCACTGTCAGGACACTAGAATGTTCTTGATTAGGTGCGTGCATTATGTAAGTATTTTATAATTGTCACTAACTATTGTTTTATCTCTGCTATTTATTAGTCTGAAAGAAACAAAATAGCAATTACACACTAATTATATGCTAATTAAATAGCATTTATGCAAGTGGTATTCTGTGTAATCAGAAATATTACTTTTTCATTGGGAAAAGGGACTTTTCTAATTAGTGAACAATTATAACAAATCTACTTGACCTCAAAATAAAGGCCTTATCTAATCATTTATTTGTAAATGGCATGCATTTCAAGTATTTTTGGGAAGTCAATCACATTATAATTTGGGAGAAGTAGAAATAATTCAAAGACTTATTAATTCATCCCTCCTTTCACCCTTATTTATACCATTTAAGGATTATAAATAGTCTTTTATATATGCATAGAAAGATAATGAGACTTAAAAGAAGCATAAAGCTTCCTATCTTATCTTTAAAAATTTCCATTTGTCAATTAACATTATAATAGTACAGGTGGTATTATTGATAGTGAAAGAAATAACACCCAAAGTGCACATTTGAATTCTGTGTTTTCAGTTCAGCTTCCACATGCACAATTGTCTGGCCCCTTTTTCAGCTACATTATTTATATTTATTTGTACAGCATCATTAAAAATCATGTATTTTTACAGTCTCCTGGAGGCTCTGAACCCCTACATATTTTTAGCAAGCATAAGTGAAATACAGATGGGAAAGCACCCAAGCAGCAGTTGATACTCTGTGAGAGTTTTACCATCTTGTTGAAAACATTAGTTCCCAACAAACAGGAATAGGAATAAAATGGGGAAAAAAATTAGATAATAATTGCATCTGAAATACATAAAATTTGCTTTCCCATTTTCATGGAACAAAACAACACTTCAGTCATCTTACCCTTATTGACAGAGACATTGGTTTGCTGTATCCTCCCACATTTCGGGGTGTAAATGTGGTATTGCGATCCCTCAAGAATACAGGTTTCAGCACATAGCCACAACCACCATTGTCCAGGAATTTTCCATCTTGCAATTCCATTTGTGTTCCCGGTGTTTGGAAGTTTAAGGCCACTGTAAAATTATATCAGTATTGATTTTAGTGAATTAGATTTGATAACATTTTATAAAAAAAAGTTAAAAAAAATTTCAAATGAGCTTAAGATATCTACATCTTTCAATTCATATGTAGGATCCTGTTATTTCCCTTAAATTAAGTGATACTCAATAACGAATTATTTGTGCACAAAAACAGTACACTCTTTAGAACTGCACCCTCTTTTAAGAACTAATCTATAGATCTTTTTTACATTGCTATACCTCTCTTCCCTTTTCTTTCTAAATTAGACCTTGGAGAATATGAAATAAGAGATCCTTCTCTCTGCAAGAACTGAATTCACATCCTAGTTTCTCTACAGCAGCAAGACCCTGCACTCCAAACCTGCTATCAAAGATCTGGTGCAGAAGTCAAAACCTCAGGATTGTATCTAACCTTAGTTATGGTGCAGAATTCATCACAAAAACATCTCACCCAGAAGATTAAGAAGCTTTAGTTTAGTTAGAATACTCAGTGAAAATACATATAAATTTATAGAACTAGAAGCAATTTTAAAAGTGTTCTTAAATTTATGTGAGCACACACTCTCTTGGAGCTTAATCCTCAAGTACTGGTGATTATTCTAAGAATACACCTGACAGATTTTTTCCTTTCCTTGGCAGTTCAAAACATTTTCAGTTTGCTGCAGCACCAATAATAAAATATCACACTTCTCATCAACAGGATATTGTAATTCATGAGATAAAGCCAACATTGAAATAGACCTGTTTAATGAAATTTCCCCCTATTCCAGTGCATTGGAGCTTCTTGTCACATTCCAAATAGAAAATGCAGAAGTCAAATCAGCAATGAATTATGACATTATGAACCCATGACATGTGTTAAACAGAGAATGATAAGAAGTCATTTACTTAAAAGGATGGTTTGGTAGGAATGAAAAAAGAAGACTTTAAGCAGTTCAAGTGACTCATAATAATTCATAAAGAGGACCTTATTACATTTTCCTGGGAGATAATATGAATGCATTGAATGAACATTTGACATAATGCAAAAATCCTTATTGCAAGTGGAAAACACACAAAATTGTTTTCACTGCAAAAATTACTCGTTCCTTCACTGCTTTGATGATCATTTTAAAATATTCTGAAGCAAACAACACAAATAGGAATGAAGCAGCTGGTACAATGGACCTGATATTTATAATATGATATATAAACACATGTTTTTGGTGGGGTTACTTCTGAAGAGCTCTGGTTCCATAGCCTCAAAACCAATGAATGGGTGGAATACATGAAGTGCTCCCAGAGTGCATCATCTGTTTAATCTGAAAGGAATCCCATCTGTGCTAGCTAAAATTGCTCTGCATCATGAACCAACATGCAGCAAGTAGGAATAACTGGAAACCTTGTCTAGAAAAACCTCAAACAAAACAAAAAAAGCCTCCAAAACAAAACACAACATGTACTCCTGCTTTGATCTAAGTGTTAATGTAAAGACATGATTTTATGTTAATATACACAGGAATTTTGTTTTACCTTTAACAACAGAAACCAAACTTCAGAGTGTTCATATTGCCCATTGCCCACCATTGCCTTTTTTAAACAGGGTTGGTATTTTCTTGGTATGGTTTTGGCAGCGGTTCAAAATTTTCTCTTTATGACTCAACCCATCATCCAGAAACAGCCCCAAATTTGGTGCTATATGATGCTTGTATATTTTAATGCACTGAATCAAGCTGTGCAGAGGATGCTACAGGAGCTGCAACCCTGTGGCCCCTGGAAGTCTGAACTACAGATAAGCCAGGATCTCTCAGTCCTCAGGTGAGTCCTAGGCCACACTTTCAGGATACGTGGGTTTAAAAGTGCAACTGAAATTAGGCACATCGAACAGTCAGCTTCAAATAGCAGCTTCCACATGATGAACCAAATTACATGATTGCACATAATGAGACTATTGCTAAATTTACCAAGCTTTATAGGCGACTAAGCAGGAAAATCTGATGTAACAACAGCAACAAGCAAACGAGAATACTTTATATTTTATCACATTAGGAAAATTACTTTTGCAACACAAGTGAAGGGCAATGTTATTATGGGTTGATATCTCTAAACATCAGCACTGTGTTTTCACTTAATTTAATTTGACCTTAAGAACAAGTTAAAAAACGCATGGAACAGTAGTTTTAATTTACTTACTGGTTTCTTTGTATTGCAAGTTTTAAGGTGATTAAGCAAATGTGAGATTTTGTGTCATATTCTCTGAGATGCAAACCTCTACTAAAACTGTTTACAGGGCTCATAGCTGCTTGGAGCCTCCCAGGGCACTACTTTATGGTGCATTGATGTACAATTTTTCTTTTTAAACAGGTGCAGTATAGCCCTAACACTTCTTGAGAAATGGCAAGGATCATAAACTAAAAGCTATGCCCAGCAGCTTGGGCTGAGCAATATCTTTCTGCAAACAATCCTGAACTTCTACCCAGTGTTTCATTTTAGCTTTGGTGAATTCAAGAGCAGAACTGTTCAATAATATTCTTTGTACTTTTGTTTTATGAAACAGTATAAATTTAATGCATGTATGAAGAGAGATTTAAACTGACAGTTTATTTTGGAAAGAAACCCAAATGAGCTTGCAATGAAACCATCTGAGCAGTACATAATCTTAATGCATGGTTTTCATAGGGAAGTAAAGGCATCTGAAGTTGAACACGGTGTACATTAAATTTTCTCCTCAGTCCTTTCATTAAGCACCAGAAGAATTTTAATATTGACATCAAAATCAAAGCAGCACAGCAAAACATGGGCTTGGGGAACAACCTGAGCAAAGCAATTCTTCACTGTGATTCCTGCACCTAAAACAGATTTAACTATTCCTAGAACCATGAGGCTAAATCCCCTTCAGATCAGAGTATTGAATACTCAAATCATCTTGCAAAGTACCAAAGCTGCCATGGCAGTCCCAGTAAGCCCCAGGTGTAAATAACTTCATATGGCAAATTGAGGTTAGGAAATAGACTAGCTCCAAAAAATGAGCCAATCCATAATACACAGAAGGATATTATTTTTGACCCCAAACCTCTGTATCACAAGCAGTTAACTGAAGTCAGTTCCACCACTAATTGCAGAACTAAAGACACTCTAAATATTCATACACAGCACCTTCTATAGGTGCCACCATTCAAGACATAATTGATTTGTGGACTAAAAGCAAAAGCTTTGTAAAACCAAAATGAGAATTGTGACTGTGATTTGAAGGCATTGAGGAAAACTGCACATCTTTTGATCCTGCCTCTCATTAATATTCCCAGTGGGACTTTTAAATTGTAATTTTTTATTTTTTGTTCTTTGCTTGCTGGTTCTATCAGCTACATCACAACCATAAGGTTTAATGCATTTTCCCATTTAAATGGGAAGATTTTAAAATAGATAAGGACACATTTGTCACCATTTTTTCTTGAAATGGGTTACTTAATTGCATTTTATGCCATTTAAAAATGCATCTCAAAATGTATCAATTTTATGCCCTTTCAAAAAAACTCATATTCAGAAAGCACTCACAGTGCCAATGTTCCTATCCCCATGGTTTACCTCACTCATTTGAATCTAAAGAGATGTAATAGATCACACTTTTATCAGCCTTCTTGTCTTGCTCTCAGCTCTTTGCAGTTGTCTGTGCTCTTAAAGTGGGCCACTCACAATGAATGCAACGAAAATCTGTGCCTCAGATATCCCAAATCTGAGCTGAATTCCACCCAGCCTGGGAAATGCTATTGCAAACAGGAGCGTATCCTAATGCTCTGGAATGTTGCCATTGCTTATGAGATGATCAATGTGATTGGATTTGAAGCCACTGCTTTCATTCCACACCAGCACTCCAAGCTGGGCACAGACTGTCTAGGCTTTCTTCTCACATGCAGGTCACAGCTGCACTCAATCCTTCACTGCCCAAATTTACAGAAATATTTCAGAAGTCCAGGAAAGATGGAGCGAGACTATTTACAGGGGCATAACAGGACAGGGGGGAAGAGCTTCAAAGTGAAAGAGAATAAACCCGTGAAGAGGTGAGACCGCACACAAACTTTATGAGCAAGGACTTTGGTCTACTAGACCAAAAATAAAGAAAAAAAACCTCTTTTTTTTCTACCAGAAAAAAAATAAAATATATAATGATTGATTTTCCTACAACACAGAGCAAGCTTATATGGACAATATACATTTTGGCATAAGAAGTATCACCTCTCTTCCTGGCAAAAAAAAAAAAAATCAGTAAAACTGTATTTTTTCTCTTCCCTAACAGACTCCAAATTATATTAATCTTAATGATAACTTCTGGCTTTATTTTTCACCTACACATTTTGAAATGGTTGTTTTCACTCTACAGAAGCTTGATTTATGGCTTACAATGTGAGGGATTCTGCCGTAGGAAGAGGGACTGCTCCTCTGAGAGCTGAATAAATGCATAACTGCATGACATAACATCCTTAAAATGTGCAGTCAGTCTTTTTTGTATGGTCTTTGGGCCAGTTTAATACTGTGGCTCTAAAGACACTGTCATTAGAAATGTGAAGAATCCAGTCACACAGTTCATAACTGCTGACATTGCTCCTACTTCATTACAAGTGGTCCTACTGGAAAAGAGATGTCAGGTGATTAAGAGTCCTCCATTGTCCAAGTAAATCTGCAAAGGGTTTAAGTAGAGATCCTCTCTTGTGAGATTCTCATGGGAAAAGTACCTAAAGCATTTCTGATAAATTATCAGATCTAAAAATCTAAATTGATTTTTGCTGTCTAATTAATGTGTCAGTCTGAAAGTCACACTTCAGTGTAAGTCTGAGTATTTTTGGTTGTCATTTGACCAATTTTACACATGAAACGTTTCCAAAATAATTTTTAAAATTTACTTAACTTGTGATTCTTGGCAGAAAAGTGAATATTATCAGCTTCCCTCTCCTGTTTTAGTCTGGAGTCACTGACAGGTTTTAGAACAAGATCAGCAACTACTTCAGAAACAATTGTGTTCCTGCAATTTTTTCCCATCTTCCTTTAAAATTTATTAGACTTCACATAAATTATTTACTATTCTATTGGTTGTCTGCAGTGAAGACAGCTGGAAAAACTGATAAAATGGAATTTCAGTGTTTCTTTGCTTTAAAGTGAAATTCCAGTATCTATGACACACACCAAAAACTGCCTAAAAAGAAGCAGAATAGCCCAAGAGCTTTTTCATAAACCTGGCAGTAGAAGCATTTCTGCAGAAGAGACATAAAACCTTCATTCAAAACCACTCCCAGCATTTGGAGCCATTCCAAAGGAAAGTTGTGTGCATTTGGAGAGCTTCAGATGTTGAATCATATTATCCCACCTATCTTGCAGGTGTCTACACCTGAATTAGCTGTACCACTTCACTCTTTGTGAAGACTAAATCAGTGAAATTCAAGGGAAAACATTAAAAAAAAAATTAGTCCTCTAGGTTTCACTTCCTAAGGAGGCATTTCTGGACTATTAAAACCAGTAGAAGAGAGCAATAATATAGTTATTGACACAGAACCCAAGCAGGGTCAGGTTTGAGTCATTTTAATTTCCACAGGTGAGGCATACCAAGATCAAAATTAGTTGGTTTCTTTTCCCTTGGTTGCTTCAGAGGTTAAAATCAGAACTAGTTAGAGAGCTCCTTATCACTCCTCTTTTCATGCATCATTTTTTACCATATTTTGTCATATTATTGCACACAAGACTGAACCACAAAACAGATGTGACAAAATTGCCAAGCTGCATTTCAGTGTCACAGTCCAAAATAAAACCTACAGAAAGTAAAAAACCCATCATACAAGTACAACTTTCACAGCAGCATATAAATTTATGCACACCCCAAAAAGCACATATGAGATATTCTGAAATAAAATTCTCTACCTACAACACCATGGTTTTCTCCTGTAAGTTATGGCATGTTTTGGTCATTCCTGCAGAGTGCTTTGGTACATGTAGAACATTTCCAAATGCCACATTCAAAAGGTTATTTAAGTCTTTTTTTATTATGATTTTCACCAAGGCTTTCTTTCATTTTGGATTTTTGTTGTTTTTTTCAGTCTATATAAAACAACTGATATCAGTTTATTTAAATAAATGTCCTGAATTTTATTTCCCTGCATAAATCTTTCCATTTCATTTTATTTCCTAAATAAAAAGGAGACATGGATACATCAAACCAGTTCTTTCCAGTGCCTCACTGCAGTTGTATGCAGGAGGCATACTAATTTTCACAGACTATGAAAAGTGAGGGTTTTTCTCCATAAGACCTCTTTTTTCCCAAAACCTCCTGTTCTTGTGAGTCTCAGTTTTCAGAGAATGGACAGGGAGTACACAGTGATATCCAAAAGCTATTTTGTGGAAACTCTGTACTTTTTACTGAGCTTTTTAACTTGCCTTCCTCTGGAAATTAGGTTTACACAATTACATGTCTTGTCCTCAGCCCCAAAAAGTCTTGAGCCTGTTGGACCATTTCATCCTGCTTTAGCTGAGTGCCAGGCTGCTCCAAGTTAATATGTTCCAAGCAATTCAGAGAAAATTGCTGGCAAGGTACAGAAGAAAGCACTGTTTTGAGTCAATCACTAAGGGAAGTGAAGGAGTAACTCAGTTCTCATAATTACAAGATGCAGAGGCCTGGAAGGCAGTGTTATGTGTAGGTTTGAACAAAACCTAATATATTTTCTTTGCCCAGCCAGAAAGGTTATGGATGTTAAAGGAATGTAAGCTTGCAGGTGTGGGGAGGAGAAGGGAGTTAAGAAGGGCAATAGGTGGCAAAGAGAAATCCAAGAGTCCTTTGAAGAGTTTCAGGGAATTGCAAAAGGGATCTAGAGGATTCACTTCTGTGCATGGGGTGTAAAGCACAAAGGCAGGCAGACAGGAGGGGTGTGTGAATTATACAGACATGGGACAGATATAAAAATCAAAAGTCTGTGTTAAATCAGTGAAAGGACATCAGCAGAAGATTCACTGAGATACCCTCACTTTGGGAGTTGCATTGTGAAGAGCTGCTATATTTCTGCCAAACAGCTATCTAAAGCAGATTAGGGAATAAATAGATCTAACATAGCTTGGAAATAATGTATGTGGAGAATTGTTTTTAATCAGCCTATTCCCATGTGAAAAATAGAGGGGTTTTTAAGTGAAGATGCAAATGAAGTGACCAAGAGGGCAAATCTAACCACTTCCTGCAGATTTTTAATTCTTCCAGGAAGGGGCCCAAACCCCCTATGCACCAAAAGTCATATGTTTTGCATATTAATGTTAGACTGACTTCTCATTAAGGCACACTCTGAGTAAACAGCCAGTGTAGTAATTTTGAAAGATTTTGGCGCTGTCTGTGATCTAACAAATGGTTATCCTTTGCAGAGATAAGTGTGGAGATTCACAGGCTAGAAAGAAAACTAGTAAATTGCAGTATGATAAGACTGGGAGATTAATTCAATTTTAAATTAAGGACCTCTGGCGAGTGCTTTCTCTAAGAATGAAACAAACTTCCTAGTTTTTAATGGCAATGTATAGTTTAGATAGCAATGATAGCACACAGGGAGTGCAGCACCCCAGGTAAATAATCCAGACATGGCACTAAGTGTGGATGAACCACAAGGACACAACATAATCAAACCAATTTCACACAGTATGGTGATGAGAAGATACTTGGATAGTCCAGCACAAGTCCAAATCTGTACTGCAAATAAGCATTTATGAGGACATAGAAGCAAGTCAAATTTATACTAAATAGTAATTTTTGTACTCCTTATGTAGTTATGTAAAATAACAGTCAGGATGGAGAAAGTAACTTGTCACAGAAGATATATGGAGAGCTGAGAAAGGAAACAAGTGGAAAAGGAAGCCTGGAACAAGGGTGACATAAGCTCCAGGGCCCTACAGACAGAATGAAATCTGTGCCTGTCCTTGGATGAGTGTGTATTTCAACATAACAAGGTGAATCCACACCTCTCACCTCTCAAAACCGAGAGCCTAAGGCAAAGTGCCCTGCTCACCCCACAGTCTCCCTCAGGTGGCCTTGGCAAAGACTCAAAGACAGAATATATACCTGGGTACAAAAACTATTCTGCTCTACTTTACCTAGGGCTGAAGAAAATTTAGCAGGCAAACATAGAAATATGTTCTGGAACTGAGAATCTTTTAAACTGAAGAATAAACACGTGAAGGTAAAATGGTCTCTAAAGCCATTAAAAAGGACAAAATGCTTACAGGTGAGAGGTTTTCCAAAGCCTGCTGGGTACAGAAGTCATGCCATGCTTATTTTGAAAAAATTCAAATAAATAACTTTCAATGAAGAAGCAGAAGTTACCACTTTTTTTTTGTTGCCCAGGAAACGAATATGTTTTGTACTGGAAATTAAAATTCTACATGTATGTTCATCTGAATAAAGACTGGAGACTCCCAGCAGCTCCCAGCTGTCTCTGGATGTTGTGCTGACCAGGAATGTTTGAGTGCTGCCTTGTGTAGCATATCCTGTTCTGGGAATTTTTGGCACTACTATCAATTGTTGTGCTCACATCTGCACCTAAGCAAGTCACAGAGTGCCACTGAAAACCCACAGACCCTTCAGAAGAAACTTGCATTGCTGAGTAATGGAAACTTAAAAATGCTGAGCTTGTTATTAGTGATTTTCTTAATATCCAATTCAAAGAGGTAGTTTAAAGAGATTAATAAAATAGAATAAATGGAATATCTGGGATAGGAAACAGCTATTTAATACAAAGTGATATTTACAATTACTAGTGAGAAAAAACTGGTGGAATATGTGGGTTGAAGGAAAATTTTATACAACAAAAATTAAAATAATGCCACTGGGGGAAAATTACGTAACCTACATAACACCAAAATACTATAGGAAGCAAGAAACTCCTTTATCTGTAAAGCCTAGAATGCAATAGTTTCTGCAAGGATACATACCCATCTGACACCCTACATTCCAGAACTCCTGAGGATTATAATTTGACGAGCTCATTCTTGTTCCCTTGGGGTAAATTCTTGTAATAAATCTTGTAGTATGTGAAATAAACTCTTTAGCTGATAAACAGAAGGATAAAATCTTGGTAAGAAAACCTTTGTTATTAAAGAAATCCTATTTGAACAAATAATAAAAATACAGTAATTTGATCCAGCAATTTTTTTACATAATATTATGCCAATTTATTCTATTTTAACATCATTTTATTTTGAAATATATTCATTTGTTCATTTAATAATTAATTTTTAAACCTTAATATTTTGTGTGTATTTGAATCTGACAGTATTCCTGTATAAAGAAATATATATTCCTTTGTAAGAAGTTCATTATCCAAAAACCATCCCTTCACTGAAATATTCTGTTTCTTCACCTTTTTGCAGGGTAAGCTTATGATTTCTACACTAAAGCCCACTGTATTCTCATGGGAAACTGAGACACAGGAAACTGCACAAAAGTTTCCCCCTTCTATAATAGCTCAAAATGAAAAAAAAAGGGAAAAAAAATCATCTTTAGATGATCTTGGCTTGTTTGTTGTTTGGAGGTTTAAATAAAATGGCTAAATAATATTAGGACCAGGGAAGAGCACGTTTTCAAAAGCCACTGAAATTCTTGTTATATAAGCCTCAGAAGATAACTATCATGTACATTGTTTTTCCTTCTGCTGGCAGTGTTCCCTCCTTTCTCATATGTAAGCATTGACTGCAGGGATGTGGGAAACTTCAGATGACTTCTATCTGCACGATTCCTTTTTAGTGATTAAACAAAAATCTACATTTCCAGGGTCATCTCTCTGATCTCCATTTTCCTCTCACCTCATTTTTTGTTTGTTTAGCGGTTTTGTTTGGTAGAGTTTGGTTTGCTTTGTTGTTTGGGGGTGGTTTTATTGAGGGGGAGGAGAGGTTCTAGAGCTACTTTTCTATCTCCTAGAGTGCTGGAGGAACCAGAGAGAGGACTCAGTGGCTGGAAAATCCTACTTTGTGACACTGTTCAGCATCATTCACCTCGCCAGCTGTTGCCCTGAAAACTAAAACCTGATAATGTTTTCATAGCTTTAGTTACTTTCCCATGGAAGTTCTATAAACAGAAGTTGTTTATCACATTCCTTCTAAGAAACATCTTTTGATGGACGTTTCACACGACCAGTGTGCTTGGGAAGGTGTAATTTAATTATCCAATCCCTGGTCATTGTTGAGAATCTATAAATACTGGGGTCAGAAAATAAAGTTCCTTCTTTCCTGTTCTACCACTGGAAAGTGTTCATGTGAATCATTTTGTGTCCTTTAGCAACAGCCAGCCACTGAATCACCTCCACAAAGTGAGTGGGCATGTGGCAGCCTTCATTGTCATTGTCACTGTCATGCTCGGTGATCTCTGCTTTTAACGCTCCCTCGGGGCTCTCTGCAGGCAGCTGGAGCTCAAACAGCAGAGGCTGCACCAAATGGAGCTGCTCCAGCCCAGAATGGTTTGGATAATTCAGTTTGGCTGGGATGGAAGGTCTGCTCCAGTGGAGCAAGCTGCCTGCTCTGGGGTTTATCCATCCCATTAATGAGGACTCTCTTATCTGCACTTGTCACCAAAGCCAGGCGACTGCCGAGCCAACTCCGCTCAGTTCTCAGCCCAGACATGGGGTGGGGAGGGAGGTGGTGAAATTTATTCCACGCTTTTTCAAGTGCTGACTGCAATTCCTAAATTACTTGATGCAGAAAACAATGAATCGAAAGGCAGACGTACATTTTTTAGACTGTGTTAATATTTGTTCTTATAAAAATACACGGAATTAAAGCAAAGTTGAATTTCAGTTTTCCTCCCAAAGCCAACAGAAATAAAAATATTATGCAAAGTACATATCTAAAACAGTGTTATACAAAGAACCAAATAAAATCAGACAGCAGGTGTTTCATAAAATTTTAACCCTTCAATGCCTAAGCAGTGAAGCAATCATAGCACCAATGTAACTTTTAACTGATTGACTCAAAAGAAATTACCTGAAGATCTTAAAAGTTTTCGTGCTGCACTCTCTCCAACTGAATTATTTTCATAACACTGCTGATGCTGCAGGGAATGCTCAAAGCTCACAAACTTCTGAGATTTGGTATAAACCACGAGGTCTGACAATGCAAGGGCAATCTTTCCCTTTCTCACCTAAACATCATCAGATGAATAATGGAATAAAAAAGTCACAATGATGAGTATTTCATTATTATTAATATTAATAATTCAGAGAAACAATCATTTTGGATGCATAAAGCATGAAAAAATATGTCACAGTTAATGAATCTAATAAATATGACCTTTAATAGTGAGATCTGATCTGCTGAGAGAAAACTGAGGTTATTGTGCCCACGTTTATCACAGCAATCATAGGGTGAGTGGAGAGATCCTTCCTAGCAGAATGTTCTTCTCAATAGCTTTACAGTTTTCCTGCTCCTAAGAGTGGTTTGCAAATAATATAATTTTTCATGGCTTTTAATGTTGCTCCTTAAAAATATACCTCCAACTTTCTATTCATAAATATATAAAGTACTAGAAAAGACCAACAGAATAAACTCATCTATAAAATGTAGAATAACAGGAAAATATTACATTGCGCCAAGAAAATTAATCAAAGGCCTATTCCTTTAAGCATTGCCCTGAAGTTAGGAAAACTCTTTTCTTCTTGATTAAGGTTGAAAGTTCTCTCACCAAAATCTTCATTTAGTCTTGCTCAATTACCAAAATAAGCCAAAGTGACTGAAATTTTACCAGGATCTTCTCTCTTACAGAGAAGCACTGTGTGACCACTTCATTTTCCTCAGCATAACTTCTGAGCTAATTGGGGGCTCAGAGCACTGCTGATCTCAGATCAGAGAGCTGCTGATGCTAATCATGTTTACATTCCATTAAAGCTTTTGAAGGCAAATTCTCATCCCACAAAATAATAGAGATTACCTGCTCATGGCTCTTAAACTATGCAACGTTCAAGTGCATTAATTATTCTGGGGCTATGTCCCATGAGGACACCAGGAGTCTACTGCCATGGAAATCCTGAAAAATACAACTCTGGAGGCAGGCAAAGCCAGCAGCATCACTGGGGTATCTTGGCTGTGGATTCAAATGCTCTCCCACCCTCCCATAAAGCAATACAGTGGGACATCAAGGCAAATATTCCAACAGAGTGGGACCCTGGAAACCACTTTCTCTTCTGCCTGGGAAACATGAGCAGATCCTTTTTGTTGCTGCTGTTTAAGAGTCTGTGGAATTCATTCTAGTCCGTTACATGGTCCTACAAATATTCTTGAAACCTATTGTCTAGAGAGCTGGTCCTTCCTGGTCAGAGTCCATCCTTCCTCAGAATTTTTCCTTACTATTTCTCCATGTCAGTTGGAATGAGAAAGAAGAAAAAAACTTTCAAATCATATAAAAAAAAAGAGACACTGCTTCTCAGCGAGAGTGCTGGGCTCTGAGGAGCACTGCTGGTTTAGCCACATTCAGGCAATCAGAGCATGATGTGCAAGAGTGACTGGGTACACCAGGTGCTGCCTGACATCCTAAAAAAGCTGAACAAGGCAGTTTCAACCTTGATGAAGCAACAGATTTTCCGTGGTAGAGAGTTATAGTTGGTTAAAAAAACTAAGTTCAATTTGACTTTCAAACACCAAATTTTTACACTTTTTTCAGAAATAAAGTTAAGTCTCTGCATGATAAATCTAAAAACACCTCTTCAGCTCCAGGTGCTGAAAAATGTTCCAGCACAACCAGGAATGTGCACCTAATTTAATGCAAAAAAATCCAGAACTGAAGAAAATAGGAGACTTTATCTATCTTAAAAATAGACTGGAAGTCCTGGGGAAGAAATGGTTAACTCTGCCTGTTGTCATCAGGTACTGCTGTAAGTGTTCTCTATACATAGTTCCAGGAGAGCCATGGCACCAACAAAACACATCTTAAATCTACTGTGGGACCGAGAGCCTGGGACAAGCACAAGTTTTGAGAGAGGAAAATGTTGAAGTTCAAGATGGGAGCACAGGAAGGGGTTGATTTTGAGTTGGGTACTAAAATGTGGTCCAGTCTGACTTTTCTTATAAGAGTAGGAAAACTCTGAAACCTCGAGCTAAAAAATGTAATTTCCAAATGCACTGATCTTAGTAATTTTAAAGTTTTCTCTTTAAATTTTAAATTAAATTTAAAATATAAATTATTTTAAAATAACTTATTTATAACAACTTTTCAGTTTAGTCTCTATTTTAAGATAATCGAGTTTCTTTAAAAAAAAAAATCTGTGTGTTCTCTATATTCAATTGCAGCAAAAGTTACCTTTGGTTTTTTTTGAGGTGGGGGTGAAAGTCTATGATCTCTTCTTCTTCTGGTGGGACTCCTTGATGGCTGAAGAGGTAACGTGTCATCTGCGTCATCATCCTCAGACTCAGATTCAGAGTCACTCAGTTCCTCTGTCTCACCACCATATTCAGCATCCATCCTGAGGAGACCTTCCTCAATTGTTCCAACTTTTTTATTTTTTATCAGAACTTTGAATTTTAATGCCTATAGAAAAGAGGTTGAACAATAGTAACTAGAATTACTTAGGTTTTCATCTCTTGGTGTTATTTAACCAATCTTCAAAGTTGTTTATTAAATATAATGATGTGAGGTTGCAAAATGAATTAAAATAGAGTGAGGCAGAAGCCAAAGCCAAAGAAACCAAACAGAATCTGGGGATCAATGTACACAACAGAATGAGCCTATCTAACACCATGACAGGAAAAAAGGCTCTCTTCCACAGGAACCCAGATGCTGAAACTATGAAAAGATAAAAGTAGAAAGCTAAGTAAGAGCCAAAAGTGATAGCCAGGCAAGACATAGAAGGTATATTTTTTTACTTATTTTTTTACTTCTATTTTAAGCCTAAATGTACTTCTATGTGTATATACACACTTAAAGATGTGTCTGCTATTCATTTGGAATGTTTTCATCTATCACTAAGCCTGCAGGAAATTTGTTATTTGATTAATGCCTTTGTGCATATCTCTCTGGTGTACCAAATGAAAACTTTTGTTTATAACTTGTGTTATTTTACAGTAGAACCTTATGCTGGTCTTACCTGGCCAGGGAAACAAAAGTTTGGTGATTTTGCCTAAGCAGTTTCTCTATTTTTAAATAGACGTGTATCAACCTCCATAATATGTAATGTAAAGGGAGAAAAACATCATTGAATTATATTGATTCTAACAGCATGGCTTTCATCTATGGAACAGAATCCTATGAGTATATATTTCACTTCAATTTACAAAACTATATTAATAGTAAAGCTTCTATTATGCAGCAGTACATCTGTGCACAGGAGCTGTCAGGGAGTAACAGGACTTACTGTCACTCTTGAATAAAGTGATCCACAAAAATGTTCTTTGAATTTCCTATGCTCTAGTGGAAAGGAAGATTACACTACTGGGAGTGTGGCGGGAAGAGGGAACAAAAAAATTCACAATAAATGAAAGGTAACTGAAATGCTGTGTTTTAAGGTATCCACGAAGTAAATATGAAAGGTATGGATAACAGAAATATATAAAGCCAAAGTTTTTTAGTAGAAACCAGAGCCATAGGCAAGGATAGAGACATTCCATTTATTTCCATTGCAAGCTCCATTGCTCATAATCCCCCTATCGCTTCAGATCTCGTGTTGGTAGTTTGCCAGGGTGCCAGTGGAATGAGACATCCTATGCCCAATATCTATCAATGCCATGCTGCTGGAAGGTTTGATTAGTCTCTCTGCACTGGTGACTCAGGATAAGGATGCCCTTTAACATTGCCTTCATTTCTTATTAATGCACTCTTTTTTTTATTTTTCTCTGGTATTTTTAGAAGAGTTTTAATATGATTAATGCTACTCATGTTTTTTAAGAGTTCTGAATTTTGCTTTGCATGTTCACATTTCCCAGTATCTAAAAGCAATTCTATCCACTTTTGATCTTGTATTTTGTTATTCATGGGAAGACTTCATTCTACAAATAAAAAAAAATAAAATAAAATAAAAAAAGACCTGGTATACAAGGGAAGAAAAAACTATCTATGGTTACATTACTGCCTCCTATATGCAAACATAACTTTAAATAAAAAAAGACAATAGTGTGTGTGTGTAATGATATAAAAATGGGTCATGATGTCAATCAGTCTCTAAAATTCTGTTTGCGAGCTGTTAGCAAAAACATAAACATCCTGAGGTAGGAGAAGTTTTTTAAGGTTTGCTTTGTTTTCTACAAAGGTAACATTCTAAAATCATGGTTCTTTTCAGAAACAGTTACAAAAATACTCCAGAGAATTTGCTATTTTTTGGCCAGAAGCAAATGACAATAATAGTTACCCCCAATCACTGAAAGTGAAACACAGAGTGAAAAAATGGCATAGGCTTTTGTCTGAACTTCACACATCTTCAAAAAAACTTATAACAAATGTATGGTTACAAATTCAGTGACTGTGTGAAATCTGAGTTCTTTAATTGGTAATCAGCACTGCTAAATATGTGACACCTTTTTCTCTACATGTCCAGGTCTTCTAAGAGAGCTGAAAAGCCTTTTAATGAGCTGAAAGTCTGAGCATTCACTATAACTTCTCCTTTCTAGTTTTATTATGAAAGGCAAAATATGTTAAAAATACATTTGCTGTTTACTTCTATAAAAACTGCAAGCATACTAAAAAATTCAAATATGTAAAACATCATAGGACCTCCCTAGAGCATAGTGGGACTTCAAGACTGGCATAAGCAAAAACCTCGAAGTGCAATCAACTAGAACAAATATTTACATAATTAAATGAACAAAACCTTTTTCTTGTGCATTCTGGTTAATGGGATGTATAACACAAATCAGCTGAAGTAATGCCAAGTTTCCAAGATAAAAATCACAAGCACTTTGGATCGGGCAAACCCACCTATTGATGACTACAATTAATGTGAAAATTCAGTGCCCAGAAATGTAAGGAACAAACCCTGGATTTGAGACAGAAGTATTAAAGACAGAATAGCTTCTCCTGTTTAAATTGAGCTTGTTGTTCTCCCTTCTTCTCTCCTGACCAGCTGTAGGTGCTCAGTTAGAGGAATATCAAGCCTTGAAAATCTTGCTAAGTAACAAAGTTAAAATCTCTTCTGAGTTTTACATAATATTCTATTTCAAGAATGATACTGCTGCCTTAAATACTGATATAGGGTTAAGATACAACACCTCCTGTGAAGTCTGACACAGGGAAAGGTTTTGAGACAATGACAAGATTTGTTAAGTACAACTGTTAAAAAAACCCAACACCAGCTATCTTTAACGAATCACACTTAGTGAAGTGTGAATGGATGTCTTTGTGGCAGCCTTATAAATCACAGTTATCATCTACAGATACTTTATATCAATACTGTATACTTATTATACAGATATTTTTAATCAATACCACCAGCAAGGTCTGAGCTCTAGGCAAACAAATATTAATTATATCAGGAGCAGCATTTTAGCTACCTCATAGCAAGTTTTCCTACAACACATTTACCCAGTGAGAAGCACCCTACCCTGAAAATTCCATTTCTGCGTTGTGCTCTGTAGTAGACTTCAGGAAAGTCTACTTACCTTAAGTCTACTTAAGGATAAATAGCTGTGCTATAGCTGAAACTATATTCTACATGGGCAACTAAATCTCTGGATGCATTGGAAATAAGTCCAGATGATTGCAGAGAAAGATGAGATGGTTACAGGTTGGCTCAGAGTCTTCATTGCACAGATTCCTTACCAAAGTTCAATGGTCCAAGAAGATGCCTTACCAAACAAACCACATGATTTTTATACACCAAATAAGCCATTGACCCAAGACCTACCTGGGTAATGATATAAAATATGGCAATGTCTTGTTTTTAGTTACCTCCTGAAGTTGCTTTACAATGCAAAGAAGCTATTAACAGATAATGACTGTCACATGTTTACCACATTTCTGGGAAAATCATGTTCCCTCAAGAGTGCAATGCCTAAAAATAGTGAAGGAATTAGATGAGTCTTCTGTATGTACTCACTACAGCCTAGAGATTCCTGAAATTTTATGAGAAACAGTATGGATTTTTTTATTATTATTTTTGAGGTCATCACCAAGACATACCACATTCTCTTTTTTTTTTTTTCATATTTTTTGTAAAGAATAGATGCCATAGACTGATCAAAAGGCATAAGAGTGACTAGAAACATTTTGACTTGCTAAGAAACAAAAGTATTTCTGATGCAAAGACTTGGTCAAGACATTTGCATATGTGAATGTGTTGGTCAAAATAAATAGGAATTAATCTCATAAATGAAGCAACAGAATTAGATGTGCTTAATCTTGAATTTCTCACTGAAAACACTCACTGTGTAGAGAAAGCTCTCCTTTTTATACTGAGTAGATAAAGGTGAAGAAAAGTGTGAAGGATGAGTCCTGGCTTATGGAGTTAGCTGGTTTTCCCCATAATAGCAGAATTTAAAATATCCATAGCCCATGAAGTTGTACTGGAGACCTTCTATTGATCTTTCTCAAGGATCTCATTAAACAGATCCTTTTATTTGGACACCACAGGTTTAACAACCATAGGGAAGCCTTGGCAATCCTGGCCAGAAATGCTTCTGAGACATCACAATGCAGTAATTGATCTTGCAGCTGTGTGGTAAACATTAAAGAGAACTTGTAAAATCACAGTAGTTGCCACTTCACTTTCAGTTAATCACACAGCAATATCTCATTCCAGCTTTGTGACAGGAAACCTGCAAATAATAAAAGATTCCTAACTATCTGATATATCTATCCTGTCAGCAGTGTAAGGCAGTTCAATGCTCTACAATGCAAAATAATTGAGGAACAAACTTTCATCAAAGCATCAATGTGCTTACATTCTTTTCTGTGTTATATTGGATGCCCACCTGCTCCTTTCAATTGCTGTCAGATCTCTTGAGAGGAAGAACACAGCAGGGTAAGTAAAACCTTATCTCTTCTAGCATCCTGATATTTTCTAAGTTCATCTACAAATTGCTGCATAAGGCACTTCATTCCTTCACTTTCTATCAGCACATCACCAGGAGTGCTGGTACAACCAGCAGAGATGTCTGGCGCCCGTCACTGATGTCAAATCTAATTTAATGCAGGACCTGACTCAAAGGACCTGTTATTCCAGTGAAGATTAGAGGGAGTTCATGAAGTCTCTTTAGAAGCACCATGATGGCCAAGACTGGGAGCAGAGAATTGTATCAGGTCTGTCGCTTTGGGTGGCAAAACATCTTCTTGGGAAAGAGATGGGACAGGTGAAGCTTAAAAGCAGCCTCAGTTTCTCATGGGATAAAGTTTGTGGGAAAGAAAGAAGTAGTGCAAAAGTCTTCTCCTTCCTCCATATGTAGAGGAGGAATTGTGTGCTGAGATGCCACAGAATACAGGAATTGCAGGGAATTAATAATATCAATATAGTCAGATGGAAGTGTGAATATATGACTGAAGGCAAAGAATTAAAAAACCTTTAGTCCTGAAATTTTCTGGGGTTTGTTTTTCAGATGAAGCAAGTGTTGGGAAAAGCAGAGAGAGGAAGTGTTCAGTGATCCTCCGCTTTTATTTCCTGCGCCTCCATGTGATTTTCACTTAGAATTACAATGGTAGGAGACATCATTGCAAGGTGGTCCAAGGAACCACCTAAGAGTGGGCGTGTTCCTCATTTTAACCTCCTTCCACACACACACAATCATCTCAGTTGACAAAGGTATAGTTCAAGACCTACTTAAAGAAAGAAGCAGAAGATTGACCATATAAAAGAAAATTATTTCGATGGAAGCCTCCAAAACTCCAAAACCTAAAAGGAACCTGTAGTTGTCTAATGTTTCTTTGAAGTGTTTGGAGAAACTATGTGATTTCCCACTTCATGTACCCACAAAATAACCATTCAATTCTGATCTTGAAGAACACTGAGGTGGCTTTTTCCCTTTTCTTGCTAATGCTCCATCTTGAAAAAAGTGGACCAACAACTTATATAGGTGACAGCTTTTTTCTTTTTCACACTAACTGAGGATCCTTCCAACAAAGAGCATTTCAAATTCATCATTTGTGGTTCTGTAACATCTCTTTTGCACAGCTTGAGTAAAGCAGTCTGAAGACTAAATTCAGAATTTGGTTTTCTCAAATGACAATGAATTTACCCAGGCCTTGAAAATGCACAAGGTCCCAAGCTTTAAAGATGTGATGTCACTAAACTCCTTTTTTGGCTCTTCAAAAAGATGCCAGCCAAAGTCAAGCTTATAACTGAATTTACAAATTCAGTCATAGCTACATATTTCCATTGCTAAGTAAAGTCCTACTGACTTTTCTTACATGCATGATCAGAAAACCTAGGAGAAACAGAGAAGATCCTCATTTGTGTTCATTCTCAAGATAATAATTTTCTGAATTAAAACTTTTGTAATCAGGTGACGACAGTGGCGTTATTTAGGTAATCCTTACACCTTGCACAGATGGGAAATATGTCTCACAATACTTTAATATGTTAAAAGCTCAGGAGAATTAATCTCAGCTGACAGCATTTCCATACATAGACCCAGCAATCCATTTTCAGGCAAAACTCTACAGAGCTGACTCATGAAAACTCTAAGCTGTGGAAATATGAAGTATGAACTCCCTGTATCACAGTAACCATATGGTAAGGGACATATATCATAGAAATTAATATTTTTAAGTGTGTGATTCAGTGATTCCATTTCACTGATTTTGTGCTTGCTTCAGAGGACATATGATCCTTGCACATCTCCTACACTGAATCCAGCCGTGATTTGAGAAGCTTTACAACAAGCCCTCCTGTTTGATAGAGTTTAGATTTTTTCCTAATTGAAAAAACAGTTTTCAAGGCTTCAAAATTATGTTGGAAACCATGATGCAAAAAAATATATTGCTACAATAAAAAAAAAAAAGGGTGGAGAAACATGAACATTAAATATTACAACATTGTCATGGAAATATAAGAGTACGGTAATACTTCAGCACATCTTCTTGCACAGATCACTTCAAAAATATTTTTCCTTGACAAATCCTTAAAAAATTATTTTAAACACCTTTTGTGTGTTGTTTTTCCTTATGACAGTGCTTCCTTCCCACATTTTCATTTGCATTTTTTTAGCTACTGTAAAAACACAAGGAATAAAATATGGCTATACTGGCAACAGCGAGAAGCTGAAATAAGTATTTTGTATGTGTGCACGTATTTGTGCTACAAAAGACTTGAAAAAAGTTTTTGTCCTTGAAAGAAAATTATGTGCAAAGACTGGAACAAAGGAAATGTATTTGTTTTAGTTTGCAATAAAATTTTCAACACCCATCTAATTGCCTTTTCTGACTTCATGTCCCAGGGGTCTCGGGCCATCCGCTGAGAAACGCTGTCTGAGGGAGAAACACACTGAGAAAGAGAATGGCTTTGCAGTAGCAGAGGACCAAAAAAAACCTCCATCATCACTGTTATTGACAAAAAATGTAGGCTCAGGTTTCCATTTCAATAACATGTTTAAATTTCAGGAATTTCCTTCAATTTAAGCAACAAAAAAATAAATCAGCAAATAACAGATGTATTTCCATGTGTTTTTTTGGTGCAGTTTAAATATTTTTGTTACTACCTGAAGTCTATTTCTGACACAGATGTGATCCATAAATTCAGTCCCAGAGGACTGAAAAAAAAAAATAATGAAGAACCCCACCATCATTTCCATTTCTTTCATAGAGAAAAATGAAAAGTTATTACCTCAGGAGAAGGCAGTTCAGTCATATCTACTGCACCACCAATTGGTGTAGTGAGAAGTTTGTCACCTAGAATACTTTTCAAGCAGTCTGCCATTACTTCCTGCTGTTTAGGGCTGCAGTGGTTCTCCAGAGACAGTATAACTGGATAGGCAGATGACTGGAAATATAATTTTAGGATTTTATTATTAATAAATAAAAATATGAATAATTGCTTTTCCAAAATATCTTACAAAAGTCCCCTTGGCCATCTGTATTTACATTCATTTTCAAAAACTTCAGAATATAGATCACTTGTTCCAGGTTAGTAACACAATAAAACAGGTAACATTTGTGGAAAAAAGAAAGCACAATTGAAGAAGAAAAAAGAAATGCACCTTCAGAAAGTTAAAACAGAGCTAGACATATATGAAAAAAGGACTGCTTTGTTTTGGTTTTAAAAGCTAAAATCAGATTCTAAAATTAAAATTGAAAGCATAAATCAGAATTAAATGTCTTTTGCTTTAGTTTATGACAGATTTTTTGACTACTTTTCAAATAGTCTATCAAGACTCTGATAGTCTCCCCAAAGCTTGTTCAGAAATTATTTCCTTTACATGAACAAGCTATGGATATTTTTTATTTTTGATAATACCACAAACTTTTCTAGGGACAGTATACACTTTTCTCATCACACTACTCAAGCAAGGGTAATTGAGTAAAAATTAAAGCTAAAAGGTGAAAAAGAGAAAATTAGTAAAAATTAGAGAAGAACTCAAAAGAAATGCATCCATCTAGACTTATAAGTAAATCTCATAAGTTGCCAATAATACTGGTGGATACCAAAAATATAGTCTGAATGAAGTCTTTGCTCAGGCAGAGCCTAAATTGTCAATAAGGAAAACACCATTTTATGTTTTTCCTGTCTTTACATTTGTCTCCTGAGCACTTGCTATTGACTTTTAAGAGAAGAAAAGCTCAGCCTGCATGGACAGCTGGTACCAACCATGACCTGTTGTGATTTTATCATCTCATTGGCACTTGGGCTTGAGAACTGAAGTTTGAATTAGAGTTAAGCACAATATGCTGTGTGTTAGCAAGAAGAGGAAAGTTTTATCCAGTGGGTTTTGAAAAACAGTGGAATAAAATCATGTTTTTAATTTCACTTTTAAAATCAGAGATTAATTAAGTTTTATATAGAAAACAGAAAAAAAACACAGCTTTGATTAACACTGAGAAGGCTATAAATACATATGCATGAAAATCCACATAAATTTATGATTGTGGATGTATATATTCATACACATAATGCTGGCCTGATTCTGAGATTTATCTTAATAGTCATTCAGCACTTCCTTTGAGCAGGAGTTTCACCAGAAGCTTATACAAAAGCCTGAGACGGTGCAAAAACTCTCCAGATTTCAGTGTTTTTCTAGAGATAGGTAAAAGGAACTTTGCTCTGATGGGTCACCTGACCAAAAAACATCAGTAGCTGCTAACATTTATCAGTGTCAACATTCAAAATCAAAAGAGAGGAAATGGAAAACAAAGTCTCAAACTCATCTATTATCTAATATTTTTGTCTATTTTATAAATTCACACAGAGGATACAAGACAGACTCATAGCAGCAGAAGAGTAAGTGACAAAAAAACCTTTAAGGGATATAAAGAAGGAGGAAAACATCAGAAAAAATCTGAACTAGGTCTTCAATATAGATTCAGTCCTTGTTTAAATTATGTCAGGTGAGAATTCCACCTAACAAGCTGAGTGAGATCACCTGAATCCTTTGCACTAAGTTTGGTTTATATTCATTATCAGGAAAAATGATTATGATTCCTTTAACTAGATTTTAAACTACATTAAGAACAAATAGCACAATTGCTCTGCAATTAATTTTTAAAATACCCATTGCTCAGTTGCATTTTTTTACCCTGGAGAATTTACAAGAGCCATGTCCCCACTTAGTTAAAGCCACCATCCCATTCTAACCAACTCATGTATACACACACAGATCTGTACGTACCATAAATGCATACTTGTCAATCACATGAATTACAGAGCGAAATGGAATTTTGCTTGTTAAAGTGTGACCATGATACACAATAGGTTCATTGTTGGTGCCATCCCAGCAGTCAATCTCCAGGCAACGGCATCCTTTTAACAGAGCACTTCAGAAGAACAAGAGAAACAATTTTGCAGCCAAAAGAAAGATAGCAAACTTTTTTATACAAGTTGCTGTGTTTCTAATTACAAGCACAGGGATTAATTACAGAAAAAACACCTCATTTTCACCATAAATAGAAATCCTACAGAATTATATGAGACAGACATATTTTCTGTTTCTGCCTATTTTAGGTGTGTGTTATTTAATAAACTTTATTAGACCTTTAAAGAATATGGGATTACCTGCATTATTTTCCTTAAAAGGCTAAAAATCAAAGATTTCAATTAAGGAATTTTGGAACAAAGGCAAATTGCCACTTAAAATAAAAGAATAAATATTTTCAATGCTATTTCGTGCTACTATTCCAAACTTGCTTAGAATTTTGAGAATCACTATATTTAAAAATCTATAGTACTTGGAGAATCAGGTTGCACTTGGTCTTTACATAAAACAGTTCCTCTCCCCAGACCACATTTCTAAGAGTGCTAAAGTTTCTGAGACACCCTGACTTTACTGCTTTAATCTGAATATGTTAGTGTCATCCCTTAAATTCTTAGGTTTCTAATATTTGACTTGCAACTAACTGAAACATTTCTTATAAACTGTTTTACTTAATTACCAAGCTGTCTTTTACATCCTGCTTTTCACACATTAACAATATGTCAAATATGCCTTTAGCTGATTTTAGCATTTTCCTCACACATATAGGAGATAAAGAGAGAGGGGGTTATACCTTCTTTGCAATTACTTTCAGCAAGGCAGCATTAACATAATGGAATTTTAAATACTGTTAGAAATTCAGTACTGTTTCTGATGGTTGCAAGTCACTAAAGAACATCAAGAGAGCAACCAAAAAAAAAATTACAAAGTGTTCAGATAGATGATGATTCCTGCTGCTTTCTCTTCATTAAAGTAGTACAAATAATTCTGGACACATCTCCTCCTAATTCTTAATACATCCTGCCCTCTCAGTGTTGCATTTACTACACAATTAATTTCTTTCTTCCCTGTCTTGGCAATAAGGCATCCTGGTCATCATCCTCTTGGAGTCACACACTGCACAGGTTCCTCTCCCTGCTGCCTACTTGAATGCCCATGTTTTGTTGTTTTTGTTGTTTCTAACCTGCCCACACTGCAACATGCACTGAACACAGATATCCTTGACACAGACATACTCCAACACACATCTTCTACATTGAACAGATCACAGCTTGCCCAGGAATTTTACATTACTTTCAGGGAGTTATTTATTTTTTGCATGGCACGTTGAGATTAAAAACTGATTTAATCGTGTACTGTACAATATACTATAGATTCCATTTGCTGCAAGGTTGATTTTCTGAGATGTAAGTGAAAAAAATAGATTGCTTCCAGACTATGAACAGATGGTTTGGCAAATATATTGAAAAGTGTACACACAAAATAAAATACCACTCTCATTTCAACTTGTATCTTTGATGGCTTTGTCCCTTATTTCCAAGTAGGATTGTATGTGACTTAGCATTAATTAAAAAAAAAAAAAAAAGCCAAAGAAAGTTCAAAATATTAAAAATTATGTCTATATACCTGATATAGCCCCATAAGTGACTGGGTCCCATTAGCTGGTCAGCTATCAAGTAGGTGTTGTGAGAAGATGAAATAAAATAGTCACATAATGGCTGGTTCATATCTTGATAGACGGTCTTGTGCTGGCTTTTAAATATTGAACATTCGTCTGAGTTCAGGTATCTTATAAATCCTTCAAATGACAACTGCCTTTTCTTCCTCACTGCACAAAAACAAAAGGAAAAAAAAATAAATCTCTGTTGTGAAGCCACTCTGATGCACTTTCTGAAATTTTTAATAGCCAATTCTGAACACTGCTAAAGGTTATACAGCACAATGCTTTCCTGCAATTTTAAAATTCATACCAAATGTATAAACAACACAAACATCAGATACGTGTGATTCTGGAGCTGAATTGCTGTGGTTCAAACTTCTGAGAGGAAAAAAATGTGTTTTGACACTTTTATTCTTCTATGGACAGCACTAAGAAGAATTTTCAGTAGTCCTAATTAAATATAAATAAAATATTTGTCATTTACTTTGGAAAGTAACATGCCAGACAACGTGTTAAGGGAATCTTCTCTTTTAAAAGAACCAGGATTGTTCTCTAAAAAGTCAGAAATTCTCAATATAATCTTGCAGAAACTATGACTTCTAGCACCAAATGTCTTTGCCAGGGGTGGAAAATTCCAAATAAATATTGATCAAATCATGTTTAGAAATATTTGAAATAAAAATAGCATTGTAACCAAAGAAATAACTGTCTACACAGATGAATTGCAAATCAAGCCTATTACACTACTATATTTATAACAAAATGAACTAATTGAGTCCATACCAGTGATAGTCATCCCATTTGTTTTGGTTTTGACTGATTTAATGGCAAACAGAGCCATTACACTGCCAGCTACTGCTCTCAATGTCATGTTTGTAATGCAGTCATTTTACAAATGATATAATCTCAAAAGTTAGATTTGCTTCAAAATATAGTTTGAATTAGTGAGGGATTTTGCTCAGTTCTTACTCTAAAATAATTTTATTGTCACCGTTAGGCTAGTAGTTAACAATAAGTAAATAATCCAAGATTATTTTATGTTAATAATAGTTTAGAAGTCGATGTATACAAACTTGGGGACTGGAAATACCAGTAGGAAAACCCCCTTTTCTGCCCTGGTAATTCTTACTGCAGCTATAAGAATCAGAATGTACAAGTTAGAATTGCAATTATCGATCTTTGGTGTGTGACAGACTGGAAGTTTTACACCTGGATGAGAATTTACAGAAAATAATTGTTTCTCAATTACACAGGTCTTTGAACTAGAAAACTTGCAATGTTTTACAATGATAAAGAAAAACAGAAGGGCATCCATACATCAAACATGCATTCACCCAACAACTTATTCCTAACAGAAGTCTTTCTGAAGTTATTCTTCCAGTCTTCCATTGATGAAGAATCCACAGACAACCCAACAAAAGCATTTCAACTGCTAAATAACCTTGTTAGGAAATTTTTCATAATTAGGAAACAGAAATTTACCCTGAAACTTCCTTGCTGTCCAAAATATTTGTTCTGTTTGGTATTATTCCTCTCCTCTTTTTTCACACTTTTTCTCCTATGAACACTGCTTTTGCACTTCCCACTTTCCACTCCTTTCCTCAAAAAAAAATCCAATCCAGGGCATTTTCTGTTTCAGATTTCTGATAATTTTCGTTTTTCTGCTATCCATCTGTATTGTTAATCTTTCATAGGAGAAAACAGGATACTATTTCTTCATGGAATGTCCTGACAAACTGCAACTCACTTTTACCATCTTAGAAGGGTTTACGTATTTATTATTTTCTCCTTTTTTTTTCTAGTCACTGACAGTGACTAGTTCTTTAGATGTTCCCTTTCTAAAACAAATATTACATTTGATCTTTTCCAGTCTTTCAATTCATCATTCATTTCCCCCCTGTTTTCAAAAGTAACCTTTGACTTGTATTAGTCAAGCTTGTTACAATTTTCTAAGAACTTGGATTTGTCAACCTGTCTTCACTGACCTGATTACATCATTTAAGAAGGTCCTACCCTGTTCCATCCATATTTTTGACTATCTTACTCAGATTAATAATATTAATAATATTACAGAACCGACTGTACTTATTGCATCGGGAATTTCTTTGGTCTTCTTTTAGCTGAGAGATTTGCAGGATGACTTCTTGCAGCCTTGATGACTCTTGAAAAGTGAATCCTATAGATTTATCCACATGCACGTGGTATATTGTTCTATACTTGTAACAACTGGATTAAATTTCTACTGTCTGGATCTTTAAAAAACATTTTGAATTTTTTCACATTACTCAAAACAGAATACACTCATCCTGTATGTTTTGCCTCTAATGAATTACATGAGCTGTCTGGATTTCATTTTGGATTATTTTATTTTTCATGGTCTATAGATTTCTCTGAGCAATTACAAGTAGAGCTAGTAACTATTTGTGTGTGTGTGTGTGTACATCTTTTATGTTCTACCTTTTCTGCATTTATTTATTAAATTAGTGAAAAAATACTGGCTTTTCAGTCTTGCTTTTTTTCTGAATTATTTATGATGTTTTCCTGGCTGTTCTTGTCATCGACAAAAGTTAACTGCAATATTCTCAAGAGAAATTAATGTTCAAGCAAATATGCTAATGACCATAATCCCCAAAAAATGAACATCTAACATTGTTTTGTTAGTCAAGATGTAAGCTCATAGACTTCAGTAAAACATTCAGCTCATGTCTCCAATCAACAGACTAAAAATCTTTGTATTTTTACAGAGCTTACATTTCTGAGGAATAGCCCAGCCATGCTATTTTCTGACCACTTACAGACATTTTCTGCTTCTACATTAAAGGAAATGGGAATTCATCTCCATAACTATTCCACAGTGAAAAGACTTTCATCAAGACCTTACATTTCTCCCCTGGAGGAACCTCAGTCTTTTTCTCCATTAGGACCTTTTAGCAGTAGTTAGTGTGCACACACATATCCATTTGTTGTAGAAAGGGAAGGCAAGAAAAGATTTCTGCCTTCTCGTTGCCTCTTTTTGTTCACAAAGTTCAATGATTTCTTTTGTCTTGCCCTCCTCTTTTGGATAGTGTACAATTCATTTTATTAACAATATTCCTTTATATTGTTTGGGGTTTTTTAAAATCTGATTTAAGATAAAATTATTTTTCTCATTCCTCCTGTTAGGGTAAACTCCAGCTCTGCCATATATACAAATACTGTCATATCAGAGAGGAATTATGGATATTTGAACCTGGGTATTTGAAAAACTTGGATTACATTATACATTATTTTCAGAGTTTATTACATTCCATTTTTCTTATTTACCTTGGAATTTCTTTGAAAATGTTTCTCTTCAGAAAGAAAAAATGGAAAACTATCACAAGATGTTTGTTGCCCTGAAGGCCTTTCGAGTACCCACAATGAGGCAGACAAAACAAGCAAGAAATCACTCTGCACTGGCCAGAGCCTCCTGCAAGACCCATTTCCTCCTGAAGGGACTGAGTACAACCTGCAGCCCTGCCAGGGTCTGGGAGAGGTGTCTGGACTGAAATAGAGACTCAGGAGTGGGGAGGAGAAGAGCCTGAACGGAATGTGAGACTAGGAAATGTGGAGAGAGAGATGTTTCCCATGTTTTTAAATGTATGTGAGTGCTCTTTGCTTCCAGAGAGCTAAATGAGTAATTAAATGTCTATGGTACTTGGGACAGAGAGAGTGGAGTGGGTACAGATACATTTGCTGGGAATTTTAGGGGTGAACTCATGAGAAATACTTGCAATCACAGACAAGGGTTTTACTCTGCTATAATGGAAGGAGGAATCTTTCAGTCATTAAAAGGCAGAAACATCATCAGATGGAATTTCATACTATGAAATTTGACTACATCAGTATGAAACATTCATGCTCTAAGGGAACAGTAAAGAGAGAAGTATTTCCTTGACTAAAGTTATAATACACTTAATTCTTTTCTAGTCTCAGTTTATATTCTAGGGAGGCTTTTTCTCCCTTACCCACACTTACAGCTGGTGCATGCTGGAATAAAGTATCTATCTGAACAGCAGTTCAGTTTTCTAAGGGTTTATATCTCATAATCACCTTGTCTTGATTTTTTTCCCTGAGACTAGACCTTTACACATCTTTTCATAATCTGATATATTGTGTCTCTCAAATCCAGCCACAGCCATTGTCTTAGTTGAGATTTTTAAGCCATCTTTCTTACTTCACATGATTTTTTATGAAATCTGTGGGAGTTTGGCAGAGATGTCTCCTTTATTAAGTTTGATTTACCTTGGCCAATGGGATCAAATGCTCTCTTCTGCAAATTTGTGCTCTACATTCAGCTCTGTCTCACATACATCAAAAATCCAAAAAAAACCTTCACGACTGTGTGCACTAGGAATAAACTGCGAATGTTTTTTTTTTGCTTCACAAATACATTCTGGATTACTCAAAGTCCTTGTCTGACAGATGCACCAGGCTTATATTGTTATTTACAAAGCAAGCTGTTTTTTTTAAGACAGGATTGCATTTTTGCCCTGTTTTTGTATTGCCTAGCAGGAAAATAGGCAGGAATAGAGTCCTTGAATGGCTCTACATTGTAAATAATACTGGGATGCACTTTCTTATCCTCACTGTGCCTCTAATCCTATCCATGTAAATGAGCAGAATTTTTTTTAAAAAAGACATATATACCAAGCTTAAAAAAAAATTATTTAGTTAGCATGTTTTCTTTAATCTCATTTAATGAGTTGAGTCTTCTATTCAAAGCTAATAGTAAAACGGGAAGATAATGGAATGTTTGGGAAGAATAAAACTCTCATTGGGGTGCTAGTAAGACACAACTGTCAGGTGTGAATCACATATTTTGTGATCAATTCCATAGAAATGGCTCTTTCTACCAAAAATGCAAGGTTTTAGCGCACACGTGAAAAAACCTGTTAGTGTAGTATTTTGACATTGGGCATCTAAATTGTATAACAAGAATGAAAGATTAGTTTATTCCATACTGTCCTGAGCTAGCTACAGTACCTACAGAGAATAAATTCAAAGTTATCTGGCTCAATAGCTTTGAAAATCTCTCTGCAGAAATGTTAGGGATGCACTGGATGCTATAAATGGATTTATTTAAATTAGATGTAAAATGTAGTCATTGTTTTCATCCTAATCTTGACATAGCAGTGCTATCACATTTATGAGAGAATGGTCATTACTATTAGCAAACCTGTCAATCAAATGTCAAAGCCTGGCCTTTTCCCTTTTTGTAAGACACAGGGAGGGCAAGGGTGACAGATGAGTCCAACAGATCATCCTGATGAATAATGTTCTGTAGCAAATTCAGAACGACACTTACACAAAATGGTCTATCACAATACCATATGAATCATCTCTCATGTCAATCATAACTGGAACTTTTCAAGAAATATGTTTGAGTGGGAGTATGAATTCACTCAAAGGAGCATGAACAATACAGAGGTTATTTTGTTCAGCGAGATTATTTCCAATAACAAGACAAACAAATTTATCACAGGTGAAGAAACAAACAAGAATTTGTCTCAGCATCTGAAATTTCAACCAGACATTAAATTAAACCTATAGAAACTTCAGTTGATATTTATAAAGGTGTTTTCTAATGGACTGAAGATTATTCATTGTTTAACTGTGCTATAGATTTGAACTTTCCCATCAAAACAGGTAACACAAAATAAAAGGAACCTTTTAAGCTGGTAATTTGAACAATTAGTAAACATTAGCTCCTCTGAAAGAGCAGAATATGTTTAATAAAATACAGTTAAATTTGAAAGGCAGCCTTAAAGAGTAAAGGCATAAGGAGTCACATGTTTTTATTACTGGACAGTAAGTGCCTCTAAATGAAACACCCAATGTTCTTCTGTTTCTCATTGAAAAAGTGGCATTTTCCATTTTCTTCTTCCACCACAGGTCACCATAGAAAATCCAGTGCTATTATCCCAGAAGAAATATTTTCCCCTAGGGTTTGTTTTTCTTAACCACTTATCAATTCCACCCGTTTTCAACGACTGGGAACCAAGGAAACGAAAGAATTGAACATATTCCACTGAATAAAGTAACAGCTTGCAGCAAAATGCAGTTCTATCCTTTTCCTAGCTGTAAATTTTGCCACAAGTTGAAATCAGTGATGCTCAGCAGAAGTGTTACACCCCAACTTGAGGCACCTTTAAATAGGTGAAGAACATGTTACAGATTTATGAAGCCCTCCTCATCTCAGCATTCTAGTGATTCACAAAAGGTGACCAGGCACCTACAAAAATTTTCCACAGTGCCCCTGCAAGGAAGTCAGAAGGACATAAAAGTCTTGTCTGAGGCCTTGAATTTTCACTAAGTGACTCAAGGGAGAGAAGACAGTGTAACGAGCAGAGAAGAAAAATGGCAGATATGGACTTTAAGAAAAACAAATTGAAAATGGTTTGTAATGAGCTGAAGAACAGAATTTGTAGAAGGACTAGAAATAAAAAGATAAAGAAATGACAGAAAAAAGAACAGAGCAGAGAAAGGAGGGCACCATAAAAAGAAATTAAAACACAGGAAGAAAACATAATAAATAGATGAAAAGACATGCTTTTAAAGAAAGAAATATATGAGGTTTAGGACAACACAGTCATTGAGAGAAGCACGAGAAATAAGAGCTAGATATCAAATAGTTAAACTGTACATACCTTCATCAATGGGTTCATACTTCATAATAATTTCTAAGGCAGTTGTTTCATTAGCTTCAGTTTGAAATTGTTCTTTTATAAGAAATTTAAGGAGCTGGCTGTCAGGTAGAATTTTGCCATCTGTCGAGTAAGCCTTGAATAGTTCTTCAAACTCAAGCCTGTGTACAAGAGCTCGATAAATTGCTCTGAAGTCGTCCATGCTAATAATATTTCCTGACTGTTTGTCAATAGTTTTCTGAGGGAAAAAAGCAAGCAAAATTTATTAAAAAAAAAAAAGAAATTAATGAAACAACATGCAATTATACAAATTATGCACCAAACACTCTTTTATAACTGACCATAAGAGTGAGCATCATAGAAGAATCCTCAGGCAACAGTGACTACAATCAGATTACACTCCTCAACTTTTAGATGACACTTTGTGTGCTACAAATATTTTATGTAAAGTAAAATGGACCATATGACACAATTAGCATCTAAATAAGTGCAATAAATTTAGATTTAATGCATTTTTAATATTCAAACACATTGTTGAAAATCTTTAAAATGCTATGCATTAAAATAAATGTGCAGCATAAAACTTATCAAGTGGAAAATATATTTAGTATAATACCTCTCCAACAGCTATTTACACCATATTGTAAATACTGTCAGTCAAATTTGCACACAAAATCAGCAACCAGTAATCTTAAAAATGAAATAAGGATGACCAAATTACCAAGAAATACAACCCTTTCAACACTTCAATAAACGAAGTTTATTGTTTCACAACAAAACAATATTCAAGTTTGAAGACAAGATATTTTGTAATAACCTATGACACCATGTTCTAATCTTAACAAGCCAGAATGTTTAACTTAGATTAATTATTCACACTTTCAGAATTCTTGAATTGTAAGCTTGTTTTCATACAGCTTACAGAATGTTAGCATAGTAATTAATTTATGTGTTTCAGTATAAAAGTCACTAGAAAAGTTAAAAGGCCACAAAAGAATTTGAGAAGAATAATGCTTTTTTACCATTTCTGCTTTTTACATTTTTCACAGGTTTAACAATTCTATTTTTCCTTTAAAATTTTCTACTTAAAATAAGTAACTGCATATATATATAAATAAGCACAGAAATAAATATATGTCTTGCATATATATAAACATAATATATAAAAACATAAATATAATATATATAATATATAAATATAAATTGCATTTCTATATAAATATAAATATAAATATAAATATAAATATAAATATAAATATAAATATAAATATAAATATAAATTTATTAAAACATTAATATAATATAATATAATATAATATAATATAATATAATATAATATAATATAATATAATATAATATAATATAATATAATATAATATAATATAATATAATATAATATAATATAATATAACCATAATAAGATATAATATGTAATACGTATATTAAGATATAATAGCATATATATAATAATATATAACATATATTCTATTATATAAACTATATACTATATACTACATATATTAATATTATTTATTAATATATAATATAAAATATAGTATATGCTATATGCTGTATATTGTATATATGTTATATATTAGTTAATTATGTACTGATTAATTAATTAATATCAATATAGAAATATAAATGTTTCTAACATTTTAGCCTGATTTTTGCTTAAAACCTGCCAAATCAAGAGAAATCTTCTGACAAAATTGCTCACAAAAACCACAAATGGCAATCCACTGCCTCAGTGCTTATGACTGTAAACTGATGAAAATTCTCAGTTGTTGGCTCCTTAAACTGAGATGCCAAAGACACCACGTTCCAGCATCCAAACATCCAAACATGGCCCTTACTATGGCTGGTTTGGCTTCCACAGAAATGTCTAGAAGCAGGAAATTGCTTACTTGAGCTCTGGCTGCTCTTTGATCAAGAGATTGGATTACTGCTAAATTAGATTGGTTTTGAAGCCATACCATGAAAGCCAAAAGTTTAAAGATCTGGTGCCAGTTCCTTCCTATGCAGTAAAGTTCTTTCTGCACTTCTGAATAAGTACAATAGGAGTAAAAATATATTAAATAACTGAAACGAGTACAAAATTAAATTTCATGAGGAGTTCTAGTGAAAAAATCTTACAAATGAGTACTTCAGTGTTTGCTTTGAGTTTGCAAAAGAGAATAATAATGATCATTATTAACAGAAATCACCAGCAAGAAAATATTTCTGTACAAATGCTAATTATACACATTTCATTACTGCTGAGAAATTCCCCATCTAAGGTTGATTTCTTCCATCCAATTTTTAATGTTCTTAACAGTGCTGCAAATTTGCTTATAACCATTAAGCAGGAAAAGAAAATACCAACTTCTTTTGAAAATAAACAGTCTATCAGGACTTGGAGGATGTTCACTTAGTTACTGGCACAAAGAGAAGCTGGACAAAAAAGTAAAGTTTCTATTTTAGCTGCCTCCTGGTGAAATACAGGCAATAATACTACACAAAAGAACTCTTCAAATTAAAGTGATAAAAATCATGTCACTATAAAAAGATATTGTAAATTTTTGGGGTAGATTTTTATCATTCCTATTTTTATTAATGCACATCAAATTTTTGCTGTTCAGAAAAAGAAGAGACAAAGTCTTGAGAGAAATTAGATGAAAATTTATTATTCCTTAAAACCTTAATGTTCATAATTCTGATACTGCTCAAAAGAGTATTACAGTAAAATAAGCTCAAAGAGAACAGAGAAGAAAAAAGCTGATTATTCCTTAAAATTAGCTTTCTATAAAATGTATTTTGCTATGTAGAACCATTAGATTAACTGCTGATGTGCAGTTAATTACAAAGATGTCAGTAACATCCAGAATGCTTTGGATTTTTACATATTGTTTCGCTGATGAAATATTTGAACCCCTCAAACTACTGAACCCCTGTAAATCTTTCTCAAATAGCATAGGGCACCTAACAGTACTGCTATAAATAACTAGATCAGGCTATTGGGTATAATATGTTGTTAAATACAACTAGATCAGACTTCTTCTTTGCAGGTCACTTCCCTCAAATCTCCTTTTCTCTTCCCACAGCTGACCATCTCTCACATTCCTGCCAGAAACTAAAGTAGGGGGAAGATAGAGGAAACCACAAGAAATATTTTTAAGTTCTCAAGAGATCCTCTAGCTTTGAAACTTTCTCCATGCAGTGAAAGTTCAAAAAACCACAGGAAGCCTCTTCAGCCAGGGTTGAGCTCATGCTGCTGGTTCTACCTTGGTTTGAGAAGGCAAACAATGAGAGAGGAAGACAGGGTGAGGAAAGCTTAGTGCCTTCCTTCTTATGACCTTTCTGACTTGCCATAGTTAATTGTCTCTGCCAAATCAGGACAAAATTTGCCAGCTGGTTGCAACATTCTCAAAAGAATCATATCTATAAAGGTGAAAGTAAGTAAATATACATGTATTTATATAAATAAATATATATATATTTATATATATATACACACTTGTTTTCATTCCCTTAGGGAAAAAGCATTACCAGACAGATGGGGTTTTTTGGGGGGGAAATGATGTAAAGGGAAAATCTTAGATATTTTGAGTCATTACATGAAGAAAATATGTATCCAGTACTCATTTGTTAGTATTTGCTCACTGAGACAAGATCTGCTTGGCAGTAGTTTGCTTGCCTACACTAAATGAACTTAAGTCCAGCTTCTAGCTGTATCATATAATCTTCACAGAAATATCTTTAAAACTGCCACCTCTCAAGGCCAAATCCATTCCCAGGGAGTTAGAGAGCGATTCCCATCCATTCAGGCACACCTCTTAAATATTACAGGAGAGGTATAGTGGAGAAAGGAATGAATGTGTGCTGGATCTAAAGCCTGGACAGCTCAGAGAAATCCCAATTGTCCTCCTGGAAAGAGGATTTTGAGAAGATTGCTCTCATGGCTCTGTCCAGAATCAGACAGACATGTCTGGGCTCATTAGCTTGACCAGAGAAGCTGAATAGGATGAAACCAGAATGCTTTAACTTTTCTCAAGCGCAGACATGTTACAAAAAAAAACCTGGGAATCCAAACCAACATATTTTCCATCTTACACCAATTTGTTGTGGAGAAAAGACAGAGTTATGTGGGTGTCAGTCTCTCCGAGTAACAAGCAGTAGGACAAGCAGGAGTGGACTCAAGTTGTGCCAGGCTATTAGGAAAAATTTCTTCACTGAAAGTGTTGTCAAGCATTGGAACAGGCTGTCCAGGGAAGTGTCTGCGTCACCATTCCTTGAAAGTACTTAAATGCTTGCAGATGTGGTGCTTAGGGACAAGTTGCAGAGGTGGACTTTTCAATGTATTAATGGTTGGACTCAGTGATCTTAGAGATACCTTCCAATCTAAAGGCTCATGATTCAAATTCAAACCCTGGGTTATCTATTTTACACAGACATGAAAGACCTGGAGGAGGAAAATTCTTTGCTGATTTTGCACACCACACTAGCTTGAAATACATTTCCCAAAAAATTAACTTGAAAAAAATCAGCAAACATATGATGTGTGTAACTGAACTTCTAAACCATTCATTGCTTAATGTACATACACCTTACCTTGAAAATATGTTTTAAATGGTCTTCATCAAATTTTATTTGCATTTTTTCAAGCAGCCTCCTGCAGCCCTCTAAATCAACATTCCCATTCATGAAATCATTCTGAATTGTATTCCAAAACCACGTATGAGACGTCAGGTTAAGGAAGATTCTGGCCAATTAAATTGCCTTTTAATGGAGGGGATGAGGGGGAAAAGTTTAATTTCATTAAACCTAAGAAGATTGTGCTTCCCTTTCTTCATACTCTAGAACATCCTTGCATTCTGCCCTCTGAGAATGCAGCAGGCCCCAAGGTGTGCAGGAAGAGATTTCTGCTCTGTCCTCAAAGTCCCAGAGAGCAGTGACAGAAGGGCCGAAGGGAGGGTGTGATCAAGGGGTGGTCAGGGTGCAAAAAGGGCTGCAGTGAGAGGAGGGAAACGTGGGGAAGCCGAGGGGATTCAGCAGGCTCAGGGAATGGTGGGGAGTGCCAAGAAACACCAGGGAACGAGTGCTCCCAGCACTGTGCCCACCCAAACATTATCAACCGGCCCTGGCTGACAGGACTGGCTGCCCCAGGCCCTCCAGGGCATCCCCTGTGTGCCCAGGCCTGAGGGGAAAGGGCCATGTCAGGGGCATCCCAATGGCAGCTGTCACAGGGCAGGGAGAGCAGAGGAAGAGGAGAAGGTAGAAGAAGAAAAGGATATCTGTTCTCATCCATGGTGGCTGTGCACCGCCTGCTCCAGGCCCCTCACTGCAGTGGCATAGCCGAGATCTCACTTGGGCTCACAGTGGGCTCCTCATGCCACTGTGACCTGACAGAATGGCATGGAATGTTCACTCCCCCATCCTTCCAGTGTCGCTCCAGTGTTGCTCTGGTGATGTCACAAACTGCAGGCGCCCAGCACAGGCCCCTTCCTGCCCCCGCTCCACCACCCTGCCACCATCCTGTGCCTTTTCCTTCCAGCACAAAGTGTCCCCAGGCCCTGCCCCTGTCTCCCACCCATTGCTCCACCACCCTGCCACCATCCTGTGCCTTTTCCTTCCAGCACAAAGTGTCCCCAGGCCCTGCCCCTGTCTCCCACCCATTGCTCCACCACCCTGCCACCATCCTGTGCCTTTTCCTTCCAGCACAAAGCGTCTCCAGGCCCTGCCCGTCTCCCACCCTTAGGATATCCCACACCCACAGCACGTGTGCTGGCAGGAGCTGTGTGGGGCAGAGCAGGCCTTTTGCAGCCAGCCGTGCCAATGTCCTCCAGGGGAGCTTGGCCAGCTTGGCCGAGGTCTCTCTGTCCCGGTCCGAGGTGACAAGCTGGTGAGGCAGAGGCTGCCAGCACAACATCTTCCCCCAGATAACCAGGAGCACTGTGCTACCAACCCACTGCAGAGACCTGGGGGGAAATCCCTTCTTTGGGCCTTGGGGAACCAGCTGGCTTCACGGCACAGGGTGATGGTGGATGTTGAGAGCTGTGGGATGCCACCCCAAAGTGCTGGGAGGCCACCCAAGCTCCCACTTTCCTGCTGGGAACTTCTCTGTCCTCAAAACCAGCCTGGGCAAGAGCAGCTGTCCATGTCCTGCTTTGAGGCACACCAGTATCAGCCTTCAAATCACTGGGACAGCCCTTGGAAATCAGGCTGGACTTACACCCTGACTCCATTTCCCACTCGTTTTACAGGAATTCTTCCCCAGGCAAACTGCTTCGAAGTTGCCAGCTTCCGTGTAGCTGTCAGCAAGCCTGAGTGAGACTCGAAATGTGACAGACCAAAGGCAGTTTGCCACAGATTTTATGCTGAAGTGCCTCAATGCTTACTGAAATACCAGCTTTGATACGATGGCCTAAATAAAAAATGGGGGAAAAAAGACAAAATGGAGTTATTTAATTGATTTATTTCTGGATCACTCAGGAGAGTACAGAGACTTCCAGCAGTCAATCACCACTTTAAAAATAATTCAGGTCTGCAGTGACTGGAAATAATTTGTTTGGGTTTTTTTTTTTCACTTTCTTCATGTACTTTTTAAGTACTTTACCAGGAATAGTCAAAATGTCAAAGGCAGCAGAGTGCTCCAGCTGAGATAGCAAGCAAATTCTTACTTTCCTTCGCAGTTTTAACCAAAATTATATTCATTTTTGTAATTTCACACCAAATGAAGCATTGATTATAAGGAATCTAGTAAGGAAGATCAGCAAAGACATTGGGACATTATATCTAGATTTTTTTTTTCATTGCTACTGAAACCTTGTAAATTCAGCCTTCAGGCTTTGCTTGTGCATATATCTCTCAATCCCTTATATAGATACATGAACAAAGAGAAGATCAGGACACTGGAGGAATAAATTTCTTATAGCTAGTGCAGAAGATATTTCAGGACTGACCAGGGATGTAGGCTGGGTGTTGCAGCATTAAAGAATAAAGAAATGCTATTCCTCTCTCCCAGTATTTATTACAAAGGTCAAAGGAATGCGTGTGATTTTGGTTTACTTTCAAACTATGATAGTGATTATTTCGTAACATTTATCACAGATTATTACAAATGCCTACCATCCTTGCTGTTTTCTGTAAACATAACTTTTAATTAGAGTTTCAACAGAAACAAAGTTTAATTGCAAGAACTACTGTAAATACTACACTTTAAAAAAAAAAGGTGTAAACATTCAAGCATTATTCTTGCACATATTAGATGTTTTCATTGTAAGCATAAGATTTTGCTGTTGTTCATCACAGCTGGTGGGAATTGCAGTGCCACATGGGTCAAACACACCCTTTTGTAAATACTCATTTGTGGCTTTATAGATTCACTGCTGACTGACCATGATTGCTCTCATTGTCTTGGTTTTAAAATGTCATAAAGAACTATGCATTGATATGGTTTCAAGGAGAAAAAACTGTGCAAAAATGGGCATCTTCAGATTACTCTTCTGATGACAAATGAAGATTTTGCATACTTACTGCCCTCTGATTTGGGAGGTTCCTTTCTCTATGTATCTGGATATGATAATAAATATCCCAGAGAAACCAATGCAGTTGAATAGAGAGAAAGATGGAGCACAGAGAGCATTTTCTGTGCTCCCTCCGTTCTTCAAAGAGAGCTGCATTACCTTTGGGTCATTCTCTTTTCACCCCACAGCTGCTACTGAGATCCATCCAACACCAATCCAACCCTTTAGTGCCTATTTCCTGCTGGAGACCATTCAATGAACAAGTAGCTGTCTTTACATGAAATTTGGTTGAATAAGTGATTATTTCTTTATTGAAAGTAGGAGTAATTTTATTAAAAATGTTATACAATCCAGGGCTACTATAGTGAAGATGGCTTATTGGGAGTGTAGTTTATATCTTTATATCTGCAGTACCAGAAAATAGACAAAATTTTGGCCATAGATGTAAGTGCTCACAGAAACAGATATAACACTAGAAATTCTGGATTGGAAAAAAATCACTTTTTCACAAATATTGAGCATGAACAAATAATAAGGAACAACAAAGAATGATGAAAAAGATGGAACAGTTAAATGACTTTCAGTTTCAAGATTTATTCCACCAGATCAATCCCTTATGTGATATGATTTTGCAATACATTGTTTTGTTCTGTAGAATTAAATTCTGTCAACTTTAAAATGCTGTTTCTATATAGAAAAACTGTAGCAAAGAGTGCAATAATAAAAAGCATTTAATATTGTAGTATCAGTCTATCAGCCTACCTTTATGAACTTCTCATTTTCTTTCAATTTCTTTTCTCTAGAAAAGAGGGGATCTATGATACCAGAATTTGTAACAAAAGCTGCTCAGAAGGATGAAATTTCAGCAGAATAAATGTTCTGATGTCACTGAAAATGCCTACTCATTTTTAGCAATGCTATGAAATTAATTTGAAGAAGGTAATTACAAAACAGGCTTTGCCAATTTTCCCTCTACATTCTCCAGGATGGGCTTTGATTTATTTTATTTCACTTTATTTAATTTTATTTTATTTATTTTTTATTTTTTTATTTTTGGAAAGTGGAAATTTGAGAAAGAATAAAGATTATGAGAAGAAACTAAAGGTGTACAACTCCATGGAAAACTTCACTGAACTTTTATTTATACATTTTTATGGCTCTGAATGTCTTTGAGACTTAGTTGCAACTGCTCCCTTTTTTGTCTGTAAGTGATTTTTTGTTGCATAGGGAATATGCCAACTTTCATTATTTTTATTCCTGAAATTGCCTCCTGTTCTCTCTAATGCTTTGAAAACCATTCACATTCTTATAGCTGCTTGTGAATCCCTCTCTTTTATTTTTTTTTCGGTTCCCTGTATTTTAAAATTTAATGAAGGATTGACATGTATAATATATGCATATTTATATACACAACAAAAACAAAAATTCAAGTTTTCCACTGCAGTAAGGAGTTCAGAACACCTTTTTTTCAGAACACAAATTTCAATTCTTCAAGAATGTCTCGGGCCCTTCTCTAGTTAGGATGTGATTAAAAATGTATTTTTGTACTCTCTACAGGGGAGGCATTGGAGATGGATTCATATTCTGAGATTCCATTCCAAGCATCATAAACTCAGCAGTGCTGGTATCCAGGCTGCCTGGAAAAATTATATTATGGCAGCTGCATGTACACACTGTGTTATTTCTAATTCATTCGAGTTCCCTTCCTCAGGATAAATGGCAATTACAGCGGCTCTCTGGCTGTCAGTAGTACATGACACCACTGTCATTGTGTCTGCTGAGCAGTTATTTTAGTCTCTGTTCGCTCCAGAGGTTACACATTTGGTTTCTTCAGAAAAATACACCCAGTGTGGCTTATTCATTAGAACAGCCTCATGCTGCCTCCTGTGCTGAGCCACAGAGCAAAGGCTGAGCAGAGGGAGTTGCATTTCTTGCTGCCACCGCCCTGGCTGTAAGAGCTCTGGGGCACATGTGGGGAGGAGAGGACAAGAGCAGGACAGGGAGTGCCCAGGTGTCAGCTGAGGATGAAAGGGACAGGTGGGAACCCTCCTGCTACCCAGGGGAACAGTCCTGGTACTCCCTGAAAAGCCTCCTGTGGCAGTGCATGACCCTGGCGCGTGGTGGCTCTTCTTACGTTCTCATCATCCTTTCCCACTGCCTCTGCTTCTCAGAAGATGTGTTTCTATTTAAAGAATTAATTACCACTCTATTGTCTTGTCTTGTGTTGTTATGTCACCCTGCAGCAGGTTCAGGGCTGCTGTGTCAGTGACAGATCCCAAGGTGCAGGATGGAGAGCAGCACTTCTCTGTCTCAGGTCTCTGTTTTAACAGGGAGCAGGGAGAGCAGAGCCCAGCTCATGAGACATCCTTGTTGTGTTGTAAGCCTTGCAGGATTGAGTTACTTTTTTGGGTAAATTGTGGTTGTAATACAGCTTTGGTCTAGTTAAATGTAGCCCTATTTGCCTGAATAAAACCAGGCAACTTCACACGGGCAGTGTCTGGGCTGTCCTCGCTGACCAGGTGGTGCAAAATGGCTCAAGCCCAGCTCCTCATCCCCTGCTCAGGTGAAACACCACAAAATAAGGAGGTCAGATGGATATTGAGGAGAGGTTTTGCTCACCATTACCTGATTTACAGTGGTAAAAGGCATCTTTTCCCTGCTGTGATTCCCTGCTGTCTCTGCAGGGCAGGTAAACCACATTACCAGCTTCAAGGACACACCTTTCTGGCACTGAAGACAGCTGCCTCAGTGCCTCCAGCAGAAAGATGGAGCAGGATTTGCTTAGTCATTTCTTCCACGTTATGAGACTGATTCTTCTTGCTTGGAAAATGAAAAATAGCTTTTTTTCAGTGGGAATTGTATCAGACTCCTAAAGTGCATCTTAGTAGAAAAATCTATGAAAGCAATGGGTTGCATGAAAACCAACTTGGAATACATAAAGTAGAGAAAGAGGAAGAGGGAATTTATATGTGATGTTGTTTCTCTAACTTGTTTTGGAGCTGGTCAGGAAACTTGCTCTTTTTTCCCTTTGTTATTTTTCCCTTTCTCTTGGAAACTGGAGGAAAAAAAAAATAAAATCCAGTGTTTTTGACCAGACAGAACTGCAACAATAGTGAATAGTGTCATCAGTGACTGCCAAAAAAAAAACACCCCAATTATTTGTCACTCAAGCATTAATTTGCCACTGAATTTCAGACTGATGGCAATTAGTAAACAGAAAATCTCACTGGCAGTTAACAAACAGGAAGGAAAATGAGCACTGCATGTCAGACCACTTTCTTCCATCACACTCCTTATCCGTGTTTTTTAATTTCATCCCTGATTTAAGCATGGAGCAGGTTTTAATATGTTAGCTAACATGTATTTCAATATTTTACAGATCTGCTTCCTCTAAGTTGTTAACTAAAAATAATCAAGCTGTCTGGCTTTTTTTAGGTCCTCAGTCAGCTGGTCACAATCCTGGAGTACAATTGGTCATATCCTACGAGAACAGCCGTCTGACAATAATGCTGAAACACATGAGGAACCTTGTGAGTATTTTTATCAGAATGTGTAACCTGTAAGTCCTTGCATTTGCAGAGTACTGTGAAAACATTAATCTTCAAACAGCCTTTCTGGGAGAACTAATTTCAACTCAAAGTAGTGATAGTGCTGCTCTGTCATGATTTAACAATTGGTTTTTCCCTTTGAGCTCACTCAGTATGGTTACAGGTGTGAGACAGATACAGAAACTGGGTTTCCTTAATGGCTGGTAATGGCCTTTTCCAAGAAAACCAATTTTGATACTGTTTTGGCCCTCTCAGCAGACACATTTTGATAGCAGTCAGACATAAGGCATGGTGCAGCAGCATGACTTTTTGCAGCACCTCAGCCTGGAGCTCTGGGTTGATTATCCAGACATTGCTTTCTAGTCCAGCCTGTCTATGAAGAGGGAAGAGCTCAGCAGAGGGAGCAGTGGTGAATTTTAAGGAGCAATGTCATTTGGAGGTGTGATGCTCAGCTTTGTAACACTGTCAGGAGGCTGAGAGGTAAATGTTGAGTGCTCCTGGAGCCAGGCTACGGGAGGGGAAGCTGGCAGTGCTCCTGCAGCACAGAATTCCTGCAGGTGGAATTGGCTGCTGAGGGTGACTTCAGAGATGGAGCTGGGGCTGTGTGTGAAGTGTGATCTCTCGGTGCAGGAGCGTGTCAGCTGCTCCATAATGAATTCCCTGCCTAGATGTGCTCTCGAATTCCCATGGCTCACGTCTCCAGCAATATCTGTGGCAAGAGAGCCTTTACTTGTCTAGCCTGGGGATTAGAGCAGTTATGAGCTATTGTGGGTTCTCAGTGCATACTCTATTCCACCTCCATCCCAAACTGGATTACAATCCTTTTCCTAAATGGGGCCAGATTGAGGGGCTTATGTGGGCACCAGCCAGAAATAAAACGAGGCTGATGGTTTAATTAGTGGGATGAAGCACATGAGGCTTACATAGCTCTGACTGTTTTCTGCTGGCCACTCTGGCTTCTCATTTGCAATTCAAGCATCTCCATTCTGGTCTGTAACATTCAATACTTCTCTGTCCTGAGGCTTGTTTTCTGTGTCCTGTGTGTCACTTTGACAGGTGAGATCAGCCTCTGCTGACAGGCCCAATTTATACAAACTTTACCTTCAGGATGTAGCATAAGACCCTCTTTATTTTTTGTGTTGAGCTTTCTAAATCTAAGTGACTTTGATAAACTTCTGATAAAGTTCTAATTGGTGAGAGGGGCATATCAAAGTGATTGCCATGCTGATGATATCATTGAGATTTCAAGCAGGTGGTGTGGAGATGCACACAATTTGCAGGTGTTGGAATTAGTCTTTGTTTCTCCTTGTTTCCATCTTTGTAAATGTGTAGGTTCCTAACTGTGTTCTTAGGAAGTTCTGGTCATTTAATTAAATGAAAGTAAATTACAGCATAGATAGCTGTGTAGTGCAAACATAAAATCCAGGGTTCAGTTCACTTCATTATGGAAAGGGTGCTGTGGATAGACAGGGAAAGCCGATCGGAAGATCTCGCGTTGTACGCGAAGATAGGGCCCCTCCTTCTACAATGTTCTATAACCCATAATACTACGGTGATTACGTCATCATATCTCGGTGCTATAAAAACCTAGCTCACCGGAAATAACGGCTTTTTCACCGTCCACCAGATTGGTGTTAGCGCGTGATTTGCCAGACAGGCCTGTAAGTTCAGCCGTCGTGTCACCCACGAACCGGGTCGCTACGCCTCACCCCGAGGCGACAAGTGGTGCCGAAACCCGGGACCGCTCCCCGATACACGCGGGTTCGAGCGGCCGGAGTTCAGGAGTCTCGCCGGACGCTGAGTGACGGCTGGAGCGGCAGGACCGACTCCAGCGGGGAGGACGCTCCCGTACCGCCGAGATGCAGTCGATCAGCAAGGTAGATTCGCAGCTGCATAAGCAGAGCGGTATAGACTGCAAAAAATCAAGGAATTTTGAATGCGTGGTTGTCAGATTGTTAGAATCGTGTTACCGATGATCCCGTAGATATTATTCTCCCAGATTGCTGGGATAGGTGTTCCGAGGCGCTCACAAATGACGTCTTGCGCATTAAGTCCAGCAAGTGCCTTAAAAGCTGGGTGAGAGTTACGCAAGCGCTGAGAAAAGCGCTTCACGAGCAGAAAGTTTGCAAGGCAGCTCAAAGCTGTTTAAGGGTTACACCACGGGTGGGGGTAGGAGCTGCCACTCAGACCACGTGTATTGATTACCCCACCGATTTTAACGAGCCATCTAATGATGACGGCCGACCCAAGTCGCCGTCCCGCCTGCCCGGTCCTAATGCAGGTTTGGCCGCGGAACACACTTTGCCGCCGGGGCGTACCGATGCCACGGAGCCACGGGGCGCACCCGACACCGCGGGCCCTGGAGATGTCGGGGAAAGGCCCCCGCCATATGCGCCGCGAAATGGCGCCGGGGACACGAGCAAGGGGCGGAGCGAAGGGTGCCTAACACACGCGGACATACGCGATCGGGAGTCTAAGGGGAGGCGGGCGGACAGCGCCGAGAGTGAAGGGGAGGAGAGCTCACGGTCCAACCGGAGAGCATGCTCTAGAGTGTCTCCTAGTAAGGAAAAGAGCCCGCTGGAAGGAAGGCGGAGAAAGGGAGGGGACAAACCCGTCCCTGGAAAAGGGAGAGGGCGAAGCCCAACAAAAAGGCACCGCAGCCTGGAAACCTCGAGTCAGTCAACTTGCGGCACTGATCCAGACACCGGTCAGAGCAAGCGGTCAAGTGACGAGCCCACAGCGCAGGCTTGCAACCGCAGTAAACTAAGCCCTTGTATTTACACCCAAGGCTTTGGCTCCTCTGCTGACTCTGTTGGGAGATCCACGTCCCTTGTAGAGGGAATTCCCTGAAGGGAATTTGCCCATTCACGTGGGGTGTCCTAGAGAAAAAACCTTTGGATCCGTCACATCCACACGTGCCAGATTTGCTGCTGATGCACAACTCTCACCCCTGGATCAGCTTCAGAGTGTCCTCTCCCTCACTGCTGCAACATTTCAGTCATGTGTGAAAAAAGCCAGTCCTGACTGAGGGAAACTCTACCAAAATTTCTGCAAAGACAAACAACGGAGAACAGCCCTATGGATTTTGTGACTGGAAAGGACCATTAATCTGATCTAACCCTCTGCAAAGTAAGAGCTGTATTTTTTCACTAAGGCAATACTTGCAGCCAAGGAAACTGTTTGAACACAGAGATGTTAAGACTGGTTGGTAATGTTTGCCTACAGTTTAAGGCTGTGGGTGCACAATGAAGACAAGTTCTGTTAAACAGATATTTAGAAGATACTAAAAATGTTTCAGTCTCAAGATTTCCCTCAGCAATTCATAGGTTCATTTGAATCCTGAGATTCTGTAAGTCAGATGGCTCACTGCTTCTGCTTATGATTTGAATGGCATCACCACGATTGCTGAGGAAAATAACTTTAAATTCCATTTTCAAATATAGAAAAGCCATGATGCCAATAAAATGCAATTTTCCAAGCGTGTATTACATAACTTGAAGTCAGCTTATTGGGGCACTGCTCGCTCCTCTCAAATACAAACAGTGCAACACTGGGCACTTTATGCATAGGGTTTACAGTCAATATTGCCTTAATAAAGTGAGGCTGGGCTAGAAGGAAACATTTGTGTAGGGGTGAAAACCCTGGAGGCCTGGAGATTTTGCCTCTGGAGTCATGGAGGATGTGGCAGGTGGAGGGGTGAGACAGGGCAGGTTTATTTTTTAAAGACAATAGCACAGTACCTGGCAAAGTGCACTGAATGGTCTTAGGAGGAATATAAAGGAGCCCCAGAGGAGGTTTTTTTTTGCCTCTGAAAGAATTTGTTAGCTTAGAACAAGAATAGTCCGACTGTGGCAGCACAATACCCAGGAAAGCAGCAGTAGGCAGGAACAGAACACAGGGGGAATGCTGCTCTACTGTAAAAATGTAGGCTTGTGCAGATGTGGAGATGAATTTATGAACACTGAAATACATGTAGGTTTTGAACTTGAACAAGTCCAGTTCTGTTCACCTTCATTAACCAACACAGAGAGTGGGAGCTATCCAGAGCCCACCAGGTCTCACACAGGGCTGGCTATGGGCTGGTTTAGCTCCTCACAGGCAGAAACAGCCAGGCTTCCTACTGCTGGGCTTGCTCACTCCTCAAAAAATACCAGAGACAAGAGAAACAGCCATTGCTGACATCCAGAGAGAGGTTTCTAGCATATTTCCTTGCCTGCTTCACGGAGAAGAAAAGGGAACAGTGGCTCAGCATTGGCTCAGGAGGAAGCCTGTTTTTGCCACTGACTTCATTGCCATGACTTCAGGCATGCCCTGTTTTCCTAGATAAGCAGCTAAACTTTCAATCCTCACTGATAAACATTTTTGCCCATTACTTCTTGTGGACAGAGTAACTCCTCAGGGGTAGAGGGGAGGAGAAACAAAGCCAAGTTATCCTGAACGTCATGCCAGTAAATGTAAAATATTACTAGAATTCAGGAAAGCGTGCGTGGGCGATGAATTCAGAACCAATTTTACAGGGGGAAAATTTGCTGCAAGAAAAAGAAACTCCTACAGTTCTGTGCAAAAGTACTTCCAGCTTTCCTTTTATAAAAGCTCTGAAGCTGTCATGTACCACTCCTGGTGATTAATGATTCTGGGATAGCTGATATGTGGGTGACAAATGAGTAATCAGCTTTAGGCTTACACAGACATCCAGCCTCTTTCCATTTCGTGTCCTATGCCGTGAGAGTACAAATTGCTTTCAAAAATGTTTGTGAGATGCGATGGTTTAAATGTGCTGGGACGAAAGGTGGAAGCCAATCTTTCCCCAATCCAAAGGGATGAAGTCTAAGCCTGCAGCACAGGGCTATAGGGATGTTCCCACCTACAGTACAGGTGGATTCTCTGCTGCCTTTTCTGGGATTTCTTTCAGCTTGAGCTGGGAAAGGGTTGGAGATCGTTGTTCAGTCTTAGCTGGTTCCCATCGTTCCTCTCATGGGCTCCCTAACTTTTACACTTTATGATTATCCTGATATAGATTTAAATGGAAAATATAGAATACCTGCCAACAACGCAGTGCCTGCCAGTGAAATAAAAAGCCACATTATCCTTTCAGAATATTATGAATGTGTACTGCTTTCCTTACTGCAGCCAACAGGGATGGGAATGGAGGTGCACAGGTAGGCAAGGCAGGGATGGAAAACAAGTGGGAAAAATATCACTTTGAGCTGAACAAAGTTATCCAGAGAGTATCAGTAGCAGAATTAAATCAGCAGCTTGGCTGACAGAGGGGAGGTAACATTCAGGTGAAGTTCTCCTTAGTCTGGCACAGGAAAACAAAACAAAAAGCCATAGGAAAAAAGCTCTCATACTAACTATAGCTTATAAAGCATTTGTATTTAATTTTATATTCATAGAAAATTCTTTTGAAGTGAAAGGAAATTAGCTCTGATAAGCTATGTTCTCCTTGAGACTCAAAATTAGCTGAACACCTCTAAACAAAGGGTACTACAACTCAGCAGTAGTTTAAATTGGAAAGAGATGAGGTCTGTTCTTGTGGCACAGGGATTACTGTTGGATTCAAACATATTTGTTTTGAAAGGTGTTTGACAAATATGTTGTACAGAAAGTTCTGTTATTATTTCTTGTTAAACACTTTAATCTGTCACAGTCACAGTACTGCCTCAGCTCTAAATTCTAACTGCTCATTTTTAAATAAGTAATTCCCTACATAGTTGATATGTGTTGAATAAGAAAAAAAAAAAAAAAAAGACAAGACAACAAACAGTGAGTTCTGTTTAATGATAGGAGTGATCTGGGAGATGAAGGTGAACAAAAATTAGATTTGCCACTGGTTGCAAATGAAGAAAACATTAAAAATAATAGTGCAGACAGAGCAAGATCAAGAGAATAAAAATAATTTCCAGAACCCTACGACCGGCTTAGACAAATGAAAAATATTTCCTCAGGGAGGGAGAGATCTATATCCCACAGAAATGGGAAGATAAAACAAGCCCATGGTGAGACATGAGGTTGCTACAAGAGATGCCAATGAGAAAGGCCAGATCCTGGTGTCATGGGGCAGAAATGAAGTAGTTCATCTTTATAAGGCTTTGATAATAAACTATTTCTCTCAGGATGTTTTCTTAACTAGAATACAAGTTCAAAGAACAGTTCTCAGTAGGGTTGCTGGGGAGTGATTGATTCTTCAGGAGTGATTTATTGTTACTAAAACTTAGTTAAGGACAGACTAACAAGGACACGAGTCAATTGTGCAAATATTTAAGGGAGAAGACAGGAAGGTTCAAGAGGAATTATTTAGAACATTGAGCAAGAGTGTAAGTAGAAGTAATGAGAGCTAATTAAGGAGCAGAAATTGCAAGCCTCATATAATGAAATGCTTTCTTACACAGGGAGATGGCATGCTGTAGAATAATTGAAGGAAAAGTGCAGAGAGATTGTACAGTTGGAGAAATTAAAGATAGGCACATACAGACTTTAGTAACTAATTAAGAAATTGAGAAGAAAAATAGTGCAGAATGAAGACACAGATCACAATCTCACTGTTTCTTTACACATTTTTATATTCACTTACTATCTGGGCCCAGGCAAGGAGAGAAAAGAATTTGTATGTGGCAGAGAGATAGAAACAGAACAACAGCCTCTGCTTGTGTTTCTTTTCTCAAAGGCTAATTTATTTTCATGCCCTCTAACAGGCAGCAGTGCTCTTAATCCTGAGTGATTTCAAAAAGAAAGTGAAACGGGGATTTGTCTAAAGTATTTGTTCTCCTTTGTGTTTTATTCAAAAGAAGAAATTCTGGGATCTATGTTTCTAAGGGTCAAAACAAGATCATTCTTATCTCAGCCAGTGTCATAGACTTTGTGACTAAATGTTCATCTGAAAGTAACATGTTCCAAGCACAGCAGTAATACAAGGCTGAAAGCAGTGGAATTTAGTTTCCTTATGGGCTTGGTGGTGATTCTGAAATAAAAGCTTCTAAGACTTCTTTATGAAATCTACTCTCTGCATTCTTCACCCTGCACCAACATTGCTGATCCACAGGATAATAGAGCATGACTGAGCCTTGATTCTTGATTTCTCTCACCTATTAGAAAAAAACCCAAACCAGTGGAGTTAATTGTCTCAAAGATAGCAATGCAAACACATTGCCTTTTCTTTCAGGAAAAAAAAAATCTATGTGATTCTCACTCAGCTCTTTCACTGGGAGTTGTACGTTTATTCCATACATTCCCACTTCTGTTTTATATTCTTTTTTTCAGCCTTGGTAACTTTTTTATGCCCTCATGGTGCCACGTGGAGCACACAGTGATCGAGTCCCAGGCATCAGTGAAGATCCTGTGGATGTACAGACTCTTCCCCATTCCATTCCATTCTATTATTTTATATATATATATATATATATATATATATATATATATATATATATATTTATATATTTATATTTATATTTATATTTTATTGACATTATATCAAGTTGGGGTTGTGTCTCTCCTTATCTCTTTGTGGATCATCAGGACAATAAATTATTCTTTTTAAATGGGTCATCAGAGATACATTTCAGTGCATTTCTTCAACTTTCTGGTTTCAGAGCACCATAGAAATAAAGGCTTGAATAAAGGGAGAGAAACCCATGTGAGCTTCTGGGTATCCTAGGCCAGCTTTCATTTTATATAATTCATTTAAGCAGAGGTAGATGGGCTGTCCTCTATAAATGACTGAAGCAGATGAGAAGCATTTTGCATAATTCTTATAAAACTCTGGGTCTTTTGGGATCCAGTCCATTTTCCAGAACCATCTCCTTTAAAAAAATTAAAAAAACAAAACCAAAAATTTGTTTTTTTAAAATATTTAACAAATAATTCCTGCTCATTTTGAAAATCCCAGTATCTCTGTGCCTTGGGCTCAGTTTGAAACTGAGATGCGCTGGAATCACATTTCCATCTCATTGTGATGGATCACCTGCCTGACCACGGCTGTTTTGAACACCATGAATTATCTTGCCTAACCTCCAGTGGTCACCCCAGAATGGACCATTTTCCCTCCAGTTTCTGGTTCCATACACACATTTTGTCACTGGTGATGATACAAAGCAGCAGGATCAGCACAAACCAGCTGGGGCCAGGCACCAATGTGGGGGCAATTCAACCAAGCCAAGCCAGGAGATGTCCCCAATATGACAGAGTGAACCTCTTGCTGGTTTCCCCCTTGACAGGGCTACTTTTTCCCCATTTGACAGCCAGGACCCCTTGGAAATTGTTGGTTGACTTTTTAGAAATTTTGTGTCTCAGGACAGCTCTAACCCTATTTTTGCCAGCACAATTGTTCCCCCTCAGGAATGCTGCATAAGCAGCTGTTCCAGCCAGGCTGCTCCAGTCCTGGCCACTCTGCTACAGGCAGGTTGATGAGGATGCTGAAGGTATTGGACATAAGCTATATTTGGATATTCACATCAATAACGTGCATAGAGCATCTTTACATTTTTAGCATGGTAAATGACAAAGCCATCTGGAGGCTCGCTCCACAGACGCTGCCAGATTTCTGAAAGGTAGAAAATGCCTGCTCAAAAAAATGCTCTCCAGAATTTCCCTGACAGCAAAATATTTCTATTGTCCTGCATTAAGTTGAGATAAATGCAATTTCTTCTTTGGTTGCCTTGCCACTGACCTCCATGGCAGTGATCTCTGTCAGTGTGTCTTCTGTCTTCATGCACATACCCAGATAACCCAAAAAAAATTGGATCAGGAAATGTAACAAAAAAAGAAACTGCTGCTGAAGAGAAGCAGTTAAATATTTTCAAATTTTAGGTAAAAAAGGCAGTTGTTTGGGGGAAGAAAAATGCCATATTTCTGCAATCACTTTTGGCCAGTTGCCTTCCAGTTTTGTCTTGCCGATAGCAGACAGTGCAGGGTGTATCGTAGTGACAGAGTGGGTTATCTTCTTTTGTAATTATTATTGAATTACTGCGATTGGGATTTTATTTTTAATTTTCTTCGAAGCAATTTGGGTCTATTCTGCAAGAGGAAAATGAAAGTAGCAGGGTAGAAGAGAGGTGTTCATGCCTTGGTATATGCTCAAAGGAAGAAGAAGGAAGGGTCTTGGTACCACATTAGTATTTGGGAAGCAACCATAACCACCCATTTTTCCTAAAGTTTATATATCCTGCTTTTGAAGGAGCCTCTTGCTTTGTAATACTAATTTCTCAGCTCTGCAAGCTTAGAAGTAGCCCAGAGGATGTTCTCTTTTTCCTGAGGCAGAGGCTATATTTGCTAATTAAGCTGCAGCTTTGACAGACAGGGTTTAGCCTTCCTCTGCTCAGTTACACAGGGACTCAGAGGAAGTGAAAAGCAGCAGCAGTGATGGCTCTTCCACGTTCCTTACTGGTTTTAATTTAGTCTAGAGGCAGCCAGTAATTTACAGAGGTTGCTGCAGTGCAAGGATGATTTCTTCTGTGGATTTTTTTTCCTAATCCTCCTTTATTGGATAATAATCAAATCCAACTAATGTCTGTATATAATATATAGATATTTTGTCTTGTTGAAGGTTTTTTCCTAACCACTTACTATATTGATTTGCTTTCAAAAGGTGTATGAATATCTTGATATTAAAAATTAAGAAATATTTTGTAGTCCTTTCTTCGCTATGTAAATAAAGTCTTACAGCAGTGTATGTAAGAGAAGAACATAAGGATGGTAAAGGATAGGAAGACTAAGAGAACTACTGAACACAGTGAATTATTTTTATTTGAGGACAGGAGCTGAAATGGGAGTCTTTCTAATGTCTGGATATATATATCCATATATATATATCTATCTTTATATAGATATATATTATTTCTTTTTCCATTGAAGAAAAGGAAGAGAGAAACTGAGATTTAAAAATGTCAAGGAAATTAATTTTTCAGGGAAGAAAAGTAGTTATTTATAGAGGAGGAAAGATGTCATTGGTTAATACAAGTTGATCATTTGTTTTTACTGTCAAAATTGTTGAAAATGAAAAATGGGAAAAAGAGAACAGCAGCTGGAACTATCAAATGTTCAGGAGCCACCAATCTCTAGGACAAAAGGTGATCTGCATGTCTAACACTAACAGAAACTGATGACATGATTTAAATTTGAGGCAAAAGTCTCCTAAAAAGAAAATTTTACGTTGCTTAGGAAGACGTGAGTTTTAAAAAGTTTTACAATAAATAATCCTTAAAATGCATATTTTAAAAATCATGTGAGTATGGCTCAATATTCATATTGGGTGCTAAATCACTTAATAGTTGAATATGTGGCAAATTTTTCAGTAGTTATGCCTATAGTAATGCTAACAAAGAATGCTTATGTTAGGAGAGCTGAGGATCATTAGTAATGATCATGGGAGAAAAGTCATTAGGATAAAATATTTCTTGTGGAAAAATTAATTGAATTTCATCCATTATATCCCAGCCACAGCTACTATTTTTAAAATTAAGTTATATAGGATGTAACCTATCTGTGTGGATTTCTGTAAGCAAATATCAACATTTTTTGGTTTTGGAAAATAAAACTGGAGTGGAAAATGGAACAGTCATAACAGATGCAGGCTCTGTATTTTAGGTTTTCAGTATTGAATTAGACATATGAAAAGAAGCAAATCCAGAGTATTATTTTCTCTCCCTCATTCTCCCTCATTCTTAAAGATTTTCAGCACCTTCTGCCTGACTTTAGAAGAAAATAATGTTTCCAAAGTAAATTCGTTTTTTCACATAAATACAGGCAGTTGTAACTGAGTTCCTTAAAAAACATCTGTCATTATCAAGGTCAAGTAGGCTGGTCATTCTCTGAGAAGACAGTTCAATCATCACCTGGCTGTTGAAGAAAGAAAATACAGCCAGTTTCTAAATTCAATTTGAGCCAACTTCTAAATTCAGGTTTTTTTATTGGCAGATCAAAATCATCAGTTTTGTGGGAGTTTTGTCCCTAAGCATATCAAGAGAACCTATGGCATTTTTGGTGGGAGCTTGGTGTTACACCTTTACAGTCTTGCAGATTTTTATAGCTTGGATTTATTTGCAAACTAACACAATGAAAGTTTTAAGACAGTAATTTAAATTGGGAATAACTTCTCCTTAAGGAAGTAAAAGCCTTTATTTTTGGGTTAATGAAATTACTTCAGAATTAAACACAAATAGAATTCATTTTAAAACTTTAGGATTTTTCTGTTACCTTGATCACAAGTCCATTCAAGCCATAAAGGTTTTGTAAAGTGCAAAATTACTTTCCCAAGGTACCCTTTGATTTTCCATCTGCCCTGGACTATGGACAAAAATAATTGATTTTTTAAAAACTTTTAATAAGAGGGAATTTGCTGGATTTCAGAACTACTTATGAGTCTGCTAGAAATCTTACTCTGTTTCTGTCATGAACTATCAGAGCAGGTACTCTTTGCTGCAAAGAGAGAAGTTCCACCTGAATATGAGGAAGAATTTCTTTCCTGTGTGGGTGACCAGAGTCTGGAACAGATTGCCCAGAGAGGGTGTGGAGAATCCCTCACTGGAGATGTTCCAGAACCATCTGGATGCAATGCTGTGCCATATGCTCTGGGATGACCCTGCTGGAGCAGGGAAGTGGGGCCAGATGACCGCTGTGGGCCCTTCCAGCCTGACCCCATCTGGGATTCTGTGGTTTTGGTCAGGTATTCCTCATGTTAACCTAAATTTATAAATAAGCCAGGGCAGACTGAGTTAGAAGTGATCACTAAATGTGATACTGTAATATGACAGAAGTCATAATCCTTAGTAAGAAAAATATTTCTGATGTTTCCTCCATTTTTCCTTTATTCTCCATTCTCCTTTATTTATAACTCAGAAACCCTAGGAGAGGATTAGTTTGCCCAAAACTTGGGGGTTTTTTGCCTGCTATGTCTGTTGTCTTAATAAAACAGTTTACTTCAAATTCCACCTACTCATGATTTTAAAAGAGATTTTTTGCCACGTTAATCCAAGCCCTGTTTTTGCACTATTACAGTCAAATTGCCACTATCACTCCTTGTTCCTGCTAGGAAGTGTCTAGCAAAGTACAACTCTTTCCATTGCAAGTCTTGCCTCAAGAAATCCTACGGTTAAACAGGCTCTTCACAAGAAGAGAAATTCAGCTCTTGTGCCAATCAAAAGAGAAACCGACATAAACTCATCATATGAGCTTTTTTGATTGTTTGGTGGCATAACAGTGCCTCTGCAGATGGAAAACTGGGACAATAGTGGGATTTGGAGCAGCCTGTTTGCCTTTCCTCAGCAAGGGAGGAGGAAGGAGGGAAATGTCACCTCTAAAGTGGGGGAGAAAAGAAACAATAATCAGAACTACAATGTCTACTTGGAATTCAGGTGGCTGCACATCAAGTTACCTCTAACAGTCTGACTGCTGATTGCTACTATTCATGAAAAGGGGCTTTATTTTAGTTCTGAAATAATCCAGAGCAACAGCTCCCCCGTCGAGTTTTCCCGTCTGAATCTCTAAAATGTTCTCTTTTTTAATTTTCTCTCTTGACCCTCTCCTCCCACTCACCTCTTTGAACACAGATTTAAATACATTCAAAGAGATAGTGAGGAAGTAGTTTTCAGTCCATCTCATACAGCCAAAACACTGCTGCAAAGTGCCTCCCTTAAATTTTGGGAGGAATCAGCTGACAGAGGAAGGTTAGTTGGCTGAAGGCAAGGTAACATGAGAAAGAGCAGTTCAAAAGCATAGTGACAGTTTTACCTGACTCCTTTTCAGTTAATCACATCCACTTCTGGACACCCATGTCCTGTTAAACTACATTACCTTTGGAGCCTGTCACCTCAGCCTGGTTCCTTCCTTTGTCTGAAACAACTAAAATCAGTTGACCTTCAAGTTACAGGGATGTTTACCTATTCATTGAGAAGTGGAGATCTAGATTGCACTTAGGATCCTGGTTCCTTGGACTGGGACTTAGGGCTGTGTTTCATTCTCCCTCCTGATTTTTAAGAGATGCTCTGTTTACTGTTACTTGTAATCCTCAATTGAAGTTTTAGTACAGTCCTAAATCAACAGAGGTGGGTTTTCAAGTGGACAGTGTAAATTATAAATCCTGCATTAACAATGTGGCCACATTGGAAAATACCCTTTAGTTCCATTGCCCTTTAATGGCTCTCTTATGTTGGCTATTGAATCCCATCTATCTAAATCCCATGGGAATTTTAAATCAGATGTGCTTTGGGGAACTTAGCAATAGCAATATTAATCACTCCCATAGTGCTGACAATATGTAATGGTTTGAGTGGGGCATCCTTTGATGCTGTATGATGTTAATGGTAGCAAGAATCAGCTTTGCAGTAGACCACATCATTTGCCTTGAAGGATCACTTCAGATAACAAAAACCAGAGGTTTGTTGTGCAAGAACTGGTTGTTCACACACACAAGCACTGTTTTCCTTCCCAACAGAGAAATTATTTATTGCTAGGAGACAGCAGTTTCTTCTATCCCAGGGATATGATGTTGGTAATGCTGTAGAAAGCCCCACATTTCCAGACACATACTGTGAATAATCAAAATCTGAGAAATTTCTTCATCCTGAGCCAGGTGTAAAACTACAACAGGAGATAGAAATGCAAGTGCCTGTATAATCCTTTGGGTTCATTGGCTCCAAATGTTTTAAGTTCTCTTCTTTTTGCCTGTATTCTCATTTGCATCATGTCACTGCATTGCTTGGGTGCTGACAGGCAAACTTCCTGTCTAAAATGCTGATTATATGATCAAAATTATTGATATTTTGATACACTCCATTTTGTGCTTTCTGACTGTATACTGTGTAACCAACACAAGGGTTTGTATTTAATTATAAGCCAAGCATTAAGTGACACGTGCCTGCTCCGTAGTTTTTAATTTTTATGTTTCTTGTGTGTTCTTTTGAAGCCTCAAGTAATATCATGTGTTTCCTGAGTAATTGTAATCTGCTTTAGGAATGACTTTACAGCTCCTCAGAAGTTATCAGAAAATTCTCCACCCACCAGCACTGGCTGGTGTTGATGACTGAGCCTGGTTAATAGATTGTCTCTGATCTCGAGTTGCTGCCGTATAAGATGGAATATCTGGAATATCATTCAGTAACCTGAACTGGAAAATTAGAGATTGCAGCTGTGTGATGGGTGAGATCAGAAAGGCTGCTGTAAGAATCCTGTTCTGCCCATATTGCTGCAGGAAATGCTCCTGGCTCTTCTATAGCAATATGTTTTACAAAACACCCTTAGAAACCATCGGTCTCCCCAATATCAGCACAGATACTTGGGGGTTAAAATCAGTAGGAGCTTACCATCTAAAATCCAGTTCCTATGCCTTGCTCTGGAAAGTGGAAAGGCCAGACTTTGTATCAGATTAAGATGAGTTAGAGTAGATTGAGCCTTAAGGATTTTTTCCATCAGAATGAAAATATTAAAGACAGATAATTTTACCTTGTCTCTGTGTTATTTAATTTTTATTTTCCTGATTCCATTTTAAGCTGAATTCTACTAATGCTTGTTATTCCACTGGCACTCCAGTTTAGCCCAGAGAATACTGAAAATGCAACATGTTTTTATGTCTGCTAAAAACACAGATTTCATTTGGTACTTTTTATTTGTTTTCTTTGCTAGAACATGGACACTCATATTTATGACCTTCTTGTTTTCCAGCACCTCCCAGATGGCTCTGCCCCAAGTGCACACGCTGAATTTTATCTTCTGCCAGATCCTTATGAGGTCAGTCGAAGGAAAACAAGAACAGCTCCGAGAGGCTCTGACCCTACTTACAATGAACTTGTGAGTACTGTTCACTTTCTTCCACCCCTTCTTGTTTCATGGAATCATGGAATGGGTCAGGCTGGAAGGGCCCACAGTGGTCATCTGGTGCCACCTCCCAGCTCCAGCAGGGCCATCCCAGAGCACGTGGCACAGGATTGTGTCCAGATGGTTCTGGGATATCACCGGTGAGGGATTCTCCACAGCCTCTCTGGGCAATCTGCTCCAGTGCTCAATCACTGCACAAGGAAGTTCTTCCTCCCATTCAGGTGGAACTTCCTGGGTATCTGTTCCTCCTGTTGCCTCTTGTCCCATTTCTGGGCCTCACGGAGCAGATCCTGGTACATTCCCTGACCTCTTCCTGCAGATGCTGACAGACATGGATGAGGTCCCCTCTCAGCTGTCTCTTTTCCAGGGTGAGCCCAGCTCACTCAGAGTTTTCTCTTGAGAGACATGCCCCAGTCCCCTCACCATCTCCATAGCCCTTCACTGGACTCACTCCAGTGGTTCCCTGCTTTTCTTCATCTGCTGAGCTTGGAACTGAACACAGCACTCCAGATGTGCCTCACTAGGGCTGAGTAAAAAGGCAGGGTCACCTCCCTCAACCTCCTGTCAATGCTTTTCTTGATGCACCCCAGGGTCCCTTTTTGGCCATGAGGGCACACTGCAGGCTCATATTGTCCACCAGAACCCCCAGGTCCTTCTCTGCAGAGCTCCTTCCCAGCAGGTCACCTACAACCCACACAGGTGCAATTTGTTCTATTTGCTTTGCCCTCTCTTGAAACAAAACAACAATACAACATTTTTAGAGCCATTGCAATGAGGGTGACCAAGAAGAAGGAATGTACCATAAGGAGAACCACAAATGGTGATGACTGTCTGCTTTGCATCTTTCTCAGAAGTGAAACAGTGTCTTTTATGTCTCTCTGTTCAGGAAAACAGTTGGATTTTTCACAGTGCCCTGTCTTACCCCATAACCACAGTTACACGTTAGCCAAATGAGATCAAGCATCATTGCACCATAACCCAGCAGTTCTGAATGAAGTTATGCACAATAGCATGAAAAGTATTAATTGAATGGATGCTGTTATTCAAATTAACATTTGAAAATTGGCTGTCACTGTCCTAAATGATAACACAAGAATGAATAGCCAGGTTCTTTTCATGTTAAAATGCCATTAGTTCACAGCTATATATGATTCTTTCACACACCACTGAAGTGCTCATGCCTCTGGGGTGAAAGGAAACATTTGTATGGAGAAGCATTTATGGCAGAATGGGAAGTGGTATAAACTGTGTTCGTTTGTAAGGGCAGATGAGATTGAAACAGTAGGTGGGATTGGAGATTATAATTATTACATGTAACAAATCTCCTAAAGATCTCAAAGCAATTTACAAATGCTCTTTCAGCAGGCTATAAAGTAGAAGGTGTGGAAAATATTACCACTCCACCCTGTTCCATAGATAAGATATGATGAAGGTTAGGTTAGTCAGCAGAGTCTCAGTGCTTATCTCTTCGTTTCTCAGTCCTGGAGTTGTAATATTTCTCTTTTCCCACATCTGTTAATTACAAAAGTTGCCTGCTTACACTGATGACTTCCAGCGTTCTGTAAGAAGGCTCCCTGAGTAGTATTGCTGCTCACAGCTGAGACAAATTTCCCTCCCTACAGTACTGCAGTGGAATAACAAGAAACTAGGCTTTATTTTTTCTGTTCTTTCCTTCTTTTTTCGCTATCAGAGTGGAATAAATCTAATTAATCTGTCTAAAGAAATTCCTTTACATTTGAAAGATATTTAAAGCAAACAAACATAATATGATTATATCATTACATTCATTGTAAGGTATCCAAAATGGACAACAGATAAGAGCCAGCCAGCAACACTGGAAGACAATTATCTTTCAAATTGCTCTTAGAAACCTTTGAATGCAAGGAAATCCAAAATCCCGTCTGCAGTTAGTCACTAGTCACTGGGAGGAGATTTAATTGTGGTTCACGAGTATTCCGCTGCCGTTAAAAGAAATCCCGTGAAAGCTTTAATGTCCTTAATCAAAACGGAGAGCCTTCTTCCCAGATGCTCAATCTTTTTCACTGGGAAGTGCTAATCACAGTGGGGACATATGGTTCCACTGAACTTGGCCCCTTCCAACCCGATGCCTGTGCTTTAGCAGCTCTGCTCCTCCATATGTGATGTCATTCTGGATGCATTTTTTTGTCCAAGGCTGGTAGACTGAGGCAGAAGCCGCCCCAGGGAAGCAAAACTACTAAAAATATAAGTCAGCTGTCTCTTAAGTTAGTTGCTGTCCAAAACACTGTGTACAGAAATGTAGTAGCCTTTTTTATGAGTTCATAAGATTTTATTAAAGCCAAATGGCTGGAAGGAAGCTGTATATTAATTTCCTTCTTTGTTCCAGACTGAGAAAAATCTGAAATGTGCTTCTCTTGGGTATTTTTGATTCTAGTTTTGTACTTCTATTGCTTATGACTGCCTACAGCAAATTATCAACCTTGCAAAACTGCTTTTTATGTTTGATTTTTACTCGGGTGTGAGAGTGAAGATGTGAAAGTCCAGGAGGGCTGACAATAAAATGAGTTACAGCAAATGTTGTGGAGCTGCTTTTAGCAAACAAATCCTTCTTTTCTCTTGTGCCTGTGTTTGGATTTTGGAATTTGTGGCACTCATAGCAGTTAATGTTATATTGCATTAAGAAATGGTGGTAGAGAAGAGGAGAAGGAACACAGAAAAGTGGAATGCAGTGTAAAGAGAAAAGGAAGGCAGAGCAGCCCCAGCCAGTCTGATGAAAGGGGAGGAGGGGAACTGCACCAGGAGCCACGGCTGCTCCCTCCAGCACCATGCATCAAAACTGCCTTGGATTAATTACCAAATCTAGGAACTGTGCCATGGCTACCTATGGAGAAGCAACTGTCCCTCATTTGTGATTAAAATGTCATTAGACTCCTGTAGGTCAACAGTGTTTCTCTTTTTGCAGCCAGCAATAGTTGAATTCCAGCCCTAACTGTCCCACTGATTTGCTGCATGGCCACATATAACTCACCTCCATCGGATCTGTCTGTGTAAAAGGCAGGCAAATATTCTCACAGCACAATCATTTCAGGATTTAACTGTTCCCAAATTCTGGAACGTGTCATTTGTTTTATCCACACCCTTATTCAGCTTTCTCCAGACCTTTCTTCTGTCCCTACATCCTGATAATAATCCTTACTCCAGCTGAATTTGCAATACCATTTTAGAAACAGTTTACTGGGAGAATTTGAAAACCACCTACCCTGCACTGCAAAAGTCTGTCATTGCTCAAAGATGAAAGCCTATTTTTGGCCAAAGATTGAAAGTTGCTCATTACCCCAGTTCAGTTTCTTAACATTTACAGCTGATATGTGTAGGTTTTGGTGATTTAAAGCAACAGCTGGTACCTTTAATACATTGGCAAAGAAACAAGGCAGCTTTCTTTGATAGCATTAGCATCACCTCAGCATCAGATCACAGACTTACTCTAAATTATATTCTGCTTACTGTGCCTGTCCTTGCTTTTCAGATTTTCTTCATCATCTCACTTTTATTTTGGTGAGGAAAAGAGAAGCTGTGGAATCTGTAATTCATGGGCAATCTGGCAAATTAGGCACAGTAAACATGAAAACCAAAAAGCACCAGGTGCAAATTTCATGACAGCCATCCCAATCTATTATTTCCAAAGGCTTCTAAATGGAAAAGGGAATTTTAACCCCCTGGTAAGACCTTTCTTGGTGTCCTGTTGGTGCTTTCTGTGAGGATCGCCTGGTGTCCTGTCCATTCCATGAATGCAATTGCAAGTGGAAATACAGAGAGGGTTTATCAGTCCAGCCCACAGAGGTCCAAGCCAGAGGGGCTCAGTCTGCCTCTCCTTTCCCTCAGCAGTGCCATAGGTAACAGCCTGCATTCAGATTCCATGGAAAATCCAAGCAGGCAAATGACTTTAAGGCAGTTTCAGTTTTCCATTCTCCTGAAGTGAGAGAATGTCGCCACGTTTGCTTTTTAAATGGCATAGAGAGATTAAAATTTAAAGCATTTTTCCACTGCAAGTGAAATAGCAAAAACATTTCCAGCCATACCAATTTTAGATTAAATGAGCTTCTCTTAAGCAAACTTACCTTTCAGGCCCGCTCTGAGAGCATTTTCCTTCATATTTTTATCAGCCCACATGCAGTTTGCTCAACAGTTTTTGATTAATGCAGGGACTGAAGCATGGGAATTTGTTCTAAGTGCAATTTATTCTTGTTAGGCTATTGCTCCAGATTATTTGGGGTTTTTTTAAAATTCAGAAAATACACCATTATAATTTCATACTTTATCCCTGTGTGTTCTCACAATATTAAGGTAATTTAAAAGCTATTTTAAATCTATAGACATTAATAATTGTTTAAGACATGCTAAACTACCATCTCATTTATTTGGAGAAGTATCAACAGCACATCTGGAGTATCAGATATATCTAAATTTAGTAACTTCCATTTGCTCAACTGGGTCCAATCTTTCCCAGTTTTCACAGGGAAAATTATGAATACTGATTTTTTTTTTTCTCAAGCATTGTTCAAGACAGGTTTCAAATTTATTTTAAAATGGTAATCAGATTTCACGAGCTTAAGCTCGTGATTCTAAGGTAGAATCTCTTTATATAAACTAGATAAGGTCAAATGTATTTCTGAGGTAAATTCACTAAGTTAAGTGAATTTGGCTCATGGTTAATAGCTTACTATTCTGGATGGAAGTTTAAAGCAATTATCACAAAGTTGGATTAATCATCATCCTATTTGAAGTGCTTTGCCTGTCAAATAGATTAACAAACTTGTATTTTTTTTTCTATTTCACTAGATATTATTGCAGATTGTATATGACAGAGTCCCAGAGCTCCAAGGCCGTGTACTGAAGCTTGTTGTGAAAAGCAAAGGAACATTTGTGGGAGCTGTTAACATTCAGCTGAGCAGTGTCCAGTTCAATGAAGAAAAGTGGTACTCCCTGGGAAACAGTGTAATTTAAATGCTCTCCGAGATGATTCAATTATTTGCCCACTCACTAATGTTTCTTTATCCCATTTCCCACGGTACATTTTGTCTCAGTTGCCCTTGAGAATAGGCAGTCATCTGCTGAGCACATATCCTAACATTTCATAATGCTGTTGTCTTAAATGTGCTACCATGTTCCTGCCACAGATTCCTGACAGCGTGAGTTTAAGGAATCACGTGCTAAGGACTTGTAGCAATATGCAGAAGTTCTTATGACAGCAATGAAGGGCTTGGTTTTGTTAATATTAAATAGTACAGTAAAAATACTAAATTCTCAGTGTGTGGGGCCTCATTCTTTGCCCATTAATTCCACTGATGGTGTTGAAACAATGCTGGTAATGATGTAATTTATCATCATTGCATGTGATGAGTTCACCAGAGGACCATGGGATGGTTCCCTGCCAATACATTTCCCTGCAGATGTCCAGCAAATTTCATATTAAATCTTATCCAATCAATACTTTGGGTTTTTTAAAGAATGTTAGAAGTTTTGATACAATGTCACATTTAATCCAGGACATTAATTTGTCAACAATATGTATCATTGTTTTTTTATTCTGACATCCAAGAGGCAGATATAACTGGTCATTTGTGTGAAGAGAGGAGGGAGAAGCTGATGTTCATGAATAAAGAGATTATATTGAGTGTGAGCTTTCAGGGGGGATTTATTTAAGCTCATGATGCCACAGATATTTGTTCAGCAGTCTTCCCACATTGCACTCCTATGCTGCATAAGGGGTTCAAGTCAACACATGCATTGAATAGATTTAGAGTATTTATATATTAAATAATGAACATGAGTGGTTCCTTTAAGTTCACAGATGCTAATTATGGGCCCTGTTTTTCTCTAATTTGAGGAAGCACTTAAACACCTCTTTAAGCATTTGGCATATGAGCAGCCACAATGAGCTGTCCATTACTGCCAGACTCTTGCACACACCCACTGACCATGTAAATAAACCTTTCCAGGGCCAGGGGCACAGTTTTAAGGCACAGGAGATGTGTTGATTTGTGGTCTGATCTGCTGTAAATTTTAAGTTCCCTTATACTGGGCAGATCTGACATTTGTCCTACCAGGTGGAAAAGTGGTCAACAGAGGGGTAATAATCCCAGAAGTGAAGATAATTGCCTTCTTCTCCCAAAGGACACCCACAGCAGTCGTCAGAATAGAAAGTTGTATAAAGCTCCTGAAGTGGGACTTGGAATGTTAGGAAATAAAATAAGCTGGAGTTTTTCTCAGCATCAAACAAATGGACTTGATCAGGTTTTATCTAAAAATACTTTCCCTAGTCAAACTGATGTACTAAGCTCCTCCTCAGTAAGGGGAGGTCAGGGGAACTCTGTTTGGATATTAATATTATTCATCTATTCAGAGCTGTGAGAAACTGTAAAATATTCGCCACATGCAAAGGATATTGGCTGGCACACAGAATATCATCACTACAAAGATCAGGACACCAAACATTTTTGTACTATAGGGTCTCATGGGAGACAAATCAAGTGCCTTGTCATTCAAGCACAGAAAACACACTGAGACCAGCTTACAAAGTTATGGAATCACCTGACCTTACATTCCAGTATTGATTTTAGATTCCTCTTAGTCTACTGTCTCAGTTTCCTTATTAAAACTATAATGCAATTTTCTAACAGTGTTATTTCCTGTGACATTTTCTAACACTTGTTTACCACATGCCCTGATTTTCCATCTTAGAGCAACACTTAATGAAAGAGCATTAGAATAACAATAAAGAAAAAGAGCATTAAAATCTATAATCAGAACTGTCTGTAAACTTAAGCAATATTATTTGGTATTAAAGAAACTTGTTGATATAACATCCTTTTTTAAAAAAAATCATATTTGAGTGACAAATCTGCCATTAGTTGTGTAACTGTAGTCCTGTGGAAGGTCAACAATGCTTCAGTTCTGAAAGGAAGATGGGAAAATTGTGTCTTATGGGTAAGATCTACACTGATGTTAAGCAAGTAGTTGTCCTCCTAGATTTCACACACATAATCAACCCTTGATTTTTCTAAAACTCTCCAGTTCTCCTCGGAATACTGTGTTTCCAACTTCCTGAGTTCCCGGTAAGATGTATCCTGAGCTCCCTGCTCCTATGAGGAATATGGTTCTTTACAAACTCTCCATGAATTTTTTTATCTTGCTTTAGCAGCAGAACATTCAGGATTAAGCTAAGGAAAGGTACCAATACTAGCATATGATTTTTTTATGATTTTAATTTTTTTCTGAAAACTATTTTTTCAGGTAAGAAAATGACAGTGGGCACTAAAGAGGAATAATTCAGTCAGAGCCCACTTTTTCCAAATTTAAAGGGAACATTGTATGTATAATTTTTCCTGTCCCCTTGAAAAGCTACAATGGTAAGAGATGTTGTTCAATACAAATAAAAATGCCAAATTCACATGCTTATATCCTAAAAAATTAGCATGATCTCTTATATGTATTGGATTATTATTCTCACTCAATAATTAATCATAAATTTGAAATTAGCTTCAACTGACATTAACTCAATTTTTAAAATATTCAAAAGCATTCAGTGTTTATTAATTGTTTCTAAACATTCATAGAATAATTGAATCACAGAATGGCTTGGGTTGGAAGGGATTTTAAAGATCATCTCATTCCAACCCCATGCCATGGCCAGAGACACTTTGTAGGTTGCTCAGAGCCCCATCCTACTGGTTTTGAACTCTTCCAGGGATGAGGAGTCCACAACTTCTCTGGAAACCTGTGCCAGTGCCTCACCACCCTCACAGTAAATAATTTCTTCCTTATACCCAGTTAAACTTACAGTTTAATTTACAGTTAAATGTAAATTACAGTTTAATCTTTCAGTTTAAAGCCATCCACCCTTTTCCAATCGCTACATACCCTTCTACTGGAAGGTTCTATAAAGTTTCCCTGGAGCCTTTTCTTCTCTAGGCTGAACAGCTCCAACTCTCTCAACCTTTCCTCACAGCAGAGGTGCTCCACACCTCTGATCATTTTCATGACCCTCCTCTAGACTCTCTCCAAAAGATCAACCTCTTTCTTGTGTTGGAGGCCCCAAAGCTAAATGCAACTTCCCAAGTGGGACCTCCTGAGAGCAGACTAGGAGGGTAAAATCACCTCCCTCAACGCTGATTTTGATAGCAGATGTGGGCTATGTTTCCACTTTTTCCATCAGTGGGAACTTCCCCAACCTGCCCTGACTTCCCAAGTGAGGGATCGCGGCTCAGGCCAGTTTCCTCAGGACCTGTGGATGTTTCTCATCACGTCCCATGGACCTGTGCACCTCAAGGCTCCTTAGGTTTTCTCAGACCCAGTCTTCTCCTACAGAAAAACAGCAGTAGGGCCAAGGACAGCAGCCCTTATTTGGGATACCCCCTCCATAATATTCCCTCTGGCTTCACAAAATCATTGTGAATGTGCCTCTCTGGGAATCAGGCCACTGGGGCTGTTGCGAAGTTAGAGATGTTATTTTATTGGAGCAGGGGGCAATCCTCCAGAATGATTTCTTGTGCAGAAGGATATCACTAATAGTACCAGATGTGAACAAACAAAGATGCAGGTTCCAGCTTGATGCCTTCTTTGGATATCAATGGAATGTTACGGTAACCTGTAAATATAATGACACCTTTATTAGCGTATAAACCACAAGCACAAATATTATGATGGAGTGTTTTTATGATCACCAATGCAAACAAGGCATAATTTATGATTCTGTAAGTAGATCTTTAAAATAAAATGAAATTATACTAGAACTGAATATCATTTGTGCTGGTTTTTCTCATTTATATATATATAGTATTTCAATTCTGGTATCTTTGGTGTCAGAGTGAAAAAGCCCAGTGTTTTGCAGGATGTGATATTTTTTCAAATGGAAGACTTTCAGCCCAGTGATATTTAAACATGGGCAAACTTACATTGTAACATCCCAGGTTATGTGCTGCACACATTGTTTTGAGAGCAAATGAAAGAACTTGTGAATCAGCAGTGATAGCACCTACAGAACGGTGCTGCAGCAGCCATGCACTGTGCAGCTGAGGCAGAAAAAAGTGAAGTGTAAGACTTTCTACCATGACTTCTTAAAAAGTTAATTTCATATGAGTAATTCACTTTATCAGAGATAGGTCATGCCATCATGAAGCTACGTGTTCATCTGGTTATTGAAGCATTTGGAAAAGCCATAGTTCTCAATTTCAAACATAATTCACTTACCTGCTTAGAAAACAAAACAACTTTTTCTTAAAAATCCCGGCCTGTACTGCTTTATATGACTAAATGTCCCTTATTTAATAACAAGTGACAATGTCACTTATGGTTAAAAAAAATTCTGTATTTTTTCTATGTATATATGTAAATAATTCCAGCTATTTAAGTAAGCCTGTTTTGTAGAAGTATCCATGTTCTGAACTGCAGTTTTCAAAATCCCTCTTTAGCTGTGTGTGGATGCCTGTGGAGTCTTTGGGAGCCACATTTACCTGGGTTTGGAATTTCTTGCTTCTTTCATACAGAATCATAGAATTGTTTAGATTGGAAAAGAGCTCTAAGATCATCAAGTCCAGCCTTTGACTGAACACCTCCTTGTGAACCAGGGCATGGCACTGAGTGCCACATCCAATTGTTTCTTGAGCACCTTCAGAGATGGTGGTTCCACCTCCTGTCTGAGCAGCTCTTTCTAATAATGGACAACCCTACCAGTGACAAAATTCTCCCTGATGTCCAACTGAACCTTCCCTGGCACAGCTTGAGCCATTTCCCCTTGTTCTGTCACACTACACATAAGTTCCTCTGGTATTTAAGGTTCAGATTCTAGGCAGCAAATATTAAAGCTGGTTGTAGGCAATTTACATTTGAGATCAGTTTTTAAGGCATGCACACAATATGTGGAAGGCTTGGTTGATTTCCTATCCAAAGATACACTTCAAAGACTAAGACTAATTTCTGAAGACTTGTGTTCTAGCCCCTACCTACAGAAGATTCTACAAAGTTTCCTGAGAGAAGTAAAACTTCTTTTTTGTTATTGAAATTGCCCCAATTTGCATTAAATGATTAACTACTCTTGGATCCCATGATAATAGAGTTAAAAATTGAGTTCCTGTCCTGTATTAGTATTCACCATGGCAGATTCATTGGCACAGGGACTGTAAGAGAGGACTCCCCCCTCCTATTTGCCTTTAACCACCCAGGTAGAGAATTTTTCTCAATTTCAGCCCCTCTGAGTATAGCTACAGAATCACTACATGGAAAATCAAATTCTGCTGCAGCTGGACAGCGAGCATTCCTCCCCAGTGGAGTCTACAGGTAGTTGGGAGTCTGCTGCTGGGGAAAGGAAGGCAGTGTGGATATAGATTTGAATCCTTTCAAAAGAAAATGCAGAGGAGGGAGGAAATGGCACAACTTTGCCCCTCTGGCTGTCAAAGAAAATAAAAGATGTAAGCACTGCTCAGCTTTTGGAAGCAACTTGCCCTCAGGGAAACCTCAGGGATATGAATCCTAGGGACCTGGGGACAGTCCTGTAGTACAGATTTAAGCAATTGGAATGGTGAAGACTAAGACTGAAATCCATGCTCACTCTCCAGCATATTAGGCAGTTCTTGCCTTGTCTTCTGCTTGTTGTGACTCCCTCTGCAAGAACATTATTTTCCTATTTCACTGTTTAGAGAGTACTTGGGTACCTAAAGCAAAACCATCGTTCCAGACCTGCTTTCAGAGATCTCAATGTTAAGCATTGCAATGAATGTAATAAATTGTAATAAATTTTGAAATTATTTATCACTTTACCTCTTAGAAGCATTTTATTTATGGCCTCTGGGCATTCTGATAGCAAATTACTTTTTTTATATTGTGTTAAGTGGGGATTGGGGCAATTTGTTTGGCATCATTTATAATTTTTGTACCTAGACTCACTCCCTAGAATTTTAATTATTGCACTGAAAATGTTTCCTCAGAAATCTACTGCTCTTACTTTTCCAAAATATGAATCCCTCATTTGTAACCAAAATTATAAAGACATTAAGCCTCACTGAAAATTTGTATCTAAAAAAGCCTCAATCAATAATTTTGCAAGTACTTGTAAGCAGCAGTGCCTGATATTTGAATTTGTCTCAGATATTGTGAATTGTTAGGTTGAGTGTTCTTTCATTATCCTGAAGTATACAAATAAAAGGAAACGAAAAGGTTATCAGTGTAAAAATTCATGTTGTAGAAAAACAACTGAGCTCTAAGAGTAATGTCATTTTTCTTGTATAACTCCTCAGCCTCACCTAAGAATCACAAGCAGCTTTATGACTTCCAAACATGAGGGAAAAAAAATGCACCATTTAAAATCCTGTTAAGCTTAATAAAAAAGGTGTGGTGCCTGTTGCCAGCTCCAGTGTTTTGCCTTGCCGTCTTTATTCACTAATAAAAGCTGTTTGTTTTGTCAGAAATGGCTTTGGAAAGCCAGTGTAGTAAACAGCCATTTTACATAAGCCTTTCTCCTTGGCCTATTGGCTTCTGTGTCTGCTCTTTATGAGCAGCCTTTTCATTACAAAAGTTCCAGGAACTCTACTGGCTTAACAAAAGAAACTCCAGCAAGAAAAATACCATGAATATTTTGCCCTATTTTTAACCATTGTGCTCCACTCTGAAAAGTTGCAGATAGGTTACCTGAGGGGGTTTTGGTGGTTGATTTTGTTTTAATTTGGTATTGGGTTTTGAACTTATCTAAGTGCACAAAACCACTGTCTTCATAGCAGCTCTGACTAGTCTCACTTCTTGCAATGAATTAAAATACCACCTGAGCAGTTTCCATCTAGAATGGAACACTGCAGTGGAAAGAATCACCTGCCATTAATATTGTTCTGATTTCAACATCATGGATTTGCATTCAGAGAATATGTTTATTTCAAAAACAGAGAGTGCCATTTATTCATTTTGTTACAAAATCGTGCTCTAGAAAATAAACATAGTGCTGAAGTCTCTCAATGCTACAGTAACAAAAAAAGCCTGGAATGTTGCAGATTTTTTTGAGCTGTTATAGGTGGTTGACATAAAAATATTACCTCTATTGAGGCTCATCACAGGTAAAGTGTACTGGCCAAGGAATTCGTTGTTACACAGAGAAATCTCATCCTGAACGCAGAAGCGTATCATTGCCAGTTCTGGAACTTGGATGATAAAAGAGAATGTTTCATTCCATTTAGGGCTCAAAGCTAATTAAAGGAGAAAAGAAACAGGATTAAAATATGATTTCTTTTTTTTCTACTCTATAACTAAGCTGCTATCACTAGTTTGAACTGGTAAAGAGTTTCTTTTATCCTAGGTATCTGTGCCCATTTAAACAAATAACTAAACTCCCACTGATTGTAGTGGGGCAAAAGCCTAAGATAGTTGGTGTCATCCCTTAAAAGAGAGAAAAATGAGACAAGGATAGCCAGGTTAAGAACTTCTGCTCAGCTTAAATTTTCCTATAGCCATACCAGTTTCATGCTTTTGTCAAAGTTTCTCCTTTCACAGTGTTGGAAATGAATAAATTCAGGTAGTAGAACGTTCACTTGACCAGAAATACAAAAAGAGAATGTGGAACAGGAGGGGTTTGCCTGGTCTTTAGCAATGTTCATACAGGGAAAAGAAATTCAGGGGCTGATTTTAAACAGCAGCTATCTATAAAAAAGAAAAAGGAAGCATAGAAGACAGAGGCACAGACAAAATGAGATCACAGAAAGCTTGTAGTCTGAGACATCAAGATCTGTATTATAAAGATAAGGGAGTGCTCACAGACAGCTACAAAGAGTACACACTTCACCTGTCAAGCAATTAAGGGATTACTCCTACCAGAGACTTCAAATGAGACGAGTGATGAAGTTACAGCAATTTCTTAAGAAAACCTCGTCATTAAGTTAAGTGGTTAAGGCTGGGATAGGGTTAACTTTCTTCATGTCAACCCCTATGGTGCTGCATTTTGGATTTTTGACTCAAACAGCACTGACTACACCCCAGTGTTTGAGCTATTGCTGAACAGGGCTTCCACAGTGTCGAGATTTCTGTCTTTCTCACTGCAGAGCAGCCTCCCCATCCCAGTGAGGGGGCTGGGGGTACCCAGGAAGTTGGGAGGAGGCACAAGTGGTACAGCTGACCCCAGCTGGCCAAGGGGATGTTCCTTACAAATGGTGTCATGCTCACAGCTGGGGAGAAGGAGGAAGGGAGGGCATTCAGAATTGCAGTGTCTGCCTTCCCAAGTAACCTCAGAGCTCCAAAATGAAGCCTTGTTTCCCTGGGAATGGCTCTACACCTGCCTGCCCATGGGAAGTGGTGAATGAATTCCTTATTTTGCTTTGCTTGTGTGGGCAGCTTTTGCTTTATCTATCAAACTGTCTTCTTCTCTACCCGAGGGTTTTCTCATTTTGGCCTTTCCAGCCCTCTTCCCATCCAACTAGAGGAGAACAAGCAAGCAGCTCTTTGGAGCTGAGCTGCTGTCCAGGATGAGCCCACAGCAGTGTGCAAAAAAAAAAAATTCCACCTTCCTTTAGAAAGGGGGAGTGCTCCCAGCTGTGTGTTTGTGCTTCCTTAATCTATCAGTCTAGAAAAATGGCACACACAGCATGAACTTCTGCTACAGATTTTGTGCCAGGAAATCCTAGTCTAGAGAGAAATAATTGCATTTTCTATAACTCCTTGGGATGCAAAGTTGGTGTTTCCTTATAAAATGTTGTTGTGCTTTGTTCACAGCCTCGAGGAGCAGACTGATGCTCACCATTGCTTCTTACAATACTAGATTTCTTTCTTGTTTGGTCCTCTGGTACACCATAGATTTCTATCTGCACTATGGGGTCAGCTTTGTTTGTCCTTGAGATGCTGCTGGGTGGTAACTGATGGCCACTGATCAGCTGGAAAATTAAAGTTATATTGAAATAACTGTAAGAACGAACTAATTCACCACAGCCATATAGTCACCATAATAGAAATAGCTTTCAAAAGAAATTACTTTAAGTATATGCCAGTCATAAACTGGTGTAATAAACACAGTGGAATCAAGAATATGGTGCTTCCTATCTAATTTACTTATATATATATATATAATTTTTTTTAGAAATATTGTGGTTTAGGAGCATGTTTTAACTAGATCAGATTGGTCTGAGCCCAGTCCAAACTGACCTTGAATGGTTAGAGGGATGGGATACACATAACCTCTCTGGGCTGCCTGTGCCAGTGTTTCACCACCCTCTTTATAAATAAATAAATATATAGATAAATAAATAACTGAAATAATATTTTAAACAATAATTTTCAGGTTTTTTTATTCAATAGCTATACATAAAAATTATATTTTGCTACTGTACAAAATAATCCTATTGGAATCAGCCTACAGTGATTTTTACATTTTCTGCTATCGAGCTCATGAATTCCAATCTGTGTGGAGAGGATCAGCATCAAGACCCACCGTGACATCAGCATTGTGCTACAGGGTATGTAGCAGACTGCCTCACCTGTGCCTCATCTCTTGCACAGTGTTCCTTAGTATTAGACAAAAACTCTTCATTCAGTGAGCTTCCTGATGTGTTTTGACCAAAATTTCCAAAAACAGGAAATTTTGTCTCAGACTGCCCTGTAATCTGGCACCCAGACTAAGACAGGATTTATGAAAGTCACAACTTTGTCTGCTTTTTATCTATATTTCAGGGTAGCTAGGAAAGAGTCAACATCTGTGCAGTAATCAGCCTTTTAGGAATCAGTATATAACATGTATTGAGAGAGATATACAAGCCTGAAAGTCCAGGTGAAAGATATGACTCCTGACCCTGGTCTCAGGCCTAAGCATCATAAGAGATTCTTATTCCCCTGTCAACCACCCCAAAAATCAAAACCCACAAATCCCACACTTTGCTTTGATATTTTCCAGTGCTTGTAGCACCTTGCCCCCAGAGAAGTTCTAGCCTGAAATACTGAAGAGCAGTGGCTTGGCAAACACTGATGCTCTTTCTTCCTAAGGAAAAGCTGCTGCCTTCACCAGGAATCTTTGCAATCACTGATGGGCTGCCCACTAAGGACATGGGAGATTCCTTGCCATTTCCTGAGGGCCATTGCCAAGGCCTGCATGACCCACTGCTAGACCTAGCCTAAGCCTCCCCTGGCATGGGAAAAGAGTGAGTTCTTTCAAGCACACCATGACCCAAATCCATAAATCAAATCAATTTTTGACATCCAAGGTGAAGCAGAGATACAGAGTGATGTAAAAATTTAGGAAGCACCTTGAACATCCCTATTTCTGCTTCAAAGGCTCTATGCCTCTTGATGGGAATTGTGGCACATTGGGTTAAGGATAAGGAATTCAGTAACATCAGGCCCTATGTGATTTTTCTATTCTTCATTCGTTCATTCATTCATTCGTTCAGAGAGATTTGCCCTTTAGATGTTTTCTATCTTTGCTTTCTGTTGTCATTTCTGCATTCATCTGATTAGTAACTTTTTCAGCAGAAGCTGCTTTTCCTTTGACTCCTGCTCCAAATTGCTTTTGTCTTCAACCACAATTTCCTGGTTTTTGCTGCTGGCTATGAATGGGGCTCTCTGTGCCCTTCATTCCCTCAGCCAGTGGGATGCCATTGCCTCTCTGCAGCCCGCACTATCCAGCCTGAAGTCTCAGTCTAAAGTCCTCAATCTTAAACACAGCCTTTCTCTTCTCCAGCTCCTTCCAAACTCAGACACTTCCTCTGCATTGACAATGGTTTTGCCTGTCTCCTGCATTACAATTCAGGGTTTCTCCTCATCCTAATTCCAGCTTCATACAAATTAGGGCTAAAATAAGTGATGTATTTGCCTGGCTGCCTGAAATCATCCAGCAATGTCTATTCACAATTGGTATGCTCACTGTCAGGACACTAGAATGTTCTTGATTAGGTGCGTGCATTATGTAAGTATTTTATAATTGTCACTAACTATTGTTTTATCTCTGCTATTTATTAGTCTGAAAGAAACAAAATAGCAATTACACACTAATTATATGCTAATTAAATAGCATTTATGCAAGTGGTATTCTGTGTAATCAGAAATATTACTTTTTCATTGGGAAAAGGGACTTTTCTAATTAGTGAACAATTATAACAAATCTACTTGACCTCAAAATAAAGGCCTTATCTAATCATTTATTTGTAAATGGCATGCATTTCAAGTATTTTTGGGAAGTCAATCACATTATAATTTGGGAGAAGTAGAAATAATTCAAAGACTTATTAATTCATCCCTCCTTTCACCCTTATTTATACCATTTAAGGATTATAAATAGTCTTTTATATATGCATAGAAAGATAATGAGACTTAAAAGAAGCATAAAGCTTCCTATCTTATCTTTAAAAATTTCCATTTGTCAATTAACATTATAATAGTACAGGTGGTATTATTGATAGTGAAAGAAATAACACCCAAAGTGCACATTTGAATTCTGTGTTTTCAGTTCAGCTTCCACATGCACAATTGTCTGGCCCCTTTTTCAGCTACATTATTTATATTTATTTGTACAGCATCATTAAAAATCATGTATTTTTACAGTCTCCTGGAGGCTCTGAACCCCTACATATTTTTAGCAAGCATAAGTGAAATACAGATGGGAAAGCACCCAAGCAGCAGTTGATACTCTGTGAGAGTTTTACCATCTTGTTGAAAACATTAGTTCCCAACAAACAGGAATAGGAATAAAATGGGGAAAAAAATTAGATAATAATTGCATCTGAAATACATAAAATTTGCTTTCCCATTTTCATGGAACAAAACAACACTTCAGTCATCTTACCCTTATTGACAGAGACATTGGTTTGCTGTATCCTCCCACATTTCGGGGTGTAAATGTGGTATTGCGATCCCTCAAGAATACAGGTTTCAGCACATAGCCACAACCACCATTGTCCAGGAATTTTCCATCTTGCAATTCCATTTGTGTTCCCGGTGTTTGGAAGTTTAAGGCCACTGTAAAATTATATCAGTATTGATTTTAGTGAATTAGATTTGATAACATTTTATAAAAAAAAGTTAAAAAAAATTTCAAATGAGCTTAAGATATCTACATCTTTCAATTCATATGTAGGATCCTGTTATTTCCCTTAAATTAAGTGATACTCAATAACGAATTATTTGTGCACAAAAACAGTACACTCTTTAGAACTGCACCCTCTTTTAAGAACTAATCTATAGATCTTTTTTACATTGCTATACCTCTCTTCCCTTTTCTTTCTAAATTAGACCTTGGAGAATATGAAATAAGAGATCCTTCTCTCTGCAAGAACTGAATTCACATCCTAGTTTCTCTACAGCAGCAAGACCCTGCACTCCAAACCTGCTATCAAAGATCTGGTGCAGAAGTCAAAACCTCAGGATTGTATCTAACCTTAGTTATGGTGCAGAATTCATCACAAAAACATCTCACCCAGAAGATTAAGAAGCTTTAGTTTAGTTAGAATACTCAGTGAAAATACATATAAATTTATAGAACTAGAAGCAATTTTAAAAGTGTTCTTAAATTTATGTGAGCACACACTCTCTTGGAGCTTAATCCTCAAGTACTGGTGATTATTCTAAGAATACACCTGACAGATTTTTTCCTTTCCTTGGCAGTTCAAAACATTTTCAGTTTGCTGCAGCACCAATAATAAAATATCACACTTCTCATCAACAGGATATTGTAATTCATGAGATAAAGCCAACATTGAAATAGACCTGTTTAATGAAATTTCCCCCTATTCCAGTGCATTGGAGCTTCTTGTCACATTCCAAATAGAAAATGCAGAAGTCAAATCAGCAATGAATTATGACATTATGAACCCATGACATGTGTTAAACAGAGAATGATAAGAAGTCATTTACTTAAAAGGATGGTTTGGTAGGAATGAAAAAAGAAGACTTTAAGCAGTTCAAGTGACTCATAATAATTCATAAAGAGGACCTTATTACATTTTCCTGGGAGATAATATGAATGCATTGAATGAACATTTGACATAATGCAAAAATCCTTATTGCAAGTGGAAAACACACAAAATTGTTTTCACTGCAAAAATTACTCGTTCCTTCACTGCTTTGATGATCATTTTAAAATATTCTGAAGCAAACAACACAAATAGGAATGAAGCAGCTGGTACAATGGACCTGATATTTATAATATGATATATAAACACATGTTTTTGGTGGGGTTACTTCTGAAGAGCTCTGGTTCCATAGCCTCAAAACCAATGAATGGGTGGAATACATGAAGTGCTCCCAGAGTGCATCATCTGTTTAATCTGAAAGGAATCCCATCTGTGCTAGCTAAAATTGCTCTGCATCATGAACCAACATGCAGCAAGTAGGAATAACTGGAAACCTTGTCTAGAAAAACCTCAAACAAAACAAAAAAAGCCTCCAAAACAAAACACAACATGTACTCCTGCTTTGATCTAAGTGTTAATGTAAAGACATGATTTTATGTTAATATACACAGGAATTTTGTTTTACCTTTAACAACAGAAACCAAACTTCAGAGTGTTCATATTGCCCATTGCCCACCATTGCCTTTTTTAAACAGGGTTGGTATTTTCTTGGTATGGTTTTGGCAGCGGTTCAAAATTTTCTCTTTATGACTCAACCCATCATCCAGAAACAGCCCCAAATTTGGTGCTATATGATGCTTGTATATTTTAATGCACTGAATCAAGCTGTGCAGAGGATGCTACAGGAGCTGCAACCCTGTGGCCCCTGGAAGTCTGAACTACAGATAAGCCAGGATCTCTCAGTCCTCAGGTGAGTCCTAGGCCACACTTTCAGGATACGTGGGTTTAAAAGTGCAACTGAAATTAGGCACATCGAACAGTCAGCTTCAAATAGCAGCTTCCACATGATGAACCAAATTACATGATTGCACATAATGAGACTATTGCTAAATTTACCAAGCTTTATAGGCGACTAAGCAGGAAAATCTGATGTAACAACAGCAACAAGCAAACGAGAATACTTTATATTTTATCACATTAGGAAAATTACTTTTGCAACACAAGTGAAGGGCAATGTTATTATGGGTTGATATCTCTAAACATCAGCACTGTGTTTTCACTTAATTTAATTTGACCTTAAGAACAAGTTAAAAAACGCATGGAACAGTAGTTTTAATTTACTTACTGGTTTCTTTGTATTGCAAGTTTTAAGGTGATTAAGCAAATGTGAGATTTTGTGTCATATTCTCTGAGATGCAAACCTCTACTAAAACTGTTTACAGGGCTCATAGCTGCTTGGAGCCTCCCAGGGCACTACTTTATGGTGCATTGATGTACAATTTTTCTTTTTAAACAGGTGCAGTATAGCCCTAACACTTCTTGAGAAATGGCAAGGATCATAAACTAAAAGCTATGCCCAGCAGCTTGGGCTGAGCAATATCTTTCTGCAAACAATCCTGAACTTCTACCCAGTGTTTCATTTTAGCTTTGGTGAATTCAAGAGCAGAACTGTTCAATAATATTCTTTGTACTTTTGTTTTATGAAACAGTATAAATTTAATGCATGTATGAAGAGAGATTTAAACTGACAGTTTATTTTGGAAAGAAACCCAAATGAGCTTGCAATGAAACCATCTGAGCAGTACATAATCTTAATGCATGGTTTTCATAGGGAAGTAAAGGCATCTGAAGTTGAACACGGTGTACATTAAATTTTCTCCTCAGTCCTTTCATTAAGCACCAGAAGAATTTTAATATTGACATCAAAATCAAAGCAGCACAGCAAAACATGGGCTTGGGGAACAACCTGAGCAAAGCAATTCTTCACTGTGATTCCTGCACCTAAAACAGATTTAACTATTCCTAGAACCATGAGGCTAAATCCCCTTCAGATCAGAGTATTGAATACTCAAATCATCTTGCAAAGTACCAAAGCTGCCATGGCAGTCCCAGTAAGCCCCAGGTGTAAATAACTTCATATGGCAAATTGAGGTTAGGAAATAGACTAGCTCCAAAAAATGAGCCAATCCATAATACACAGAAGGATATTATTTTTGACCCCAAACCTCTGTATCACAAGCAGTTAACTGAAGTCAGTTCCACCACTAATTGCAGAACTAAAGACACTCTAAATATTCATACACAGCACCTTCTATAGGTGCCACCATTCAAGACATAATTGATTTGTGGACTAAAAGCAAAAGCTTTGTAAAACCAAAATGAGAATTGTGACTGTGATTTGAAGGCATTGAGGAAAACTGCACATCTTTTGATCCTGCCTCTCATTAATATTCCCAGTGGGACTTTTAAATTGTAATTTTTTATTTTTTGTTCTTTGCTTGCTGGTTCTATCAGCTACATCACAACCATAAGGTTTAATGCATTTTCCCATTTAAATGGGAAGATTTTAAAATAGATAAGGACACATTTGTCACCATTTTTTCTTGAAATGGGTTACTTAATTGCATTTTATGCCATTTAAAAATGCATCTCAAAATGTATCAATTTTATGCCCTTTCAAAAAAACTCATATTCAGAAAGCACTCACAGTGCCAATGTTCCTATCCCCATGGTTTACCTCACTCATTTGAATCTAAAGAGATGTAATAGATCACACTTTTATCAGCCTTCTTGTCTTGCTCTCAGCTCTTTGCAGTTGTCTGTGCTCTTAAAGTGGGCCACTCACAATGAATGCAACGAAAATCTGTGCCTCAGATATCCCAAATCTGAGCTGAATTCCACCCAGCCTGGGAAATGCTATTGCAAACAGGAGCGTATCCTAATGCTCTGGAATGTTGCCATTGCTTATGAGATGATCAATGTGATTGGATTTGAAGCCACTGCTTTCATTCCACACCAGCACTCCAAGCTGGGCACAGACTGTCTAGGCTTTCTTCTCACATGCAGGTCACAGCTGCACTCAATCCTTCACTGCCCAAATTTACAGAAATATTTCAGAAGTCCAGGAAAGATGGAGCGAGACTATTTACAGGGGCATAACAGGACAGGGGGGAAGAGCTTCAAAGTGAAAGAGAATAAACCCGTGAAGAGGTGAGACCGCACACAAACTTTATGAGCAAGGACTTTGGTCTACTAGACCAAAAATAAAGAAAAAAAACCTCTTTTTTTTCTACCAGAAAAAAAATAAAATATATAATGATTGATTTTCCTACAACACAGAGCAAGCTTATATGGACAATATACATTTTGGCATAAGAAGTATCACCTCTCTTCCTGGCAAAAAAAAAAAAAATCAGTAAAACTGTATTTTTTCTCTTCCCTAACAGACTCCAAATTATATTAATCTTAATGATAACTTCTGGCTTTATTTTTCACCTACACATTTTGAAATGGTTGTTTTCACTCTACAGAAGCTTGATTTATGGCTTACAATGTGAGGGATTCTGCCGTAGGAAGAGGGACTGCTCCTCTGAGAGCTGAATAAATGCATAACTGCATGACATAACATCCTTAAAATGTGCAGTCAGTCTTTTTTGTATGGTCTTTGGGCCAGTTTAATACTGTGGCTCTAAAGACACTGTCATTAGAAATGTGAAGAATCCAGTCACACAGTTCATAACTGCTGACATTGCTCCTACTTCATTACAAGTGGTCCTACTGGAAAAGAGATGTCAGGTGATTAAGAGTCCTCCATTGTCCAAGTAAATCTGCAAAGGGTTTAAGTAGAGATCCTCTCTTGTGAGATTCTCATGGGAAAAGTACCTAAAGCATTTCTGATAAATTATCAGATCTAAAAATCTAAATTGATTTTTGCTGTCTAATTAATGTGTCAGTCTGAAAGTCACACTTCAGTGTAAGTCTGAGTATTTTTGGTTGTCATTTGACCAATTTTACACATGAAACGTTTCCAAAATAATTTTTAAAATTTACTTAACTTGTGATTCTTGGCAGAAAAGTGAATATTATCAGCTTCCCTCTCCTGTTTTAGTCTGGAGTCACTGACAGGTTTTAGAACAAGATCAGCAACTACTTCAGAAACAATTGTGTTCCTGCAATTTTTTCCCATCTTCCTTTAAAATTTATTAGACTTCACATAAATTATTTACTATTCTATTGGTTGTCTGCAGTGAAGACAGCTGGAAAAACTGATAAAATGGAATTTCAGTGTTTCTTTGCTTTAAAGTGAAATTCCAGTATCTATGACACACACCAAAAACTGCCTAAAAAGAAGCAGAATAGCCCAAGAGCTTTTTCATAAACCTGGCAGTAGAAGCATTTCTGCAGAAGAGACATAAAACCTTCATTCAAAACCACTCCCAGCATTTGGAGCCATTCCAAAGGAAAGTTGTGTGCATTTGGAGAGCTTCAGATGTTGAATCATATTATCCCACCTATCTTGCAGGTGTCTACACCTGAATTAGCTGTACCACTTCACTCTTTGTGAAGACTAAATCAGTGAAATTCAAGGGAAAACATTAAAAAAAAAATTAGTCCTCTAGGTTTCACTTCCTAAGGAGGCATTTCTGGACTATTAAAACCAGTAGAAGAGAGCAATAATATAGTTATTGACACAGAACCCAAGCAGGGTCAGGTTTGAGTCATTTTAATTTCCACAGGTGAGGCATACCAAGATCAAAATTAGTTGGTTTCTTTTCCCTTGGTTGCTTCAGAGGTTAAAATCAGAACTAGTTAGAGAGCTCCTTATCACTCCTCTTTTCATGCATCATTTTTTACCATATTTTGTCATATTATTGCACACAAGACTGAACCACAAAACAGATGTGACAAAATTGCCAAGCTGCATTTCAGTGTCACAGTCCAAAATAAAACCTACAGAAAGTAAAAAACCCATCATACAAGTACAACTTTCACAGCAGCATATAAATTTATGCACACCCCAAAAAGCACATATGAGATATTCTGAAATAAAATTCTCTACCTACAACACCATGGTTTTCTCCTGTAAGTTATGGCATGTTTTGGTCATTCCTGCAGAGTGCTTTGGTACATGTAGAACATTTCCAAATGCCACATTCAAAAGGTTATTTAAGTCTTTTTTTATTATGATTTTCACCAAGGCTTTCTTTCATTTTGGATTTTTGTTGTTTTTTTCAGTCTATATAAAACAACTGATATCAGTTTATTTAAATAAATGTCCTGAATTTTATTTCCCTGCATAAATCTTTCCATTTCATTTTATTTCCTAAATAAAAAGGAGACATGGATACATCAAACCAGTTCTTTCCAGTGCCTCACTGCAGTTGTATGCAGGAGGCATACTAATTTTCACAGACTATGAAAAGTGAGGGTTTTTCTCCATAAGACCTCTTTTTTCCCAAAACCTCCTGTTCTTGTGAGTCTCAGTTTTCAGAGAATGGACAGGGAGTACACAGTGATATCCAAAAGCTATTTTGTGGAAACTCTGTACTTTTTACTGAGCTTTTTAACTTGCCTTCCTCTGGAAATTAGGTTTACACAATTACATGTCTTGTCCTCAGCCCCAAAAAGTCTTGAGCCTGTTGGACCATTTCATCCTGCTTTAGCTGAGTGCCAGGCTGCTCCAAGTTAATATGTTCCAAGCAATTCAGAGAAAATTGCTGGCAAGGTACAGAAGAAAGCACTGTTTTGAGTCAATCACTAAGGGAAGTGAAGGAGTAACTCAGTTCTCATAATTACAAGATGCAGAGGCCTGGAAGGCAGTGTTATGTGTAGGTTTGAACAAAACCTAATATATTTTCTTTGCCCAGCCAGAAAGGTTATGGATGTTAAAGGAATGTAAGCTTGCAGGTGTGGGGAGGAGAAGGGAGTTAAGAAGGGCAATAGGTGGCAAAGAGAAATCCAAGAGTCCTTTGAAGAGTTTCAGGGAATTGCAAAAGGGATCTAGAGGATTCACTTCTGTGCATGGGGTGTAAAGCACAAAGGCAGGCAGACAGGAGGGGTGTGTGAATTATACAGACATGGGACAGATATAAAAATCAAAAGTCTGTGTTAAATCAGTGAAAGGACATCAGCAGAAGATTCACTGAGATACCCTCACTTTGGGAGTTGCATTGTGAAGAGCTGCTATATTTCTGCCAAACAGCTATCTAAAGCAGATTAGGGAATAAATAGATCTAACATAGCTTGGAAATAATGTATGTGGAGAATTGTTTTTAATCAGCCTATTCCCATGTGAAAAATAGAGGGGTTTTTAAGTGAAGATGCAAATGAAGTGACCAAGAGGGCAAATCTAACCACTTCCTGCAGATTTTTAATTCTTCCAGGAAGGGGCCCAAACCCCCTATGCACCAAAAGTCATATGTTTTGCATATTAATGTTAGACTGACTTCTCATTAAGGCACACTCTGAGTAAACAGCCAGTGTAGTAATTTTGAAAGATTTTGGCGCTGTCTGTGATCTAACAAATGGTTATCCTTTGCAGAGATAAGTGTGGAGATTCACAGGCTAGAAAGAAAACTAGTAAATTGCAGTATGATAAGACTGGGAGATTAATTCAATTTTAAATTAAGGACCTCTGGCGAGTGCTTTCTCTAAGAATGAAACAAACTTCCTAGTTTTTAATGGCAATGTATAGTTTAGATAGCAATGATAGCACACAGGGAGTGCAGCACCCCAGGTAAATAATCCAGACATGGCACTAAGTGTGGATGAACCACAAGGACACAACATAATCAAACCAATTTCACACAGTATGGTGATGAGAAGATACTTGGATAGTCCAGCACAAGTCCAAATCTGTACTGCAAATAAGCATTTATGAGGACATAGAAGCAAGTCAAATTTATACTAAATAGTAATTTTTGTACTCCTTATGTAGTTATGTAAAATAACAGTCAGGATGGAGAAAGTAACTTGTCACAGAAGATATATGGAGAGCTGAGAAAGGAAACAAGTGGAAAAGGAAGCCTGGAACAAGGGTGACATAAGCTCCAGGGCCCTACAGACAGAATGAAATCTGTGCCTGTCCTTGGATGAGTGTGTATTTCAACATAACAAGGTGAATCCACACCTCTCACCTCTCAAAACCGAGAGCCTAAGGCAAAGTGCCCTGCTCACCCCACAGTCTCCCTCAGGTGGCCTTGGCAAAGACTCAAAGACAGAATATATACCTGGGTACAAAAACTATTCTGCTCTACTTTACCTAGGGCTGAAGAAAATTTAGCAGGCAAACATAGAAATATGTTCTGGAACTGAGAATCTTTTAAACTGAAGAATAAACACGTGAAGGTAAAATGGTCTCTAAAGCCATTAAAAAGGACAAAATGCTTACAGGTGAGAGGTTTTCCAAAGCCTGCTGGGTACAGAAGTCATGCCATGCTTATTTTGAAAAAATTCAAATAAATAACTTTCAATGAAGAAGCAGAAGTTACCACTTTTTTTTTGTTGCCCAGGAAACGAATATGTTTTGTACTGGAAATTAAAATTCTACATGTATGTTCATCTGAATAAAGACTGGAGACTCCCAGCAGCTCCCAGCTGTCTCTGGATGTTGTGCTGACCAGGAATGTTTGAGTGCTGCCTTGTGTAGCATATCCTGTTCTGGGAATTTTTGGCACTACTATCAATTGTTGTGCTCACATCTGCACCTAAGCAAGTCACAGAGTGCCACTGAAAACCCACAGACCCTTCAGAAGAAACTTGCATTGCTGAGTAATGGAAACTTAAAAATGCTGAGCTTGTTATTAGTGATTTTCTTAATATCCAATTCAAAGAGGTAGTTTAAAGAGATTAATAAAATAGAATAAATGGAATATCTGGGATAGGAAACAGCTATTTAATACAAAGTGATATTTACAATTACTAGTGAGAAAAAACTGGTGGAATATGTGGGTTGAAGGAAAATTTTATACAACAAAAATTAAAATAATGCCACTGGGGGAAAATTACGTAACCTACATAACACCAAAATACTATAGGAAGCAAGAAACTCCTTTATCTGTAAAGCCTAGAATGCAATAGTTTCTGCAAGGATACATACCCATCTGACACCCTACATTCCAGAACTCCTGAGGATTATAATTTGACGAGCTCATTCTTGTTCCCTTGGGGTAAATTCTTGTAATAAATCTTGTAGTATGTGAAATAAACTCTTTAGCTGATAAACAGAAGGATAAAATCTTGGTAAGAAAACCTTTGTTATTAAAGAAATCCTATTTGAACAAATAATAAAAATACAGTAATTTGATCCAGCAATTTTTTTACATAATATTATGCCAATTTATTCTATTTTAACATCATTTTATTTTGAAATATATTCATTTGTTCATTTAATAATTAATTTTTAAACCTTAATATTTTGTGTGTATTTGAATCTGACAGTATTCCTGTATAAAGAAATATATATTCCTTTGTAAGAAGTTCATTATCCAAAAACCATCCCTTCACTGAAATATTCTGTTTCTTCACCTTTTTGCAGGGTAAGCTTATGATTTCTACACTAAAGCCCACTGTATTCTCATGGGAAACTGAGACACAGGAAACTGCACAAAAGTTTCCCCCTTCTATAATAGCTCAAAATGAAAAAAAAAGGGAAAAAAAATCATCTTTAGATGATCTTGGCTTGTTTGTTGTTTGGAGGTTTAAATAAAATGGCTAAATAATATTAGGACCAGGGAAGAGCACGTTTTCAAAAGCCACTGAAATTCTTGTTATATAAGCCTCAGAAGATAACTATCATGTACATTGTTTTTCCTTCTGCTGGCAGTGTTCCCTCCTTTCTCATATGTAAGCATTGACTGCAGGGATGTGGGAAACTTCAGATGACTTCTATCTGCACGATTCCTTTTTAGTGATTAAACAAAAATCTACATTTCCAGGGTCATCTCTCTGATCTCCATTTTCCTCTCACCTCATTTTTTGTTTGTTTAGCGGTTTTGTTTGGTAGAGTTTGGTTTGCTTTGTTGTTTGGGGGTGGTTTTATTGAGGGGGAGGAGAGGTTCTAGAGCTACTTTTCTATCTCCTAGAGTGCTGGAGGAACCAGAGAGAGGACTCAGTGGCTGGAAAATCCTACTTTGTGACACTGTTCAGCATCATTCACCTCGCCAGCTGTTGCCCTGAAAACTAAAACCTGATAATGTTTTCATAGCTTTAGTTACTTTCCCATGGAAGTTCTATAAACAGAAGTTGTTTATCACATTCCTTCTAAGAAACATCTTTTGATGGACGTTTCACACGACCAGTGTGCTTGGGAAGGTGTAATTTAATTATCCAATCCCTGGTCATTGTTGAGAATCTATAAATACTGGGGTCAGAAAATAAAGTTCCTTCTTTCCTGTTCTACCACTGGAAAGTGTTCATGTGAATCATTTTGTGTCCTTTAGCAACAGCCAGCCACTGAATCACCTCCACAAAGTGAGTGGGCATGTGGCAGCCTTCATTGTCATTGTCACTGTCATGCTCGGTGATCTCTGCTTTTAACGCTCCCTCGGGGCTCTCTGCAGGCAGCTGGAGCTCAAACAGCAGAGGCTGCACCAAATGGAGCTGCTCCAGCCCAGAATGGTTTGGATAATTCAGTTTGGCTGGGATGGAAGGTCTGCTCCAGTGGAGCAAGCTGCCTGCTCTGGGGTTTATCCATCCCATTAATGAGGACTCTCTTATCTGCACTTGTCACCAAAGCCAGGCGACTGCCGAGCCAACTCCGCTCAGTTCTCAGCCCAGACATGGGGTGGGGAGGGAGGTGGTGAAATTTATTCCACGCTTTTTCAAGTGCTGACTGCAATTCCTAAATTACTTGATGCAGAAAACAATGAATCGAAAGGCAGACGTACATTTTTTAGACTGTGTTAATATTTGTTCTTATAAAAATACACGGAATTAAAGCAAAGTTGAATTTCAGTTTTCCTCCCAAAGCCAACAGAAATAAAAATATTATGCAAAGTACATATCTAAAACAGTGTTATACAAAGAACCAAATAAAATCAGACAGCAGGTGTTTCATAAAATTTTAACCCTTCAATGCCTAAGCAGTGAAGCAATCATAGCACCAATGTAACTTTTAACTGATTGACTCAAAAGAAATTACCTGAAGATCTTAAAAGTTTTCGTGCTGCACTCTCTCCAACTGAATTATTTTCATAACACTGCTGATGCTGCAGGGAATGCTCAAAGCTCACAAACTTCTGAGATTTGGTATAAACCACGAGGTCTGACAATGCAAGGGCAATCTTTCCCTTTCTCACCTAAACATCATCAGATGAATAATGGAATAAAAAAGTCACAATGATGAGTATTTCATTATTATTAATATTAATAATTCAGAGAAACAATCATTTTGGATGCATAAAGCATGAAAAAATATGTCACAGTTAATGAATCTAATAAATATGACCTTTAATAGTGAGATCTGATCTGCTGAGAGAAAACTGAGGTTATTGTGCCCACGTTTATCACAGCAATCATAGGGTGAGTGGAGAGATCCTTCCTAGCAGAATGTTCTTCTCAATAGCTTTACAGTTTTCCTGCTCCTAAGAGTGGTTTGCAAATAATATAATTTTTCATGGCTTTTAATGTTGCTCCTTAAAAATATACCTCCAACTTTCTATTCATAAATATATAAAGTACTAGAAAAGACCAACAGAATAAACTCATCTATAAAATGTAGAATAACAGGAAAATATTACATTGCGCCAAGAAAATTAATCAAAGGCCTATTCCTTTAAGCATTGCCCTGAAGTTAGGAAAACTCTTTTCTTCTTGATTAAGGTTGAAAGTTCTCTCACCAAAATCTTCATTTAGTCTTGCTCAATTACCAAAATAAGCCAAAGTGACTGAAATTTTACCAGGATCTTCTCTCTTACAGAGAAGCACTGTGTGACCACTTCATTTTCCTCAGCATAACTTCTGAGCTAATTGGGGGCTCAGAGCACTGCTGATCTCAGATCAGAGAGCTGCTGATGCTAATCATGTTTACATTCCATTAAAGCTTTTGAAGGCAAATTCTCATCCCACAAAATAATAGAGATTACCTGCTCATGGCTCTTAAACTATGCAACGTTCAAGTGCATTAATTATTCTGGGGCTATGTCCCATGAGGACACCAGGAGTCTACTGCCATGGAAATCCTGAAAAATACAACTCTGGAGGCAGGCAAAGCCAGCAGCATCACTGGGGTATCTTGGCTGTGGATTCAAATGCTCTCCCACCCTCCCATAAAGCAATACAGTGGGACATCAAGGCAAATATTCCAACAGAGTGGGACCCTGGAAACCACTTTCTCTTCTGCCTGGGAAACATGAGCAGATCCTTTTTGTTGCTGCTGTTTAAGAGTCTGTGGAATTCATTCTAGTCCGTTACATGGTCCTACAAATATTCTTGAAACCTATTGTCTAGAGAGCTGGTCCTTCCTGGTCAGAGTCCATCCTTCCTCAGAATTTTTCCTTACTATTTCTCCATGTCAGTTGGAATGAGAAAGAAGAAAAAAACTTTCAAATCATATAAAAAAAAAGAGACACTGCTTCTCAGCGAGAGTGCTGGGCTCTGAGGAGCACTGCTGGTTTAGCCACATTCAGGCAATCAGAGCATGATGTGCAAGAGTGACTGGGTACACCAGGTGCTGCCTGACATCCTAAAAAAGCTGAACAAGGCAGTTTCAACCTTGATGAAGCAACAGATTTTCCGTGGTAGAGAGTTATAGTTGGTTAAAAAAACTAAGTTCAATTTGACTTTCAAACACCAAATTTTTACACTTTTTTCAGAAATAAAGTTAAGTCTCTGCATGATAAATCTAAAAACACCTCTTCAGCTCCAGGTGCTGAAAAATGTTCCAGCACAACCAGGAATGTGCACCTAATTTAATGCAAAAAAATCCAGAACTGAAGAAAATAGGAGACTTTATCTATCTTAAAAATAGACTGGAAGTCCTGGGGAAGAAATGGTTAACTCTGCCTGTTGTCATCAGGTACTGCTGTAAGTGTTCTCTATACATAGTTCCAGGAGAGCCATGGCACCAACAAAACACATCTTAAATCTACTGTGGGACCGAGAGCCTGGGACAAGCACAAGTTTTGAGAGAGGAAAATGTTGAAGTTCAAGATGGGAGCACAGGAAGGGGTTGATTTTGAGTTGGGTACTAAAATGTGGTCCAGTCTGACTTTTCTTATAAGAGTAGGAAAACTCTGAAACCTCGAGCTAAAAAATGTAATTTCCAAATGCACTGATCTTAGTAATTTTAAAGTTTTCTCTTTAAATTTTAAATTAAATTTAAAATATAAATTATTTTAAAATAACTTATTTATAACAACTTTTCAGTTTAGTCTCTATTTTAAGATAATCGAGTTTCTTTAAAAAAAAAAATCTGTGTGTTCTCTATATTCAATTGCAGCAAAAGTTACCTTTGGTTTTTTTTGAGGTGGGGGTGAAAGTCTATGATCTCTTCTTCTTCTGGTGGGACTCCTTGATGGCTGAAGAGGTAACGTGTCATCTGCGTCATCATCCTCAGACTCAGATTCAGAGTCACTCAGTTCCTCTGTCTCACCACCATATTCAGCATCCATCCTGAGGAGACCTTCCTCAATTGTTCCAACTTTTTTATTTTTTATCAGAACTTTGAATTTTAATGCCTATAGAAAAGAGGTTGAACAATAGTAACTAGAATTACTTAGGTTTTCATCTCTTGGTGTTATTTAACCAATCTTCAAAGTTGTTTATTAAATATAATGATGTGAGGTTGCAAAATGAATTAAAATAGAGTGAGGCAGAAGCCAAAGCCAAAGAAACCAAACAGAATCTGGGGATCAATGTACACAACAGAATGAGCCTATCTAACACCATGACAGGAAAAAAGGCTCTCTTCCACAGGAACCCAGATGCTGAAACTATGAAAAGATAAAAGTAGAAAGCTAAGTAAGAGCCAAAAGTGATAGCCAGGCAAGACATAGAAGGTATATTTTTTTACTTATTTTTTTACTTCTATTTTAAGCCTAAATGTACTTCTATGTGTATATACACACTTAAAGATGTGTCTGCTATTCATTTGGAATGTTTTCATCTATCACTAAGCCTGCAGGAAATTTGTTATTTGATTAATGCCTTTGTGCATATCTCTCTGGTGTACCAAATGAAAACTTTTGTTTATAACTTGTGTTATTTTACAGTAGAACCTTATGCTGGTCTTACCTGGCCAGGGAAACAAAAGTTTGGTGATTTTGCCTAAGCAGTTTCTCTATTTTTAAATAGACGTGTATCAACCTCCATAATATGTAATGTAAAGGGAGAAAAACATCATTGAATTATATTGATTCTAACAGCATGGCTTTCATCTATGGAACAGAATCCTATGAGTATATATTTCACTTCAATTTACAAAACTATATTAATAGTAAAGCTTCTATTATGCAGCAGTACATCTGTGCACAGGAGCTGTCAGGGAGTAACAGGACTTACTGTCACTCTTGAATAAAGTGATCCACAAAAATGTTCTTTGAATTTCCTATGCTCTAGTGGAAAGGAAGATTACACTACTGGGAGTGTGGCGGGAAGAGGGAACAAAAAAATTCACAATAAATGAAAGGTAACTGAAATGCTGTGTTTTAAGGTATCCACGAAGTAAATATGAAAGGTATGGATAACAGAAATATATAAAGCCAAAGTTTTTTAGTAGAAACCAGAGCCATAGGCAAGGATAGAGACATTCCATTTATTTCCATTGCAAGCTCCATTGCTCATAATCCCCCTATCGCTTCAGATCTCGTGTTGGTAGTTTGCCAGGGTGCCAGTGGAATGAGACATCCTATGCCCAATATCTATCAATGCCATGCTGCTGGAAGGTTTGATTAGTCTCTCTGCACTGGTGACTCAGGATAAGGATGCCCTTTAACATTGCCTTCATTTCTTATTAATGCACTCTTTTTTTTATTTTTCTCTGGTATTTTTAGAAGAGTTTTAATATGATTAATGCTACTCATGTTTTTTAAGAGTTCTGAATTTTGCTTTGCATGTTCACATTTCCCAGTATCTAAAAGCAATTCTATCCACTTTTGATCTTGTATTTTGTTATTCATGGGAAGACTTCATTCTACAAATAAAAAAAAATAAAATAAAATAAAAAAAGACCTGGTATACAAGGGAAGAAAAAACTATCTATGGTTACATTACTGCCTCCTATATGCAAACATAACTTTAAATAAAAAAAGACAATAGTGTGTGTGTGTAATGATATAAAAATGGGTCATGATGTCAATCAGTCTCTAAAATTCTGTTTGCGAGCTGTTAGCAAAAACATAAACATCCTGAGGTAGGAGAAGTTTTTTAAGGTTTGCTTTGTTTTCTACAAAGGTAACATTCTAAAATCATGGTTCTTTTCAGAAACAGTTACAAAAATACTCCAGAGAATTTGCTATTTTTTGGCCAGAAGCAAATGACAATAATAGTTACCCCCAATCACTGAAAGTGAAACACAGAGTGAAAAAATGGCATAGGCTTTTGTCTGAACTTCACACATCTTCAAAAAAACTTATAACAAATGTATGGTTACAAATTCAGTGACTGTGTGAAATCTGAGTTCTTTAATTGGTAATCAGCACTGCTAAATATGTGACACCTTTTTCTCTACATGTCCAGGTCTTCTAAGAGAGCTGAAAAGCCTTTTAATGAGCTGAAAGTCTGAGCATTCACTATAACTTCTCCTTTCTAGTTTTATTATGAAAGGCAAAATATGTTAAAAATACATTTGCTGTTTACTTCTATAAAAACTGCAAGCATACTAAAAAATTCAAATATGTAAAACATCATAGGACCTCCCTAGAGCATAGTGGGACTTCAAGACTGGCATAAGCAAAAACCTCGAAGTGCAATCAACTAGAACAAATATTTACATAATTAAATGAACAAAACCTTTTTCTTGTGCATTCTGGTTAATGGGATGTATAACACAAATCAGCTGAAGTAATGCCAAGTTTCCAAGATAAAAATCACAAGCACTTTGGATCGGGCAAACCCACCTATTGATGACTACAATTAATGTGAAAATTCAGTGCCCAGAAATGTAAGGAACAAACCCTGGATTTGAGACAGAAGTATTAAAGACAGAATAGCTTCTCCTGTTTAAATTGAGCTTGTTGTTCTCCCTTCTTCTCTCCTGACCAGCTGTAGGTGCTCAGTTAGAGGAATATCAAGCCTTGAAAATCTTGCTAAGTAACAAAGTTAAAATCTCTTCTGAGTTTTACATAATATTCTATTTCAAGAATGATACTGCTGCCTTAAATACTGATATAGGGTTAAGATACAACACCTCCTGTGAAGTCTGACACAGGGAAAGGTTTTGAGACAATGACAAGATTTGTTAAGTACAACTGTTAAAAAAACCCAACACCAGCTATCTTTAACGAATCACACTTAGTGAAGTGTGAATGGATGTCTTTGTGGCAGCCTTATAAATCACAGTTATCATCTACAGATACTTTATATCAATACTGTATACTTATTATACAGATATTTTTAATCAATACCACCAGCAAGGTCTGAGCTCTAGGCAAACAAATATTAATTATATCAGGAGCAGCATTTTAGCTACCTCATAGCAAGTTTTCCTACAACACATTTACCCAGTGAGAAGCACCCTACCCTGAAAATTCCATTTCTGCGTTGTGCTCTGTAGTAGACTTCAGGAAAGTCTACTTACCTTAAGTCTACTTAAGGATAAATAGCTGTGCTATAGCTGAAACTATATTCTACATGGGCAACTAAATCTCTGGATGCATTGGAAATAAGTCCAGATGATTGCAGAGAAAGATGAGATGGTTACAGGTTGGCTCAGAGTCTTCATTGCACAGATTCCTTACCAAAGTTCAATGGTCCAAGAAGATGCCTTACCAAACAAACCACATGATTTTTATACACCAAATAAGCCATTGACCCAAGACCTACCTGGGTAATGATATAAAATATGGCAATGTCTTGTTTTTAGTTACCTCCTGAAGTTGCTTTACAATGCAAAGAAGCTATTAACAGATAATGACTGTCACATGTTTACCACATTTCTGGGAAAATCATGTTCCCTCAAGAGTGCAATGCCTAAAAATAGTGAAGGAATTAGATGAGTCTTCTGTATGTACTCACTACAGCCTAGAGATTCCTGAAATTTTATGAGAAACAGTATGGATTTTTTTATTATTATTTTTGAGGTCATCACCAAGACATACCACATTCTCTTTTTTTTTTTTTCATATTTTTTGTAAAGAATAGATGCCATAGACTGATCAAAAGGCATAAGAGTGACTAGAAACATTTTGACTTGCTAAGAAACAAAAGTATTTCTGATGCAAAGACTTGGTCAAGACATTTGCATATGTGAATGTGTTGGTCAAAATAAATAGGAATTAATCTCATAAATGAAGCAACAGAATTAGATGTGCTTAATCTTGAATTTCTCACTGAAAACACTCACTGTGTAGAGAAAGCTCTCCTTTTTATACTGAGTAGATAAAGGTGAAGAAAAGTGTGAAGGATGAGTCCTGGCTTATGGAGTTAGCTGGTTTTCCCCATAATAGCAGAATTTAAAATATCCATAGCCCATGAAGTTGTACTGGAGACCTTCTATTGATCTTTCTCAAGGATCTCATTAAACAGATCCTTTTATTTGGACACCACAGGTTTAACAACCATAGGGAAGCCTTGGCAATCCTGGCCAGAAATGCTTCTGAGACATCACAATGCAGTAATTGATCTTGCAGCTGTGTGGTAAACATTAAAGAGAACTTGTAAAATCACAGTAGTTGCCACTTCACTTTCAGTTAATCACACAGCAATATCTCATTCCAGCTTTGTGACAGGAAACCTGCAAATAATAAAAGATTCCTAACTATCTGATATATCTATCCTGTCAGCAGTGTAAGGCAGTTCAATGCTCTACAATGCAAAATAATTGAGGAACAAACTTTCATCAAAGCATCAATGTGCTTACATTCTTTTCTGTGTTATATTGGATGCCCACCTGCTCCTTTCAATTGCTGTCAGATCTCTTGAGAGGAAGAACACAGCAGGGTAAGTAAAACCTTATCTCTTCTAGCATCCTGATATTTTCTAAGTTCATCTACAAATTGCTGCATAAGGCACTTCATTCCTTCACTTTCTATCAGCACATCACCAGGAGTGCTGGTACAACCAGCAGAGATGTCTGGCGCCCGTCACTGATGTCAAATCTAATTTAATGCAGGACCTGACTCAAAGGACCTGTTATTCCAGTGAAGATTAGAGGGAGTTCATGAAGTCTCTTTAGAAGCACCATGATGGCCAAGACTGGGAGCAGAGAATTGTATCAGGTCTGTCGCTTTGGGTGGCAAAACATCTTCTTGGGAAAGAGATGGGACAGGTGAAGCTTAAAAGCAGCCTCAGTTTCTCATGGGATAAAGTTTGTGGGAAAGAAAGAAGTAGTGCAAAAGTCTTCTCCTTCCTCCATATGTAGAGGAGGAATTGTGTGCTGAGATGCCACAGAATACAGGAATTGCAGGGAATTAATAATATCAATATAGTCAGATGGAAGTGTGAATATATGACTGAAGGCAAAGAATTAAAAAACCTTTAGTCCTGAAATTTTCTGGGGTTTGTTTTTCAGATGAAGCAAGTGTTGGGAAAAGCAGAGAGAGGAAGTGTTCAGTGATCCTCCGCTTTTATTTCCTGCGCCTCCATGTGATTTTCACTTAGAATTACAATGGTAGGAGACATCATTGCAAGGTGGTCCAAGGAACCACCTAAGAGTGGGCGTGTTCCTCATTTTAACCTCCTTCCACACACACACAATCATCTCAGTTGACAAAGGTATAGTTCAAGACCTACTTAAAGAAAGAAGCAGAAGATTGACCATATAAAAGAAAATTATTTCGATGGAAGCCTCCAAAACTCCAAAACCTAAAAGGAACCTGTAGTTGTCTAATGTTTCTTTGAAGTGTTTGGAGAAACTATGTGATTTCCCACTTCATGTACCCACAAAATAACCATTCAATTCTGATCTTGAAGAACACTGAGGTGGCTTTTTCCCTTTTCTTGCTAATGCTCCATCTTGAAAAAAGTGGACCAACAACTTATATAGGTGACAGCTTTTTTCTTTTTCACACTAACTGAGGATCCTTCCAACAAAGAGCATTTCAAATTCATCATTTGTGGTTCTGTAACATCTCTTTTGCACAGCTTGAGTAAAGCAGTCTGAAGACTAAATTCAGAATTTGGTTTTCTCAAATGACAATGAATTTACCCAGGCCTTGAAAATGCACAAGGTCCCAAGCTTTAAAGATGTGATGTCACTAAACTCCTTTTTTGGCTCTTCAAAAAGATGCCAGCCAAAGTCAAGCTTATAACTGAATTTACAAATTCAGTCATAGCTACATATTTCCATTGCTAAGTAAAGTCCTACTGACTTTTCTTACATGCATGATCAGAAAACCTAGGAGAAACAGAGAAGATCCTCATTTGTGTTCATTCTCAAGATAATAATTTTCTGAATTAAAACTTTTGTAATCAGGTGACGACAGTGGCGTTATTTAGGTAATCCTTACACCTTGCACAGATGGGAAATATGTCTCACAATACTTTAATATGTTAAAAGCTCAGGAGAATTAATCTCAGCTGACAGCATTTCCATACATAGACCCAGCAATCCATTTTCAGGCAAAACTCTACAGAGCTGACTCATGAAAACTCTAAGCTGTGGAAATATGAAGTATGAACTCCCTGTATCACAGTAACCATATGGTAAGGGACATATATCATAGAAATTAATATTTTTAAGTGTGTGATTCAGTGATTCCATTTCACTGATTTTGTGCTTGCTTCAGAGGACATATGATCCTTGCACATCTCCTACACTGAATCCAGCCGTGATTTGAGAAGCTTTACAACAAGCCCTCCTGTTTGATAGAGTTTAGATTTTTTCCTAATTGAAAAAACAGTTTTCAAGGCTTCAAAATTATGTTGGAAACCATGATGCAAAAAAATATATTGCTACAATAAAAAAAAAAAAGGGTGGAGAAACATGAACATTAAATATTACAACATTGTCATGGAAATATAAGAGTACGGTAATACTTCAGCACATCTTCTTGCACAGATCACTTCAAAAATATTTTTCCTTGACAAATCCTTAAAAAATTATTTTAAACACCTTTTGTGTGTTGTTTTTCCTTATGACAGTGCTTCCTTCCCACATTTTCATTTGCATTTTTTTAGCTACTGTAAAAACACAAGGAATAAAATATGGCTATACTGGCAACAGCGAGAAGCTGAAATAAGTATTTTGTATGTGTGCACGTATTTGTGCTACAAAAGACTTGAAAAAAGTTTTTGTCCTTGAAAGAAAATTATGTGCAAAGACTGGAACAAAGGAAATGTATTTGTTTTAGTTTGCAATAAAATTTTCAACACCCATCTAATTGCCTTTTCTGACTTCATGTCCCAGGGGTCTCGGGCCATCCGCTGAGAAACGCTGTCTGAGGGAGAAACACACTGAGAAAGAGAATGGCTTTGCAGTAGCAGAGGACCAAAAAAAACCTCCATCATCACTGTTATTGACAAAAAATGTAGGCTCAGGTTTCCATTTCAATAACATGTTTAAATTTCAGGAATTTCCTTCAATTTAAGCAACAAAAAAATAAATCAGCAAATAACAGATGTATTTCCATGTGTTTTTTTGGTGCAGTTTAAATATTTTTGTTACTACCTGAAGTCTATTTCTGACACAGATGTGATCCATAAATTCAGTCCCAGAGGACTGAAAAAAAAAAATAATGAAGAACCCCACCATCATTTCCATTTCTTTCATAGAGAAAAATGAAAAGTTATTACCTCAGGAGAAGGCAGTTCAGTCATATCTACTGCACCACCAATTGGTGTAGTGAGAAGTTTGTCACCTAGAATACTTTTCAAGCAGTCTGCCATTACTTCCTGCTGTTTAGGGCTGCAGTGGTTCTCCAGAGACAGTATAACTGGATAGGCAGATGACTGGAAATATAATTTTAGGATTTTATTATTAATAAATAAAAATATGAATAATTGCTTTTCCAAAATATCTTACAAAAGTCCCCTTGGCCATCTGTATTTACATTCATTTTCAAAAACTTCAGAATATAGATCACTTGTTCCAGGTTAGTAACACAATAAAACAGGTAACATTTGTGGAAAAAAGAAAGCACAATTGAAGAAGAAAAAAGAAATGCACCTTCAGAAAGTTAAAACAGAGCTAGACATATATGAAAAAAGGACTGCTTTGTTTTGGTTTTAAAAGCTAAAATCAGATTCTAAAATTAAAATTGAAAGCATAAATCAGAATTAAATGTCTTTTGCTTTAGTTTATGACAGATTTTTTGACTACTTTTCAAATAGTCTATCAAGACTCTGATAGTCTCCCCAAAGCTTGTTCAGAAATTATTTCCTTTACATGAACAAGCTATGGATATTTTTTATTTTTGATAATACCACAAACTTTTCTAGGGACAGTATACACTTTTCTCATCACACTACTCAAGCAAGGGTAATTGAGTAAAAATTAAAGCTAAAAGGTGAAAAAGAGAAAATTAGTAAAAATTAGAGAAGAACTCAAAAGAAATGCATCCATCTAGACTTATAAGTAAATCTCATAAGTTGCCAATAATACTGGTGGATACCAAAAATATAGTCTGAATGAAGTCTTTGCTCAGGCAGAGCCTAAATTGTCAATAAGGAAAACACCATTTTATGTTTTTCCTGTCTTTACATTTGTCTCCTGAGCACTTGCTATTGACTTTTAAGAGAAGAAAAGCTCAGCCTGCATGGACAGCTGGTACCAACCATGACCTGTTGTGATTTTATCATCTCATTGGCACTTGGGCTTGAGAACTGAAGTTTGAATTAGAGTTAAGCACAATATGCTGTGTGTTAGCAAGAAGAGGAAAGTTTTATCCAGTGGGTTTTGAAAAACAGTGGAATAAAATCATGTTTTTAATTTCACTTTTAAAATCAGAGATTAATTAAGTTTTATATAGAAAACAGAAAAAAAACACAGCTTTGATTAACACTGAGAAGGCTATAAATACATATGCATGAAAATCCACATAAATTTATGATTGTGGATGTATATATTCATACACATAATGCTGGCCTGATTCTGAGATTTATCTTAATAGTCATTCAGCACTTCCTTTGAGCAGGAGTTTCACCAGAAGCTTATACAAAAGCCTGAGACGGTGCAAAAACTCTCCAGATTTCAGTGTTTTTCTAGAGATAGGTAAAAGGAACTTTGCTCTGATGGGTCACCTGACCAAAAAACATCAGTAGCTGCTAACATTTATCAGTGTCAACATTCAAAATCAAAAGAGAGGAAATGGAAAACAAAGTCTCAAACTCATCTATTATCTAATATTTTTGTCTATTTTATAAATTCACACAGAGGATACAAGACAGACTCATAGCAGCAGAAGAGTAAGTGACAAAAAAACCTTTAAGGGATATAAAGAAGGAGGAAAACATCAGAAAAAATCTGAACTAGGTCTTCAATATAGATTCAGTCCTTGTTTAAATTATGTCAGGTGAGAATTCCACCTAACAAGCTGAGTGAGATCACCTGAATCCTTTGCACTAAGTTTGGTTTATATTCATTATCAGGAAAAATGATTATGATTCCTTTAACTAGATTTTAAACTACATTAAGAACAAATAGCACAATTGCTCTGCAATTAATTTTTAAAATACCCATTGCTCAGTTGCATTTTTTTACCCTGGAGAATTTACAAGAGCCATGTCCCCACTTAGTTAAAGCCACCATCCCATTCTAACCAACTCATGTATACACACACAGATCTGTACGTACCATAAATGCATACTTGTCAATCACATGAATTACAGAGCGAAATGGAATTTTGCTTGTTAAAGTGTGACCATGATACACAATAGGTTCATTGTTGGTGCCATCCCAGCAGTCAATCTCCAGGCAACGGCATCCTTTTAACAGAGCACTTCAGAAGAACAAGAGAAACAATTTTGCAGCCAAAAGAAAGATAGCAAACTTTTTTATACAAGTTGCTGTGTTTCTAATTACAAGCACAGGGATTAATTACAGAAAAAACACCTCATTTTCACCATAAATAGAAATCCTACAGAATTATATGAGACAGACATATTTTCTGTTTCTGCCTATTTTAGGTGTGTGTTATTTAATAAACTTTATTAGACCTTTAAAGAATATGGGATTACCTGCATTATTTTCCTTAAAAGGCTAAAAATCAAAGATTTCAATTAAGGAATTTTGGAACAAAGGCAAATTGCCACTTAAAATAAAAGAATAAATATTTTCAATGCTATTTCGTGCTACTATTCCAAACTTGCTTAGAATTTTGAGAATCACTATATTTAAAAATCTATAGTACTTGGAGAATCAGGTTGCACTTGGTCTTTACATAAAACAGTTCCTCTCCCCAGACCACATTTCTAAGAGTGCTAAAGTTTCTGAGACACCCTGACTTTACTGCTTTAATCTGAATATGTTAGTGTCATCCCTTAAATTCTTAGGTTTCTAATATTTGACTTGCAACTAACTGAAACATTTCTTATAAACTGTTTTACTTAATTACCAAGCTGTCTTTTACATCCTGCTTTTCACACATTAACAATATGTCAAATATGCCTTTAGCTGATTTTAGCATTTTCCTCACACATATAGGAGATAAAGAGAGAGGGGGTTATACCTTCTTTGCAATTACTTTCAGCAAGGCAGCATTAACATAATGGAATTTTAAATACTGTTAGAAATTCAGTACTGTTTCTGATGGTTGCAAGTCACTAAAGAACATCAAGAGAGCAACCAAAAAAAAAATTACAAAGTGTTCAGATAGATGATGATTCCTGCTGCTTTCTCTTCATTAAAGTAGTACAAATAATTCTGGACACATCTCCTCCTAATTCTTAATACATCCTGCCCTCTCAGTGTTGCATTTACTACACAATTAATTTCTTTCTTCCCTGTCTTGGCAATAAGGCATCCTGGTCATCATCCTCTTGGAGTCACACACTGCACAGGTTCCTCTCCCTGCTGCCTACTTGAATGCCCATGTTTTGTTGTTTTTGTTGTTTCTAACCTGCCCACACTGCAACATGCACTGAACACAGATATCCTTGACACAGACATACTCCAACACACATCTTCTACATTGAACAGATCACAGCTTGCCCAGGAATTTTACATTACTTTCAGGGAGTTATTTATTTTTTGCATGGCACGTTGAGATTAAAAACTGATTTAATCGTGTACTGTACAATATACTATAGATTCCATTTGCTGCAAGGTTGATTTTCTGAGATGTAAGTGAAAAAAATAGATTGCTTCCAGACTATGAACAGATGGTTTGGCAAATATATTGAAAAGTGTACACACAAAATAAAATACCACTCTCATTTCAACTTGTATCTTTGATGGCTTTGTCCCTTATTTCCAAGTAGGATTGTATGTGACTTAGCATTAATTAAAAAAAAAAAAAAAAGCCAAAGAAAGTTCAAAATATTAAAAATTATGTCTATATACCTGATATAGCCCCATAAGTGACTGGGTCCCATTAGCTGGTCAGCTATCAAGTAGGTGTTGTGAGAAGATGAAATAAAATAGTCACATAATGGCTGGTTCATATCTTGATAGACGGTCTTGTGCTGGCTTTTAAATATTGAACATTCGTCTGAGTTCAGGTATCTTATAAATCCTTCAAATGACAACTGCCTTTTCTTCCTCACTGCACAAAAACAAAAGGAAAAAAAAATAAATCTCTGTTGTGAAGCCACTCTGATGCACTTTCTGAAATTTTTAATAGCCAATTCTGAACACTGCTAAAGGTTATACAGCACAATGCTTTCCTGCAATTTTAAAATTCATACCAAATGTATAAACAACACAAACATCAGATACGTGTGATTCTGGAGCTGAATTGCTGTGGTTCAAACTTCTGAGAGGAAAAAAATGTGTTTTGACACTTTTATTCTTCTATGGACAGCACTAAGAAGAATTTTCAGTAGTCCTAATTAAATATAAATAAAATATTTGTCATTTACTTTGGAAAGTAACATGCCAGACAACGTGTTAAGGGAATCTTCTCTTTTAAAAGAACCAGGATTGTTCTCTAAAAAGTCAGAAATTCTCAATATAATCTTGCAGAAACTATGACTTCTAGCACCAAATGTCTTTGCCAGGGGTGGAAAATTCCAAATAAATATTGATCAAATCATGTTTAGAAATATTTGAAATAAAAATAGCATTGTAACCAAAGAAATAACTGTCTACACAGATGAATTGCAAATCAAGCCTATTACACTACTATATTTATAACAAAATGAACTAATTGAGTCCATACCAGTGATAGTCATCCCATTTGTTTTGGTTTTGACTGATTTAATGGCAAACAGAGCCATTACACTGCCAGCTACTGCTCTCAATGTCATGTTTGTAATGCAGTCATTTTACAAATGATATAATCTCAAAAGTTAGATTTGCTTCAAAATATAGTTTGAATTAGTGAGGGATTTTGCTCAGTTCTTACTCTAAAATAATTTTATTGTCACCGTTAGGCTAGTAGTTAACAATAAGTAAATAATCCAAGATTATTTTATGTTAATAATAGTTTAGAAGTCGATGTATACAAACTTGGGGACTGGAAATACCAGTAGGAAAACCCCCTTTTCTGCCCTGGTAATTCTTACTGCAGCTATAAGAATCAGAATGTACAAGTTAGAATTGCAATTATCGATCTTTGGTGTGTGACAGACTGGAAGTTTTACACCTGGATGAGAATTTACAGAAAATAATTGTTTCTCAATTACACAGGTCTTTGAACTAGAAAACTTGCAATGTTTTACAATGATAAAGAAAAACAGAAGGGCATCCATACATCAAACATGCATTCACCCAACAACTTATTCCTAACAGAAGTCTTTCTGAAGTTATTCTTCCAGTCTTCCATTGATGAAGAATCCACAGACAACCCAACAAAAGCATTTCAACTGCTAAATAACCTTGTTAGGAAATTTTTCATAATTAGGAAACAGAAATTTACCCTGAAACTTCCTTGCTGTCCAAAATATTTGTTCTGTTTGGTATTATTCCTCTCCTCTTTTTTCACACTTTTTCTCCTATGAACACTGCTTTTGCACTTCCCACTTTCCACTCCTTTCCTCAAAAAAAAATCCAATCCAGGGCATTTTCTGTTTCAGATTTCTGATAATTTTCGTTTTTCTGCTATCCATCTGTATTGTTAATCTTTCATAGGAGAAAACAGGATACTATTTCTTCATGGAATGTCCTGACAAACTGCAACTCACTTTTACCATCTTAGAAGGGTTTACGTATTTATTATTTTCTCCTTTTTTTTTCTAGTCACTGACAGTGACTAGTTCTTTAGATGTTCCCTTTCTAAAACAAATATTACATTTGATCTTTTCCAGTCTTTCAATTCATCATTCATTTCCCCCCTGTTTTCAAAAGTAACCTTTGACTTGTATTAGTCAAGCTTGTTACAATTTTCTAAGAACTTGGATTTGTCAACCTGTCTTCACTGACCTGATTACATCATTTAAGAAGGTCCTACCCTGTTCCATCCATATTTTTGACTATCTTACTCAGATTAATAATATTAATAATATTACAGAACCGACTGTACTTATTGCATCGGGAATTTCTTTGGTCTTCTTTTAGCTGAGAGATTTGCAGGATGACTTCTTGCAGCCTTGATGACTCTTGAAAAGTGAATCCTATAGATTTATCCACATGCACGTGGTATATTGTTCTATACTTGTAACAACTGGATTAAATTTCTACTGTCTGGATCTTTAAAAAACATTTTGAATTTTTTCACATTACTCAAAACAGAATACACTCATCCTGTATGTTTTGCCTCTAATGAATTACATGAGCTGTCTGGATTTCATTTTGGATTATTTTATTTTTCATGGTCTATAGATTTCTCTGAGCAATTACAAGTAGAGCTAGTAACTATTTGTGTGTGTGTGTGTGTACATCTTTTATGTTCTACCTTTTCTGCATTTATTTATTAAATTAGTGAAAAAATACTGGCTTTTCAGTCTTGCTTTTTTTCTGAATTATTTATGATGTTTTCCTGGCTGTTCTTGTCATCGACAAAAGTTAACTGCAATATTCTCAAGAGAAATTAATGTTCAAGCAAATATGCTAATGACCATAATCCCCAAAAAATGAACATCTAACATTGTTTTGTTAGTCAAGATGTAAGCTCATAGACTTCAGTAAAACATTCAGCTCATGTCTCCAATCAACAGACTAAAAATCTTTGTATTTTTACAGAGCTTACATTTCTGAGGAATAGCCCAGCCATGCTATTTTCTGACCACTTACAGACATTTTCTGCTTCTACATTAAAGGAAATGGGAATTCATCTCCATAACTATTCCACAGTGAAAAGACTTTCATCAAGACCTTACATTTCTCCCCTGGAGGAACCTCAGTCTTTTTCTCCATTAGGACCTTTTAGCAGTAGTTAGTGTGCACACACATATCCATTTGTTGTAGAAAGGGAAGGCAAGAAAAGATTTCTGCCTTCTCGTTGCCTCTTTTTGTTCACAAAGTTCAATGATTTCTTTTGTCTTGCCCTCCTCTTTTGGATAGTGTACAATTCATTTTATTAACAATATTCCTTTATATTGTTTGGGGTTTTTTAAAATCTGATTTAAGATAAAATTATTTTTCTCATTCCTCCTGTTAGGGTAAACTCCAGCTCTGCCATATATACAAATACTGTCATATCAGAGAGGAATTATGGATATTTGAACCTGGGTATTTGAAAAACTTGGATTACATTATACATTATTTTCAGAGTTTATTACATTCCATTTTTCTTATTTACCTTGGAATTTCTTTGAAAATGTTTCTCTTCAGAAAGAAAAAATGGAAAACTATCACAAGATGTTTGTTGCCCTGAAGGCCTTTCGAGTACCCACAATGAGGCAGACAAAACAAGCAAGAAATCACTCTGCACTGGCCAGAGCCTCCTGCAAGACCCATTTCCTCCTGAAGGGACTGAGTACAACCTGCAGCCCTGCCAGGGTCTGGGAGAGGTGTCTGGACTGAAATAGAGACTCAGGAGTGGGGAGGAGAAGAGCCTGAACGGAATGTGAGACTAGGAAATGTGGAGAGAGAGATGTTTCCCATGTTTTTAAATGTATGTGAGTGCTCTTTGCTTCCAGAGAGCTAAATGAGTAATTAAATGTCTATGGTACTTGGGACAGAGAGAGTGGAGTGGGTACAGATACATTTGCTGGGAATTTTAGGGGTGAACTCATGAGAAATACTTGCAATCACAGACAAGGGTTTTACTCTGCTATAATGGAAGGAGGAATCTTTCAGTCATTAAAAGGCAGAAACATCATCAGATGGAATTTCATACTATGAAATTTGACTACATCAGTATGAAACATTCATGCTCTAAGGGAACAGTAAAGAGAGAAGTATTTCCTTGACTAAAGTTATAATACACTTAATTCTTTTCTAGTCTCAGTTTATATTCTAGGGAGGCTTTTTCTCCCTTACCCACACTTACAGCTGGTGCATGCTGGAATAAAGTATCTATCTGAACAGCAGTTCAGTTTTCTAAGGGTTTATATCTCATAATCACCTTGTCTTGATTTTTTTCCCTGAGACTAGACCTTTACACATCTTTTCATAATCTGATATATTGTGTCTCTCAAATCCAGCCACAGCCATTGTCTTAGTTGAGATTTTTAAGCCATCTTTCTTACTTCACATGATTTTTTATGAAATCTGTGGGAGTTTGGCAGAGATGTCTCCTTTATTAAGTTTGATTTACCTTGGCCAATGGGATCAAATGCTCTCTTCTGCAAATTTGTGCTCTACATTCAGCTCTGTCTCACATACATCAAAAATCCAAAAAAAACCTTCACGACTGTGTGCACTAGGAATAAACTGCGAATGTTTTTTTTTTGCTTCACAAATACATTCTGGATTACTCAAAGTCCTTGTCTGACAGATGCACCAGGCTTATATTGTTATTTACAAAGCAAGCTGTTTTTTTTAAGACAGGATTGCATTTTTGCCCTGTTTTTGTATTGCCTAGCAGGAAAATAGGCAGGAATAGAGTCCTTGAATGGCTCTACATTGTAAATAATACTGGGATGCACTTTCTTATCCTCACTGTGCCTCTAATCCTATCCATGTAAATGAGCAGAATTTTTTTTAAAAAAGACATATATACCAAGCTTAAAAAAAAATTATTTAGTTAGCATGTTTTCTTTAATCTCATTTAATGAGTTGAGTCTTCTATTCAAAGCTAATAGTAAAACGGGAAGATAATGGAATGTTTGGGAAGAATAAAACTCTCATTGGGGTGCTAGTAAGACACAACTGTCAGGTGTGAATCACATATTTTGTGATCAATTCCATAGAAATGGCTCTTTCTACCAAAAATGCAAGGTTTTAGCGCACACGTGAAAAAACCTGTTAGTGTAGTATTTTGACATTGGGCATCTAAATTGTATAACAAGAATGAAAGATTAGTTTATTCCATACTGTCCTGAGCTAGCTACAGTACCTACAGAGAATAAATTCAAAGTTATCTGGCTCAATAGCTTTGAAAATCTCTCTGCAGAAATGTTAGGGATGCACTGGATGCTATAAATGGATTTATTTAAATTAGATGTAAAATGTAGTCATTGTTTTCATCCTAATCTTGACATAGCAGTGCTATCACATTTATGAGAGAATGGTCATTACTATTAGCAAACCTGTCAATCAAATGTCAAAGCCTGGCCTTTTCCCTTTTTGTAAGACACAGGGAGGGCAAGGGTGACAGATGAGTCCAACAGATCATCCTGATGAATAATGTTCTGTAGCAAATTCAGAACGACACTTACACAAAATGGTCTATCACAATACCATATGAATCATCTCTCATGTCAATCATAACTGGAACTTTTCAAGAAATATGTTTGAGTGGGAGTATGAATTCACTCAAAGGAGCATGAACAATACAGAGGTTATTTTGTTCAGCGAGATTATTTCCAATAACAAGACAAACAAATTTATCACAGGTGAAGAAACAAACAAGAATTTGTCTCAGCATCTGAAATTTCAACCAGACATTAAATTAAACCTATAGAAACTTCAGTTGATATTTATAAAGGTGTTTTCTAATGGACTGAAGATTATTCATTGTTTAACTGTGCTATAGATTTGAACTTTCCCATCAAAACAGGTAACACAAAATAAAAGGAACCTTTTAAGCTGGTAATTTGAACAATTAGTAAACATTAGCTCCTCTGAAAGAGCAGAATATGTTTAATAAAATACAGTTAAATTTGAAAGGCAGCCTTAAAGAGTAAAGGCATAAGGAGTCACATGTTTTTATTACTGGACAGTAAGTGCCTCTAAATGAAACACCCAATGTTCTTCTGTTTCTCATTGAAAAAGTGGCATTTTCCATTTTCTTCTTCCACCACAGGTCACCATAGAAAATCCAGTGCTATTATCCCAGAAGAAATATTTTCCCCTAGGGTTTGTTTTTCTTAACCACTTATCAATTCCACCCGTTTTCAACGACTGGGAACCAAGGAAACGAAAGAATTGAACATATTCCACTGAATAAAGTAACAGCTTGCAGCAAAATGCAGTTCTATCCTTTTCCTAGCTGTAAATTTTGCCACAAGTTGAAATCAGTGATGCTCAGCAGAAGTGTTACACCCCAACTTGAGGCACCTTTAAATAGGTGAAGAACATGTTACAGATTTATGAAGCCCTCCTCATCTCAGCATTCTAGTGATTCACAAAAGGTGACCAGGCACCTACAAAAATTTTCCACAGTGCCCCTGCAAGGAAGTCAGAAGGACATAAAAGTCTTGTCTGAGGCCTTGAATTTTCACTAAGTGACTCAAGGGAGAGAAGACAGTGTAACGAGCAGAGAAGAAAAATGGCAGATATGGACTTTAAGAAAAACAAATTGAAAATGGTTTGTAATGAGCTGAAGAACAGAATTTGTAGAAGGACTAGAAATAAAAAGATAAAGAAATGACAGAAAAAAGAACAGAGCAGAGAAAGGAGGGCACCATAAAAAGAAATTAAAACACAGGAAGAAAACATAATAAATAGATGAAAAGACATGCTTTTAAAGAAAGAAATATATGAGGTTTAGGACAACACAGTCATTGAGAGAAGCACGAGAAATAAGAGCTAGATATCAAATAGTTAAACTGTACATACCTTCATCAATGGGTTCATACTTCATAATAATTTCTAAGGCAGTTGTTTCATTAGCTTCAGTTTGAAATTGTTCTTTTATAAGAAATTTAAGGAGCTGGCTGTCAGGTAGAATTTTGCCATCTGTCGAGTAAGCCTTGAATAGTTCTTCAAACTCAAGCCTGTGTACAAGAGCTCGATAAATTGCTCTGAAGTCGTCCATGCTAATAATATTTCCTGACTGTTTGTCAATAGTTTTCTGAGGGAAAAAAGCAAGCAAAATTTATTAAAAAAAAAAAAGAAATTAATGAAACAACATGCAATTATACAAATTATGCACCAAACACTCTTTTATAACTGACCATAAGAGTGAGCATCATAGAAGAATCCTCAGGCAACAGTGACTACAATCAGATTACACTCCTCAACTTTTAGATGACACTTTGTGTGCTACAAATATTTTATGTAAAGTAAAATGGACCATATGACACAATTAGCATCTAAATAAGTGCAATAAATTTAGATTTAATGCATTTTTAATATTCAAACACATTGTTGAAAATCTTTAAAATGCTATGCATTAAAATAAATGTGCAGCATAAAACTTATCAAGTGGAAAATATATTTAGTATAATACCTCTCCAACAGCTATTTACACCATATTGTAAATACTGTCAGTCAAATTTGCACACAAAATCAGCAACCAGTAATCTTAAAAATGAAATAAGGATGACCAAATTACCAAGAAATACAACCCTTTCAACACTTCAATAAACGAAGTTTATTGTTTCACAACAAAACAATATTCAAGTTTGAAGACAAGATATTTTGTAATAACCTATGACACCATGTTCTAATCTTAACAAGCCAGAATGTTTAACTTAGATTAATTATTCACACTTTCAGAATTCTTGAATTGTAAGCTTGTTTTCATACAGCTTACAGAATGTTAGCATAGTAATTAATTTATGTGTTTCAGTATAAAAGTCACTAGAAAAGTTAAAAGGCCACAAAAGAATTTGAGAAGAATAATGCTTTTTTACCATTTCTGCTTTTTACATTTTTCACAGGTTTAACAATTCTATTTTTCCTTTAAAATTTTCTACTTAAAATAAGTAACTGCATATATATATAAATAAGCACAGAAATAAATATATGTCTTGCATATATATAAACATAATATATAAAAACATAAATATAATATATATAATATATAAATATAAATTGCATTTCTATATAAATATAAATATAAATATAAATATAAATATAAATATAAATATAAATATAAATATAAATATAAATTTATTAAAACATTAATATAATATAATATAATATAATATAATATAATATAATATAATATAATATAATATAATATAATATAATATAATATAATATAATATAATATAATATAATATAATATAATATAATATAACCATAATAAGATATAATATGTAATACGTATATTAAGATATAATAGCATATATATAATAATATATAACATATATTCTATTATATAAACTATATACTATATACTACATATATTAATATTATTTATTAATATATAATATAAAATATAGTATATGCTATATGCTGTATATTGTATATATGTTATATATTAGTTAATTATGTACTGATTAATTAATTAATATCAATATAGAAATATAAATGTTTCTAACATTTTAGCCTGATTTTTGCTTAAAACCTGCCAAATCAAGAGAAATCTTCTGACAAAATTGCTCACAAAAACCACAAATGGCAATCCACTGCCTCAGTGCTTATGACTGTAAACTGATGAAAATTCTCAGTTGTTGGCTCCTTAAACTGAGATGCCAAAGACACCACGTTCCAGCATCCAAACATCCAAACATGGCCCTTACTATGGCTGGTTTGGCTTCCACAGAAATGTCTAGAAGCAGGAAATTGCTTACTTGAGCTCTGGCTGCTCTTTGATCAAGAGATTGGATTACTGCTAAATTAGATTGGTTTTGAAGCCATACCATGAAAGCCAAAAGTTTAAAGATCTGGTGCCAGTTCCTTCCTATGCAGTAAAGTTCTTTCTGCACTTCTGAATAAGTACAATAGGAGTAAAAATATATTAAATAACTGAAACGAGTACAAAATTAAATTTCATGAGGAGTTCTAGTGAAAAAATCTTACAAATGAGTACTTCAGTGTTTGCTTTGAGTTTGCAAAAGAGAATAATAATGATCATTATTAACAGAAATCACCAGCAAGAAAATATTTCTGTACAAATGCTAATTATACACATTTCATTACTGCTGAGAAATTCCCCATCTAAGGTTGATTTCTTCCATCCAATTTTTAATGTTCTTAACAGTGCTGCAAATTTGCTTATAACCATTAAGCAGGAAAAGAAAATACCAACTTCTTTTGAAAATAAACAGTCTATCAGGACTTGGAGGATGTTCACTTAGTTACTGGCACAAAGAGAAGCTGGACAAAAAAGTAAAGTTTCTATTTTAGCTGCCTCCTGGTGAAATACAGGCAATAATACTACACAAAAGAACTCTTCAAATTAAAGTGATAAAAATCATGTCACTATAAAAAGATATTGTAAATTTTTGGGGTAGATTTTTATCATTCCTATTTTTATTAATGCACATCAAATTTTTGCTGTTCAGAAAAAGAAGAGACAAAGTCTTGAGAGAAATTAGATGAAAATTTATTATTCCTTAAAACCTTAATGTTCATAATTCTGATACTGCTCAAAAGAGTATTACAGTAAAATAAGCTCAAAGAGAACAGAGAAGAAAAAAGCTGATTATTCCTTAAAATTAGCTTTCTATAAAATGTATTTTGCTATGTAGAACCATTAGATTAACTGCTGATGTGCAGTTAATTACAAAGATGTCAGTAACATCCAGAATGCTTTGGATTTTTACATATTGTTTCGCTGATGAAATATTTGAACCCCTCAAACTACTGAACCCCTGTAAATCTTTCTCAAATAGCATAGGGCACCTAACAGTACTGCTATAAATAACTAGATCAGGCTATTGGGTATAATATGTTGTTAAATACAACTAGATCAGACTTCTTCTTTGCAGGTCACTTCCCTCAAATCTCCTTTTCTCTTCCCACAGCTGACCATCTCTCACATTCCTGCCAGAAACTAAAGTAGGGGGAAGATAGAGGAAACCACAAGAAATATTTTTAAGTTCTCAAGAGATCCTCTAGCTTTGAAACTTTCTCCATGCAGTGAAAGTTCAAAAAACCACAGGAAGCCTCTTCAGCCAGGGTTGAGCTCATGCTGCTGGTTCTACCTTGGTTTGAGAAGGCAAACAATGAGAGAGGAAGACAGGGTGAGGAAAGCTTAGTGCCTTCCTTCTTATGACCTTTCTGACTTGCCATAGTTAATTGTCTCTGCCAAATCAGGACAAAATTTGCCAGCTGGTTGCAACATTCTCAAAAGAATCATATCTATAAAGGTGAAAGTAAGTAAATATACATGTATTTATATAAATAAATATATATATATTTATATATATATACACACTTGTTTTCATTCCCTTAGGGAAAAAGCATTACCAGACAGATGGGGTTTTTTGGGGGGGAAATGATGTAAAGGGAAAATCTTAGATATTTTGAGTCATTACATGAAGAAAATATGTATCCAGTACTCATTTGTTAGTATTTGCTCACTGAGACAAGATCTGCTTGGCAGTAGTTTGCTTGCCTACACTAAATGAACTTAAGTCCAGCTTCTAGCTGTATCATATAATCTTCACAGAAATATCTTTAAAACTGCCACCTCTCAAGGCCAAATCCATTCCCAGGGAGTTAGAGAGCGATTCCCATCCATTCAGGCACACCTCTTAAATATTACAGGAGAGGTATAGTGGAGAAAGGAATGAATGTGTGCTGGATCTAAAGCCTGGACAGCTCAGAGAAATCCCAATTGTCCTCCTGGAAAGAGGATTTTGAGAAGATTGCTCTCATGGCTCTGTCCAGAATCAGACAGACATGTCTGGGCTCATTAGCTTGACCAGAGAAGCTGAATAGGATGAAACCAGAATGCTTTAACTTTTCTCAAGCGCAGACATGTTACAAAAAAAAACCTGGGAATCCAAACCAACATATTTTCCATCTTACACCAATTTGTTGTGGAGAAAAGACAGAGTTATGTGGGTGTCAGTCTCTCCGAGTAACAAGCAGTAGGACAAGCAGGAGTGGACTCAAGTTGTGCCAGGCTATTAGGAAAAATTTCTTCACTGAAAGTGTTGTCAAGCATTGGAACAGGCTGTCCAGGGAAGTGTCTGCGTCACCATTCCTTGAAAGTACTTAAATGCTTGCAGATGTGGTGCTTAGGGACAAGTTGCAGAGGTGGACTTTTCAATGTATTAATGGTTGGACTCAGTGATCTTAGAGATACCTTCCAATCTAAAGGCTCATGATTCAAATTCAAACCCTGGGTTATCTATTTTACACAGACATGAAAGACCTGGAGGAGGAAAATTCTTTGCTGATTTTGCACACCACACTAGCTTGAAATACATTTCCCAAAAAATTAACTTGAAAAAAATCAGCAAACATATGATGTGTGTAACTGAACTTCTAAACCATTCATTGCTTAATGTACATACACCTTACCTTGAAAATATGTTTTAAATGGTCTTCATCAAATTTTATTTGCATTTTTTCAAGCAGCCTCCTGCAGCCCTCTAAATCAACATTCCCATTCATGAAATCATTCTGAATTGTATTCCAAAACCACGTATGAGACGTCAGGTTAAGGAAGATTCTGGCCAATTAAATTGCCTTTTAATGGAGGGGATGAGGGGGAAAAGTTTAATTTCATTAAACCTAAGAAGATTGTGCTTCCCTTTCTTCATACTCTAGAACATCCTTGCATTCTGCCCTCTGAGAATGCAGCAGGCCCCAAGGTGTGCAGGAAGAGATTTCTGCTCTGTCCTCAAAGTCCCAGAGAGCAGTGACAGAAGGGCCGAAGGGAGGGTGTGATCAAGGGGTGGTCAGGGTGCAAAAAGGGCTGCAGTGAGAGGAGGGAAACGTGGGGAAGCCGAGGGGATTCAGCAGGCTCAGGGAATGGTGGGGAGTGCCAAGAAACACCAGGGAACGAGTGCTCCCAGCACTGTGCCCACCCAAACATTATCAACCGGCCCTGGCTGACAGGACTGGCTGCCCCAGGCCCTCCAGGGCATCCCCTGTGTGCCCAGGCCTGAGGGGAAAGGGCCATGTCAGGGGCATCCCAATGGCAGCTGTCACAGGGCAGGGAGAGCAGAGGAAGAGGAGAAGGTAGAAGAAGAAAAGGATATCTGTTCTCATCCATGGTGGCTGTGCACCGCCTGCTCCAGGCCCCTCACTGCAGTGGCATAGCCGAGATCTCACTTGGGCTCACAGTGGGCTCCTCATGCCACTGTGACCTGACAGAATGGCATGGAATGTTCACTCCCCCATCCTTCCAGTGTCGCTCCAGTGTTGCTCTGGTGATGTCACAAACTGCAGGCGCCCAGCACAGGCCCCTTCCTGCCCCCGCTCCACCACCCTGCCACCATCCTGTGCCTTTTCCTTCCAGCACAAAGTGTCCCCAGGCCCTGCCCCTGTCTCCCACCCATTGCTCCACCACCCTGCCACCATCCTGTGCCTTTTCCTTCCAGCACAAAGTGTCCCCAGGCCCTGCCCCTGTCTCCCACCCATTGCTCCACCACCCTGCCACCATCCTGTGCCTTTTCCTTCCAGCACAAAGCGTCTCCAGGCCCTGCCCGTCTCCCACCCTTAGGATATCCCACACCCACAGCACGTGTGCTGGCAGGAGCTGTGTGGGGCAGAGCAGGCCTTTTGCAGCCAGCCGTGCCAATGTCCTCCAGGGGAGCTTGGCCAGCTTGGCCGAGGTCTCTCTGTCCCGGTCCGAGGTGACAAGCTGGTGAGGCAGAGGCTGCCAGCACAACATCTTCCCCCAGATAACCAGGAGCACTGTGCTACCAACCCACTGCAGAGACCTGGGGGGAAATCCCTTCTTTGGGCCTTGGGGAACCAGCTGGCTTCACGGCACAGGGTGATGGTGGATGTTGAGAGCTGTGGGATGCCACCCCAAAGTGCTGGGAGGCCACCCAAGCTCCCACTTTCCTGCTGGGAACTTCTCTGTCCTCAAAACCAGCCTGGGCAAGAGCAGCTGTCCATGTCCTGCTTTGAGGCACACCAGTATCAGCCTTCAAATCACTGGGACAGCCCTTGGAAATCAGGCTGGACTTACACCCTGACTCCATTTCCCACTCGTTTTACAGGAATTCTTCCCCAGGCAAACTGCTTCGAAGTTGCCAGCTTCCGTGTAGCTGTCAGCAAGCCTGAGTGAGACTCGAAATGTGACAGACCAAAGGCAGTTTGCCACAGATTTTATGCTGAAGTGCCTCAATGCTTACTGAAATACCAGCTTTGATACGATGGCCTAAATAAAAAATGGGGGAAAAAAGACAAAATGGAGTTATTTAATTGATTTATTTCTGGATCACTCAGGAGAGTACAGAGACTTCCAGCAGTCAATCACCACTTTAAAAATAATTCAGGTCTGCAGTGACTGGAAATAATTTGTTTGGGTTTTTTTTTTTCACTTTCTTCATGTACTTTTTAAGTACTTTACCAGGAATAGTCAAAATGTCAAAGGCAGCAGAGTGCTCCAGCTGAGATAGCAAGCAAATTCTTACTTTCCTTCGCAGTTTTAACCAAAATTATATTCATTTTTGTAATTTCACACCAAATGAAGCATTGATTATAAGGAATCTAGTAAGGAAGATCAGCAAAGACATTGGGACATTATATCTAGATTTTTTTTTTCATTGCTACTGAAACCTTGTAAATTCAGCCTTCAGGCTTTGCTTGTGCATATATCTCTCAATCCCTTATATAGATACATGAACAAAGAGAAGATCAGGACACTGGAGGAATAAATTTCTTATAGCTAGTGCAGAAGATATTTCAGGACTGACCAGGGATGTAGGCTGGGTGTTGCAGCATTAAAGAATAAAGAAATGCTATTCCTCTCTCCCAGTATTTATTACAAAGGTCAAAGGAATGCGTGTGATTTTGGTTTACTTTCAAACTATGATAGTGATTATTTCGTAACATTTATCACAGATTATTACAAATGCCTACCATCCTTGCTGTTTTCTGTAAACATAACTTTTAATTAGAGTTTCAACAGAAACAAAGTTTAATTGCAAGAACTACTGTAAATACTACACTTTAAAAAAAAAAGGTGTAAACATTCAAGCATTATTCTTGCACATATTAGATGTTTTCATTGTAAGCATAAGATTTTGCTGTTGTTCATCACAGCTGGTGGGAATTGCAGTGCCACATGGGTCAAACACACCCTTTTGTAAATACTCATTTGTGGCTTTATAGATTCACTGCTGACTGACCATGATTGCTCTCATTGTCTTGGTTTTAAAATGTCATAAAGAACTATGCATTGATATGGTTTCAAGGAGAAAAAACTGTGCAAAAATGGGCATCTTCAGATTACTCTTCTGATGACAAATGAAGATTTTGCATACTTACTGCCCTCTGATTTGGGAGGTTCCTTTCTCTATGTATCTGGATATGATAATAAATATCCCAGAGAAACCAATGCAGTTGAATAGAGAGAAAGATGGAGCACAGAGAGCATTTTCTGTGCTCCCTCCGTTCTTCAAAGAGAGCTGCATTACCTTTGGGTCATTCTCTTTTCACCCCACAGCTGCTACTGAGATCCATCCAACACCAATCCAACCCTTTAGTGCCTATTTCCTGCTGGAGACCATTCAATGAACAAGTAGCTGTCTTTACATGAAATTTGGTTGAATAAGTGATTATTTCTTTATTGAAAGTAGGAGTAATTTTATTAAAAATGTTATACAATCCAGGGCTACTATAGTGAAGATGGCTTATTGGGAGTGTAGTTTATATCTTTATATCTGCAGTACCAGAAAATAGACAAAATTTTGGCCATAGATGTAAGTGCTCACAGAAACAGATATAACACTAGAAATTCTGGATTGGAAAAAAATCACTTTTTCACAAATATTGAGCATGAACAAATAATAAGGAACAACAAAGAATGATGAAAAAGATGGAACAGTTAAATGACTTTCAGTTTCAAGATTTATTCCACCAGATCAATCCCTTATGTGATATGATTTTGCAATACATTGTTTTGTTCTGTAGAATTAAATTCTGTCAACTTTAAAATGCTGTTTCTATATAGAAAAACTGTAGCAAAGAGTGCAATAATAAAAAGCATTTAATATTGTAGTATCAGTCTATCAGCCTACCTTTATGAACTTCTCATTTTCTTTCAATTTCTTTTCTCTAGAAAAGAGGGGATCTATGATACCAGAATTTGTAACAAAAGCTGCTCAGAAGGATGAAATTTCAGCAGAATAAATGTTCTGATGTCACTGAAAATGCCTACTCATTTTTAGCAATGCTATGAAATTAATTTGAAGAAGGTAATTACAAAACAGGCTTTGCCAATTTTCCCTCTACATTCTCCAGGATGGGCTTTGATTTATTTTATTTCACTTTATTTAATTTTATTTTATTTATTTTTTATTTTTTTATTTTTGGAAAGTGGAAATTTGAGAAAGAATAAAGATTATGAGAAGAAACTAAAGGTGTACAACTCCATGGAAAACTTCACTGAACTTTTATTTATACATTTTTATGGCTCTGAATGTCTTTGAGACTTAGTTGCAACTGCTCCCTTTTTTGTCTGTAAGTGATTTTTTGTTGCATAGGGAATATGCCAACTTTCATTATTTTTATTCCTGAAATTGCCTCCTGTTCTCTCTAATGCTTTGAAAACCATTCACATTCTTATAGCTGCTTGTGAATCCCTCTCTTTTATTTTTTTTTCGGTTCCCTGTATTTTAAAATTTAATGAAGGATTGACATGTATAATATATGCATATTTATATACACAACAAAAACAAAAATTCAAGTTTTCCACTGCAGTAAGGAGTTCAGAACACCTTTTTTTCAGAACACAAATTTCAATTCTTCAAGAATGTCTCGGGCCCTTCTCTAGTTAGGATGTGATTAAAAATGTATTTTTGTACTCTCTACAGGGGAGGCATTGGAGATGGATTCATATTCTGAGATTCCATTCCAAGCATCATAAACTCAGCAGTGCTGGTATCCAGGCTGCCTGGAAAAATTATATTATGGCAGCTGCATGTACACACTGTGTTATTTCTAATTCATTCGAGTTCCCTTCCTCAGGATAAATGGCAATTACAGCGGCTCTCTGGCTGTCAGTAGTACATGACACCACTGTCATTGTGTCTGCTGAGCAGTTATTTTAGTCTCTGTTCGCTCCAGAGGTTACACATTTGGTTTCTTCAGAAAAATACACCCAGTGTGGCTTATTCATTAGAACAGCCTCATGCTGCCTCCTGTGCTGAGCCACAGAGCAAAGGCTGAGCAGAGGGAGTTGCATTTCTTGCTGCCACCGCCCTGGCTGTAAGAGCTCTGGGGCACATGTGGGGAGGAGAGGACAAGAGCAGGACAGGGAGTGCCCAGGTGTCAGCTGAGGATGAAAGGGACAGGTGGGAACCCTCCTGCTACCCAGGGGAACAGTCCTGGTACTCCCTGAAAAGCCTCCTGTGGCAGTGCATGACCCTGGCGCGTGGTGGCTCTTCTTACGTTCTCATCATCCTTTCCCACTGCCTCTGCTTCTCAGAAGATGTGTTTCTATTTAAAGAATTAATTACCACTCTATTGTCTTGTCTTGTGTTGTTATGTCACCCTGCAGCAGGTTCAGGGCTGCTGTGTCAGTGACAGATCCCAAGGTGCAGGATGGAGAGCAGCACTTCTCTGTCTCAGGTCTCTGTTTTAACAGGGAGCAGGGAGAGCAGAGCCCAGCTCATGAGACATCCTTGTTGTGTTGTAAGCCTTGCAGGATTGAGTTACTTTTTTGGGTAAATTGTGGTTGTAATACAGCTTTGGTCTAGTTAAATGTAGCCCTATTTGCCTGAATAAAACCAGGCAACTTCACACGGGCAGTGTCTGGGCTGTCCTCGCTGACCAGGTGGTGCAAAATGGCTCAAGCCCAGCTCCTCATCCCCTGCTCAGGTGAAACACCACAAAATAAGGAGGTCAGATGGATATTGAGGAGAGGTTTTGCTCACCATTACCTGATTTACAGTGGTAAAAGGCATCTTTTCCCTGCTGTGATTCCCTGCTGTCTCTGCAGGGCAGGTAAACCACATTACCAGCTTCAAGGACACACCTTTCTGGCACTGAAGACAGCTGCCTCAGTGCCTCCAGCAGAAAGATGGAGCAGGATTTGCTTAGTCATTTCTTCCACGTTATGAGACTGATTCTTCTTGCTTGGAAAATGAAAAATAGCTTTTTTTCAGTGGGAATTGTATCAGACTCCTAAAGTGCATCTTAGTAGAAAAATCTATGAAAGCAATGGGTTGCATGAAAACCAACTTGGAATACATAAAGTAGAGAAAGAGGAAGAGGGAATTTATATGTGATGTTGTTTCTCTAACTTGTTTTGGAGCTGGTCAGGAAACTTGCTCTTTTTTCCCTTTGTTATTTTTCCCTTTCTCTTGGAAACTGGAGGAAAAAAAAAATAAAATCCAGTGTTTTTGACCAGACAGAACTGCAACAATAGTGAATAGTGTCATCAGTGACTGCCAAAAAAAAAACACCCCAATTATTTGTCACTCAAGCATTAATTTGCCACTGAATTTCAGACTGATGGCAATTAGTAAACAGAAAATCTCACTGGCAGTTAACAAACAGGAAGGAAAATGAGCACTGCATGTCAGACCACTTTCTTCCATCACACTCCTTATCCGTGTTTTTTAATTTCATCCCTGATTTAAGCATGGAGCAGGTTTTAATATGTTAGCTAACATGTATTTCAATATTTTACAGATCTGCTTCCTCTAAGTTGTTAACTAAAAATAATCAAGCTGTCTGGCTTTTTTTAGGTCCTCAGTCAGCTGGTCACAATCCTGGAGTACAATTGGTCATATCCTACGAGAACAGCCGTCTGACAATAATGCTGAAACACATGAGGAACCTTGTGAGTATTTTTATCAGAATGTGTAACCTGTAAGTCCTTGCATTTGCAGAGTACTGTGAAAACATTAATCTTCAAACAGCCTTTCTGGGAGAACTAATTTCAACTCAAAGTAGTGATAGTGCTGCTCTGTCATGATTTAACAATTGGTTTTTCCCTTTGAGCTCACTCAGTATGGTTACAGGTGTGAGACAGATACAGAAACTGGGTTTCCTTAATGGCTGGTAATGGCCTTTTCCAAGAAAACCAATTTTGATACTGTTTTGGCCCTCTCAGCAGACACATTTTGATAGCAGTCAGACATAAGGCATGGTGCAGCAGCATGACTTTTTGCAGCACCTCAGCCTGGAGCTCTGGGTTGATTATCCAGACATTGCTTTCTAGTCCAGCCTGTCTATGAAGAGGGAAGAGCTCAGCAGAGGGAGCAGTGGTGAATTTTAAGGAGCAATGTCATTTGGAGGTGTGATGCTCAGCTTTGTAACACTGTCAGGAGGCTGAGAGGTAAATGTTGAGTGCTCCTGGAGCCAGGCTACGGGAGGGGAAGCTGGCAGTGCTCCTGCAGCACAGAATTCCTGCAGGTGGAATTGGCTGCTGAGGGTGACTTCAGAGATGGAGCTGGGGCTGTGTGTGAAGTGTGATCTCTCGGTGCAGGAGCGTGTCAGCTGCTCCATAATGAATTCCCTGCCTAGATGTGCTCTCGAATTCCCATGGCTCACGTCTCCAGCAATATCTGTGGCAAGAGAGCCTTTACTTGTCTAGCCTGGGGATTAGAGCAGTTATGAGCTATTGTGGGTTCTCAGTGCATACTCTATTCCACCTCCATCCCAAACTGGATTACAATCCTTTTCCTAAATGGGGCCAGATTGAGGGGCTTATGTGGGCACCAGCCAGAAATAAAACGAGGCTGATGGTTTAATTAGTGGGATGAAGCACATGAGGCTTACATAGCTCTGACTGTTTTCTGCTGGCCACTCTGGCTTCTCATTTGCAATTCAAGCATCTCCATTCTGGTCTGTAACATTCAATACTTCTCTGTCCTGAGGCTTGTTTTCTGTGTCCTGTGTGTCACTTTGACAGGTGAGATCAGCCTCTGCTGACAGGCCCAATTTATACAAACTTTACCTTCAGGATGTAGCATAAGACCCTCTTTATTTTTTGTGTTGAGCTTTCTAAATCTAAGTGACTTTGATAAACTTCTGATAAAGTTCTAATTGGTGAGAGGGGCATATCAAAGTGATTGCCATGCTGATGATATCATTGAGATTTCAAGCAGGTGGTGTGGAGATGCACACAATTTGCAGGTGTTGGAATTAGTCTTTGTTTCTCCTTGTTTCCATCTTTGTAAATGTGTAGGTTCCTAACTGTGTTCTTAGGAAGTTCTGGTCATTTAATTAAATGAAAGTAAATTACAGCATAGATAGCTGTGTAGTGCAAACATAAAATCCAGGGTTCAGTTCACTTCATTATGGAAAGGGTGCTGTGGATAGACAGGGAAAGCCGATCGGAAGATCTCGCGTTGTACGCGAAGATAGGGCCCCTCCTTCTACAATGTTCTATAACCCATAATACTACGGTGATTACGTCATCATATCTCGGTGCTATAAAAACCTAGCTCACCGGAAATAACGGCTTTTTCACCGTCCACCAGATTGGTGTTAGCGCGTGATTTGCCAGACAGGCCTGTAAGTTCAGCCGTCGTGTCACCCACGAACCGGGTCGCTACGCCTCACCCCGAGGCGACAAGTGGTGCCGAAACCCGGGACCGCTCCCCGATACACGCGGGTTCGAGCGGCCGGAGTTCAGGAGTCTCGCCGGACGCTGAGTGACGGCTGGAGCGGCAGGACCGACTCCAGCGGGGAGGACGCTCCCGTACCGCCGAGATGCAGTCGATCAGCAAGGTAGATTCGCAGCTGCATAAGCAGAGCGGTATAGACTGCAAAAAATCAAGGAATTTTGAATGCGTGGTTGTCAGATTGTTAGAATCGTGTTACCGATGATCCCGTAGATATTATTCTCCCAGATTGCTGGGATAGGTGTTCCGAGGCGCTCACAAATGACGTCTTGCGCATTAAGTCCAGCAAGTGCCTTAAAAGCTGGGTGAGAGTTACGCAAGCGCTGAGAAAAGCGCTTCACGAGCAGAAAGTTTGCAAGGCAGCTCAAAGCTGTTTAAGGGTTACACCACGGGTGGGGGTAGGAGCTGCCACTCAGACCACGTGTATTGATTACCCCACCGATTTTAACGAGCCATCTAATGATGACGGCCGACCCAAGTCGCCGTCCCGCCTGCCCGGTCCTAATGCAGGTTTGGCCGCGGAACACACTTTGCCGCCGGGGCGTACCGATGCCACGGAGCCACGGGGCGCACCCGACACCGCGGGCCCTGGAGATGTCGGGGAAAGGCCCCCGCCATATGCGCCGCGAAATGGCGCCGGGGACACGAGCAAGGGGCGGAGCGAAGGGTGCCTAACACACGCGGACATACGCGATCGGGAGTCTAAGGGGAGGCGGGCGGACAGCGCCGAGAGTGAAGGGGAGGAGAGCTCACGGTCCAACCGGAGAGCATGCTCTAGAGTGTCTCCTAGTAAGGAAAAGAGCCCGCTGGAAGGAAGGCGGAGAAAGGGAGGGGACAAACCCGTCCCTGGAAAAGGGAGAGGGCGAAGCCCAACAAAAAGGCACCGCAGCCTGGAAACCTCGAGTCAGTCAACTTGCGGCACTGATCCAGACACCGGTCAGAGCAAGCGGTCAAGTGACGAGCCCACAGCGCAGGCTTGCAACCGCAGTAAACTAAGCCCTTGTATTTACACCCAAGGCTTTGGCTCCTCTGCTGACTCTGTTGGGAGATCCACGTCCCTTGTAGAGGGAATTCCCTGAAGGGAATTTGCCCATTCACGTGGGGTGTCCTAGAGAAAAAACCTTTGGATCCGTCACATCCACACGTGCCAGATTTGCTGCTGATGCACAACTCTCACCCCTGGATCAGCTTCAGAGTGTCCTCTCCCTCACTGCTGCAACATTTCAGTCATGTGTGAAAAAAGCCAGTCCTGACTGAGGGAAACTCTACCAAAATTTCTGCAAAGACAAACAACGGAGAACAGCCCTATGGATTTTGTGACTGGAAAGGACCATTAATCTGATCTAACCCTCTGCAAAGTAAGAGCTGTATTTTTTCACTAAGGCAATACTTGCAGCCAAGGAAACTGTTTGAACACAGAGATGTTAAGACTGGTTGGTAATGTTTGCCTACAGTTTAAGGCTGTGGGTGCACAATGAAGACAAGTTCTGTTAAACAGATATTTAGAAGATACTAAAAATGTTTCAGTCTCAAGATTTCCCTCAGCAATTCATAGGTTCATTTGAATCCTGAGATTCTGTAAGTCAGATGGCTCACTGCTTCTGCTTATGATTTGAATGGCATCACCACGATTGCTGAGGAAAATAACTTTAAATTCCATTTTCAAATATAGAAAAGCCATGATGCCAATAAAATGCAATTTTCCAAGCGTGTATTACATAACTTGAAGTCAGCTTATTGGGGCACTGCTCGCTCCTCTCAAATACAAACAGTGCAACACTGGGCACTTTATGCATAGGGTTTACAGTCAATATTGCCTTAATAAAGTGAGGCTGGGCTAGAAGGAAACATTTGTGTAGGGGTGAAAACCCTGGAGGCCTGGAGATTTTGCCTCTGGAGTCATGGAGGATGTGGCAGGTGGAGGGGTGAGACAGGGCAGGTTTATTTTTTAAAGACAATAGCACAGTACCTGGCAAAGTGCACTGAATGGTCTTAGGAGGAATATAAAGGAGCCCCAGAGGAGGTTTTTTTTTGCCTCTGAAAGAATTTGTTAGCTTAGAACAAGAATAGTCCGACTGTGGCAGCACAATACCCAGGAAAGCAGCAGTAGGCAGGAACAGAACACAGGGGGAATGCTGCTCTACTGTAAAAATGTAGGCTTGTGCAGATGTGGAGATGAATTTATGAACACTGAAATACATGTAGGTTTTGAACTTGAACAAGTCCAGTTCTGTTCACCTTCATTAACCAACACAGAGAGTGGGAGCTATCCAGAGCCCACCAGGTCTCACACAGGGCTGGCTATGGGCTGGTTTAGCTCCTCACAGGCAGAAACAGCCAGGCTTCCTACTGCTGGGCTTGCTCACTCCTCAAAAAATACCAGAGACAAGAGAAACAGCCATTGCTGACATCCAGAGAGAGGTTTCTAGCATATTTCCTTGCCTGCTTCACGGAGAAGAAAAGGGAACAGTGGCTCAGCATTGGCTCAGGAGGAAGCCTGTTTTTGCCACTGACTTCATTGCCATGACTTCAGGCATGCCCTGTTTTCCTAGATAAGCAGCTAAACTTTCAATCCTCACTGATAAACATTTTTGCCCATTACTTCTTGTGGACAGAGTAACTCCTCAGGGGTAGAGGGGAGGAGAAACAAAGCCAAGTTATCCTGAACGTCATGCCAGTAAATGTAAAATATTACTAGAATTCAGGAAAGCGTGCGTGGGCGATGAATTCAGAACCAATTTTACAGGGGGAAAATTTGCTGCAAGAAAAAGAAACTCCTACAGTTCTGTGCAAAAGTACTTCCAGCTTTCCTTTTATAAAAGCTCTGAAGCTGTCATGTACCACTCCTGGTGATTAATGATTCTGGGATAGCTGATATGTGGGTGACAAATGAGTAATCAGCTTTAGGCTTACACAGACATCCAGCCTCTTTCCATTTCGTGTCCTATGCCGTGAGAGTACAAATTGCTTTCAAAAATGTTTGTGAGATGCGATGGTTTAAATGTGCTGGGACGAAAGGTGGAAGCCAATCTTTCCCCAATCCAAAGGGATGAAGTCTAAGCCTGCAGCACAGGGCTATAGGGATGTTCCCACCTACAGTACAGGTGGATTCTCTGCTGCCTTTTCTGGGATTTCTTTCAGCTTGAGCTGGGAAAGGGTTGGAGATCGTTGTTCAGTCTTAGCTGGTTCCCATCGTTCCTCTCATGGGCTCCCTAACTTTTACACTTTATGATTATCCTGATATAGATTTAAATGGAAAATATAGAATACCTGCCAACAACGCAGTGCCTGCCAGTGAAATAAAAAGCCACATTATCCTTTCAGAATATTATGAATGTGTACTGCTTTCCTTACTGCAGCCAACAGGGATGGGAATGGAGGTGCACAGGTAGGCAAGGCAGGGATGGAAAACAAGTGGGAAAAATATCACTTTGAGCTGAACAAAGTTATCCAGAGAGTATCAGTAGCAGAATTAAATCAGCAGCTTGGCTGACAGAGGGGAGGTAACATTCAGGTGAAGTTCTCCTTAGTCTGGCACAGGAAAACAAAACAAAAAGCCATAGGAAAAAAGCTCTCATACTAACTATAGCTTATAAAGCATTTGTATTTAATTTTATATTCATAGAAAATTCTTTTGAAGTGAAAGGAAATTAGCTCTGATAAGCTATGTTCTCCTTGAGACTCAAAATTAGCTGAACACCTCTAAACAAAGGGTACTACAACTCAGCAGTAGTTTAAATTGGAAAGAGATGAGGTCTGTTCTTGTGGCACAGGGATTACTGTTGGATTCAAACATATTTGTTTTGAAAGGTGTTTGACAAATATGTTGTACAGAAAGTTCTGTTATTATTTCTTGTTAAACACTTTAATCTGTCACAGTCACAGTACTGCCTCAGCTCTAAATTCTAACTGCTCATTTTTAAATAAGTAATTCCCTACATAGTTGATATGTGTTGAATAAGAAAAAAAAAAAAAAAAAGACAAGACAACAAACAGTGAGTTCTGTTTAATGATAGGAGTGATCTGGGAGATGAAGGTGAACAAAAATTAGATTTGCCACTGGTTGCAAATGAAGAAAACATTAAAAATAATAGTGCAGACAGAGCAAGATCAAGAGAATAAAAATAATTTCCAGAACCCTACGACCGGCTTAGACAAATGAAAAATATTTCCTCAGGGAGGGAGAGATCTATATCCCACAGAAATGGGAAGATAAAACAAGCCCATGGTGAGACATGAGGTTGCTACAAGAGATGCCAATGAGAAAGGCCAGATCCTGGTGTCATGGGGCAGAAATGAAGTAGTTCATCTTTATAAGGCTTTGATAATAAACTATTTCTCTCAGGATGTTTTCTTAACTAGAATACAAGTTCAAAGAACAGTTCTCAGTAGGGTTGCTGGGGAGTGATTGATTCTTCAGGAGTGATTTATTGTTACTAAAACTTAGTTAAGGACAGACTAACAAGGACACGAGTCAATTGTGCAAATATTTAAGGGAGAAGACAGGAAGGTTCAAGAGGAATTATTTAGAACATTGAGCAAGAGTGTAAGTAGAAGTAATGAGAGCTAATTAAGGAGCAGAAATTGCAAGCCTCATATAATGAAATGCTTTCTTACACAGGGAGATGGCATGCTGTAGAATAATTGAAGGAAAAGTGCAGAGAGATTGTACAGTTGGAGAAATTAAAGATAGGCACATACAGACTTTAGTAACTAATTAAGAAATTGAGAAGAAAAATAGTGCAGAATGAAGACACAGATCACAATCTCACTGTTTCTTTACACATTTTTATATTCACTTACTATCTGGGCCCAGGCAAGGAGAGAAAAGAATTTGTATGTGGCAGAGAGATAGAAACAGAACAACAGCCTCTGCTTGTGTTTCTTTTCTCAAAGGCTAATTTATTTTCATGCCCTCTAACAGGCAGCAGTGCTCTTAATCCTGAGTGATTTCAAAAAGAAAGTGAAACGGGGATTTGTCTAAAGTATTTGTTCTCCTTTGTGTTTTATTCAAAAGAAGAAATTCTGGGATCTATGTTTCTAAGGGTCAAAACAAGATCATTCTTATCTCAGCCAGTGTCATAGACTTTGTGACTAAATGTTCATCTGAAAGTAACATGTTCCAAGCACAGCAGTAATACAAGGCTGAAAGCAGTGGAATTTAGTTTCCTTATGGGCTTGGTGGTGATTCTGAAATAAAAGCTTCTAAGACTTCTTTATGAAATCTACTCTCTGCATTCTTCACCCTGCACCAACATTGCTGATCCACAGGATAATAGAGCATGACTGAGCCTTGATTCTTGATTTCTCTCACCTATTAGAAAAAAACCCAAACCAGTGGAGTTAATTGTCTCAAAGATAGCAATGCAAACACATTGCCTTTTCTTTCAGGAAAAAAAAAATCTATGTGATTCTCACTCAGCTCTTTCACTGGGAGTTGTACGTTTATTCCATACATTCCCACTTCTGTTTTATATTCTTTTTTTCAGCCTTGGTAACTTTTTTATGCCCTCATGGTGCCACGTGGAGCACACAGTGATCGAGTCCCAGGCATCAGTGAAGATCCTGTGGATGTACAGACTCTTCCCCATTCCATTCCATTCTATTATTTTATATATATATATATATATATATATATATATATATATATATATATATTTATATATTTATATTTATATTTATATTTTATTGACATTATATCAAGTTGGGGTTGTGTCTCTCCTTATCTCTTTGTGGATCATCAGGACAATAAATTATTCTTTTTAAATGGGTCATCAGAGATACATTTCAGTGCATTTCTTCAACTTTCTGGTTTCAGAGCACCATAGAAATAAAGGCTTGAATAAAGGGAGAGAAACCCATGTGAGCTTCTGGGTATCCTAGGCCAGCTTTCATTTTATATAATTCATTTAAGCAGAGGTAGATGGGCTGTCCTCTATAAATGACTGAAGCAGATGAGAAGCATTTTGCATAATTCTTATAAAACTCTGGGTCTTTTGGGATCCAGTCCATTTTCCAGAACCATCTCCTTTAAAAAAATTAAAAAAACAAAACCAAAAATTTGTTTTTTTAAAATATTTAACAAATAATTCCTGCTCATTTTGAAAATCCCAGTATCTCTGTGCCTTGGGCTCAGTTTGAAACTGAGATGCGCTGGAATCACATTTCCATCTCATTGTGATGGATCACCTGCCTGACCACGGCTGTTTTGAACACCATGAATTATCTTGCCTAACCTCCAGTGGTCACCCCAGAATGGACCATTTTCCCTCCAGTTTCTGGTTCCATACACACATTTTGTCACTGGTGATGATACAAAGCAGCAGGATCAGCACAAACCAGCTGGGGCCAGGCACCAATGTGGGGGCAATTCAACCAAGCCAAGCCAGGAGATGTCCCCAATATGACAGAGTGAACCTCTTGCTGGTTTCCCCCTTGACAGGGCTACTTTTTCCCCATTTGACAGCCAGGACCCCTTGGAAATTGTTGGTTGACTTTTTAGAAATTTTGTGTCTCAGGACAGCTCTAACCCTATTTTTGCCAGCACAATTGTTCCCCCTCAGGAATGCTGCATAAGCAGCTGTTCCAGCCAGGCTGCTCCAGTCCTGGCCACTCTGCTACAGGCAGGTTGATGAGGATGCTGAAGGTATTGGACATAAGCTATATTTGGATATTCACATCAATAACGTGCATAGAGCATCTTTACATTTTTAGCATGGTAAATGACAAAGCCATCTGGAGGCTCGCTCCACAGACGCTGCCAGATTTCTGAAAGGTAGAAAATGCCTGCTCAAAAAAATGCTCTCCAGAATTTCCCTGACAGCAAAATATTTCTATTGTCCTGCATTAAGTTGAGATAAATGCAATTTCTTCTTTGGTTGCCTTGCCACTGACCTCCATGGCAGTGATCTCTGTCAGTGTGTCTTCTGTCTTCATGCACATACCCAGATAACCCAAAAAAAATTGGATCAGGAAATGTAACAAAAAAAGAAACTGCTGCTGAAGAGAAGCAGTTAAATATTTTCAAATTTTAGGTAAAAAAGGCAGTTGTTTGGGGGAAGAAAAATGCCATATTTCTGCAATCACTTTTGGCCAGTTGCCTTCCAGTTTTGTCTTGCCGATAGCAGACAGTGCAGGGTGTATCGTAGTGACAGAGTGGGTTATCTTCTTTTGTAATTATTATTGAATTACTGCGATTGGGATTTTATTTTTAATTTTCTTCGAAGCAATTTGGGTCTATTCTGCAAGAGGAAAATGAAAGTAGCAGGGTAGAAGAGAGGTGTTCATGCCTTGGTATATGCTCAAAGGAAGAAGAAGGAAGGGTCTTGGTACCACATTAGTATTTGGGAAGCAACCATAACCACCCATTTTTCCTAAAGTTTATATATCCTGCTTTTGAAGGAGCCTCTTGCTTTGTAATACTAATTTCTCAGCTCTGCAAGCTTAGAAGTAGCCCAGAGGATGTTCTCTTTTTCCTGAGGCAGAGGCTATATTTGCTAATTAAGCTGCAGCTTTGACAGACAGGGTTTAGCCTTCCTCTGCTCAGTTACACAGGGACTCAGAGGAAGTGAAAAGCAGCAGCAGTGATGGCTCTTCCACGTTCCTTACTGGTTTTAATTTAGTCTAGAGGCAGCCAGTAATTTACAGAGGTTGCTGCAGTGCAAGGATGATTTCTTCTGTGGATTTTTTTTCCTAATCCTCCTTTATTGGATAATAATCAAATCCAACTAATGTCTGTATATAATATATAGATATTTTGTCTTGTTGAAGGTTTTTTCCTAACCACTTACTATATTGATTTGCTTTCAAAAGGTGTATGAATATCTTGATATTAAAAATTAAGAAATATTTTGTAGTCCTTTCTTCGCTATGTAAATAAAGTCTTACAGCAGTGTATGTAAGAGAAGAACATAAGGATGGTAAAGGATAGGAAGACTAAGAGAACTACTGAACACAGTGAATTATTTTTATTTGAGGACAGGAGCTGAAATGGGAGTCTTTCTAATGTCTGGATATATATATCCATATATATATATCTATCTTTATATAGATATATATTATTTCTTTTTCCATTGAAGAAAAGGAAGAGAGAAACTGAGATTTAAAAATGTCAAGGAAATTAATTTTTCAGGGAAGAAAAGTAGTTATTTATAGAGGAGGAAAGATGTCATTGGTTAATACAAGTTGATCATTTGTTTTTACTGTCAAAATTGTTGAAAATGAAAAATGGGAAAAAGAGAACAGCAGCTGGAACTATCAAATGTTCAGGAGCCACCAATCTCTAGGACAAAAGGTGATCTGCATGTCTAACACTAACAGAAACTGATGACATGATTTAAATTTGAGGCAAAAGTCTCCTAAAAAGAAAATTTTACGTTGCTTAGGAAGACGTGAGTTTTAAAAAGTTTTACAATAAATAATCCTTAAAATGCATATTTTAAAAATCATGTGAGTATGGCTCAATATTCATATTGGGTGCTAAATCACTTAATAGTTGAATATGTGGCAAATTTTTCAGTAGTTATGCCTATAGTAATGCTAACAAAGAATGCTTATGTTAGGAGAGCTGAGGATCATTAGTAATGATCATGGGAGAAAAGTCATTAGGATAAAATATTTCTTGTGGAAAAATTAATTGAATTTCATCCATTATATCCCAGCCACAGCTACTATTTTTAAAATTAAGTTATATAGGATGTAACCTATCTGTGTGGATTTCTGTAAGCAAATATCAACATTTTTTGGTTTTGGAAAATAAAACTGGAGTGGAAAATGGAACAGTCATAACAGATGCAGGCTCTGTATTTTAGGTTTTCAGTATTGAATTAGACATATGAAAAGAAGCAAATCCAGAGTATTATTTTCTCTCCCTCATTCTCCCTCATTCTTAAAGATTTTCAGCACCTTCTGCCTGACTTTAGAAGAAAATAATGTTTCCAAAGTAAATTCGTTTTTTCACATAAATACAGGCAGTTGTAACTGAGTTCCTTAAAAAACATCTGTCATTATCAAGGTCAAGTAGGCTGGTCATTCTCTGAGAAGACAGTTCAATCATCACCTGGCTGTTGAAGAAAGAAAATACAGCCAGTTTCTAAATTCAATTTGAGCCAACTTCTAAATTCAGGTTTTTTTATTGGCAGATCAAAATCATCAGTTTTGTGGGAGTTTTGTCCCTAAGCATATCAAGAGAACCTATGGCATTTTTGGTGGGAGCTTGGTGTTACACCTTTACAGTCTTGCAGATTTTTATAGCTTGGATTTATTTGCAAACTAACACAATGAAAGTTTTAAGACAGTAATTTAAATTGGGAATAACTTCTCCTTAAGGAAGTAAAAGCCTTTATTTTTGGGTTAATGAAATTACTTCAGAATTAAACACAAATAGAATTCATTTTAAAACTTTAGGATTTTTCTGTTACCTTGATCACAAGTCCATTCAAGCCATAAAGGTTTTGTAAAGTGCAAAATTACTTTCCCAAGGTACCCTTTGATTTTCCATCTGCCCTGGACTATGGACAAAAATAATTGATTTTTTAAAAACTTTTAATAAGAGGGAATTTGCTGGATTTCAGAACTACTTATGAGTCTGCTAGAAATCTTACTCTGTTTCTGTCATGAACTATCAGAGCAGGTACTCTTTGCTGCAAAGAGAGAAGTTCCACCTGAATATGAGGAAGAATTTCTTTCCTGTGTGGGTGACCAGAGTCTGGAACAGATTGCCCAGAGAGGGTGTGGAGAATCCCTCACTGGAGATGTTCCAGAACCATCTGGATGCAATGCTGTGCCATATGCTCTGGGATGACCCTGCTGGAGCAGGGAAGTGGGGCCAGATGACCGCTGTGGGCCCTTCCAGCCTGACCCCATCTGGGATTCTGTGGTTTTGGTCAGGTATTCCTCATGTTAACCTAAATTTATAAATAAGCCAGGGCAGACTGAGTTAGAAGTGATCACTAAATGTGATACTGTAATATGACAGAAGTCATAATCCTTAGTAAGAAAAATATTTCTGATGTTTCCTCCATTTTTCCTTTATTCTCCATTCTCCTTTATTTATAACTCAGAAACCCTAGGAGAGGATTAGTTTGCCCAAAACTTGGGGGTTTTTTGCCTGCTATGTCTGTTGTCTTAATAAAACAGTTTACTTCAAATTCCACCTACTCATGATTTTAAAAGAGATTTTTTGCCACGTTAATCCAAGCCCTGTTTTTGCACTATTACAGTCAAATTGCCACTATCACTCCTTGTTCCTGCTAGGAAGTGTCTAGCAAAGTACAACTCTTTCCATTGCAAGTCTTGCCTCAAGAAATCCTACGGTTAAACAGGCTCTTCACAAGAAGAGAAATTCAGCTCTTGTGCCAATCAAAAGAGAAACCGACATAAACTCATCATATGAGCTTTTTTGATTGTTTGGTGGCATAACAGTGCCTCTGCAGATGGAAAACTGGGACAATAGTGGGATTTGGAGCAGCCTGTTTGCCTTTCCTCAGCAAGGGAGGAGGAAGGAGGGAAATGTCACCTCTAAAGTGGGGGAGAAAAGAAACAATAATCAGAACTACAATGTCTACTTGGAATTCAGGTGGCTGCACATCAAGTTACCTCTAACAGTCTGACTGCTGATTGCTACTATTCATGAAAAGGGGCTTTATTTTAGTTCTGAAATAATCCAGAGCAACAGCTCCCCCGTCGAGTTTTCCCGTCTGAATCTCTAAAATGTTCTCTTTTTTAATTTTCTCTCTTGACCCTCTCCTCCCACTCACCTCTTTGAACACAGATTTAAATACATTCAAAGAGATAGTGAGGAAGTAGTTTTCAGTCCATCTCATACAGCCAAAACACTGCTGCAAAGTGCCTCCCTTAAATTTTGGGAGGAATCAGCTGACAGAGGAAGGTTAGTTGGCTGAAGGCAAGGTAACATGAGAAAGAGCAGTTCAAAAGCATAGTGACAGTTTTACCTGACTCCTTTTCAGTTAATCACATCCACTTCTGGACACCCATGTCCTGTTAAACTACATTACCTTTGGAGCCTGTCACCTCAGCCTGGTTCCTTCCTTTGTCTGAAACAACTAAAATCAGTTGACCTTCAAGTTACAGGGATGTTTACCTATTCATTGAGAAGTGGAGATCTAGATTGCACTTAGGATCCTGGTTCCTTGGACTGGGACTTAGGGCTGTGTTTCATTCTCCCTCCTGATTTTTAAGAGATGCTCTGTTTACTGTTACTTGTAATCCTCAATTGAAGTTTTAGTACAGTCCTAAATCAACAGAGGTGGGTTTTCAAGTGGACAGTGTAAATTATAAATCCTGCATTAACAATGTGGCCACATTGGAAAATACCCTTTAGTTCCATTGCCCTTTAATGGCTCTCTTATGTTGGCTATTGAATCCCATCTATCTAAATCCCATGGGAATTTTAAATCAGATGTGCTTTGGGGAACTTAGCAATAGCAATATTAATCACTCCCATAGTGCTGACAATATGTAATGGTTTGAGTGGGGCATCCTTTGATGCTGTATGATGTTAATGGTAGCAAGAATCAGCTTTGCAGTAGACCACATCATTTGCCTTGAAGGATCACTTCAGATAACAAAAACCAGAGGTTTGTTGTGCAAGAACTGGTTGTTCACACACACAAGCACTGTTTTCCTTCCCAACAGAGAAATTATTTATTGCTAGGAGACAGCAGTTTCTTCTATCCCAGGGATATGATGTTGGTAATGCTGTAGAAAGCCCCACATTTCCAGACACATACTGTGAATAATCAAAATCTGAGAAATTTCTTCATCCTGAGCCAGGTGTAAAACTACAACAGGAGATAGAAATGCAAGTGCCTGTATAATCCTTTGGGTTCATTGGCTCCAAATGTTTTAAGTTCTCTTCTTTTTGCCTGTATTCTCATTTGCATCATGTCACTGCATTGCTTGGGTGCTGACAGGCAAACTTCCTGTCTAAAATGCTGATTATATGATCAAAATTATTGATATTTTGATACACTCCATTTTGTGCTTTCTGACTGTATACTGTGTAACCAACACAAGGGTTTGTATTTAATTATAAGCCAAGCATTAAGTGACACGTGCCTGCTCCGTAGTTTTTAATTTTTATGTTTCTTGTGTGTTCTTTTGAAGCCTCAAGTAATATCATGTGTTTCCTGAGTAATTGTAATCTGCTTTAGGAATGACTTTACAGCTCCTCAGAAGTTATCAGAAAATTCTCCACCCACCAGCACTGGCTGGTGTTGATGACTGAGCCTGGTTAATAGATTGTCTCTGATCTCGAGTTGCTGCCGTATAAGATGGAATATCTGGAATATCATTCAGTAACCTGAACTGGAAAATTAGAGATTGCAGCTGTGTGATGGGTGAGATCAGAAAGGCTGCTGTAAGAATCCTGTTCTGCCCATATTGCTGCAGGAAATGCTCCTGGCTCTTCTATAGCAATATGTTTTACAAAACACCCTTAGAAACCATCGGTCTCCCCAATATCAGCACAGATACTTGGGGGTTAAAATCAGTAGGAGCTTACCATCTAAAATCCAGTTCCTATGCCTTGCTCTGGAAAGTGGAAAGGCCAGACTTTGTATCAGATTAAGATGAGTTAGAGTAGATTGAGCCTTAAGGATTTTTTCCATCAGAATGAAAATATTAAAGACAGATAATTTTACCTTGTCTCTGTGTTATTTAATTTTTATTTTCCTGATTCCATTTTAAGCTGAATTCTACTAATGCTTGTTATTCCACTGGCACTCCAGTTTAGCCCAGAGAATACTGAAAATGCAACATGTTTTTATGTCTGCTAAAAACACAGATTTCATTTGGTACTTTTTATTTGTTTTCTTTGCTAGAACATGGACACTCATATTTATGACCTTCTTGTTTTCCAGCACCTCCCAGATGGCTCTGCCCCAAGTGCACACGCTGAATTTTATCTTCTGCCAGATCCTTATGAGGTCAGTCGAAGGAAAACAAGAACAGCTCCGAGAGGCTCTGACCCTACTTACAATGAACTTGTGAGTACTGTTCACTTTCTTCCACCCCTTCTTGTTTCATGGAATCATGGAATGGGTCAGGCTGGAAGGGCCCACAGTGGTCATCTGGTGCCACCTCCCAGCTCCAGCAGGGCCATCCCAGAGCACGTGGCACAGGATTGTGTCCAGATGGTTCTGGGATATCACCGGTGAGGGATTCTCCACAGCCTCTCTGGGCAATCTGCTCCAGTGCTCAATCACTGCACAAGGAAGTTCTTCCTCCCATTCAGGTGGAACTTCCTGGGTATCTGTTCCTCCTGTTGCCTCTTGTCCCATTTCTGGGCCTCACGGAGCAGATCCTGGTACATTCCCTGACCTCTTCCTGCAGATGCTGACAGACATGGATGAGGTCCCCTCTCAGCTGTCTCTTTTCCAGGGTGAGCCCAGCTCACTCAGAGTTTTCTCTTGAGAGACATGCCCCAGTCCCCTCACCATCTCCATAGCCCTTCACTGGACTCACTCCAGTGGTTCCCTGCTTTTCTTCATCTGCTGAGCTTGGAACTGAACACAGCACTCCAGATGTGCCTCACTAGGGCTGAGTAAAAAGGCAGGGTCACCTCCCTCAACCTCCTGTCAATGCTTTTCTTGATGCACCCCAGGATCCCTTTTTGGCCATGAGGGCACACTGCAGGCTCATATTGTCCACCAGAACCCCCAGGTCCTTCTCTGCAGAGCTCCTTCCCAGCAGGTCACCTACAACCCACACAGGTGCAATTTGTTCTATTTGCTTTGCCCTCTCTTGAAACAAAACAACAATACAACATTTTTAGAGCCATTGCAATGAGGGTGACCAAGAAGAAGGAATGTACCATAAGGAGAACCACAAATGGTGATGACTGTCTGCTTTGCATCTTTCTCAGAAGTGAAACAGCGTCTTTTATGTCTCTCTGTTCAGGAAAACAGTTGGATTTTTCACAGTGCCCTGTCTTACCCCATAACCACAGTTACACGTTAGCCAAATGAGATCAAGCATCATTGCACCATAACCCAGCAGTTCTGAATGAAGATATGCACAATAGCATGAAAAGTATTAATTGAATGGATGCTGTTATTCAAATTAACATTTGAAAATTGGCTGTCACTGTCCTAAATGATAACACAAGAATGAATAGCCAGGTTCTTTTCATGTTAAAATGCCATTAGTTCACAGCTATATATGATTATTTCACACACCACTGAAGTGCTCATGCCTCTGGGGTGAAAGGAAACATTTGTATGGAGAAGCATTTATGGCAGAATGGGAAGTGGTATAAACTGTGTTCATTTGTAAGGGCAGATGAGATTGAAACAGTAGGTGGGATTGGAGATTATAATTATTACATGTAACAAATCTCCTAAAGATCTCAAAGCAATTTACAAATGCTCTTTCAGCAGGCTATAAAGTAGAAGGTGTGGAAAATATTACCACTCCACCCTGTTCCATAGATAAGATATGATGAAGGTTAGGTTAGTCAGCAGAGTCTCAGTGCTTATCTCTTCGTTTCTCAGTCCTGGAGTTGTAATATTTCTCTTTTCCCACATCTGTTAATTACAAAAGTTGCCTGCTTACACTGATGACTTCCAGCGTTCTGTAAGAAGGCTCCCTGAGTAGTATTGCTGCTCACAGCTGAGACAAATTTCCCTCCCTACAGTACTGCAGTGGAATAACAAGAAACTAGGCTTTATTTTTTCTGTTCTTTCCTTCTTTTTTCGCTATCAGAGTGGAATAAATCTAATTAATCTGTCTAAAGAAATTCCTTTACATTTGAAAGATATTTAAAGCAAACGAACATAATATGATTATATCATTACATTCATTGTAAGGTATCCAAAATGGACAACAGATAAGAGCCAGCCAGCAACACTGGAAGACAATTACCTTTCAAATTGCTCTTAGAAACCTTTGAATGCAAGGAAATCCAAAATCCCGTCTGCAGTTAGTCACTAGTCACTGGGAGGAGATTTAATTGTGGTTCACGAGTATTCCGCTGCTGTTAAAAGAAATCCCGTGAAAGCTTTAATGTCCTTAATCAAAACGGAGAGCCTTCTTCCCAGATGCTCAATCTTTTTCACTGGGAAGTGCTAATCACAGTGGGGACATATGGTTCCACTGAACTTGGCCCCTTCCAACCCGATGCCTGTGCTTTAGCAGCTCTGCTCCTCCATATGTGATGTCATTCTGGATGCATTTTTTTGTCCAAGGCTGGTAGACTGAGGCAGAAGCCGCCCCAGGGAAGCAAAACTACTAAAAATATAAGTCAGCTGTCTCTTAAGTTAGTTGCTGTCCAAAACACCGTGTACAGAAATGTAGTAGCCTTTTTTATGAGTTCATAAGTTTTTATTAAAGCCAAATGGCTGGAAGGAAGCTGTATATTAATTTCCTTCTTTGTTCCAGACTGAGAAAAATCTGAAATGTGCTTCTCTTGGGTATTTTTGATTCTAGTTTTGTACTTCTATTGCTTATGACTGCCTACAGCAAATTATCAACCTTGCAAAACTGCTTTTTATGTTTGATTTTTACTCGGGTGTGAGAGTGAAGATGTGAAAGTCCAGGAGGGCTGACAATAAAATGAGTTACAGCAAATGTTGTGGAGCTGCTTTTAGCAAACAAATCCTTCTTTTCTCTTGTGCCTGTGTTTGGATTTTGGAATTTGTGGCACTCATAGCAGTTAATGTTATATTGCATTAAGAAATGGTGGTAGAGAAGAGGAGAAGGAACACAGAAAAGTGGAATGCAGTGTAAAGAGAAAAGGAAGGCAGAGCAGCCCCAGCCAGTCTGATGAAAGGGGAGGAGGGGAACTGCACCAGGAGCCACGGCTGCTCCCTCCAGCACCATGCATCAAAACTGCCTTGGATTAATTACCAAATCTAGGAACTGTGCCATGGCTACCTATGGAGAAGCAACTGTCCCTCATTTGTGATTAAAATGTCATTAGACTCCTGTAGGTCAACAGTGTTTCTCTTTTTGCAGCCAGCAATAGTTGAATTCCAGCCCTAACTGTCCCACTGATTTGCTGCATGGCCACATATAACTCACCTCCATCGGATCTGTCTGTGTAAAAGGCAGGCAAATATTCTCACAGCACAATCATTTCAGGATTTAACTGTTCCCAAATTCTGGAACGTGTCATTTGTTTTATCCACACCCTTATTCAGCTTTCTCCAGACCTTTCTTCTGTCCCTACATCCTGATAATAATCCTTACTCCAGCTGAATTTGCAATACCATTTTAGAAACAGTTTACTGGGAGAATTTGAAAACCACCTACCCTGCACTGCAAAAGTCTGTCATTGCTCAAAGATGAAAGCCTATTTTTGGCCAAAGATTGAAAGTTGCTCATTACCCCAGTTCAGTTGCTTAACATTTACAGCTGATATGTGTAGGTTTTGGTGATTTAAAGCAACAGCTGGTACCTTTAATACATTGGCAAAGAAACAAGGCAGCTTTCTTTGATAGCATTAGCATCACCTCAGCATCAGATCACAGACTTATTCTAAATTATATTCTGCTTACTGTGCCTGTCCTTGCTTTTCAGATTTTCTTCATCATCTCACTTTTATTTTGGTGAGGAAAAGAGAAGCTGTGGAATCTGTAATTCATGGGCAATCTGGCAAATTAGGCACAGTAAACATGAAAACCAAAAAGCACCAGGTGCAAATTTCATGACAGCCATCCCAATCTATTATTTCCAAAGGCTTCTAAATGGAAAAGGGAATTTTAACCCCCTGGTAAGACCTTTCTTGGTGTCCTGTTGGTGCTTTCTGTGAGGATCGCCTGATGTCCTGTCCATTCCATGAATGCAATTGCAAGTGGAAATACAGAGAGGGTTTATCAGTCCAGCCCACAGAGGTCCAAGCCAGAGGGGCTCAGTCTGCCTCTCCTTTCCCTCAGCAGTGCCATAGGTAACAGCCTGCATTCAGATTCCATGGAAAATCCAAGCAGGCAAATGACTTTAAGGCAGTTTCAGTTTTCCATTCTCCTGAAGTGAGAGAATGTCGCCACGTTTGCTTTTTAAATGGCATAGAGAGATTAAAATTTAAAGCATTTTTCCACTGCAAGTGAAATAGCAAAAACATTTCCAGCCATACCAATTTTAGATTAAATGAGCTTCTCTTAAGCAAACTTACCTTTCAGGCCCGCTCTGAGAGCATTTTCCTTCATATTTTTATCAGCCCACATGCAGTTTGCTCAACAGTTTTTGATTAATGCAGGGACTGAAGCATGGGAATTTGTTCTAAGTGCAATTTATTCTTGTTAGGCTATTGCTCCAGATTATTTGGGGTTTTTTTAAAATTCAGAAACTACACCATTATAATTTCATACTTTATCCCTGTGTGTTCTCACAATATTAAGGTAATTTAAAAGCTATTTTAAATCTATAGACATTAATAATTGTTTAAGACATGCTAAACTACCATCTCATTTATTTGGAGAAGTATCAACAGCACATCTGGAGTATCAGATATATCTAAATTTAGTAACTTCCATTTGCTCAACTGGGTCCAATCTTTCCCAGTTTTCACAGGGAAAATTATGAATACTGATTTTTTTTTTTTCTCAAGCATTGTTCAAGACAGGTTTCAAATTTATTTTAAAATGGTAATCAGATTTCATGAGCTTAAGCTCGTGATTCTAAGGTAGAATCTCTTTATATAAACTAGATAAGGTCAAATGTATTTCTGAGGTAAATTCACTAAGTTAAGTGAATTTGGCTCATGGTTAATAGCTTACTATTCTGGATGGAAGTTTAAAGCAATTATCACAAAGTTGGATTAATCATCATCCTATTTGAAGTGCTTTGCCTGTCAAATAGATTAACAAACTTGTATTTTTTTTTCTATTTCACTAGATATTATTGCAGATTGTATATGACAGAGTCCCAGAGCTCCAAGGCCGTGTACTGAAGCTTGTTGTGAAAAGCAAAGGAACATTTGTGGGAGCTGTTAACATTCAGCTGAGCAGTGTCCAGTTCAATGAAGAAAAGTGGTACTCCCTGGGAAACAGTGTAATTTAAATGCTCTCCGAGATGATTCAATTATTTGCCCACTCACTAATGTTTCTTTATCCCATTTCCCACGGTACATTTTGTCTCAGTTGCCCTTGAGAATAGGCAGTCATCTGCTGAGCACATATCCTAACATTTCATAATGCTATTGTCTTAAATGTGCTACCATGTTCCTGCCACAGATTCCTGACAGCGTGAGTTTAAGGAATCACGTGCTAAGGACTTGTAGCAATATGCAGAAGTTCTTATGACAGCAATGAAGGGCTTGGTTTTGTTAATATTAAATAGTACAGTAAAAATACTAAATTCTCAGTGTGTGGGGCCGCATTCTTTGCCCATTAATTCCACTGATGGTGTTGAAACAATGCTGGTAATGATGTAATTTATCATCATTGCATGTGATGAGTTCACCAGAGGACCATGGGATGGTTCCCTGACAATACATTTCCCTGCAGATGTCCAGCAAATTTCATATTAAATCTTATCCAATCAATACTTTGGGTTTTTTAAAGAATGTTAGAAGTTTTGATACAATGTCACATTTAATCCAGGACATTAATTTGTCAACAATATGTATCATTGTTTCTTTTATTCTGACATCCAAGAGGCAGATATAACTGGTCATTTGTGTGAAGAGAGGAGGGAGAAGCTGATGTTCATGAATAAAGAGATTATATTGAGTGTGAGCTTTCAGGGGGGATTTATTTAAGCTCATGATGCCACAGATATTTGTTCAGCAGTCTTCCCACATTGCAGTCCTATGCTGCATAAGGGGTTCAAGTCAATACATGCATTGAATAGACTTAGAGCTATAAATATATATTTATATATTAAATAATTAACATGAGTGGTTCCTTTAAGTTCACAGATGCTAATTATGATCATTTTCATGACCCTCCTCTAGACTCTCTCCAAAAGATCAACCTCTTTCTTGTGTTGGAGGCCCCAAAGCTAAATGCAACTTCCCAAGTGGGATCTCCTGAGAGCAGACTAGGAGGGTAAAATCACCTCCCTCAACGCTGATTTTGATAGCAGATGTGGGCTATGTTTCCACTTTTTCCATCAGTGGGAACTTCCCCAACCTGCCCTGACTTCCCAAGTGAGGGATCGCGGCTCAGGCCAGTTTCCTCAGGACCTGTGGATGTTTCTCATCACGTCCCATGGACCTGTGCACCTCAAGGCTCCTTAGGTTTTCTCAGACCCAGTCTTCTCCTACAGAAAAACAGCAGTAGGGCCAAGGACAGCAGCCCTTATTTGGGATACCCCCTCCATAATATTCCCTCTGGCTTCACAAAATCATTGTGAATGTGCCTCTCTGGGAATCAGGCCACTGGGGCTGTTGCAAAGCCACAGATGTTATTTTAATGATTTCTTCTGCAGAATATCATCGATAATATGAAATATGAATAAAGAGTGATGCAGGTTCCAGCTTGATGCCTTCTTTGGATATCAATGGAATGTTACGGTAACCTGTAAATATAATGACACCTTTATTAGTGTATTAACCACAAGCACAAATATTATGATGGAGTGTTTTTATGATCACCAATGCAAACAAGGCATAATTTATGATTCTGTAAGTAGCTCTTTAAAATAAAATGAAATTATACTAGAACTGAATATCATTTGTGCTGGTTTTTCTCATTTATATATATATATAGTATTTCAATTCTGGTATTTTTGGTGTCAGAGTGAAAAAGCCCAGTGTTTTGCAGGATGTGATATTTTTTCAAATGGAAGACTTTCAGCCCAGTGATATTTAAACATGGGCAAACTTACATTGTAACATCCCAGGTTATGTGCTGCACACATTGTTTTGAGAGCAAATGAAAGAACTTGTGAATCAGCAGTGATAGCACCTACAGAACGGTGCTGCAGCAGCCATGCACTGTGCAGCTGAGGCAGAAAAAAGTGAAGTGTAAGACTTTCTACCATGACTTCTTAAATGTTAATTTCATATGAGTAATTCACTTTATCAGAGATAAGTCATGCCATCATGAAACTATGTGTTCATCTGGTTGTTGAAGCATTTGGAAAAGCCATAGTTCTCAATTTCAAACATAATTCACTTACCTGCTTAGAAAACAAAACAACTTTTTCTTAAAAATCCCGGCCTGTACTGCTTTATATGACTAAATGTCCCTTATTTAATAACAAGTGACAATGTCACTTATGGTTAAAAAAAATTCTGTGTTTTTTCTATGTATATATGTAAATAATTCCAGCTATTTAAGTAAGTCTGTTTTGTAGAAGTATCCATGTTCTGAACAGTAGTTTTCAAAATCCCTCTTTAGGTGTGTGTGGATGCCTGTGGAGTCTTTGGGAGCCACATTTACCTGGGTTTGGAATTTCTTGCTTCTTTCATACAGAATCATAGAATTGTTTAGATTGGAAAAGAGCTCTAAGATCATCAAGTCCAGCCTTTGACTGAACACCTCCTTGTGAACCAGGGCATGGCACTGAGTGCCACATCCAATTGTTTCTTGAGCACCTTCAGAGATGGTGGTTCCACCTCCTGTCTGAGCAGCTCTTTCTAATAATGGACAACCCTACCAGTGACAAAATTCTCCCTGATGTCCAACTGAACCTTCCCTGGCACAGCTTGAGCCATTTCCCCTTGTTCTGTCACACTACACATAAGTTCCTCTGGTATTTAAGGTTCAGATTCTAGGCAGCAAATATTAAAGCTGGTTGTAGGCAATTTACATTTGAGATCAGTTTTTAAGGCATGCACACAATATGTGGAAGGCTTGGTTGATTTCTTATCCGAAGATACACTTCAAAGACTAAGACTAATTTCTGAAGACTTGTGTTCTAGCCCCTACCTACAGAAGATTCTACAAAGTTTCCTGAGAGAAGTAAAACTTCTTTTTTGTTATTGAAATTGCCCCAATTTGCATTAAATGATTAACTACTCTTGGATCCCATGATAATAGAGTTAAAAATTGAGTTCCTGTCCTGTATTAGTATTCACCATGGCAGATTCATTGGCACAGGGACTGTAAGAGAGGACTCCCCCCTCCTATTTGCCTTTAACCACCCAGGTAGAGAATTTTTCTCAATTTCAGCCCCTCTGAGTATAGCTACAGAATCACTACATGGAAAATCAAATTCTGCTGCAGCTGGACAGCGAGCATTCCTCCCCAGTGGAGTCTACAGGTAGTTGGGAGTCTGCTGCTGGGGAAAGGAAGGCAGTGTGGATATAGATTTGAATCCTTTCAAAAGAAAATGCAGAGGAGGGAGGAAATGGCACAACTTTGCCCCTCTGGCTGTCAAAGAAAATAAAAGATGTAAGCACTGCTCAGCTTTTGGAAGCAACTTGCCCTCAGGGAAACCTCAGGGATATGAATCCTAGGGACCTGGGGACAGTCCTGTAGTACAGATTTAAGCAATTGGAATGCTGAAGACTAAGACTGAAATCCATGCTCACTCTCCAGCATATTAGGCAGTTCTTGCCTTGTCTTCTGCTTGTTGTGACTCCCTCTGCAAGAACATTATTTTCCTATTTCACTGTTTAGAGAGTACTTGGGTACCTAAAGCAAAACCATCGTTCCAGACCTGCTTTCAGAGATCTCAATGTTAAGCATTGCAATGAATGCTTGTAATAAATTTTGAAATTATTTATCACTTTACCTCTTAGAAGCATTTTATTTATGGCCTCTGGGCATTCTGATAGCAAATTACTTTTTTTATATTGTGTTAAGTGGGGATTGGGGTAATTTGTTTGGCATCATTTATAATTTTTGTACCTAGACTCACTCCCTAGAATTTTAATTATTGCACTGAAAATGTTTCTTCAGAAATCTACTGCTCTTACTTTTCCAAAATATGAATCCCTCATTTGTAACCAAAATTATAAAGACATTAAGCCTCACTGAAAATTTGTATCTAAAAAAGCCTCAATCAATAATTTTGCAAGTACTTGTAAGCAGCAGTGCCTGATATTTGAATTTGTCTCAGATATTGCGAATTGTTAGGTTGAGTGTTCTTTCATTATCCTGAAGTATACAAATAAAAGGAAACGAAAAGGTTATCAGTGTAAAAATTCATGTTGTAGAAAAACAACTGAGCTCTAAGAGTAATGTCATTTTTCTTGTATAACTCCTCAGCCTCAACTAAGAATCACAAGCAGCTTTATGACTTCCAAACATGAGGGAAAAAAAATGCACCATTTAAAATCCTGTTAAGCTTAATAAAAAAGGTGTGGTGCCTGTTGCCAGCTCCAGTGTTTTGCCTTGCCGTCTTTATTCACTAATAAAAGCTGTTTGTTTTGTCAGAAATGGCTTTGGAAAGCCAGTGTAGTAAACAGCCATTTTACATAAGCCTTTCTCCTTGGCCTATTGGCTTCTGTGTCTGCTCTTTATGAGCAGCCTTTTCATTACAAAAGTTCCAGGAACTCTACTGGCTTAACAAAAGAAACTCCAGCAAGAAAAATACCATGAATATTTTGCCCTATTTTTAACCATTGTGCTCCACTCTGAAAAGTTGCAGATAGGTTACCTGAGGGGGTTTTGGTGGTTGATTTTGTTTTAATTTGGTATTGGGTTTTGAACTTATCTAAGTGCACAAAACCACTGTCTTCATAGCAGCTCTGACTAGTCTCACTTCTTGCAATGAATTAAAATACCACCTGGGCAGTTTCCATCTAGAATGGAACACTGCAGTGGGAAGAATCACCTGCCATTAATATTGTTCTGATTTCAACATCATGGATTTGCATTCAGAGAATATGTTTATTTCAAAAACAGAGAGTGCCATTTATTCATTTTGTTACAAAATCGTGCTCTAGAAAATAAACATAGTGCTGAAGTCTCTCAATGCTACAGTAACAAAAAAAGCCTGGAATGTTGCAGATTTTTTTGAGCTGTTATAGGTGGTTGACATAAAAATATTACCTGTATTCAGGCTCATCACAGGTAAAGTGTACTGGCCAAGGAATTCGTTGTTACACAGAGAAATCTCATCCTGAACGCAGAAGCGTATCATTGCCAGTTCTGGAACTTGGATGTTAAAAGAGAATGTTTCATTCCATTTAGGGCTCAAAGCTAATTAAAGGAGAAAAGAAACAGGATTAAAATATGATTTCTTTTTTTTCTACTCTATAACTAAGCTGCTATCACTAGTTTGAACTGGTAAAGAGTTTCTTTTACCCTAGGTATCTGTGCCCATTTAAACAAATAACTAAACTCCCACTGACTGTAGTGGGGCAAAAGCCTAAGATAGTTGGTGTCATCCCTTAAAAGAGAGAAAAATGAGACAAGGATAGCCAGGTTAAGAACTTCTGCTCAGCTTAAATTTTCCTATAGCCATACCAGTTTCATGCTTTTGTCAAAGTTTCTCCTTTCACAGTGTTGGAAATGAATAAATTCAGGTAGTAGAACGTTCACTTGACCAGAAATACAAAAAGAGAATGTGGAACAGGAGGGGTTTCCCTGGTCTTTAGCAATGTTCATACAGGGAAAAGAAATTCAGGGGCTGATTTTAAACAGCAGCTATCTATAAAAAAGAAAAAGGAAGCATAGAAGACAGAGGCACAGACAAAATGAGATCACAGAAAGCTTGTAGTCTGAGACATCAAGAAGATCTGTATTATAAAGATAAGGGAGTGCTCACAGACAGCTACAAAGAGTACACACTTCACCTGTCAAGCAATTAAGGGATTACTCCTACCAGAGACTTCAAATGAGACGAGTGATGAAGTTACAGCAATTTCTTAAGAAAACCTCGTCATTAAGTTAAGTGGTTAAGGCTGGGATAGGGTTAACTTTCTTCATGTCAACCCCTATGGTGCTGCATTTTGGATTTTTGACTCAAACAGCACTGACTACACCCCAGTGTTTGAGCTATTGCTGAACAGGGCTTCCACAGTGTCGAGATTTCTGTCTTTCTCACTGCAGAGCAGCCTCCCCATCCCAGTGAGGGGGCTGGGGGTACCCAGGAAGTTGGGAGGAGGCACAAGTGGTACAGCTGACCCCAGCTGGCCAAGGGGATGTTCCTTACAAATGGTGTCATGCTCACAGCTGGGGGGAAGGAGGAAGGGAGGGCATTCAGAATTGCAGTGTCTGTCTTCCCAAGTAACCTCAGAGCTCCAAAATGAAGCCTTGTTTCCCTGGGAATGGCTCTACACCTGCCTGCCCATGGGAAGTGGTGAATGAATTCCTTATTTTGCTTTGCTTGTGTGGGCAGCTTTTGCTTTATCTATCAAACTGTCTTCTTCTCTACCCGAGGGTTTTCTCATTTTGGCCTTTCCAGCCCTCTTCCCATCCAACTAGAGGAGAACAAGCAAGCAGCTCTTTGGAGCTGAGCTGCTGTCCAGGATGAGCCCACAGCAGTGTGCAAAAAAAAAAAATTCCACCTTCCTTTAGAAAGGGGGAGTGCTCCCAGCTGTGTGTTTGTGCTTCCTTAATCTATCAGTCTAGAAACATGGCACACACAGCATGAACTTCTGCTACAGATTTTGTGCCAGGAAATCCTAGTCTAGAGAGAAATAATTGCATTTTCTATAACTCCTTGGGATGCAAAGTTGGTGTTTCCTTATAAAATGTTGTTGTGCTTTGTTCACAGCCTCGAGGAGCAGACTGATGCTCACCATTGCTTCTTACAATACTAGATTTCTTTCTTGTTTGGTCCTCTGGTACACCATAGATTTCTATCTGCACTGTGGGGTCAGCTTTGTTGGTCCTAGAGATGCTGCTGGGTGGTAACTGATGGCCACTGATCAGCTGGAAAATTAAAGTTATATTGAAATAACTGTAAGAACGAACTAATTCACCACAGCCATATAGTCACCATAATAGAAATAGCTTTCAAAAGAAATTACTTTAAGTATATGCCAGTCATAAACTGGTGTAATAAACACAGTGGAATCAAGAATATGGTGCTTCCTATCTAATTTACTTATATATATATATATTTTTTTTTTTTAGAAATATTGTGGTATAGGAGCATGTTTTAACTAGATCAGATTGGTCTGAGCCCAGTCCAAACTGACCTTGAATGGTTAGAGGGATGGGATACACATAACCTCTCTGGGCTGCCTGTGCCAGTGTTTCACCACCCTCTTTATAAATAAATAAATATAGAGATAAATAAATAACTGAAATAATATTTTAAACAATAATTTTCAGGTTTTTTTATTCAATAGCTATACATAAAAATTATATTTTGCTACTGTACAAAATAATCCTATTGGAATCAGCCTACAGTGATTTTTACATTTTCTGCTATCGAGCTCATGAATTCCAATCTGTGTGGAGTGGATCAGCATCAAGACCCACCGTGACATCAGCATTGTGCTACAGGGTATGTAGCAGACTGCCTCACCTGTGCCTCATCTCTTGCACAGTGTTCCTTAGTATTAGACAAAAACTCTTCATTCAGTGAGCTTCCTGATGTGTTTTGACCAAAATTTCCAAAAACAGGAAATTTTGTCTCAGACTGCCCTGTAATCTGGCACCCAGACTAAGACAGGATTTATGAAAGTCACAACTTTGTCTGCTTTTTATCTATATTTCAGGGTAGCTAGGAAAGAGTCAACATCTGTGCAGTAATCAGCCTTTTAGGAATCAGTATATAACATGTATTGAGAGAGATATACAAGCCTGAAAGCACAGGTGAAAGATATGACTCCCAATCCTGGTCTCAGGCCTAAGCATCATAAGAGATTCTTATTCCCCTGTCAACCACCCCAAAAATCAAAACCCACAAATCCCACACTTTGCTTTGATATTTTCCAGTGCTTGTAGCACCTTGCCCCCAGAGAAGTTCTAGCCTGAAATACTGAAGAGCAGTGGCTTGGCAAACACTGATGCTCTTTCTTCCTAAGGAATAGCTGCTGCCTTCACCAGGAATCTTTGCAATCACTGATGGGCTGCCCACTAAGGACATGGGAGATTCCTTGCCATGTCCTGAGGGCCATTGCCAAGGCCTGCATGACCCACTGCTAGACCTAGCCTAAGCCTCCCCTGGCATGGGAAAAGAGTGAGTTCTTTCAAGCACACCATGACCCAAATCCATAAATCAAATCAATTTTTGACATCCAAGGTGAAGCAGACATACAGAGTGATGTATAAATTTAGGAAGCACCTTGAACATCCCTATTTCTGCTTCAAAGGCTCTATGCCTCTTGATGGGAATTGTGGCACATTGGGTTAAGGATAAGGAATTCAGTAACATCAGGCCCTATGTGATTTTTCTATTCTTCATTCGTTCATTCATTCATTCGTTCAGAGAGATTTGCCCTTTAGATGTTTTCTATCTTTGCTTTCTGTTGTCATTTCTGCATTCATCTGGTTAGTAACTTTTTCAGCAGAAGCTGCTTTTCCTTTGACTCCTGCTCCAAATTGCTTTTGTCTTCAACCACAATTTCCTGGATTTTGCTGCTGGCTATGAATGGGGCTCTCTGTGCCCTTCATTCCCTCAGCCAGTGGGATGCCATTGCCTCTCTGCAGCCCGCACTATCCAGCCTGAAGTCTCAGTCTAAAGTCCTCAATCTTAAACACAGCCTTTCTCTTCTCCAGCTCCTTCCAAACTCAGACACTTCCTCTGCATTGACAATGGTTTTGCCTGTCTCCTGCATTACAATTCAGGGTTTCTCCTCATCCTAATTCCAGCTTCATACAAATTAGGGCTAAAATAAGTGATGTATTTGCCTGGCTGCCTGAAATCATCCAGCAATGTCTATTCACAATTGGTATGCTCACTGTCAGGACACTAGAATGTTCTTGATTAGGTGCGTGCATTATGTAAGTATTTTATAATTGTCACTAACTATTGTTTTATCTCTGCTATTTATTACTCTGAAAGAAACAAAATAGCAATTACACACTAATTATATGCTAATTAAATAGCATTTATGCAAGTGGTATTCTGTGTAATCAGAAATATTACTTTTTCATTGGGAAAAGGGACTTTTCTAATTAGTGAACAATTATAACAAATCTACTTGACCTCAAAATAAAGGCCTTATCTAATCATTTATTTGTAAATGGCATGCATTTCAAGTATTTTTGGGAAGTCAATCACATTATAATTTGGGAGAAGTAGAAATAATTCAAAGACTTATTAATTCATCCCTCCTTTCACCCTTATTTATACCATTTAAGGATTATAAATAGTCTTTTATATATGCATAGAAAGATAATGAGACTTAAAAGAAGCATAAAGCTTCCTATCTTATCTTTAAAAATTTCCATTTGTCAATTAACATTATAATAGTACAGGTGGTATTATTGATAGTGAAAGAAATAACACCCAAAGTGCACATTTGAATTCTGTGCTTTCAGTTCAGCTTCCACATGCACAATTGTCTGGCCCCTTTTTCAGCTACATTATTTATATTTATTTGTACAGCATCATTAAAAATCATGTATTTTTACAGTCTCCTGGAGGCTCTGAACCCCTACATATTTTTAGCAAGCATAAGTGAAATACAGATGGGAAAGCACCCAAGCAGCAGTTGATACTCTGTGAGAGTTTTACCATCTTGTTGAAAACATTAGTTCCCAACAAACAGGAATAGGAATAAAATGGGGAAAAAAATTAGATAATAATTGCATCTGAAATACATAAAATTTGCTTTCCCATTTTCATGGAACAAAACAACACTTCAGTCATCTTACCCTTATTGACAGAGACATTGGTTTGCTGTATCCTCCCACATTTCGGGGTGTAAATGTGGTATTGCGATCCCTCAAGAATACAGGTTTCAGCACATAGCCACAACCACCATTGTCCAGGAATTTTCCATCTTGCAATTCCATTTGTGTTCCCGGTGTTTGGAAGTTTAAGGCCACTGTAAAATTATATCAGTATTGATTTTAGTGAATTAGATTTGATAACATTTTATAAAAAAAAGTTAAAAAAATTTCAAATGAGCTTAAGATATCTACATCTTTCAATTCATATGTAGGATCCTGTTATTTCCCTTAAATTAAGTGATACTCAATAACGAATTATTTGTGCACAAAAACAGTACACTCTTTAGAACTGCACCCTCTTTTAAGAACTAATCTATAGATCTTTTTTACATTGCTATACCTCTCTTCCCTTTTCTTTCTAAATTAGACCTTGGAGAATATGAAATAAGAGATCCTTCTCTCTGCAAGAACTGAATTCACATCCTAGTTTCTCTACAGCAGCAAGACCCTGCACTCCAAACCTGCTATCAAAGATCTGGTGCAGAAGTCAAAACCTCAGGATTGTATCTAACCTTAGTTATGGTGCAGAATTCATCACAAAAACATCTCACCCAGAAGATTAAGAAGCTTTAGTTTAGTTAGAATACTCAGTGAAAATACATATAAATTTATAGAACTAGAAGCAATTTTAAAAGTGTTCTTAAATTTATGTGAGCACACACTCTCTTGGAGCTTAATCCTCAAGTACTGGTGATTATTCTAAGAATACACCTGACAGATTTTTTCCTTTCCTTGGCAGTTCAAAACATTTTCAGTTTGCTGCAGCACCAATAATAAAATATCACACTTCTCATCAACAGGATATTGTAATTCATGAGATAAAGCCAACATTGAAATAGACCTGTTTAATGAAATTTCCCCCTATTCCAGTGCAATGGAGCTTCTTGTCACATTCCAAATAGAAAATGCAGAAGTCAAATCAGCAATGAATTATGACATTATGAACCCATGACATGTGTTAAACAGAGAATGATAAGAAGTCATTTACTTAAAAGGATGGTTTGGTAGGAATGAAAAAAGAAGACTTTAAGCAGTTCAAGTGACTCATAATAATTCATAAAGAGGACCTTATTACATTTTCCTGGGAGATAATATGAATGCATTGAATGAACATTTGACATAATGCAAAAATCCTTATTGCAAGTGGAAAACACACAAAATTGTTTTCACTGCAAAAATTACTCGTTCCTTCACTGCTTTGATGATCATTTTAAAATATTCTGAAGCAAACAACACAAATAGGAATGAAGCAGCTGGTACAATGGACCTGATATTTATAATATGATATATAAACACATGTTTTTGGTGGGGTTACTTCTGAAGAGCTCTGGTTCCATAGCCTCAAAACCAATGAATGGGTGGAATACATGAAGTGCTCCCAGAGTGCATCATCTGTTTAATCTGAAAGAAATCCCATCTGTGCTAGCTAAAATTGCTCTGCATCATGAACCAACATGCAGCAAGTAGGAATAACTGGAAACCCTGTCTAGAAAAACCTCAAACAAAACAAAAAAAGCCTCCAAAACAAAACACAACATGCACTCCTGCTTTGATCTAAGTGTTAATGTAAAGACATGATTTTATGTTAATATACACAGGAATTTTGTTTTACCTTTAACAACAGAAACCAAACTTCAGAGTGTTCATATTGCCCATTGCCCACCATTGCCTTTTTTAAACAGGGTTGGTATTTTCTTGGTATGGTTTTGGCAGCGGTTCAAAATTTTCTCTTTATGACTCAACCCATCATCCAGAAACAGCCCCAAATTTGGTGCTATATGATGCTTGTATATTTTAATGCACTGAATCAAGCTGTGCAGAGGATGCTACAGGAGCTGCAACCCTGTGGCCCCTGGAAGTCTGAACTACAGATAAGCCAGGATCTCTCAGTCCTCAGGTGAGTCCTAGGCCACACTTTCAGGATACGTGGGTTTAAAAGTGCAACTGAAATTAGGCACATCGAACAGTCAGCTTCAAATAGCAGCTTCCACATGATGAACCAAATTACATGATTGCACATAATGAGACTATTGCTAAATTTACCAAGCTTTATAGGCGACTAAGCAGGAAAATCTGATGTAACAACAGCAACAAGCAAACGAGAATACTTTATATTTTATCACATTAGGAAAATTACTTTTGCAACACAAGTGAAGGGCAATGTTATTATGGGTTGATATCTCTAAACATCAGCACTGTGTTTTCACTTAATTTAATTTGACCTTAAGAACAAGTTAAAAAACGCATGGAACAGTAGTTTTAATTTACTTACTGGTTTCTTTGTATTGCAAGTTTTAAGGTGATTAAGCAAATGTGAGATTTTGTGTCATATTCTCTGAGATGCAAACCTCTACTAAAACTGTTTACAGGGCTCATAGCTGCTTGGAGCCTCCCAGGGCACTACTTTATGGTGCATTGATGTACAATTTTTCTTTTTAAACAGGTGCAGTATAGCCCTAACACTTCTTGAGAAATGGCAAGGATCATAAACTAAAAGCTATGCCCAGCAGCTTGGGCTGAGCAATATCTTTCTGCAAACAATCCTGAACTTCTACCCAGTGTTTCATTTTAGCTTTGGTGAATTCAAGAGCAGAACTGTTCAATAATATTCTTTGTACTTTTGTTTTATGAAACAGTATAAATATAATGCATGTATGAAGAGAGATTTAAACTGACAGTTTATTTTGGAAAGAAACCCAAATGAGCTTGCAATGAAACCATCTGAGCAGTACATAATCTTAATGCATGGTTTTCATGGGGAAGTAAAGGCATCTGAAGTTGAACACGGTGTACATTAAATTTTCTCCTCAGTCCTTTCATTAAGCACCAGAAGAATTTTAATATTGACATCAAAATCAAAGCAGCACAGCAAAACATGGGCTTGGGGAACAACCTGAGCAAAGCAATTCTTCACTGTGATTCCTGCACCTAAAACAGATTTAACTATTCCTAGAACCATGAGGCTAAATCCCCTTCAGATCAGAGTATTGAATACTCAAATCATCTTGCAAAGTACCAAAGCTGCCATGGCAGTCCCAGTAAGCCCCAGGTGTAAATAACTTCATATGGCAAATTGAGGTTAGGAAATAGACTAGCTCCAAAAAATGAGCCAATCCATAATACACAGAAGGATATTATTTTTGACCCCAAACCTCTGTATCACAAGCAGTTAACTGAAGTCAGTTCCACCACTAATTGCAGAACTAAAGACACTCTAAATATTCATACACAGCACCTTCTATAGGTGCCACCATTCAAGACATAATTGATTTGTGGACTAAAAGCAAAAGCTTTGTAAAACCAAAATGAGAATTGTGACTGTGATTTGAAGGCATTGAGGAAAACTGCACATCTTTTGATCCTGCCTCTCATTAATATTCCCAGTGGGACTTTTAAATTGTAATTTTTTATTTTTTGTTCTTTGCTTGCTGGTTCTATCAGCTACATCACAACCATAAGGTTTAATGCATTTTCCCATTTAAATGGGAAGATTTTAAAATAGATAAGGACACATTTGTCACCATTTTTTCTTGAAATGGGTTACTTAATTGCATTTTATGCCATTTAAAAATGCATCTCAAAATGTATCAATTTTATGCCCTTTCAAAAAAACTCATATTCAGAAAGCACTCACAGTGCCAATGTTCCTATCCCCATGGTTTACCTCACTCATTTGAATCTAAAGAGATGTAATAGATCACACTTTTATCAGCCTTCTTGTCTTGCTCTCAGCTCTTTGCAGTTGTCTGTGCTCTTAAAGTGGGCCACTCACAATGAATGCAACGAAAATCTGTGCCTCAGATATCCCAAATCTGAGCTGAATTCCACCCAGCCTGGGAAATGCTATTGCAAACAGGAGCGTATCCTAATGCTCTGGAATGTTGCCATTGCTTATGAGATGATCAATGTGATTGGATTTGAAGCCACTGCTTTCATTCCACACCAGCACTCCAAGCTGGGCACAGACTGTCTAGGCTTTCTTCTCACATGCAGGTCACAGCTGCACTCAATCCATCACTGCCCAAATTTACAGAAATATTTCAGAAGTCCAGGAAAGATGGAGCGAGACTATTTACAGGGGCATAACAGGACAGGGGGGAAGAGCTTCAAAGTGAAAGAGAATAAACCCGTGAAGAGGTGAGACCCCACACAAACTTTATGAGCAAGGACTTTGGTCTACTAGACCAAAAATAAAGAAAAAAAACCTCTTTTTTTTCTACCAGAAAAAAAATAAAATATATAATGATTGATTTTCCTACAACACAGAGCAAGCTTATATGGACAATATACATTTTGGCATAAAAAGTATCACCTCTCTTCCTGGCAAAAAAAAAAAAAATCAGTAAAACTGTATTTTTTCTCTTCCCTAACAGACTCCAAATTATATTAATCTTAATGATAACTTCTGGCTTTATTTTTCACCTACACATTTTGAAATGGTTGTTTTCACTCTACAGAAGCTTGATTTATGGCTTACAATGTGAGGGATTCTGCCGTAGGAAGAGGGACTGCTCCTCTGAGAGCTGAATAAATGCATAACTGCATGACATAACATCCTTAAAATGTGCAGTCAGTCTTTTTTGTATGGTCTTTGGGCCAGTTTAATACTGTGGCTCTAAAGACACTGTCATTAGAAATGTGAAGAATCCAGTCACACAGTTCATAACTGCTGACATTGCTCCTACTTCATTACAAGTGGTCCTACTGGAAAAGAGATGTCAGGTGATTAAGAGTCCTCCATTGTCCAAGTAAATCTGCAAAGGGTTTAAGTAGAGATCCTCTCTTGTGAGATTCTCATGGGAAAAGTACCTAAAGCATTTCTGATAAATTATCAGATCTGAAAATCTAAATTGATTTTTGCTGTCTAATTAATGTGTCAGTCTGAAAGTCACACTTCAGTGTAAGTCTGAGTATTTTTGGTTGTCATTTGACCAATTTTACACCTGAAATGTTTCCAAAATAATTTTTAAAATTTACTTAACTTGTGATTCTTGGCAGAAAAGTGAATATTATCAGCTTCCCTCTCCTGTTTTAGTCTGGAGTCACTGACAAGTTTTAGAACAAGATCAGCAACTACTTCAGAAACAATTGTGTTCCTGCAATTTTTTCCCATCTTCCTTTAAAATTTATTAGACTTCACATAAATTATTTACTATTCTATTGGTTGTCTGCAGTGAAGACAGCTGGAAAAACTGATAAAATGGAATTTCAGTGTTTCTTTGCTTTACAGTGAAATTCCAGTATCTATGACACACACCAAAAACTGCCTAAAAAGAAGCAGAATAGCCCAAGAGCTTTTTCATAAACCTGGCAGTAGAAGCATTTCTGCAGAAGAGACATAAAACCTTCATTCAAAACCACTCCCAGCATTTGGAGCCATTCCAAAGGAAAGTTGAGTGCATTTGGAGAGCTTCAGATGTTGAATCATATTATCCCACCTATCTTGCAGGTGTCTACACCTGAATTAGCAGTACCACTTCACTCTTTGTGAAGACTAAATCAGTGAAATTCAAGGGAAAACATTAAAAAAAAAATTAGTCCTCTAGGTTTCACTTGCTAAGGAGGCATTTCTGGACTATTAAAACCAGTAGAAGAGAGCAATAATATAGTTATTGACACAGAACCCAAGCAGGGTCGGGTTTGAGTCATTTTAATTTCCACAGGTGAGGCATACCAAGATCAAAATTAGTTGGTTTCTTTTCCCTTGGTTGCTTCAGAGGTTAAAATCAGAACTAGTTAGAGAGCTCCTTATCACTCCTCTTTTCATGCATCATTTTTTACCATATTTTGTCATATTATTGCACACAAGACTGAACCACAAAACAGATGTGACAAAATTGCCAAGCTGCATTTCAGTGTCACAGTCCAAAATAAAACCTACAGAAAGTAAAAAACCCATCATACAAGTACAACTTTCACAGCAGCATATAAATTTATGCACACCCCAAAAAGCACATATGAGATATTCTGAAATAAAATTCTCTACCTACAACACCATGGTTTTCTCCTGTAAGTTATGGCATGTTTTGGTCATTCCTGCAGAGTGCTTTGGTACATGTAGAACATTTCCAAATGCCACATTCAAAAGGTTATTTAAGTCTTTTTTTATGATTTTCACCAAGGCTTTCTTTCATTTTGGATTTTTGTTGTTTTTTTCAGTCTATATAAAACAACTGATATCAGTTTATTTAAATAAATGTCCTGAATTTTATTTCCCTGCATAAATCTTTCCATTTCATTTTATTTCCTAAATAAAAAGGAGACATGGATACATCAAACCAGTTCTTTCCAGTGCCTCACTGCAGTTGTATGCAGGAGGCATACTAATTTTCACAGACTATGAAAAGTGAGGGTTTTTCTCCATAAGACCTCTTTTTTCCCAAAACCTCCTGTTCTTATGAGTCTCAATTTTCAGAGAATGGACAGGGAGTACACAGTGATATCCAAAAGCTATTTTGTGGAAACTCTGTACTTTTTACTGAGCTTTTTAACTTGCCTTCCTCTGGAAATTAGGTTTACACAATTACATGTCTTGTCCTCAGCCCCAAAAAGTCTTGAGCCTGTTGGACCATTTCATCCTGCTTTAGCTGAGTGCCAGGCTGCTCCAAGTTAATATGTTCCAAGCAATTCAGAGAAAATTGCTGGCAAGGTACAGAAGAAAGCACTGTTTTGAGTCAATCACTAAGGGAAGTGAAGGAGTAACTCAGTTCTCATAATTACAAGATGCAGAGGCCTGGAAGGCAGTGTTATGTGTAGGTTTGAACAAAACCTAATATATTTTCTTTGCCCAGCCAGAAAGGTTATGGATGTTAAAGGAATGTAAGCTTGCAGGTGTGGGGAGGAGAAGGGAGTTAAGAAGGGGAATAGGTGGCAAAGAGAAATCCAAGAGTCCTTTGAAGAGTTTCAGGGAATTGCAAAAGGGATCTAGAGGATTCACTTCTGTGCATGGGGTGTAAAGCACAAAGGCAGGCAGACAGGAGGGGTGTGTGAATTATACAGACATGGGACAGATATAAAAATCAAAAGTCTGTGTTAAATCAGTGAAAGGACATCAGCAGAAGATTCACTGAGATACCCTCACTTTGGGAGTTGCATTGTGAAGAGCTGCTATATTTCTGCCAAACAGCTATCTAAAGCAGATTAGGGAATAAATAGATCTAACATAGCTTGGAAATAATGTATGTGGAGAATTGTTTTTAATCAGCCTATTCCCATGTGAAAAATAGAGGGGTTTTTAAGTGAAGATGCAAATGAAGTGACCAAGAGGGCAAATCTAACCACTTCCTGCAGATTTTTAATTCTTCCAGGAAGGGGCCCAAACCCCCTATGCACCAAAAGTCATATGTTTTGCATATAAATGGTTAGACTGACTTCTCATTAAGGCACACTCTGAGTAAACAGCCAGTGTAGTAATTTTGAAAGATTTTGGCGCTGTCTGTGATCTAACAAATGGTTATCCTTTGCAGAGATAAGTGTGGAGATTCACAGGCTAGAAAGAAAACTAGTAAATTGCAGTATGATAAGACTGGGAGATTAATTCAATTTTAAATTAAGGACCTCTGGCGAGTGCTTTCTCTAAGAATGAAACAAACTTCCTAGTTTTTAATGGCAATGTATAGTTTAGATAGCAATGATAGCACACAGGGAGGGCAGCACCCCGGGTAAATAATCCAGACATGGCACTAAGTGTGGATGAACCACAAGGACACAACATAATCAAACCAATTTCACACAGTATGGTGATGAGAAGATACTTGGATAGTCCAGCACAAGTCCAAATCTGTACTGCAAATAAGCATTTATGAGGACATAGAAGCAAGTCAAATTTATACTAAATAGTAATTTTTGTACTCCTTATGTAGTTATGTAAAATAACAGTCAGGATGGAGAAAGTAACTTGTCACAGAAGATATATGGAGAGCTGAGAAAGGAAACAAGTGGAAAAGGAAGCCTGGAACAAGGGTGACATAAGCTCCAGGGCCCTACAGACAGAATGAAATCTGTGCCTGTCCTTGGATGAGTGTGTATTTCAACATAACAAGGTGAATCCACACCTCTCACCTCTCAAAACCGAGAGCCTAAGGCAAAGTGCCCTGCTCACCCCACAGTCTCCCTCAGGTGGCCTTGGCAAAGACTCAAAGACAGAATATATACCTGGGTACAAAAACTATTCTGCTCTACTTTACCTAGGGCTGAAGAAAATTTAGCAGGCAAACATAGAAATATGTTCTGGAACTGAGAATCTTTTAAACTGAAGAATAAACACGTGAAGGTAAAATTGTCTCTAAAGCCATTAAAAAGGACAAAATGCTTACAGGTGAGAGGTTTTCCAAAGCCTGCTGGGTACAGAAGTCATGCCATGCTTATTTTGAAAAAATTCAAATAAATAACTTTCAATGAAGAAGCAGAAGTTAGCACTTTTTTTTGTTGCCCAGGAAACGAATATGTTTTGTACTGGAAATTAAAATTCTACATGTATGTTCATCTGAATAAAGACTGGAGACTCCCAGCAGCTCCCAGCTGTCTCTGGATGTTGTGCTGACCAGGAATGTTTGAGTGCTGCCTTGTGTAGCATATCCTGTTCTGGGAATTTTTGGCACTACTATCAATTGTTGTGCTCACATCTGCACCTAAGCAAGTCACAGAGTGCCACTGAAAACCCACAGACCCTTCAGAAGAAACTTGCATTGCTGAGTAACGGAAACTTAAAAATGCTGAGCTTGTTATTAGTGATTTTCTTAATATCCAATTCAAAGAGGTAGTTTAAAGAGATTAATAAAATAGAATAAATGGAATATCTGGCATAGGAAACAGCTATTTAACACAAAGTGATATTTACAATTACTAGTGAGAAAAAACTGGTGGAATATGTGGGTTGAAGGAAAATTTTATACAACAAAAATTAAAATAATGCCACTGGGGGAAAATTACGTAACCTACATAACACCAAAATACTATAGGAAGCAAGAAACTCCTTTATCTGTAAAGCCTAGAATGCAATAGTTTCTGCAAGGATACATACCCATCTGACACCCTACATTCCAGAACTCCTGAGGATTATAATTTGACGAGCTCATTCTTGTTCCCTTGGGGTAAATTCTTGTAATAAATCTTGTAGTATGTGAAATAAACTCTTTAGCTGATAAACAGAAGGATAAAATCTTGGTAAGAAAACCTTTGTTATTAAAGAAATCCTATTTGAACAAATAATAAAAATACAGTAATTTGATCCAGCAATTTTTTTACACAATATTATGCCAATTTATTCTATTTTAACATCATTTTATTTTGAAATATATTCATTTGTTCATTTAATAATTAATTTTTAAACCTTAATATTTTGTGTGTACTTGAATCTGACAGTATTCCTGTATAAAGAAATATATATTCCTTTGTAAGAAGTTCATTATCCAAAAACCATCCCTTCACTGAAATATTCTGTTTCTTCACCTTTTTGCAGGGTAAGCTTATGATTTCTACACTAAAGCCCACTGTATTCTCATGGGAAACTGAGACACAGGAAACTGCACAAAAGTTTCCCCCTTCTATAATAGCTCAAAATGAAAAAAAAAGGGAAAAAAAATCATCTTTAGATGATCTTGGCTTGTTTGTTGTTTGGAGGTTTAAATAAAATGGCTAAATAATATTAGGACCAGGGAAGAGCACGTTTTCAAAAGCCACTGAAATTCTTGTTATATAAGCCTCAGAAGATAACTATCATGTACATTGTTTTTCCTTCTGCTGGCAGTGTTCCCTCCTTTCTCATATGTAAGCATTGACTGCAGGGATGTGGGAAACTTCAGATGACTTCTATCTGCACGATTCCTTTTTAGTGATTAAACAAAAATCTACATTTCCAGGGTCATCTCTCTGATCTCCATTTTCCTCTCACCTCATTTTTTGTTTGTTTAGGGGTTTTGTTTGGTAGAGTTTGGTTTGCTTTGTTGTTTGGGGGTGGTTTTATTGAGGGGGAGGAGAGGTTCTAGAGCTACTTTTCTATCTCCTAGAGTGCTGGAGGAACCAGAGAGAGGACTCAGTGGCTGGAAAATCCTACTTTGTGACACTGTTCAGCATCATTCACCTCGCCAGCTGTTGCCCTGAAAACTAAAACCTGATAATGTTTTCATAGCTTTAGTTACTTTCCCATGGAAGTTCTATAAACAGAAGTTGTTTATCACATTCCTTCTAAGAAACATCTTTTGATGGACGTTTCACACGACCAGTGTGCTTGGGAAGGTGTAACTTAATTATCCAATCCCTGGTCATTGTTGAGAATCTATAAATACTGGGGTCAGAAAATAAAGTTCCTTCTTTCCTGTTCTACCACTGGAAAGTGTTCATGTGAATCATTTTGTGTCCTTTAGCAACAGCCAGCCACTGAATCACCTCCACAAAGTGAGTGGGCATGTGGCAGCCTTCATTGTCATTGTCACTGTCATGCTCGGTGATCTCTGCTTTTAACGCTCCCTCGGGGCTCTCTGCAGGCAGCTGGAGCTCAAACAGCAGAGGCTGCACCAAATGGAGCTGCTCCAGCCCAGAATGGTTTGGATAATTCAGTTTGGCTGGGATGGAAGGTCTGCTCCAGTGGAGCAAGCTGCCTGCTCTGGGGTTTATCCATCCCATTAATGAGGACTCTCTTATCTGCACTTGTCACCAAAGCCAGGCAACTGCCGAGCCAACTCCGCTCAGTTCTCAGCCCAGACATGGGGGTGGGGAGGGAGGTGGTGAAATTTATTCCACGCTTTTTCAAGTGCTGACTGCAATTCCTAAATTACTTGATGCAGAAAACAATGAATCGAAAGGCAGACGTACATTTTTTAGACTGTGTTAATATTTGTTCTTACAAAAATACATGGAATTAAAGCAAAGTTGAATTTCAGTTTTCCTCCCAAAGCCAAGAGAAATAAAAATATTATGCAAAGGACATATCTAAAACAGTGTTATACAAAGAACCAAATAAAATCAGACAGCAGGTGTTTCATGAAATTTTAACCCTTCAATGCCTAAGCAGTGAAGCAATCATAGCACCAATGTAACTTTTAACTGATTGACTCCAAAGAAATTACCTGAAGATCTTAAAAGTTTTCGTGCTGCACTCTCTCCAATTGAATTATTTTCATAACACTGCTGATGCTGCAGGGAATGCTCAAAGCTCACAAACTTCTGAGATTTGGTATAAACCACGAGGTCTGACAATGCAAGGGCAATCTTTCCCTTTCTCACCTAAACATCATCAGATGAATAATGGAATAAAAAAGTCACAATGATGAGTATTTCATTATTATTAATATTAATAATTCAGAGAAACAATCATTTTGGATGCATAAAGCATGAAAAAACGTCTCAGTTAATGAATCTAATAAATATGACCTTTAATAGTGAGATCTGATCTGCTGAGAGAAAATTGAGGTTATTGTGCCCACGTTTATCACAGCAATCATAGGGTGAGTGGAGAGATCCTTCCTAGCAGAATGTTCTTCTCGATAGCTTTACAGTTTTCCTGCTCCTAAGAGTGGTTTGCAAATAATATAATTTTTCATGGCTTTTAATGTTGCTCCTTAAAAATATACCTCCAACTTTCTATTCATAAATATATAAAGTACTAGAAAAGACCAACAGAATAAACTCATCTATAAAATGTAGAATAACAGGAAAATATTACATTGCGCCAAGAAAATTAATCAAAGGCCTATTCCTTTAAGCATTGCCCTGAAGTTAGGAAAACTCTTTTCTTCTTGATTAAGGTTGAAAGTTCTCTCACCAAAATCTTAATTTAGTCTTGCTCAATTACCAAAATAAGCCAAAGTGACTGAAATTTTACCAGGATCTTCTCTCTTACAGAGAAGCACTGTGTGACCACTTCATTTTCCTCAGCATAACTTCTGAGCTAATTGGGGGCAGTAGCCAGCAGAGAGCTGCTGATGCTAATCATGTTTACATTCCATTAAAGCTTTTGAAGGCAAATTCTCATCCCACAAAATAATAGAGATTGCCTGCTCATGGCTCTTAAACTATGCAACGTTCAAGTGCATTAATTATTCTGGGGCTATGTCCCATGAGGACACCAGGAGTCTACTGCCATGGAAATCCTGAAAAATACAACTCTGGAGGCAGGCAAAGCCAGCAGCATCACTGGGGTATCTTGGCTGTGGATTCAAATGCTCTCCCACCCTCCCATAAAGCAATACAGTGGGACATCAAGGCAAATATTCCAACAGAGTGGGACCCTGGAAACCACTTTCTCTTCTGCCTGGGAAACATGAGCAGATCCTTTTTGTTGCTGCTGTTTAAGAGTCTGTGGAATTCATTCTAGTCTGTTACATGGTCCTACAAATATTCTTGAAACCTATTGTCTAGAGAGCTGGTCCTTCCTGGTCAGAGTCCATCCTTCCTCAGAATTTTTCCTTACTATTTCTCCATGTCAGTTGGAATGAGAAAGAAGAAAAAAACTTTCAAATCATATAAAAAAAAAGAGACACTGCTTCTCAGCGAGAGTGCTGGGCTCTGAGGAGCACTGCTGGTTTAGCCACATTCAGGCAATCAGAGCATGATGTGCAAGAGTGACTGGGTACACCAGGTGCTGCCTGACATCCTAAAAAAGCTGAACAAGGCAGTTTCAACCTTGATGAAGCAACAGATTTTCCGTGGTAGAGAATTATAGTTGGTTAAAAAAACTAAGTTCAATTTGACTTTCAAACACCAAATTTTTACACTTTTTTCAGAAATAAAGTTAAGTCTCTGCATGATAAATCTAAAAACACCTCTTCAGCTCCAGGTGCTGAAAAATGTTCCAGCACAACCAGGAATGTGCACCTAATTTAATGCAAAAAAATCCAGAACTGAAGAAAATAGGAGACTTTATCTATCTTAAAAATAGACTGGAAGACCTGGGGAAGAAATGGTTAACTCTGCCTGTTGTCATCAGGTACTGCTGTAAGTGTTCTCTATACATAGTTCCAGGAGAGCCATGGCACCAACAAAACACATCTTAAATCTACTGTGGGACCGAGAGCCTGGGACAAGCACAAGTTTTGAGAGAGGAAAATGTTGAAGTTCAAGATGGGAGCACAGGAAGGGGTTGATTTTGAGTTGGGTACTAAAATGTGGTCCAGTCTGACTTTTCTTATAAGAGTAGGAAAACTCTGAAACCTCGAGCTAAAAAATGTAATTTCCAAATGCACTGATCTTAGTAATTTTAAAGTTTTCTCTTTAAATTTTAAATTAAATTTAAAATATAAATTATTTTAAAATAACTTATTTATAACAACTTTTCAGTTTAGTCTCTATTTTAAGATAATCGAGTTTCTTTAAAAAAAAAAATCTGTGTGTTCTCTATATTCAATTGCAGCAAAAGTTACCTTTGGTTTTTTTTGAGGTGGGGGTGAAAGTCTATGATCTCTTCTTCTTCTGGTGGGACTCCTTGATGGCTGAAGAGGTAACGTGTCATGTGCGTCGTCATCCTCAGACTCAGATTCAGAGTCACTCAGTTCCTCTGTCTCACCACCATATTCAGCATCCATCCTGAGCAGACCTTCCTCAATTGTTCCAACTTTTTTATTTTTTATCAGAACTTTGAATTTTAATGCCTATAGAAAAGAGGTTGAACAATAGTAACTAGAATTACTTAGGTTTTCATCTCTTGGTGTTATTTAACCAATCTTCAAAGTTGTTTATTAAATATAATGATGTGAGGTTGCAAAATGAATTAAAATAGAGTGAGGCAGAAGCCAAAGCCAAAGAAACCAAACAGAATCTGGGGATCAATGTACACAACAGAATGAGCCTATCTAACACCATGACAGGAAAAAAGGCTCTCTTCCACAGGAACCCAGATGCTGAAACTATGAAAAGATAAAAGTAGAAAGCTAAGTAAGAGCCAAAAGTGATAGCCAGGCAAGACATAGAAGGTATATTTTTTTACTTATTTTTTTACTTCTATTTTAAGCCTAAATGTACTTCTATGTGTATATACACACTTAAAGATGTGTCTGCTATTCATTTGGAATGTTTTCATCTATCACTAAGCCTGCAGGAAATTTGTTATTTGATTAATGCCTTTGTGCATATCTCTCTGGTGTACCAAATGAAAACTTTTGTTTATAACTTGTGTTATTTTACAGTAGAACCTTATGCTGGTCTTACCTGGCCAGGGAAACAAAAGTTTGGTGATTTTGCCTAAGCAGTTTCTCTATTTTTAAATAGACGTGTATCAACCTCCATAATATGTAATGTAGAGGGAGAAAAACATCATTGAATTATATTGATTCTAACAGCATGGCTTTCATCTATGGAACAGAATCCTATGAGTATATATTTCACTTCAATTTACAAAACTATATTAATAGTAAAGCTTCTATTATGCAGCAGTACATCTGTGCACAGGAGCTGTCAGGGAGTAACAGGACTTACTGTCACTCTTGAATAAAGTGATCCACAAAAATGTTCTTTGAATTTCCTATGCTCTAGTGGAAAGGAAGATTACACTACTGGGAGTGTGGCGGGAAGAGGGAACAAAAAAATTCACAATAAATGAAAGGTAACTGAAATGCTGTGTTTTAAGGTATCCACGAAGTAAATATGAAAGGTATGGATAACAGAAATATATAAAGCCAAAGTTTTTTAGTAGAAACCAGAGCCATAGGCAAGGATAGAGACATTCCATTTATTTCCATTGCAAGCTCCATTGCTCATAATCCCCCTATCGCTTCAGATCTCGTGTTGGTAGTTTGCCAGGGTGCCAGTGGAATGAGACATCCTATGCCCAATATCTATCAATGCCATGCTGCTGGAAGGTTTGATTAGTCTCTCTGCACTGGTGACTCAGGATAAGCATGCCCTTTAACATTGCCTTCATTTCTTATTAATGCACTCTTTTTTTTATTTTTCTCTGGTATTTTTAGAAGAGTTTTAATATGATTAATGCTACTCATGTTTTTTAAGAGTTCTGAATTTTGCTTTGCATGTTCACATTTCCCAGTATCTAAAAGCAATTCTATCCACTTTTGATCTTGTATTTTGTTATTCATGGGAAGACTTCATTCTACAAATAAAAAAAAATAAAATAAAATAAAAAAAGACCTGGTATACAAGGGAAGAAAAAACTATCTATGGTTACATTACTGCCTCCTATATGCAAACATAACTTTAAGTAAAAAAAGACAATAGTGTGTGTGTGTAATGATATAAAAATGGGTCATGATGTCAATCAGTCTCTAAAATTCTGTTTGCGAGCTGTTAGCAAAAACATAAACATCCTGAGGTAGGAGAAGTTTTTTAAGGTTTGCTTTGTTTTCTACAAAGGTAACATTCTAAAATCATGGTTCTTTTCAGAAACAGTTACAAAAATACTCCAGAGAATTTGCTATTTTTTGGCCAGAAGCAAATGACAATAATAGTTACCCCCAATCACTGAAAGTGAAACACAGAGTGAAAAAATGGCATAGGCTTTTGTCTGAACTTCACACATCTTCAAAAAAACTTATAACAAATGTATGGTTACAAATTCAGTGACTGTGTGAAATCTGAGTTCTTTAATTGGTAATCAGCACTGCTAAACATGTGACACCTTTTTCTCTACATGTCCAGGTCTTCTAAGAGAGCTGAAAAGCCTTTTAATGAGCTGAAAGTCTGAGCATTCACTATAACTTCTCCTTTCTAGTTTTATTATGAAAGGCAAAATATGTTAAAAATACATTTGCTGTTTACTTCTATAAAAACTGCAAGCATACTAAAAAATTCAAATATGTAAAACATCATAGGACCTCCCTAGAGCATAGTGGGACTTCAAGACTGGCATAAGCAAAAACCTCGAAGTGCAATCAACTAGAACAAATATTTACATAATTAAATGAACAAAACCTTTTTCTTGTGCATTCTGGTTAATGGGATGTATAACACAAATCAGCTGAAGTAATGCCAAGTTTCCAAGATAAAAATCACAAGCACTTTGGATCAGGCAAACCCACCTATTGATGACTACAATTAATGTGAAAATTCAGTGCCCAGAAATGTAAGGAACAAACCCTGGATTTGAGACAGAAGTATTAAAGACAGAATAGCTTCTCCTGTTTAAATTGAGCTTGTTGTTCTCCCTTCTTCTCTCCTGACCAGCTGTAGGTGCTCAGTTAGAGGAATATCAAGCCTTGAAAATCTTGCTAAGTAACAAAGTTAAAATCTCTTCTGAGTTTTACATAATATTCTATTTCAAGAATGATACTGCTGCCTTAAATACTGATATAGGGTTAAGATACAACACCTCCTGTGAAGTCTGACACAGGGAAAGGTTTTGAGACAATGACAAGATTTGTTAAGTACAACTGTTAAAAAAACCCAACACCAGCTATCTTTAACGAATCACACTTAGTGAAGTGTGAATGGATGTCTTTGTGGCAGCCTTATAAATCACAGTTATCATCTACAGATACTTTATATCAATACTGTATACTTATTATACAGATATTTTTAATCAATACCACCAGCAAGGTCTGAGCTCTAGGCAAACAAATATTAATTATATCAGGAGCAGCATTTTAGCTACCTCATAGCAAGTTTTCCTACAACACATTTACCCAGTGAGAAGCACCCTACCCTGAAAATTCCATTTCTGTGTTGTGCTCTGTAGTAGACTTCAGGTAAGTCTACTTACCTTAAGTCTACTTAAGGATAAATAGCTGTGCTATAGCTGAAACTATATTCTACATGGGCAACTAAATCTCTGGATGCATTGGAAATAAGTCCAGATGATTGCAGAGAAAGATGAGATGGTTACAGGTTGGCTCAGAGTCTTCATTGCACAGATTCCTTACCAAAGTTCAATGATCCAAGACGATGCCTTACCAAACAAACCACATGATTTTTATACACCAAATAAGCCATTGACCCAAGACCTACCTGGGTAATGATATAAAATATGGCAATGTCTTGTTTTTAGTTACCTCCTGAAGTTGCTTTACAATGCAAAGAAGCTATTAACAGATAATGACTGTCACATGTTTACCACATTTCTGGGAAAATCATGTTCCCTCAAGAGTGCAATGCCTAAAAATAGTGAAGGAATTAGATGAGTCTTCTGTATGTACTCACTACAGCCTAGAGATTCCTGAAATTTTATGAGAAACAGTATGGATTTTTTTATTATTATTTTTGAGGTCATCACCAAGACATACCACATTCTCATTTTTTTTTTCATATTTTTTGTAAAGAATAGATGCCATAGACTGATCAAAAGGCATAAGAGTGACTAGAAACATTTTGACTTGCTAAGAAACAAAAGTATTTCTGATGCAAAGACTTGGTCAAGACATTTGCATATGTGAATGTGTTGGTCAAAATAAATAGGAATTAATCTCATAAATGAAGCAACAGAATTAGATGTGCTTAATCTTGAATTTCTCACTGAAAACACTCACTGTGTAGAGAAAGCTCTCCTTTTTATACTGAGTAGATAAAGGTGAAGAAAAGTGTGAAGGATGAGTCCTGGCTTATGGAGTTAGCTGGTTTTCCCCATAATAGCAGAATTTAAAATATCCATAGCCCATGAAGTTGTACTGGAGGCCTTCTATTGATCTTTCTCAAGGATCTCATTAAACAGATCCTTTTATTTGGACACCACAGGTTTAACAACCATAGGGAAGCCTTGGCAATCCTGGCCAGAAATGCTTCTGAGACATCACAATGCAGTAATTGATCTTGCAGCTGTGTGGTAAACATTAAAGAGAACTTGTAAAATCACAGTAGTTGCCACTTCACTTTCAGTTAATCACACAGCAATATCTCATTCCAACTTTGTGACAGGAAACCTGCAAATAATAAAAGATTCCTAACTATCTGATATATCTATCCTGTCAGCAGTGTAAGGCAGTTCAATGCTCTACAATGCAAAATAATTGAGGAACAAACTTTCATCAAAGCATCAATGTGCTTACATTCTTTTCTGTGTTATATTGGATGCCCACCTGCTCCTTTCAATTGCTGTCAGATCTCTTGAGAGGAAGAACACAGCAGGGTAAGTAAAACCTTATCTCTTCTAGCATCCTGATATTTTCTAAGTTCATCTACAAATTGCTGCATAAGGCACTTCATTCCTTCACTTTCTATCAGCACATCACCAGGAGTGCTGGTACAACCAGCAGAGATGTCTGGCGCCCGTCACTGATGTCAAATCTAATTTAATGCAGGACCTGACTCAAAGGACCTGTTATTCCAGTGAAGATTAGAGGGAGTTCATGAAGTCTCTTTAGAAGCACCATGATGGCCAAGACTGGGAGCAGAGAATTGTATCAGGTCTGTCGCTTTGGGTGGCAAAACATCTTCTTGGGAAAGAGATGGGACAGGTGAAGCTTAAAAGCAGCCTCAGTTTCTCATGGGATAAAGTTTGTGGGAAAGAAAGAAGTAGTGCAAAAGTCTTCTCCTTCCTCCATATGTAGAGGAGGAATTGTGTGCTGAGATGCCACAGGATACAGGAATTGCAGGGAATTAATAATATCAATATAGTCAGATGGAAGTGTGAATATATGACTGAAGGCAAAGAATTAAAAAACCTTTAGTCCTGAAATTTTCTGGGGTTTGTTTTTCAGATGAAGCAAGTGTTGGGAAAAGCAGAGAGAGGAAGTGTTCAGTGATCCTCCGCTTTTATTTCCTGCGCCTCCATGTGATTTTCACTTAGAATTACAATGGTAGGAGACATCATTGCAAGGTGGTCCAAGGAACCACCTAAGAGTGGGCGTGTTCCTCATTTTAACCTCCTTCCACACACACACAATCATCTCAGTTGACAAAGGTATAGTTCAAGACCTACTTAAAGAAAGAAGCAGAAGATTGACCATATAAAAGAAAATTATTTCGATGGAAGCCTCCAAAACTCCAAAACCTAAAAGGAACCTGTAGTTGTCTAATGTTTCTTTGAAGTGTTTGGAGAAACTATGTGATTTCCCACTTCATGTACACACAAAATAACCATTCAATTCTGATCTTGAAGAACACTGAGGTGGCTTTTTCCCTTTTCTTGCTAATGCTCCATCTTGAAAAAAGTGGACCAACAACTTACATAGGTGACAGCTTTTTTCTTTTTCACACTAACTGAGGATCCTTCCAACAAAGAGCATTTCAAATTCATCATTTGTGGTTCTGTAACATCTCTTTTGCACAGCTTGAGTAAAGCAGTCTGAAGACTAAATTCAGAATTTGGTTTTCTCAAATGACAATGAATTTACCCAGGCCTTGAAAATGCACAAGGTCCCAAGCTTTAAAGATGTGATGTCACTAAACTCCTTTTTTGGCTCTTCAAAAAGATGCCAGCCAAAGTCAAGCTTATAACTGAATTTACAAATTCAGTCATAGCTACATATTTCCATTGCTAAGTAAAGTCCTACTGACTTTTCTTACATGCATGATCAGAAAACCTAGGAGAAACAGAGAAGATCCTCATTTGTGTTCATTCTCAAGATAATAATTTTCTGAATTAAAACTTTTGTAATCAGGTGACGACAGTGGCGTTATTTAGGTAATCCTTACACCTTGCACAGATGGGAAATATGTCTCACAATACTTTAATATGTTAAAAGCTCAGGAGAATTAATCTCAGCTGACAGCATTTCCATACATAGACCCAGCAATCCATTTTCAGGCAAAACTCTACAGAGCTGACTCATGAAAACTCTAAGCTGTGGAAATATGAAGTATGAACTCCCTGTATCACAGTAACCATATGCTAAGGGACATATATCATAGAAATTAATATTTTTAAGTGTGTGATTCAGTGATTCCATTTCACTGATTTTGTGCTTGCTTCAGAGGACATATGATCCTTGCACATCTCCTACACTGAATCCAGCCGTGATTTGAGAAGCTTTACAACAAGCCCTCCTGTTTGATAGAGTTTAGATTTTTTCCTAATTGAAAAAACAGTTTTCAAGGCTTCAAAATTATGTTGGAAACCATGATGCAAAAAAATATATTGCTACAATAAAAAAAAAAAGGGTGGAGAAACATGAACATTAAATATTACAACATTGTTATGGAAATATAAGAGTACGGTAATACTTCAGCACATCTTCTTGCACAGATCACTTCAAAAATATTTTTCCTTGACAAATCCTTAAAAAATTATTTTAAACACCTTTTGTGTGTTGTTTTTCCTTATGACAGTGCTTCCTTCCCACATTTTCATTTGCATTTTTTTAGCTACTGTAAAAACACAAGGAATAAAATATGGCTATACTGGCAACAGCGAGAAGCTGAAATAAGTATTTTGTATGTGTGCACGTATTTGTGCTACAAAAGACTTGAAAAAAGTTTTTGTCCTTGAAAGAAAATTATGTGCAAAGACTGGAACAAAGGAAATGTATTTGTTTTAGTTTGCAATAAAATTTTCAACACCCATCTAATTGCCTTTTCTGACTTCATGTCCCAGGGGTCTCGGGCCATCCGCTGAGAAACGCTGTCTGAGGGAGAAACACACTGAGAAAGAGAATGGCTTTGCAGTAGCAGAGGACCAAAAAAAACCTCCATCATCACTGTTATTGACAAAAAATGTAGGCTCAGGTTTCCATTTCAATAACATGTTTAAATTTCAGGAATTTCCTTCAATTTAAGCAACAAAAAAATAAATCAGCAAATAACAGATGTATTTCCATGTGTTTTTTTGGTGCAGTTTAAATATTTTTGTTACTACCTGAAGTCTATTTCTGACACAGATGTGATCCATAAATTCAGTCCCAGAGGACTGAAAAAAAAAAATAATGAAGAACCCCACCATCATTTCCATTTCTTTCACAGAGAAAAATGAAAACTTATTACCTCAGGAGAAGGCAGTTCAGTCATATCTACTGCACCACCAATTGGTGTAGTGAGAAGTTTGTCACCTAGAATACTTTTCAAGCAGTCTGCCATTACTTCCTGCTGTTTAGGGCTGCAGTGGTTCTCCAGAGACAGTATAACTGGATAGGCAGATGACTGGAAATATAATTTTAGGATTTTATTATTAATAAATAAAAATATGAATAATTGCTTTTCCAAAATATCTTACAAAAGTCCCCTTGGCCATCTGTATTTACATTCATTTTCAAAAACTTCAGAATATAGATCACTTGTTCCAGGTTAGTAACACAATAAAACAGGTAACATTTGTGGAAAAAAGAAAGCACAATTGAAGAAGAAAAAAGAAATGCACCTTCAGAAAGTTAAAACAGAGCTAGACATATATGAAAAAAGGACTGCTTTGTTTTGGTTTTAAAAGCTAAAATCAGATTCTAAAATTAAAATTGAAAGCATAAATCAGAATTAAATGTCTTTTGCTTTAGTTTATGACAGATTTTTTGACTACTTTTCAAATAGTCTATCAAGACTCTGATAGTCTCCCCAAAGCTTGTTCAGAAATTATTTCCTTTACATGAACAAGCTATAGATATTTTTTATTTTTGATAATACCACAAACTTTTCTAGGGACAGTATACACTTTTCTCATCACACTACTCAAGCAAGGGTAATTGAGTAAAAATTAAAGCTAAAAGGTGAAAAAGAGAAAATTAGTAAAAATTAGAGAAGAACTCAAAAGAAATGCATCCATCTAGACTTATAAGTAAATCTCATAAGTTGCCAATAATACTGGTGGATACCAAAAATATAGTCTGAATGAAATCTTTGCTCAGGCAGAGCCTAAATTGTCAATAAGGAAAACACCATTTTATGTTTTTCCTGTCTTTACATTTGTCTCCTGAGCACTTGCTATTGACTTTTAAGAGAAGAAAAGCTCAGCCTGCATGGACAGCTGGTACCAACCATGACCTGTTGTGATTTTATCATCTCATTGGCACTTGGGCTTGAGAACTGAAGTTTGAATTAGAGTTAAGCACAATATGCTGTGTGTTAGCAAGAAGAGGCAAGTTTTATCCAGTGGGTTTTGAAAAACAGTGGAATAAAATCATGTTTTTAATTTCACTTTTAAAATCAGAGATTAATTAAGTTTTATATAGAAAACAGAAAAAAACCACAGCTTTGATTAACACTGAGAAGGCTATAAATACATATGCATGAAAATCCACATAAATTTATGATTGTGGATGTATATATTCACACACATAATGCTGGCCTGATTCTGAGATTTATCTTAATAGTCATTCAGCACTTCCTTTGAGCAGGAGTTTCACCAGAAGCTTATACAAAAGCCTGAGACGGTGCAAAAACTCTCCAGATTTCAGTGTTTTTCTAGAGATAGGTAAAAGGAACTTTGCTCTGATGGGTCACCTGACCAAAAAACATCAGTAGCTGCTAACATTTATCAGTGTCAACATTCAAAATCAAAAGAGAGGAAATGGAAAACAAAGTCTCAAACTCATCTATTATCTAATATTTTTGTCTATTTTATAAATTCACACAGAGGATACAAGACAGACTCATAGCAGCAGAAGAGTAAGTGACAAAAAAACCTTTAAGGGATATAAAGAAGGAGGAAAACATCAGAAAAAATCTGAACTAGGTCTTCAATATAGATTCAGTCCTTGTTTAAATTATGTCAGGTGAGAATTCCACCTAACAAGCTGAGTGAGATCACCTGAATCCTTTGCACTAAGTTTGGTTTATATTCATTATCAGGAAAAATGATTATGATTCCTTTAACTAGATTTTAAACTACATTAAGAACAAATAGCACAATTGCTCTGCAATTAATTTTTAAAATACCCATTGCTCGGTTGCATTTTTTTACCCTGGAGAATTTACAAGAGCCATGTCCCCATTTAGTTAAAGCCACCATCCCATTCTAACCAACTCATGTATACACACACAGATCTGTACGTACCATAAATGCATACTTGTCAATCACATGAATTACGGAGCGAAATGGAATTTTGCTTGTTAAAGTGTGACCATGATACACAATAGGTTCATTGTTGGTGCCATCCCAGCAGTCAATCTCCAGGCAACGGCATCCTTTTAACAGAGCACTTCAGAAGAACAAGAGAAACAATTTTGCAGCCAAAAGAAAGATAGCAAACTTTTTTATACAAGTTGCTGTGTTTCTAATTACAAGCACAGGGATTAATTACAGAAAAAACACCTCATTTTCACCATAAATAGAAATCCTACAGAATTATATGAGACAGACATACTTTCTGTTTCTGCCTATTTTAGGTGTGTGTTATTTAATAAACTTTATTAGACCTTTAAAGAATATGGGATTACCTGCATTATCTTCCTTAAAAGGCTAAAAATCAAAGATTTCAATTAAGGAATTTTGGAACAAAGGCAAATTGCCACTTAAAATAAAAGAATAAATATTTTCAATGCTATTTTGTGCTACTATTCCAAACTTGCTTAGAATTTTGAGAATCACTATATTTAAAAATCTATAGTACTTGGAGAATCAGGTTGCACTTGGTCTTTACATAAAACAGTTCCTCTCCCCAGACCACATTTCTAAGAGTGCTAAAGTTTCTGAGACACCCTGACTTTACTGCTTTAATCTGAATATGTTAGTGTCATCCCTTAAATTCTTAGGTTTCTAATATTTGACTTGCAACTAACTGAAACATTTCTTATAAACTGTTTTACTTAATTACCAAGCTGTCTTTTACATCCTGCTTTTCACACATTAACAATATGTCAAATATGCCTTTAGCTGATTTTAGCATTTTCCTCACACATATAGGAGATAAAGAGAGAGGGGGTTATACCTTCTTTGCAATTACTTTCAGCAAGGCAGCATTAACATAATGGAATTTTAAATACTGTTAGAAATTCAGTACTGTTTCTGATGGTTGCAAGTCACTAAAGAACATCAAGAGAGCAACCAAAAAAAAAATTACAAAGTGTTCAGATAGATGATGATTCCTGCTGCTTTCTCTTCATTAAAGTAGTACAAATAATTCTGGACACATCTCCTCCTAATTCTTAATACATCCTGCCCTCTCAGTGTTGCATTTACTACACAATTAATTTCTTTCTTCCCTGTCTTGGCAATAAGGCATCCTGGTCATCATCCTCTTGGAGTCACACACTGCACAGGTTCCTCTCCCTGCTGCCTACTTGAATGCCCATGTTTTGTTGTTTTTGTTGTTTCTAACCTGCCCACACTGCAACATGCACTGAACACAGATACCCTTGACACAGACATACTCCAGCACACATCTTCTACATTGAACAGATCACAGCTTGCCCAGGAATTTTACATTTCTTTCAGGGAGTTATTTATTTTTTGCATGGCACGTTGAGATTAAAAACTGATTTAATCGTGTACTGTACAATATACTATAGATTCCATTTGCTGCAAGGTTGATTTTCTGAGATGTAAGTGAAAAAAATAGATTGCTTCCAGACTATGAACAGATGGTTTGGCAAATATATTGAAAAGTGTACACACAAAATAAAATACCACTCTCATTTCAACTTGTATCTTTGATGGCTTTGTCCCTTATTTCCAAGTAGGATTGTATGTGACTTAGCATTAATTTAAAAAAAAAAAAAAAGCCAAAGAAAGTTTAAAATATTAAAAATTATGTCTATATACCTGGTATAGCCCCATAAGTGACTGGGTCCCATTAGCTGGTCAGCTATCAAGTAGGTGTTGTGAGAAGATGAAATAAAATAGTCACATAATGGCTGGTTCATATCTTGATAGACGGTCTTGTGCTGGCTTTTAAATATTGAACATTCGTCTGAGTTCAGGTATCTTATAAATCCTTCAAATGACAACTGCCTTTTCTTCCTCACTGAACAAAAACAAAAGGAAAAAAAAATAAATCTCTGTTGTGAAGCCACTCTGATGCACTTTCTGAAATTTTTAATAGCCAATTCTGAACACTGCTGAAGGTTATACAGCACAAAGCTTTCCTGCAATTTTAAAATTCATACCAAATGTATAAACAACACAAACATCAGATACGTGTGACTCTGGAGCTGAATTGCTGTGGTTCAAACTTCTGAGAGGAAAAAAATGTGTTTTGACACTTTTATTCTTCTATGGACAGCACTAAGAAGAATTTTCAGTAGTCCTAATTAAATATAAATAAAATATTTGTCATTTACTTTGGAAAGTAACATGCCAGACAACGTGTTAAGGGAATCTTCTCTTTTAAAAGAACCAGGATTGTTCTCTAAAAAGTCAGAAATTCTCAATATAATCTTGCAGAAACTATGACTTCTAGCACCAAATGTCTTTGCCAGGGGTGGAAAATTCCAAATAAATATTGATCAAATCATGTTTAGAAATATTTGAAATAAAAATAGCATTGTAACCAAAGAAATAACTGTCTACACAGATGAATTGCAAATCAAGCCTATTACACTACTATATTTATAACAAAATGAACTAATTGAGTCCATACCAGTGATAGTCATCCCATTTGTTTTGGTTTTGACTGATTTAATGGCAAACAGAGCCATTACACTGCCAGCTACTGCTCTCAATGTCATGTTTGTAATGCAGTCATTTTACAAATGATATAATCTCAAAAGTTAGATTTGCTTCAAAATATAGTTTGAATTAGTGAGGGATTTTGCTCAGTTCTTACTCTAAAATAATTTTATTGTCACCGTTAGGCTAGTAGTTAACAATAAGTAAATAATCCAAGATTATTTTATGTTAATAATAGTTTAGAAGTCGATGTATACAAACTTGGGGACTGGAAATACCTGTAGGAAAACCCCCTTTTCTGCCCTGGTAATTCTTACTGCAGCTATAAGAATCAGAATGTACAAGTTAGAATTGCAATTATCGATCTTTGGTGTGTGACAGACTGGAAGTTTTACACCTGGATGAGAATTTACAGAAAATAATTGTTTCTCAATTACACAGGTCTTTGAACTAGAAAACTTGCAATGTTTTACAATGATAAAGAAAAACAGAAGGGCATCCAGACATCAAACATGCATTCACCCAACAACTTATTCCTAACAGAAGTCTTTCTGAAGTTATTCTTCCAGTCTTCCATTGATGAAGAATCCACAGACAACCCAACAAAAGCATTTCAACTGCTAAATAACCTTGTTAGGAAATTTTTCATAATTAGGAAACAGAAATTTACCCTGAAACTTCCTTGCTGTCCAAAATATTTGTTCTGTTTGGTATTATTCCTCTCCTCTTTTTTCACACTTTTTCTCCTATGAACACTGCTTTTGCACTTCCCACTTTCCACTCCTTTCCTCAAAAAAAATTCCAATCCAGGGCATTTTCTGTTTCAGATTTCTGATAATTTTCGTTTTTCTGCTATCCATCTGTATTGTTAATCTTTCATAGGAGAAAACAGGATACTATTTCTTCATGGAATGTCCTGACAAACTGCTACTCACTTTTACCATCTTAGAAGGGTTTACGTATTTATTATTTTCTCCTTTTTTTTTCTAGTCACTGACAGTGACTAGTTCTTTAGATGTTCCCTTTCTAAAACAAATATTACATTTGATCTTTTCCAGTCTTTCAATTCATCATTCATTTCCCCCCTGTTTTCAAAAGTAACCTTTGACTTGTATTAGTCAAGCTTGTTACAATTTTCTAAGAACTTGGATTTGTCAACCTGTCTTCACTGACCTGATTACATCATTTAAGAAGGTCCTACCCTGTTCCATCCATATTTTTGACTATCTTACTCAGATTAATAATATTAATAATATTACAGAACCGACTGTACTTATTGCATCGGGAATTTCTTTGGTCTTCTTTTAGCTGAGAGATTTGCAGGATGACTTCTTGCAGCCTTGATGACTCTTGAAAAGTGAATCCTATAGATTTATCCACATGCACGTGGTATATTGTTCTATACTTGTAACAACTGGATTAAATTTCTACTGTCTGGATCTTTAAAAAACATTTTGAATTTTTTCACATTACTCAAAACAGAATACACTCATCCTGTATGTTTTGCCTCTAATGAATTACATGAGCTGTCTGGATTTCATTTTGGATTATTTTATTTTTCATGGTCTATAGATTTCTCTGAGCAATTACAAGTAGAGCTAGTAACTATTTGTGTGTGTGTGTGTGTACATCTTTTATGTTCTACCTTTTCTGCATTTATTTATTAAATTAGTGAAAAAATACTGGCTTTTCAGTCTTGCTTTTTTTCTGAATTATTTATGATGTTTTCCTGGCTGTTCTTGTCATCGACAAAAGTTAACTGCAATATTCTCAAGAGAAATTAATGTTCAAGCAAATATGCTAATGACCATAATCCCCAAAAAATGAACATCTAACATTGTTTTGTTAGTCAAGATGTAAGCTCATAGACTTCAGTAAAACATTCAGCTCATGTCTCCAATCAACAGACTAAAAATCTTTGTATTTTTACAGAGCTTACATTTCTGAGGAATAGCCCAGCCATGCTATTTTCTGACCACTTACAGACATTTTCTGCTTCTACATTAAAGGAAATGGGAATTCATCTCCATAACTATTCCACAGTGAAAAGACTTTCATCAAGACCTTACATTTCTCCCCTGGAGGAACCTCAGTCTTTTTCTCCATTAGGACCTTTTAGCAGTAGTTAGTGTGCACACACATATCCATTTGTTGTAGAAAGGGAAGGCAAGAAAAGATTTCTGCCTTCTCCTTGCCTCTTTTTGTTCACAAAGTTCAATGATTTCTTTTGTCTTGCCCTCCTCTTTTGGATAGTGTACAATTCATTTTATTAACAATATTCCTTTATATTGTTTGGGGTTTTTTTAAATCTGATTTAAGATAAAATTATTTTTCTCATTCCTCCTGTTAGGGTAAACTCCAGCTCTGCCATATATACAAATACTGTCATGTCAGAGAGGAATTATGGATATTTGAACCTGGGTATTTGAAAAACTTGGATTACATTATACATTATTTTCAGAGTTTATTACATTCCATTTTTCTTATTTACCTTGGAATTTCTTTGAAAATGTTTCTCTTCAGAAAGAAAAAATGGAAAACTATCACAAGATGTTTGTTGCCCTGAAGGCCTTTCGAGTACCCACAATGAGGCAGACAAACCAAGCAAGAAATCACTCTGCACTGGCCAGAGCCTCCTGCAAGACCCATTTCCTCCTGAAGGGACTGAGTACAACCTGCAGCCCTGCCAGGGTCTGGGAGAGGTGTCTGGACTGAAATAGAGACTCAGGAGTGGGGAGGAGAAGAGCCTGAACGGAATGTGAGACTAGGAAATGTGGAGAGAGAGATGTTTCCCATGTTTTTAAATGTATGTGAGTGCTCTTTGCTTCCAGAGAGCTAAATGAGTAATTAAATGTCTATGGTACTTGGGACAGAGAGAGTGGAGTGGGTACAGATACATTTGCTGGGAATTTTAGGGGTGAACTCATGAGAAATACTTGCAATCACAGACAAGGGTTTTACTCTGCTATAATGGAAGGAGGAATCTTTCAGTCATTAAAAGGCAGAAACATCATCAGATGGAATTTCATACTATGAAATTTGACTACATCAGTATGAAACATTCATGCTCTAAGGGAACAGTAAAGAGAGAAGTATTTCCTTGACTAAAGTTATAATACACTTAATTCTTTTCTAGTCTCAGTTTATATTCTAGGGAGGCTTTTTCTCCCTTACCCACACTTACAACTGGTGCATGCTGGAATAAAGTATCTATCTGAACAGCAGTTCAGTTTTCTAAGGGTTTATATCTCATAATCACCTTGTCTTGAATTTTTTCCCCGAGACTAGACCTTTACACATCTTTTCATAATCTGATATATTGTGTCTCTCAAATCCAGCCACAGCCATTGTCTTTGTTGAGATTTTTAAGCCATCTTTCTTACTTCACATGATTTTTTATGAAATCTGTGGGAGTTTGGCAGAGATGTCTCCTTTATTAAGTTTGATTTACCTTGGCCAATGGGATCAAATGCTCTCTTCTGTAAATTTATGCTCTACATTCAGCTCTGTCTCGCATACATCAAAAATCCAAAAAAAACCTTCACGACTGTGTGCACTAGGAATAAACTGCGAATGTTTTTTTTTTGCTTCACAAATACATTCTGGATTACTCAAAGTCCTTGTCTGACAGATGCACCAGGCTTATATTGTTATTTACAAAGCAAGCTGTTTTTTTTAAGACAGGATTGCATTTTTGCCCTGTTTTTGTATTGCCTAGCAGGAAAATAGGCAGGAATAGAGTCCTTGAATGGCTCTACATTGTAAATAATACTGGGATGCACTTTCTTATCCTCACTGTGCCTCTAATCCTATCCATGTAAATGAGCAGAATTTTTTTTAAAAAAGACATATATACCAAGCTTAAAAAAAAATTATTTAGTTAGCATGTTTTCTTTAATCTCATTTAATGAGTTGAGTCTTCTATTCAAAGCTAATAGTAAAATGGGAAGATAATGGAATGTTTGGGAAGAATAAAACTCTCATTGGGGTGCTAGTAAGACACAACTGTCAGGTGTGAATCACATATTTTGTGATCAATTCCATAGAAATGGCTCTTTCTACCAAAAATGCAAGGTTTTAGCACACACGTGAAAAAACCTGTTAGTGTAGTATTTTGACATTAGGCATCTAAATTGTATAACAAGAATGAAAGATTAGTTTATTCCATACTGTCCTGAGCTAGCTACAGTACCTACCGAGAATAAATTCAAAGTCATCTGGCTCAATAGCTTTGAAAATCTCTCTGCAGAAATGTTAGGGATGCACTGGATGCTATAAATGGATTTATTTAAATTAGATGTAAAATGTAGTCATTGTTTTCATCCTAATCTTGACATAGCAGTGCTATCACATTTATGAGAGAATGGTCATTACTATTAGCAAACCTGTCAATCAAATGTCAAAGCCTGGCCTTTTCCCTTTTTGTAAGACACAGGGAGGGCAAGGGTGACAGATGAGTCCAACAGATCATCCTGATGAATAATGTTCTGTAGCAAATTCAGAACGACACTTACACAAAATGGTCTATCACAATACCATATGAATCATCTCTCATGTCAATCATAACTGGAACTTTTCAAGAAATATGTTTGAGTGGGAGTATGAATTCACTCAAAGGAGCATGAACAATACAGAGGTTATTTTGTTCAGCGAGATTATTTCCAATAACAAGACAAACAAATTTATCACAGGTGAAGAAACAAACAAGAATTTGTCTCAGCATCTGAAATTTCAACCAGACATTAAATTAAACCTATAGAAACTTCAGTTCATATTTTTAAAGGTGTTTTCTAATGGACTGAAGATTATTCATTGTTTAACTGTGCTATAGATTTGAACTTTCCCATCAAAACAGGTGACACAAAATAAAAGGAACCTTTTAAGCTGGTAATTTGAACAATTAGTAAACATTAGCTGCTCTGAAAGAGCAGAATATGTTTAATAAAATATAGTTAAATTTGAAAGGCAGCCTTAAAGAGTAAAGGCATAAGGAGTCACATGTTTTTATTACTGGACAGTAAGTGCCTCTAAATGAAACACCCAATGTTCTTCTGTTTCTCATTGAAAAAGTGGCATTTTCCATTTTCTTCTTCCACCACAGGTCAGCATAGAAAATCCAGTGCTATTATCCCAGAAGAAATATTTTCCCCTTGGGTTTGTTTTTCTTAACCACTTATCAATTCCACCCGTTTTCAATGACTGGGAACCAAGGAAACGAAAGAATTGAACATATTCCACTGAATAAAGTAACAGCTTGCAGCAAAATGCAGTTCTATCCTTTTCCTAGCTGTAAATTTTGCCACAAGTTGAAATCAGTGACGCTCAGCAGAAGTGTTACACCCCAACTTGAGGCACCTTTAAATAGGTGAAGAACATGTTACAGATTTATGAAGCCCTCCTCATCTCAGCATTCTAGTGATTCACAAAAGGTGACCAGGCACCTACAAAAATTTTCCACAGTGCCCCTGCAAGGAAGTCAGAAGGACATAAAAGTCTTGTCTGAGGCCTTGAATTTTCACTAAGTGACTCAAGGGAGAGAAGACAGTGTAACGAGCAGAGAAGAAAAATGGCAGATATGGACTTTAAGAAAAACAAATTGAAAATGGTTTGTAATGTGCTGAAGAACAGAATTTGTAGAAGGACTAGAAATAAAAAGATAAAGAAATGACAGAAAAAAGAACAGAGCAGAGAAAGGAGGGCACCATAAAAAGAAATTAAAACACAGGAAGAAAACATAATAAATAGATGAAAAGACATGCTTTTAAAGAAATAAATATATGAGGTTTAGGACAACACAGTCATTGAGAGAAGCACGAGAAATAAGAGCTAGATATCAAATAGTTAAACTGTACATACCTTCATCAATGGGTTCATACTTCATAATAATTTCTAAGGCAGTTGTTTCATTAGCTTCAGTTTGAAATTGTTCTTTTATAAGAAATTTAAGGAGCTGGCTGTCAGGTAGAATTTTGCCATCTGTTGAGTAAGCCTTGAATAGTTCTTCAAACTCAGGCCTGTGTACAAGAGCTCGATAAATTGCTCTGAAGTCGTCCATGCTAATAATATTTCCTGACTGTTTGTCAATAGTTTTCTGAGGGAAAAAAGCAACCAAAATTTATTAAAAAAAAAAAGAAATTAATGAAACAACATGCAATTATACAAATTATGCACCAAACACTCTTTTATAACTGACCATAAGAGTGAGCATCATAGAAGAATCCTCAGGCAACAGTGACTACAATCAGATTACACTCCTCAACTTTTAGATGACACTTTGTGTGCTACAAATATTTTATGTAAAGTAAAATGGACCATATGACACAATTAGCATCTAAATAAGTGCAATAAATTTAGATTTAATGCATTTTTAATATTCAAACACATTGTTGAAAATCTTTAAAATGCTATGCATTAAAATAAATGTGCAGCATAAAACTTATCAAGTGGAAAATATATTTAGTATAATACCTCTCCAACAGCTATTTACACCATATTGTAAATACTGTCAGTCAAATTTGCACACAAAATCAGCAACCAGTAATCTTAAAAATGAAATAAGGATGACCAAATTACCAAGAAATACAAACCTTTCAACACTTCAATAAACGAAGTTTATTGTTTCACAACAAAACAATATTCAAGTTTGAAGACAAGATATTTTGTAAGAACCTATGACACCATGTTCTAATCTTAACAAGCCAGAATGTTTAACTTAGATTAATTATTCACACTTTCAGAATTCTTGAATTGTAAGCTTGTTTTCATACAGCTTACAGAATGTTAGCATAGTAATTAATTTCTGTGTTTCAGTATAAAAGTCACTAGAAAAGTTAAAAGGCCACAAAAGAATTTGAGCAGAATAATGCTTTTTTACCATTTCTGCTTTTTACATTTTTCACAGGTTTAACAATTCTATTTTTCCTTTAAAATTTTCTACTTAAAATAAGTAACTGCATATATATATAAATAAGCATAGAAATAAATATATGTCTTGCATATATATAAACATAATATATAAAAATATAAATATAATATATATAATATATAAATATAAATTGCATTTCTATATAAATATAAATATAAATATATTAAATATATTAATATATATTAATATATTAATATATAATATATATTAATATATTAATATATAATAATATTTATATTAAATATATAAATATAAATATAAATATAAATAGAAATAGAAATAGAAATTTATTAAAACATTAATAATATAATATAATATAATATAATATAATATAATATAATATAATATAATATAATATAATATAATATAATATAATATAATATAATATAATATAATATAATATAATATAATATAATATAACCATAATAAGATATAATATGTAATACGTATATTAAGATATAATAGCATATATATAATAATAGATAACATATATTCTATTATATAAACTATATAATATATACTATGTATATTAATATTATTTATTAATATATAATATAAAATATAGTATATGCTATATGCTGTATATTGTATATATGTTATATATTAGTTAATTATGTACTGATTAATTAATTAATATCAATACAGAAATATAAATGTTTCTATCATTTTAGCCTGATTTTTGCTTAAAACCTGCCAAATCAAGAGAAATCTTCTGACAAAATTGCTCACAAAAACCACAAATGGCAATCCACTGCCTCAGTGATTATGACTGTAAACTGATGACAATTCTCAGTTGTTGGCTCCTTAAACTGAGATGCCAAAGACACCACGTTCCAGCATCCAAACATCCAAACATGGCCCTTACTATGGCTGCTTTGGCTTCCACAGAAATGTCTAGAAGCAGGAAATTGCTTACTTGAGCTCTGGCTGCTCTTTGATCAAGAGATTGGATTACTGCTAAATTAGATTGGTTTTGAAGCCATACCATGAAAGCCAAAAGTTTAAAGATCTGGTGCCAGTTCCTTCCTATGCAGTAAAGTTCTTTCTGCACTTCTGAATAAGTACAATAGGAGTAAAAATATATTAAATAACTGAAACGAGTACAAAATTAAATTTCATGAGGAGTTCTAGTGAAAAAATCTTACAAATGAGTACTTCAGTGTTTGCTTTGAGTTTGCAAAAGAGAATAATAATGATCATTATTAACAGAAATCACCAGCAAGAAAATATTTCTGTACAAATGCTAATTATACACATTTCATTACTGCTGAGAAATTCCCCATCTAAGGTTGATTTCTTCCATCCAATTTTTAATGTTCTTAACAATGCTGCAAATTTGCTTATAACCATTAAGCAGGAAAAGAAAATACCAACTTCTTTTGAAAATAAACAGTCTATCAGGACTTGGAGGATGTTCACTTAGTTACTGGCACAAAGAGAAGCTGGACAAAAAAGTAAAGTTTCTATTTTAGCTGCCTCCTGGTGAAATACAGGCAATAATACTACACAAAAGAACTCTTCAAATTAAAGTGATAAAAATCATGTCACTACTATAAAAAGATATTGTAAATTTTTGGGGTAGATTTTTATCATTCCTATTTTTATTAATGCACATCAAATTTTTGCTGTTCAGAAAAAGAAGAGACAAAGTCTTGAGAGAAATTAGATGAAAATTTATTATTCCTTAAAACCTTAATGTTCATAATTCTGATACTGCTCAAAAGAGTATTACAGTAAAATAAGCTCAAAGAGAACAGAGAAGAAAAAAAGCTGATTATTCCTTAAAATTAGCTTTCTATAAAATGTATTTTGCTATGTATAACCATTAGATTAACTGCTGATGTGCAGTTAATTACAAAGATGTCAGTAACATCCAGAATGCTTTGGATTTTTACATACTGTTTCGCTGATGAAATATTTGAACCCCTCAAACTACTGAACCCCTGTAAATCTTTCTCAAATAGCATAGGGCACCTAACAGTACTGCTATAAATAACTAGATCAGGCTATTGGGTATAATATGTTGTTAAATACAACTAGATCAGACTTCTTCTTTGCAGGTCACTTCCCTCAAATCTCCTTTTCTCTTCCCACAGCTGACCATCTCTCACATTCCTGCCAGAAACCAAAGTAGGGGGAAGATAGAGGAAACAACGAGAAATATTTTTAAGTTCTCAAGAGATCCTCTAGCTTTGAAACTTTCTCCATGCAGTGAAAGTTCAAAAAACCACAGGAAGCCTCTTTAGCCAGGGTTGAGCTCATGCTGTTGGTTCTACCTTGGTTTGAGAAGGCAAACAATGAGAGAGGAAGACAGGGTGAGGAAAGCTTAGTGCCTTCCTTCTTATGACCTTTCTGACTTGCCATAGTTAATTGTCTCTGCCAAATCAGGACAAAATTTGCCAGCTGGTTGCAACATTCTCAAAAGAATCATATCTATAAAGGTGAAAGTAAGTAAATATACATGTATTTATATAAATATATATATATATTTATATATATATACACACTTGTTTTCATTCCCTTAGGGAAAAAGCATTACCAGACAGATGGGGTTTTTTGGGGGGGAAATGATGTAAAGGGAAAATCTTAGATATTTTGAGTCATTACATGAAGAAAATATGTATCCAGTACTCATTTGTTAGTATTTGCTCACTGAGACAAGATCTGCTTGGCAGTAGTTTGCTTGCCTACACTAAATGAACTTAAGTCCAGCTTCTAGCTGCATCATGTCATCTTCACAGAAATATCTTAAAAACTGCCACCTCTCAAGGCCAAATCCATTCCCAGGGAGTTAGAGAGCGATTCCCACCCATTCAGGCACACCTCTTAAATATTACAGGAGAGGTATAGTGGAGAAAGGAATGAATGTGTGCTGGATCTAAAGCCTGGACAGCTCAGAGAAATCCCAATTGTCCTCCTGGAAAGAGGATTTTGAGAAGATTGCTCTCATGGCTCTGTCCAGAATCAGACAGACATGTCTGGGCTCATTAGCTTGACCAGAGAAGCTGAATAGGATGAAACCAGAATGCTTTAACTTTTCTCAAGCGCAGACATGTTACAAAAAAAAACCTGGGAATCCAAACCAACATATTTTCCATCTTACACTAATTTGTTGTGGAGAAAAGACAGAGTTATGTGGGTGTCAGTCTCTCCGAGTAACAAGCAGTAGGACAAGCAGGAGTGGACTCAAGTTGTGCCAGGCTATTAGGAAAAATTTCTTCACTGAAAGTGTTGTCAAGCATTGGAACAGGCTGTCCAGGGAAGTGTCTGCGTCACCATTCCTTGAAAGTACTTAAATGCTTGCAGATGTGGTGCTTAGGGACAAGTTGCAGAGGTGGACTTTTCAATGTATTAATGGTTGGACTCAGTGATCTTAGAGATACCTTCCAATCTAAAGGCTCATGATTCAAATTCAAACCCTGGGTTATCTATTTTACACAGACATGAAAGACCTGGAGGAGGAAAATTCTTTGCTGATTTTGCACACCACACTAGCTTGAAATACATTTCCCAAAAAATTAACTTGAAAAAAATCAGCAAACATATGATGTGTGTAACTGAACTTCTAAACCATTCATTGCTTAATGTACATACACCTTACCTTGAAAATATGTTTTAAATGGTCTTCATCAAATTTTATTTGCATTTTTTCAAGCAGCCTCCTGCAGCCCTCTAAATCAACATTCCCATTCTTGAAATCATTCTGAATTGTATTCCAAAACCACGTATGAGACGTCAGGTTAAGGAAGATTCTGGCCAATTAAATTGCCTTTTAATGGAGGGGATGGGGGGGAAAAGTTTAATTTTATTAAACCTAAGAAGATTGTGCTTCCCTTTCTTCATACTCTAGAACATCCTTGCATTCTGCCCTCTGAGAATGCAGCAGGCCCCAAGGTGTGCAGGAAGAGATTTCTGCTCTGTCCTCAAAGTCCCAGAGAGCAGTGACAGAAGGGCCGAAGGGAGGGTGTGATCAAGGGGTGGTCAGGGTGCAAAAAGGGCTGCAGTGAGAGGAGGGAAACGTGGGGAAGCCGAGGGGATTCAGCAGGCTCAGGGAATGGTGGGGAGTGCCAAGAAACACCAGGGAACGAGTGCTCCCAGCACTGTGCCCACCCAAACATTATCAACCGGCCCTGGCTGACAGGACTGGCTGCCCCAGGCCCTCCAGGGCATCCCCTGTGTGCCCAGGCCTGAGGGGAAAGGGCCATGTCAGGGGCATCCCAATGGCAGCTGTCACAGGGCAGCGAGAGCAGAGGAAGAGGAGAAGGTAGAAGAAGAAAAGGATATCTGTTCTCATCCATGGTGGCTGTGCACCGCCTGCTCCAGGCCCCTCACTGCAGTGGCATAGCCGAGATCTCACTTGGGCTCACAGTGGGCTCCTCATGCCACTGTGACCTGACAGAATGGCATGGAATGTTCACTCCCCCATCCTTCCAGTGTCGCTCCAGTGTTGCTCTGGTGATGTCACAAACTGCAGGCGCCCAGCACAGGCCCCTTCCTGCCCCCGCTCCACCACCCTGCCACCATCCTGTGCCTTTTCCTTCCAGCACAAAGTGTCCCCAGGCCCTGCCCCTGTCTCCCACCCATTGCTCCACCACCCTGCCACCATCCTGTGCCTTTTCCTTCCAGCACAAAGCGTCTCCAGGCCCTGCCCGTCTCCCACCCTAAGGATATCCCACACCCACAGCACGTCTGCTGGCAGGAGCTGTGTGGGGCAGAGCAGGCCTTTTGCAGCCAGCCGTGCCAATGTCCTCCAGGGGAGCTTGGCCAGCTTGGCCGAGGTCTCTCTGTCCCGGTCCGAGGTGACAAGCTGGTGAGGCAGAGGCTGCCAGCACAACATCTTCCCCCAGATAACCAGGAGCACTGTGCTACCAACCCACTGCAGAGACCTGGGGGGAAATCCCTTCTTTGGGCCTTGGGGAACCAGCTGGCTTCACGGCACAGGGTGATGGTGGATGTTGAGAGCTGTGGGATGCCACCCCAAAGTGCTGGGAGGCCACCCAAGCTCCCACTTTCCTGCTGGGAACTTCTCTGTCCTCAAAACCAGCCTGGGCAAGAGCAGCTGTCCATGTCCTGCTTTGAGGCACACCAGTATCAGCCTTCAAATCACTGGGACAGCCCTTGGAAATCAGGCTGGACTTACACCCTGACTCCATTTCCCACTCGTTTTACAGGAATTCTTCCCCAGGCAAACTGCTTCGAAGTTGCCAGCTTCCGTGTAGCTGTCAGCAAGCCTGAGTGAGACTCGAAATGTGACAGACCAAAGGCAGTTTGCCACAGATTTTATGCTGAAGTGCCTCAATGCTTACTGAAATACCAGCTTTGATACGATGGCCTAAATAAAAAATGGGGGAAAAAAGACAAAATGGAGTTATTTAATTGATTTATTTCTGGATCACTCAGGAGAGTACAGAGTCTTCCATCAGTCAATCACCACTTTAAAAATAATTCAGGTCTGCAGTGACTGGAAATAATTTGTTTGGGTTTTTTTTTTTCACTTTCTTCATGTACTTTTTAAGTACTTTACCAGGAATAGTCAAAATGTCAAAGGCAGCAGAGTGCTCCAGCTGAGATAGCAAGCAAATTCTTACTTTCCTTCGCAGTTTTAACCAAAATTATATTCATTTTTGTAATTTCACACCAAATGAAGCATTGATTATAAGGAATCTAGTAAGGAAGATCAGCAAAGACATTGGGACATTATATCTAGATTTTTTTTTTTTATTGCTAGTGAAACCTTGTAAATTCAGCCTTCAGGCTTTGCTTGTGCATATATCTCTGAATCCCTTATATAGATACATGAACAAAGAAAAGATCAGGACACTGGAGGAATAAATTTCTTATAGCTAGTGCAGAAGATATTTCAGGACTGACCAGGGATGTAGGCTGGGTGTTGCAGCATTATAGAATAAAGAAATGCCATTCCCCTCTCCCAGTATTTATTACAAAGGTCAAAGGAATGCATGTGATTTTGGTTTACTTTCAAACTATGATAGTGATTATTTCCTAACATTTATCACAGATTATTACAAATGCCTACCATCCTTGCTGTTTTCTGTAAACATAACTTTTAATTAGAGTTTCAACAGAAACAAAGTTTAATTGCAAGAACTACTGTAAATACTACACTTTAAAAACAAAAGGTGTAAACATTCAAGCATTATTCTTGCACATATTAGATGTTTTCATTGTAAGCATAAGATTTTGCTGTTGTTTATCATAGCTGGTGGGAATTGCAGTGCCACATGGGTCAAACACACCCTTTTGTAAATACTCATTTGTGGCTTTATAGATTCACTGCTGACTGACCATGATTGCTCTCATTGTCTTGGTTTTAAAATGTCATAAAGAACTATGCATTGATATGGTTTCAAGGAGAAAAAACTGTGCAAAAATGGGCATCTTCAGATTACTCTTGTGATGACAAATGAAGATTTTGCATACTTACTGCCCTCTGATTTGGGAGGTTCCTTTCTCTATGTATCTGGATATGATAATAAATATCCCAGAGAAACCAATGCAGTTGAATAGAGAGAAAGATGGAGCACAGAGAGCATTTTCTGTGCTCCCTCCGTTCTTCAAAGAGAGCTGCATTACCTTTGGGTCATTCTCTTTTCACCCCACAGCTGCTACTGAGATCCATCCAACACCAATCCAACCCTTTAGTGCCTATTTCCTGCTGGAGACCATTCAATGAACAAGTAGCTGTCTTTACATGAAATTTGGTTGAAAAAGTGATTATTTCTTTATTGAAAGTAGGAGTAATTTTATTAAAAATGTTATACAATCCAGGGCTGCTATAGTGAAGATGGCTTATTGGGCGTGTAGTTTATGTCTTTATATCTGCAGTACCAGAAAATAGAAGAAATTTTGGCCATAGATGTAAGTGCTCACAGAAACAGATATAACACTAGAAATTCTGGATTGGAAAAAAATCACTTTTTCACAAATATTGAGCATGAACAAATAATAAGGAACAACAAAGAATGATGAAAAAGATGGAACAGTTAAATGACTTTCAGTTTCAAGATTTATTCCACCAGATCAATCCCTTATGAGACATGATTTTGCAATACATTGTTTTGTTCTGTAGAATTAAATTCTGTCAACTTTAAAATGCTGTTTCTATATAGAAAAACTGTAGCAAAGAGTGCAATAATAAAAAGCATTTAATATTGTAGTATCAGTCTATCAGCCTACCTTTATGAACTTCTCATTTTCTTTCAATTTCCTTTCTCTAGAAAAGAGGGGATCTATGAAACCAGAATTTGTAACAAAAGCTGCTCAGAAGGATGAAATTTCAGCAGAATAAATGTTCTGATGTCACTGAAAATGCCTACTCATTTTTAGCAATGCTATGAAATTAATTTGAAGAAGGTAATTACAAAACAGGCTTTGCCAATTTTCCCTCTACATTCTCCAGGATGGGCTTTGATTTATTTTATTTCATTTTATTTTATTTTATTTTATTTATTTTATTTATTTTTTTTTTATTTTTGGAACTTGGAAATTTGAGAAAGAATAAAGGTTATGAGAAGAAACTAAAGGTGTACAACTCCATGGAAAACTTCACTGAACTTTTATTTATACATTTTTATGGCTCTGAATGTCTTTGAGACTTAGTTGCAACTGCTCCCTTTTTTGTCTGTAAGTGATTTTTTGTTGCATAGGGAATATGCCAACTTTCATTATTTTTATTCCTGAAATTGCCTCCTGTTCTCTCTAATGCTTTGAAAACCATTCACATTCTTATAGCTGCTTGTGAATCCCTCTCTTTTATTTTTTTTTTCAGTTCCCTGTATTTTAAAATTTAATGAAGGATTGACATGTATAATATATGCATATTTATATACACAACAAAAACAAAAATTCAAGTTTTCCACTGCAGTAAGGAGTTCAGAACACCTTTTTTTCAGAACACAAATTTCAATTCTTCAAGAATGTCTCGGGCCCTTCTCTAGTTAGGATGTGATTAAAAATGTATTTTTGTACTCTCTACAGGGGAGGCATTGGAGATGGATTCATATTCTGAAATTCCATTCCAAGCATCATAAACTCAGCAGTGCTGGTATCCAGGCTGCCTGGAAAAATTATATTATGGCAGCTGCATGTACACACTGTGTTATTTCTAATTCATTCGAGTTCCCTTCCTCAGGATAAATGGCAATTACAGCGGCTCTCTGGCTGTCAGTAGTACATGACACCACTGTCATTGTGTCTGCTGAGCAGTTATTTTAGTCTCTGTTCGCTCCAGAGGTTACACATTTGGTTTCTTCAGAAAAATACACCCAGTGTGGCTTATTCATTAGAACAGCCTCATGCTGCCTCCTGTGCTGAGCCACAGAGCAAAGGCTGAGCAGAGGGAGTTGCATTTCTTGCTGCCACCGCCCTGGCTGTAAGAGCTCTGGGGCACATGTGGGGAGGAGAGGACAAGAGCAGGACAGGGAGTGCCCAGGTGCCAGCTGAGGATGAAAGGGACAGGCGGGAACCCTCCTGCTACCCAGGGGAACAGTCCTGGTACTCCCTGAAAAGCCTCCTGTGGCAGTGCATGACCCTGGCGCGTGGTGGCTCTTCTTACGTTCTCATCATCCTTTCCCACTGCCTCTGCTTCTCAGAAGATGTGTTTCTATTTAAAGAATTAATTACCACTCTATTGTCTTGTCTTGTGTTGTTATGTCACCCTGCAGCAGGTTCAGGGCTGCTGTGTCAGTGACAGATCCCAAGGTGCAGGATGGAGAGCAGCACTTCTCTGTCTGAGGTCTCTGTTTTAACAGGGAGCAGGGAGAGCAGAGCCCAGCTCATGAGACATCCTTGTTGTGTTGTAAGCCTTGCAGGATTGAGTTCTTACTTTTTTGGGTAAATTGTGGTTGTAATACAGCTTTGGTCTAGTTAAATGTAGCCCTATTTGCCTGAATAAAACCAGGCAACTTCACACGGGCAGTGTCTGGGCTGTCCTCGCTGACCAGGTGGTGCAAAATGGCTCAAGCCCAGCTCCTCATCCCCTGCTCAGGTGAAACACCACAAAATAAGGAGGTCAGATGGATATTGAGGAGAGGTTTTGCTCACCATTACCTGATTTACAGTGGTAAAAGGCATCTTTTCCCTGCTGTGATTCCCTGCTGTCTCTGCAGGGCAGGTAAACCACATTACCAGCTTCAAGGACACACCTTTCTGGCACTGAAGACAGCTGCCTCAGTGCCTCCAGCAGAAAGATGGAGCAGGATTTGCTTAGTCATTTCTTCCACGTTATGAGACTGATTCTTCTTGCTTGGAAAATGAAAAATAGCTTTTTTTCAGTGGGAATTGTATCAGACTCCTAAAGTGCATCTTAGTAGAAAAATCTATGAAAGCAATGGGTTGCATGAAAACCAACTTGGAATACATAAAGTAGAGAAAGAGGAAGAGGGAATTTATATGTGATGTTGTTTCTCTAACTTGTTTTGGAGCTGGTCAGGAAACTTGCTCTTTTTTCCCTTTGTTATTTTTCCCTTTCTCTTGGAAACTGGAGGAAAAAAAAAATAAAATCCAGTGTTTTTGACCAGACAGAACTGCAACAATAGTGAATAGTGTCATCAGTGACTGCCAAAAAAAAAACACCTCAATTATTTGTCACTCAAGCATTAATTTGCCACTGAATTTCAGACTGATGGCAATTAGTAAACAGAAAATCTCACTGGCAGTTAACAAACAGGAAGGAAAATGAGCACTGCATGTCAGACCACTTTCTTCCATCACACTCCTTATCTGTGTTTTTTAATTTCATCCCTGATTTAAGCATGGAGCAGGTTTTAATATGTTAGCTAACATGTATTTCAATATTTTACAGATTTGCTTCCTCTAAGTTGTTAACTAAAAAAAATCAAGCTGTCTGGCCTTTTTTAGGTCCTCAGTCAGCTGGTCACAATCCTGGAGTACAATTGGTCATATCCTATGAGAACAGCCGTCTGACAATAATGCTGAAACACATGAGGAACCTTGTGAGTATTTTTATCAGAATGTGTAACCTGTAAGTCCTTGCATTTGCAGAGTACTGTGAAAACATTAATCTTCAAACAGCCTTTCTGGGAGAACTAATTTCAACTCAAAGTAGTGATAGTGCTGCTCTGTCATGATTTAACAATTGGTTTTTCCCTTTGAGCTCACTCAGTATGGTTACAGGTGTGAGACAGATACAGAAACTGGGTTTCCTTAATGGCTGGTAATGGCCTTTTCCAAGAAAACCAATTTTGATACTGTTTTGGCCCTCTCAGCAGACACATTTTGATAGCAGTCAGACATAAGGCATGGTGCAGCAGCATGACTTTTTGCAGCACCTCAGCCTGGAGCTCTGGGTTGATTATCCAGACATTGCTTTCTAGTCCAGCCTGTCTATGAAGAGGGAAGAGCTCAGCAGAGGGAGCAGTGGTGAATTTTAAGGAGCAATGTCATTTGGAGGTGTGATGCTCAGCTTTGTAACACTGTCAGGAGGCTGAGAGGTAAATGTTGAGTGCTCCTGGAGCCAGGCTACGGGAGGGGAAGTTGGCAGTGCTCCTGCAGCACAGAATTCCTGCAGGTGGAATTGGCTGCTGAGGGTGACTTCAGAGATGGAGCTGGGGCTGTGTGTGAAGTGTGATCTCTCGGTGCAGGAGCGTGTCAGCTGCTCCATAATGAATTCCCTGCCTAGATGTGCTCTCGAATTCCCATGGCTCACGTCTCCAGCAATATCTGTGGCAAGAGAGCCTTTACTTGTCTAGCCTGGGGATTAGAGCAGTTATGAGCTATTGTGGGTTCTCAGTGCATACTCTATTCCACCTCCATCCCAAACTGGATTACAATCCTTTTCCTAAATGGGGCCAGATTGAGGGGCTTATGTGGGCACCAGCCAGAAATAAAATGAGGCTGATGGTTTAATTAGTGGGATGAAGCACATGAGGCTTACATAGCTCTGACTGTTTTCTGCTGGCCACTCTGGCTTCTCATTTGCAATTCAAGCATCTCCATTCTGGTCTGTAACATTCAATACTTCTCTGTCCTGAGGCTTGTTTTCTGTGTCCTGTGTGTCACTTTGACAGGTGAGATCAGCCTCTGCTGACAGGCCCAATTTATACAAACTTTACCTTCAGGATGTAGCATAAGACCCTCTTTATTTTTTGTGTTGAGCTTTCTAAATCTAAGTGACTTTGATAAACTTCTGATAAAGTTCTAATTGGTGAGAGGGGCATATCAAAGTGATTGCCATGCTGATGATATCATTGAGATTTCAAGCAGGTGGTGTGGAGATGCACACAATTTGCAGGTGTTGGAATTAGTCTTTGTTTCTCCTTGTTTCCATCTTTGTAAATGTGTAGGTTCCTAACTGTGTTCTTAGGAAGTTCTGGTCATTTAATTAAATGAAAGTAAATTACAGCATAGATAGCTGTGTAGTGCAAACATAAAATCCAGGGTTCAGTTCACTTCATTATGGAAAGGGTGCTGTGGATAGACAGGGAAAGCCGATCGGAAGATCTCGCGTTGTACGCGAAGATAGGGCCCCTCCTTCTACAATGTTCTATAACCCATAATACTACGGTGATTACGTCATCATATCTCGGTGCTATAAAAACCTAGCTCACCGGAAATAACGGCTTTTTCACCGTCCACCAGATTGGTGTTAGCGCGTGATTTGCCAGACAGGCCTGTAAGTTCAGCCGTCGTGTCACCCACGAACCGGGTCGCTACGCCTCACCCCGAGGCGACAAGTGCTGCCGAAACCCGGGACCGCTCCCCGATACACGCGGGTTCGAGCGGCCGGAGTTCAGGAGTCTCGCCGGACGCTGAGTGACGGCTGGAGCGGCAGGACCGACTCCAGCGGGGAGGACGCTCCCGTACCGCCGAGATGCAGTCGATCAGCAAGGTAGATTCGCAGCTGCATAAGCAGAGCGGTATAGACTGCAAAAAATCAAGGAATTTTGAATGCGTGGTTGTCAGATTGTTAGAATCGTGTTACCGATGATCCCGTAGATATTATTCTCCCAGATTGCTGGGATAGGTGTTCCGAGGCGCTCACAAATGACGTCTTGCGCATTAAGTCCAGCAAGTGCCTTAAAAGCTGGGTGAGAGTTACGCAAGCGCTGAGAAAAGCGCTTCACGAGCAGAAAGTTTGCAAGGCAGCTCAAAGCTGTTTAAGGGTTACACCACGGGTGGGGGTAGGAGCTGCCACTCAGACCACGTGTATTGATTACCCCACCGATTTTAACGAGCCATCTAATGATGACGGCCGACCCAAGTCGCCGTCCCGCCTGCCCGGTCCTAATGCAGGTTTGGCCGCGGAACACACTTTGCCGCCGGGGCGTACCGATGCCACGGAGCCACGGGGCGGACCCGACACCGCGGGCCCTGGAGATGTCGGGGAAAGGCCCCCGCCATATGCGCCGCGAAATGGCGCCGGGGACACGAGCAAGGGGCGGAGCGAAGGGTGCCTAACACACGCGGACATACGCGATCGGGAGTCTAAGGGGAGGCGGGCGGACAGCGCCGAGAGTGAAGGGGAGGAGAGCTCACGGTCCAACCGGAGAGCATGCTCTAGAGTGTCTCCTAGTAAGGAAAAGAGCCCGCTGGAAGGAAGGCGGAGAAAGGGAGGGGACAAACCCGTCCCTGGAAAAGGGAGAGGGCGAAGCCCAACAAAAAGGCACCGCAGCCTGGAAACCTCGAGTCAGTCAACTTCCGGCACTGATCCAGACACCGGTCAGAGCAAGCGGTCAAGTGACGAGCCCACAGCGCAGGCTTGCAACCGCAGTAAACTAAGCCCTTGTATTTACACCCAAGGCTTTGGCTCTTCTGCTGACTCTGTTGGGAGATCCACGTCCCTTGTAGAGGGAATTCCCTGAAGGGAATTTGCCCATTCACGTGGGGTGTCCTAGAGAAAAAACCTTTGGATCCGTCACATCCACACGTGCCAGATTTGCTGCTGATGCACAACTCTCACCCCTGGATCAGCTTCAGAGTGTCCTCTCCCTCACTGCTGCAACATTTCAGTCATGTGTGAAAAAAGCCAGTCCTGACTGAGGGAAACTCTACCAAAATTTCTGCAAAGACAAACAACGGAGAACAGCCCTATGGATTTTGTGACTGGAAAGGACCATTAATCTGATCTAACCCTCTGCAAAGTAAAAGCTGTATTTTTTCACTAAGGCAATACTTGCAGCCAAGGAAACTGTTTGAACACAGAGATGTTAAGACTGGTTGGTAATGTTTGCCTACAGTTTAAGGCTGTGGGTGCACAATGAAGACAAGTTCTGTTAAACAGATATTTAGAAGATACTAAAAATGTTTCAGTCTCAAGATTTCCCTCAGCAATTCATAGGTTCATTTGAATCCTGAGATTCTGTAAGTCAGATGGCTCACTGCTTCTGCTTATGATTTGAATGGCATCACCACGATTGCTGAGGAAAATAACTTTAAATTCCATTTTCAAATATAGAAAAGCCATGATGCCAATAAAATGCAATTTTCCAAGCGTGTATTACATAACTTGAAGTCAGCTTATTGGGGCACTGCTCGCTCCTCTCAAATACAAACAGTGCAACACTGGGCACTTTATGCATAGGGTTTACGGTCAATATTGCCTTAATAAAGTGAGGCTGGGCTAGAAGGAAACATTTGTGTAGGGGTGAAAACCCTGGAGGCCTGGAGATTTTGCCTCTGGAGTCATGGAGGATGTGGCAGGTGGAGGGGTGAGACAGGGCAGGTTTATTTTTTAAAGACAATAGCACAGTACCTGGCAAAGTGCACTGAATAGTCTTAGGAGGAATATAAAGGAGCCCCAGAGGAGGTTTTTTTTTGCCTCTGAAAGAATTTGTTAGCTTAGAACAAGAATAGTCCGACTGTGGCAGCACAATACCCAGAAAAGCAGCAGTAGGCAGGAACAGAACACAGGGGGAATGCTGCTCTACTGTAAAAATGTAGGCTTGTGCAGATGTGGAGATGAATTTCTGAACACTGAAATACATGTAGGTTTTGAACTTGAACAAGTCCAGTTCTGTTCACCTTCATTAACCAACACAGAGAGTGGGAGCTATCCAGAGCCCACCAGGTCTCACACAGGGCTGGCTATGGGCTGGTTTAGCTCCTCACAGGCAGAAACAGCCAGGCTTCCTACTGCTGGGCTTGCTCACTCCTCAAAAAATACCAGAGACAAGAGAAACAGCCATTGCTGACATCCAGAGAGAGGTTTCTAGCATATTTCCTTGCCTGCTTCACGGAGAAGAAAAGGGAACAGTGGCTCAGCATTGGCTCAGGAGGAAGCCTGTTTTTGCCACTGACTTCATTGCCATATGACTTCAGGCATGCCCTGTTTTCCTAGATAAGCAGCTAAACTTTCAATCCTCACTGATAAACATTTTTGCCCATTACTTCTTGTGGACAGAGTAACTCCTCAGGGGTAGAGGGGAGGAGAAACAAAGCCAAGTTATCCTGAACGTCATGCCAGTAAATGTAAAATATTACTAGAATTCAGGAAAGCGTGCGTGGGCGATGAATTCAGAACCAATTTTACAGGGGGAAAATTTGCTGCAAGAAAAAGAAACTCCTACAGTTCTGTGCAAAAGTACTTCCAGCTTTCCTTTTATAAAAGCTCTGAAGCTGTCATGTACCACTCCTGGTGATTAATGATTCTGGGATAGCTGATATGTGGGTGACAAATGAGTAATCAGCTTTAGGCTTACACAGACATCCAGCCTCTTTCCATTTCGTGTCCTATGCCGTGAGAGTACAAATTGCTTTCAAAAATGTTTGTGAGATGCGATGGTTTAAATGTGCTGGGACGAAAGGTGGAAGCCAGTCTTTCCCCAATCCAAAGGGATGAAGTCTAAGCCTGCAGCACAGGGCTATAGGGATGTTCCCACCTACAGTACAGGTGGATTCTCTGCTGCCTTTTCTGGCATTTCTTTCAGCTTGAGCTGGGAAAGGGTTGGAGATCGTTGTTCAGTCTTAGCTGGTTCCCATCGTTCCTCTCATGGGCTCCCTAACTTTTACACTTTATGATTATCCTGATATAGATTTAAATGGAAAATATAGAATACCTGCCAACAACGCAGTGCCTGCCAGTGAAATAAAAAGCCACATTATCCTTTCAGAATATTATGAATGTGTACTGCTTTCCTTACTGCAGCCAACAGGGATGGGAATGGAGGTGCACAGGTAGGCAAGGCAGGGATGGAAAACAAGTGGGAAAAATATCACTTTGAGCTGAACAAAGTTATCCAGAGAGTATCAGTAACAGAATTAAATCAGCAGCTTGGCTGACAGAGGGGAGGTAACATTCAGGTGAAGTTCTCCTTAGTCTGGCACAGGAAAACAAAACAAAAAGCCATAGGAAAAAAGCTCTCATACTAACTATAGCTTATAAAGCATTTGTATTTAATTTTATATTCATAGAAAATTCTTTTGAAGTGAAAGGAAATTAGCTCTGATAAGCTATGTTCTCCTTGAGACTCAAAATTAGCTGAACACCTCTAAACAAAGGGTACTACAACTCAGCAGTAGTTTAAATTGGAAAGAGATGAGGTCTGTTCTTGTGGCACAGGGATTACTGTTGGATTCAAACATATTTGTTTTGAAAGGTGTTTGACAAATATGTTGTACAGAAAGTTCTGTTATTATTTCTTGTTAAACACTTTAATCTGTCACAGTCACAGTACTGCCTCAGCTCTAAATTCTAACTGCTCATTTTTAAATAAGTAATTCCCTACATAGTTGATATGTGTTGAATAAGAAAAAAAAAAAAAAAAAGACAAGACAACAAACAGTGAGTTCTGTTTAATGATAGGAGTGATCTGGGAGATGAAGGTGAACAAAAATTAGATTTGCCACTGGTTGCAAATGAAGAAAACATTAAAAATAATAGTGCAGACAGAGCAAGATCAAGAGAATAAAAATAATTTCCAGAACCCTACGACCGGCTTAGACAAATGAAAAATATTTCCTCAGGGAGGGAGAGATCTATATCCCAGAGAAATGGGAAGATAAAACAAGCCCATGGTGAGACATGAGGTTGCTACAAGAGATGCCAATGAGAAAGGCCAGATCCTGGTGTCATGGGGCAGAAATGAAGTAGTTCATCTTTATAAGGCTTTGATAATAAACTATTTCTCTCAGGATGTTTTCTTAACTAGAATACAAGTTCAAAGAACAGTTCTCAGTAGGGTTGCTGGGGAGTGATTGATTCTTCAGGAGTGATTTATTGTTACTAAAACTTAGTTAAGGACAGACTAACAAGGACACGAGTCAATTGTGCAAATATTTAAGGGAGAAGACAGGAAGGTTCAAGAGGAATTATTTAGAACATTGAGCAAGAGCGTAAGTAGAAGTAATGAGAGCTAATTAAGGAGCAGAAATTGCAAGCCTCATATAATGAAATGCTTTCTTACACAGGGAGATGGCATGCTGTAGAATAATTGAAGGAAAAGTGCAGAGAGATTGTACAGTTGGAGAAATTAAAGATAGGCACATACAGACTTTAGTAACTAATTAAGAAATTGAGAAGAAAAATAGTGCAGAATGAAGACACAGATCACAATCTCACTGTTTCTTTACACATTTTTATATTCACTTACTATCTGGGCCCAGGCAAGGAGAGAAAAGAATTTGTATGTGGCAGAGAGATAGAAACAGAACAACAGCCTCTGCTTGTGTTTCTTTTCTCAAAGGCTAATTTATTTTCATGCCCTCTAACAGGCAGCAGTGCTCTTAATCCTGAGTGATTTCAAAAAGAAAGTGAAACGGGGATTTGTCTAAAGTATTTGTTCTCCTTTGTGTTTTATTCAAAAGAAGAAATTCTGGGATCTATGTTTCTAAGGGTCAAAACAAGATCATTCTTATCTCAGCCAGTGTCATAGACTTTGTGACTAAATGTTCATCTGAAAGTAACATGTTCCAAGCACAGCAGTAATACAAGGCTGAAAGCAGTGGAATTTAGTTTCCTTATGGGCTTGGTGGTGATTCTGAAATAAAAGCTTCTAAGACTTCTTTATGAAATCTACTCTCTGCATTCTTCACCCTGCACCAACATTGCTGATCCACAGGATAATAGAGCATGACTGAGCCTTGATTCTTGATTTCTCTCACCTATTAGAAAAAAACCCAAACCAGTGGAGTTAATTGTCTCAAAGATAGCAATGCAAACACATTGCCTTTTCTTTCAGGAAAAAAAAAAATCTATGTGATTCTCACTCAGCTCTTTCACTGGGAGTTGTACGTTTATTCCATACATTCCCACTTCTGTTTTATATTCTTTTTTTCAGCCTTGGTAACTTTTTTATGCCCTCATGGTGCCACGTGGAGCACACAGTGATCGAGTCCCAGGCATCAGTGAAGATCCTGTGGATGTACAGACTCTTCCCCATTCCATTCCATTCTATTATTTTATATATATATATATATATATATATATATATTTATATATATAATATATATATATTTATATTTTTATATATATATATTTATATTTATATTTATATTTATATTTATATTTTATTGACATTATATCAAGTTGGGGTTGTGTCTCTCCTTATCTCTTTGTGGATCATCAGGACAATAAATTATTCTTTTTAAATGGGTCATCAGAGATACATTTCAGTGCATTTCTTCAACTTTCTGGTTTCAGAGCACCATAGAAATAAAGGCTTGAATAAAGGGAGAGAAACCCATGTGAGCTTCTGGGTATCCTAGGCCAGCTTTCATTTTATATAATTCATTTAAGCAGAGGTAGATGGGCTGTCCTCTATAAATGACTGAAGCAGATGAGAAGCATTTTGCATAATTCTTATAAAACTCTGGGTCTTTTGGGATCCAGTCCATTTTCCAGAACCATCTCCTTTAAAAAAATTAAAAAAACAAAACCAAAAATTTGTTTTTTTAAAATATTTAACAAATAATTCCTGCTCATTTTGAAAATCCCAGTATCTCTGTGCCTTGGGCTCAGTTTGAAACTGAGATGCGCTGGAATCACATTTCCATCTCATTGTGATGGATCACCTGCCTGACCACGGCTGTTTTGAACACCATGAATTATCTTGCCTAACCTCCAGTGGTCACCCCAGAATGGACCATTTTCCCTCCAGTTTCTGGTTCCATACACACATTTTGTCACTGGTGATGATACAAAGCAGCAGGATCAGCACAAACCAGCTGGGGCCAGGCACCAATGTGGGGGCAATTCAACCAAGCCAAGCCAGGAGATGTCCCCAATATGACAGAGTGAACCTCTTGCTGGTTTCCCCCTTGACAGGGCTACTTTTTCCCCATTTGACAGCCAGGACCCCTTGGAAATTGTTGGTTGACTTTTTAGAAATTTTGTGTCTCAGGACAGCTCTAACCCTATTTTTGCCAGCACAATTGTTCCCCCTCAGGAATGCTGCATAAGCAGCTGTTCCAGCCAGGCTGCTCCAGTCCTGGCCACTCTGCTACGGGCAGGTTGATGAGGATGCTGAAGGTATTGGACATAAGCTATATTTGGATATTCACATCAATAACGTGCATAGAGCATCTTTACATTTTTAGCATGGTAAATGACAAAGCCATCTGGAGGCTCGCTCCACAGACGCTGTCAGATTTCTGAAAGGTAGAAAATGCCTGCTCAAAAAAATGCTCTCCAGAATTTCCCTGACAGCAAAATATTTCTATTGTCCTGCATTAAGTTGAGATAAATGCAATTTCTTCTTTGGTTGCCTTGCCACTGACCTCCATGGCAGTGATCTCTGTCAGTGTGTCTTCTGTCTTCATGCACATACCCAGATAACCCAAAAAAAATTGGATCAGGAAATGTAACAAAAAAAGAAACTGCTGCTGAAGAGAAGCAGTTAAATATTTTCAAATTTTAGGTAAAAAAGGCAGTTGTTTGGGGGAAGAAAAATGCCATATTTCTGCAATCACTTTTGGCCAGTTGCCTTCCAGTTTTGTCTTGCCGATAGCAGACAGTGCAGGGTGTACCGTAGTGACAGAGTGGGTTATCTTCTTTTGTAATTATTATTGAATTACTGCGATTGGGATTTTATTTTTAATTTTCTTCGAAGCAATTTGGGTCTATTCTGCAAGAGGAAAATGAAAGTAGCAGGGTAGAAGAGAGGTGTTCATGCCTTGGTATATGCTCAAAGGAAGAAGAAGGAAGGGTCTTGGTACCACATTAGTATTTGGGAAGCAACCATAACCACCCATTTTTCCTAAAGTTTATATATCCTGCTTTTGAAGGAGCCTCTTGCTTTGTAATACTAATTTCTCAGCTCTGCAAGCTTAGAAGTAGCCCAGAGGATGTTCTCTTTTTCCTGAGGCAGAGGCTGTATTTGCTAATTAAGCTGCAGCTTTGACAGACAGGGTTTAGCCTTCCTCTGCTCAGTTACACAGGGACTCAGAGGAAGTGAAAAGCAGCAGCAGTGATGGCTCTTCCACGTTCCTTACTGGTTTTAATTTAGTCTAGAGGCAGCCAGTAATTTACAGAGGTTGCTGCAGTGCAAGGATGATTTCTTCTGTGGATTTTTTTTCCTAATCCTCCTTTATTGGATAATAATCAAATCCAACTAATGTCTGTATATAATATATAGATATTTTGTCTTGTTGAAGGTTTTTTCCTAACCACTTACTATATTGATTTGCTTTCAAAAGGTGTATGAATATCTTGATATTAAAAATTAAGAAATATTTTGTAGTCCTTTCTTCGCTATGTAAATAAAGTCTTACAGCAGTGTATGTAAGAGAAGAACATAAGGATGGTAAAGGATAGGAAGACTAAGAGAACTACTGAACAAAGTGAATTATTTTTATTTGAGGACAGGAGCTGAAATGGGAGTCTTTCTAATGTCTGGATATATATATCCATATATATATATCTATCTTTATATAGATATATATTATTTCTTTTTCCATTGAAGAAAAGGAAGAGAGAAACTGAGATTTAAAAATGTCAAGGAAATTAATTTTTCAGGGAAGAAAAGTAGTTATTTATAGAGGAGGAAAGATGTCATTGGTTAATACAAGTTGATCATTTGTTTTTACTGTCAAAATTGTTGAAAATGAAAAATGGGAAAAAGAGAACAGCAGCTGGAACTATCAAATGTTCAGGAGCCATCAATCTCTAGGACAAAAGGTGATCTGCATGTCTAACACTAACAGAAACTGATGACATGGTTTAAATTTGAGGCAAAAGTCTCCTAAAAAGAAAATTTTACGTTGCTTAGGAAGACGTGAGTTTTAAAAAGTTTTACAATAAATAATCCTTAAAATGCATATTTTAAAAATCATGTGAGTATGGCTCAATATTCATATTGGGTGCTAAATCACTTAATAGTTGAATATGTGGCAAATTTTTCAGTAGTTATGCCTATAGTAATGCTAACAAAGAATGCTTATGTTAGGAGAGCTGAGGATCATTAGTAATGATCATGGGAGAAAAGTCATTAGGATAAAATATTTCTTGTGGAAAAATTAATTGAATTTCATCCATTATATCCCAGCCACAGCTACTATTTTTAAAATTAAGTTATATAGGATGTAACCTATCTGTGTGGATTTCTGTAAGCAAATATCAACATTTTTTGGTTTTGGAAAATAAAACTGGAGTGGAAAATGGAACAGTCATAACAGATGCAGGCTCTGTATTTTAGGTTTTCAGTATTGAATTAGACATATGAAAAGAAGCAAATCCAGAGTATTATTTTCTCTCCCTCATTCTCCCTCATTCTTAAAGATTTTCAGCACCTTCTGCCTGACTTTAGAAGAAAATAATGTTTCCAAAGTAAATTCGTTTTTTCACATAAATACAGGCAATTGTAACTGAGTTCCTTAAAAAACATCTGTCATTATCAAGGTCAAGTAGGCTGGTCATTCTCTGAGAAGACAGTTCAATCATCACCTGGCTGTTGAAGAAAGAAAATACAGTCAGTTTCTAAATTCAATTTGAGCCAACTTCTAAATTCAGGTTTTTTTATTGGCAGATCAAAATCATCAGTTTTGTGGGAGTTTTGTCCCTAAGCATATCAAGAGAACCTATGGCATTTTTGGTGGGAGCTTGGTGTTACACCTTTACAGTCTTGCAGATTTTTATAGCTTGGATTTATTTGCAAACTAACACAATGAAAGTTTTAAGACAGTAATTTAAATTGGGAATAACTTCTCCTTAAGGAAGTAAAAGCCTTTATTTTTGGGTTAATGAAATTACTTCAGAATTAAACACAAATAGAATTCATTTTAAAACTTTAGGATTTTTCTGTTACCTTGATCACAAGTCCATTCAAGCCATAAAGGTTTTGTAAAGTGCAAAATTACTTTCCCAAGGTACCCTTTGATTTTCCATCTGCCCTGGACTATGGACAAAAATAATTGATTTTTTAAAAACTTTTAATAAGAGGGAATTTGCTGGATTTCAGAACTACTTATGAGTCTGCTAGAAATCTTACTCTGTTTCTGTCATGAACTATCAGAGCAGGTACTCTTTGCTGCAAAGAGAGAAGTTCCACCTGAATATGAGGAAGAATTTCTTTCCTGTGTGGGTGACCAGAGTCTGGAACAGATTGCCCAGAGAGGGTGTGGAGAATCCCTCACTGGAGATGTTCCAGAACCATCTGGATGCAATGCTGTGCCATATGCTCTGGGATGACCCTGCTGGAGCAGGGAAGTGGGGCCAGATGACCGCTGTGGGCCCTTCCAGCCTGACCCCATCTGGGATTCTGTGGTTTTGGTCAGGTATTCCTCATGTTAACCTAAATTTATAAATAAGCCAGGGCAGACTGAGTTAGAAGTGATCACTAAATGTGATACTGTAATATGACAGAAGTCATAATCCTTAGTAAGAAAAATATTTCTGATGTTTCCTCCATTTTTCCTTTATTCTCCATTCTCCTTTATTTATAACTCAGAAACCCTAGGAGAGGATTAGTTTGCCCAAAACTTGGGGGTTTTTTGCCTGCTATGTCTGTTGTCTTAATAAAACAGTTTACTTCAAATTCCACCTACTCATGATTTTAAAAGAGATTTTTTGCCACGTTAATCCAAGCCCTGTTTTTGCACTATTACAGTCAAATTGCCACTATCACTCCTTGTTCCTGCTAGGAAGTGTCTAGCAAAGTACAACTCTTTCCATTGCAAGTCTTGCCTCAAGAAATCCTACGGTTAAACAGGCTCTTCACAAGAAGAGAAATTCAGCTCTTGTGCCAATCAAAAGAGAAACCGACATAAACTCATCATATGAGCTTTTTTGATTGTTTGGTGGCATAACAGTGCCTCTGCAGATGGAAAACTGGGACAATAGTGGGATTTGGAGCAGCCTGTTTGCCTTTCCTCAGCAAGGGAGGAGGAAGGAGGGAAATGTCACCTCTAAAGTGGGGGAGAAAAGAAACAATAATCAGAACTACAATGTCTACTTGGAATTCAGGTGGCTGCACATCAAGTTACCTCTAACAGTCTGACTGCTGATTGCTACTATTCATGAAAAGGGGCTTTATTTTAGTTCTGAAATAATCCAGAGCAACAGCTCCCCCGTCGAGTTTTCCCGTCTGAATCTCTAAAATGTTCTCTTTTTTAATTTTCTCTCTTGACCCTCTCCTCCCACTCACCTCTTTGAACACAGATTTAAATACATTCAAAGAGATAGTGAGGAAGTAGTTTTCAGTCCATCTCATACAGCCAAAACACTGCTGCAAAGTGCCTCCCTTAAATTTTGGGAGGAATCAGCTGACAGAGGAAGGTTAGTTGGCTGAAGGCAAGGTAACATGAGAAAGAGCAGTTCAAAAGCATAGTGACAGTTTTACCTGACTCCTTTTCAGTTAATCACATCCACTTCTGGACACCCATGTCCTGTTAAACTACATTACCTTTGGAGCCTGTCACCTCAGCCTGGTTCCTTCCTTTGTCTGAAACAACTAAAATCAGTTGACCTTCAAGTTACAGTGATGTTTACCTATTCATTGAGAAGTGGAGATCTAGATTGCACTTAGGATCCTGGTTCCTTGGACTGGGACTTAGGGCTGCATTTCATTCTCCCTCCTGATTTTTAAGGGATGCTCTGTTTACTGTTACTTGTAATCCTCAATTGAAGTTTTAGTACAGTCCTAAATCAACAGAGGTGGGTTTTCAAGTGGACAGTGTAAATTATAAATCCTGCATTAACAATGTGGCCACATTGGAAAATACCCTTTAGTTCCATTGCCCTTTAATGGCTCTCTTATGTTGGCTATTGAATCCCATCTATCTAAATCCCATGGGAATTTTAAATCAGATGTGCTTTGGGGAACTTAGCAATAGCAATATTAATCACTCCCATAGTGCTGACAATATGTAATGGTTTGAGTGGGGCATCCTTTGATGCTGTATGATGTTAATGGTAGCAAGAATCAGCTTTGCAGTAGACCACATCATTTGCCTTGAAGGATCACTTCAGATAACAAAAACCAGAGGTTTGTTGTGCAAGAACTGGTTGTTCACACACACAAGCACTGTTTTCCTTCCCAACAGAGAAATTATTTATTGCTAGGAGACAGCAGTTTCTTCTATCCCAGGGATATGATGTTGGTAATGCTGTAGAAAGCCCCACATTTCCAGACACATACTGTGAATAATCAAAATCTGAGAAATTTCTTCATCCTGAGCCAGGTGTAAAACTACAACAGGAGATAGAAATGCAAGTGCCTGTATAATCCTTTGGGTTCATTGGCTCCAAATGTTTTAAGTTCTCTTCTTTTTGCCTGTATTCTCATTTGCATCATGTCACTGCATTGCTTGGGTGCTGACAGGCAAACTTCCTGTCTAAAATGCTGATTATATGATCAAAATTATTGATATTTTGATACACTCCATTTTGTGCTTTCTGACTGTATACTGTGTAACCAACACAAGGGTTTGTATTTAATTATAAGCCAAGCATTAAGTGACACGTGCCTGCTCCGTAGTTTTTAATTTTTATGTTTCTTGTGTGTTCTTTTGAAGCCTCAAGTAATAGAATGTGTTTCCTGAGTAATTGTAATCTGCTTTAGGAATGACTTTACAGCTCCTCAGAAGTTATCAGAAAATTCTCCACCCACCAGCACTGGCTGGTGTTGATGACTGAGCCTGGTTAATAGATTGTCTCTGATCTCGAGTTGCTGCCGTATAAGATGGAATATCTGGAATATCATTCAGTAACCTGAACTGGAAAATTAGAGATTGCAGCTGTGTGATGGGCGAGATCAGAAAGGCTGCTGTAAGAATCCTGTTCTGCCCATATTGCTGCAGGAAATGCTCCTGGCTCTTCTATAGCAATATGTTTTACAAAACACCCTTAGAAACCATCGGTCTCCCCAATATCAGCACAGATACTTGGGGGTTAAAATCAGTAGGAGCTTACCATCTAAAATCCAGTTCCTATGCCTTGCTCTGGAAAGTGGAAAGGCCAGACTTTGTATCAGATTAAGATGAGTTAGAGTAGATTGAGCCTTAAGGATTTTTTCCATCAGAATGAAAATATTAAAGACAGATAATTTTACCTTGTCTCTGTGTTATTTAATTTTTATTTTCCTGATTCCATTTTAAGCTGAATTCTACTAATGCTTGTTATTCCACTGGCACTCCAGTTTAGCCCAGAGAATACTGAAAATGCAACATGTTTTTATGTCTGCTAAAAACACAGATTTCATTTGGTACTTTTTATTTGTTTTCTTTGCTAGAACATGGACACTCATATTTATGACCTTCTTGTTTTCCAGCACCTCCCAGATGGCTCTGCCCCAAGTGCACACGCTGAATTTTATCTTCTGCCAGATCCTTATGAGGTCAGTCGAAGGAAAACAAGAACAGCTCCAAGAGGCTCTGACCCTACTTACAATGAACTTGTGAGTACCATTCACTTTCTTCCACCCCTTCTTGTTTCATGGAATCATGGAATGGGTCAGGCTGGAAGGGCCCACAGTGGTCATCTGGTGCCACCTCCCAGCTCCAGCAGGGCCATCCCAGAGCACATGGCACAGGATTGTGTCCAGATGGTTCTGGGATATCACCGGTGAGGGATTCTCCACAGCCTCTCTGGGCAATCTGCTCCAGTGCTCAATCACTGCACAAGGAAGTTCTTCCTCCCATTCAGGTGGAACTTCCTGGGTATCTGTTCCTCCTGTTGCCTCTTGTCCCATTTTTGGGCCTCACGGAGCAGATCCTGGTACATTCCCTGACCTCTTCCTGCAGATGCTGACAGACATGGATGAGGTCCCCTCTCAGCTGTCTCTTTTCCAGGGTGAGCCCAGCTCACTCAGAGTTTTCTCATGAGAGGGATGCCCCAGTCCCCTCACCATCTCCATAGCCCTTCACTGGACTCACTCCAGTGGTTCCCTGCTTTTCTTCATCTGCTGAGCTTGGAACTGAACACAGCACTCCAGATGTGCCTCACTAGGGCTGAGTAAAAAGGCAGGGTCACCTCCCTCAACCTCCTGTCAATGCTTTTCTTGATGCACCCCAGGATCCCTTTTTGGCCATGAGGGCACACTGCAGGCTCATATTGTCCACCAGAACCCCCAGGTCCTTCTCTGCAGAGCTCCTTCCCAGCAGGTCACCTACAACCCACACAGGTGCAATTTGTTCTATTTGCTTTGCCCTCTCTTGAAACAAAACAACAATACAACATTTTTAGAGCCATTGCAATGAGGGTGACCAAGAAGAAGGAATGTACCATAAGGAGAACCACAAATGGTGATGACTGTCTGCTTTGCATCTTTCTCAGAAGTGAAACAGCGTCTTTTATGTCTCTCTGTTCAGGAAAACAGTTGGATTTTTCACAGTGCCCTGTCTTACCCCATAACCACAGTTACACGTTAGCCAAATGAGATCAAGCATCATTGCACCATAACCCAGCAGTTCTGAATGAAGATATGCACAATAGCATGAAAAGTATTAATTGAATGGATGCTGTTATTCAAATTAACATTTGAAAATTGGCTGTCACTGTCCTAAATGATAACACAAGAATGAATAGCCAGGTTCTTTTCATGTTAAAATGCCATTAGTTCACAGCTATATATGATTATTTCACACACCACTGAAGTGCTCATGCCTCTGGGGTGAAAGGAAACATTTGTATGGAGAAGCATTTATGGCAGAATGGGAAGTGGTATAAACTGTGTTCATTTGTAAGGGCAGATGAGATTGAAACAGTAGGTGGGATTGGAGATTATAATTATTACATGTAACAAATCTCCTAAAGATCTCAAAGCAATTTACAAATGCTCTTTCAGCAGGCTATAAAGTAGAAGGTGTGGAAAATATTACCACTCCACCCTGTTCGATAGATAAGATATGATGAAGGTTAGGTTAGTCAGCAGAGTCTCAGTGCTTATCTCTTCGTTTCTCAGTCCTGGAGTTGTAATATTTCTCTTTTCCCACATCTGTTAATTACAAAAGTTGCCTGCTTACACTGATGACTTCCAGCGTTCTGTAAGAAGGCTCCCTGAGTAGTATTGCTGCTCACAGCTGAGACAAATTTCCCTCCCTACAGTACTGCAGTGGAATAACAAGAAACTAGGCTTTATTTTTTCTGTTCTTTCCTTCTTTTTTCGCTATCAGAGTGGAATAAATCTAATTAATCTGTCTAAAGAAATTCCTTTACATTTGAAAGATATTTAAAGCAAACAAACATAATATGATTATATCATTACATTCATTGTAAGGTATCCAAAATGGACAACAGATAAGAGCCAGCCAGCAACACTGGAAGACAATTATCTTTCAAATTGCTCTTAGAAACCTTTGAATGCAAGGAAATCCAAAATCCCGTCTGCAGTTAGTCACTAGTCACTGGGAGGAGATTTAATTGTGGTTCACGAGTATTCCGCTGCTGTTAAAAGAAATCCCGTGAAAGCTTTAATGTCCTTAATCAAAACGGAGAGCCTTCTTCCCAGATGCTCAATCTTTTTCACTGGGAAGTGCTAATCACAGTGGGGACATATGGTTCCACTGAACTTGGCCCCTTCCAACCCGATGCCTGTGCTTTAGCAGCTCTGCTCCTCCATATGTGATGTCATTCTGGATGCATTTTTTTGTCCAAGGCTGGTAGACTGAGGCAGAAGCCGCCCCAGGGAAGCAAAACTACTAAAAATATAAGTCAGCTGTCTCTTAAGTTAGTTGCTGTCCAAAACACCGTGTACAGAAATGTAGTAGCCTTTTTTATGAGTTCATAAGTTTTTATTAAAGCCAAATGGCTGGAAGGAAGCTGTATATTAATTTCCTTCTTTGTTCCAGACTGAGAAAAATCTGAAATGTGCTTCTCTTGGGTATTTTTGATTCTAGTTTTGTACTTCTATTGCTTATGACTGCCTACAGCAAATTATCAACCTTGCAAAACTGCTTTTTATGTTTGATTTTTACTCGGGTGTGAGAGTGAAGATGTGAAAGTCCAGGAGGGCTGACAATAAAATGAGTTACAGCAAATGTTGTGGAGCTGCTTTTAGCAAACAAATCCTTCTTTTCTCTTGTGCCTGTGTTTGGATTTTGGAATTTGTAGCACTCATAGCAGTTAATGTTATATTGCATTAAGAAATGGTGGTAGAGAAGAGGAGAAGGAACACAGAAAAGTGGAATGCAGTGTAAAGAGAAAAGGAAGGCAGAGCAGCCCCAGCCAGTCTGATGAAAGGGGAGGAGGGGAACTGCACCAGGAGCCACGGCTGCTCCCTCCAGCACCATGCATCAAAACTGCCTTGGATTAATTACCAAATCTAGGAACTGTGCCATGGCTACCTATGGAGAAGCAACTGTCCCTCATTTGTGATTAAAATGTCATTAGACTCCTGTAGGTCAACAGTGTTTCTCTTTTTGCAGCCAGCAATAGTTGAATTCCAGCCCTAACTGTCCCACTGATTTGCTGCATGGCCACATATAACTCACCTCCATCGGATCTGTCTGTGTAAAAGGCAGGCAAATATTCTCACAGCACAATCATTTCAGGATTTAACTGTTCCCAAATTCTGGAACGTGTCATTTGTTTTATCCACACCCTTATTCAGCTTTCTCCAGACATTTCTTCTGTCCCTACATCCTGATAATAATCCTTACTCCAGCTGAATTTGCAATACCATTTTAGAAACAGTTTACTGGGAGAATTTGAAAACCACCTACCCTGCACTGCAAAAGTCTGTCATTGCTCAAAGATGAAAGCCTATTTTTGGCCAAAGATTGAAAGTTGCTCATTACCCCAGTTCAGTTTCTTAACATTTACAGCTGATATGTGTAGGTTTTGGTGATTTAAAGCAACAGCTGGTACCTTTAATACATTGGCAAAGAAACAAGGCAGCTTTCTTTGATAGCATTAGCATCACCTCAGCATCAGATCACAGACTTACTCTAAATTATATTCTGCTTACTGTGCCTGTCCTTGCTTTTCAGATTTTCTTCATCATCTCACTTTTATTTTGGTGAGGAAAAGAGAAGCTGTGGAATCTGTAATTCATGGGCAATCTGGCAAATTAGGCACAGTAAACATGAAAACCAAAAAGCACCAGGTGCAAATTTCATGACAGCCATCCCAATCTATTATTTCCAAAGGCTTCTAAATGGAAAAGGGAATTTTAACCCCCTGGTAAGACCTTTCTTGGTGTCCTGTTGGTGCTTTCTGTGAGGATCGCCTGGTGTCCTGTCCATTCCATGAATGCAATTGCAAGTGGAAATACAGAGAGGGTTTATCAGTCCAGCCCACAGAGGTCCAAGCCAGAGGGGCTCAGTCTGCCTCTCCTTTCCCTCAGCAGTGCCATAGGTAACAGCCTGCATTCAGATTCCATGGAAAATCCAAGCAGGCAAATGACTTTAAGGCAGTTTCAGTTTTCCATTCTCCTGAAGTGAGAGAATGTCGCCACGTTTGCTTTTTAAATGGCATAGAGAGATTAAAATTTAAAGCATTTTTCCACTGCAAGTGAAATAGCAAAAACATTTCCAGCCATACCAATTTTAGATTAAATGAGCTTCTCTTAAGCAAACTTACCTTTCAGGCCCGCTCTGAGAGCATTTTCCTTCATATTTTTATCAGCCCACATGCAGTTTGCTCAACAGTTTTTGATTAATGCAGGGACTGAAGCATGGGAATTTGTTCTAAGTGCAATTTATTCTTGTTAGGCTATTGCTCCAGATTATTTGGGGTTTTTTTAAAATTCAGAAACTACACCATTATAATTTCATACTTTATCCCTGTGTGTTCTCACAATATTAAGGTAATTTAAAAGCTATTTTAAATCTATAGACATTAATAATTGTTTAAGACATGCTAAACTACCATCTCATTTATTTGGAGAAGTATCAACAGCACATCTGGAGTATCAGATATATCTAAATTTAGTAACTTCCATTTGCTCAACTGGGTCCAATCTTTCCCAGTTTTCACAGGGAAAATTATGAATACTGATTTTTTTTTTTTCTCAAGCATTGTTCAAGACAGGTTTCAAATTTATTTTAAAATGGTAATCAGATTTCATGAGCTTAAGCTCGTGATTCTAAGGTAGAATCTCTTTATATAAACTAGATAAGGTCAAATGTATTTCTGAGGTAAATTCACTAAGTTAAGTGAATTTGGCTCATGGTTAATAGCTTACTATTCTGGATGGAAGTTTAAAGCAATTATCACAAAGTTGGATTAATCATCATCCTATTTGAAGTGCTTTGCCTGTCAAATAGATTAACAAACTTGTATTTTTTTTTCTATTTCACTATATATTATTGCAGATTGTATATGACAGAGTCCCAGAGCTCCAAGGCCGTGTACTGAAGCTTGTTGTGAAAAGCAAAGGAACATTTGTGGGAGCTGTTAACATTCAGCTGAGCAGTGTCCAGTTCAATGAAGAAAAGTGGTACTCCCTGGGAAACAGTGTAATTTAAATGCTCTCCGAGATGATTCAATTATTTGCCCACTCACTAATGTTTCTTTATCCCATTTCCCACGGTACATTTTGTCTCAGTTGCCCTTGAGAATAGGCAGTCATCTGCTGAGCACATATCCTAACATTTCATAATGCTGTTGTCTTAAATGTGCTACCATGTTCCTGCCACAGATTCCTGACAGCGTGAGTTTAAGGAATCACGTGCTAAGGACTTGTAGCAATATGCAGAAGTTCTTATGACAGCAATGAAGGGCTTGGTTTTGTTAATATTAAATAGTACAGTAAAAATACTAAATTCTCAGTGTGTGGGGCCGCATTCTTTGCCCATTAATTCCACTGATGGTGTTGAAACAATGCTGGTAATGATGTAATTTATCATCATTGCATGTGATGAGTTCACCAGAGGACCATGGGATGGTTCCCTGACAATACATTTCCCTGCAGATGTCCAGCAAATTTCATATTAAATCTTATCCAATCAATACTTTGGGTTTTTTAAAGAATGTTAGAAGTTTTGATACAATGTCACATTTAATCCAGGACATTAATTTGTCAACAATATGTATCATTGTTTCTTTTATTCTGACATCCAAGAGGCAGATATAACTGGTCATTTGTGTGAAGAGAGGAGGGAGAAGCTGATGTTCATGAATAAAGAGATTATATTGAGTGTGAGCTTTCAGGGGGGATTTATTTAAGCTCATGATGCCACAGATATTTGTTCAGCAGTCTTCCCACATTGCACTCCTATGCTGCATAAGGGGTTCAAGTCAATACATGCATTGAATAGACTTAGAGCTATAAATATATATTTATATATTAAATAATTAACATGAGTGGTTCCTTTAAGTTCACAGATGCTAATTATGATCATTTTCATGACCCTCCTCTAGACTCTCTCCAAAAGATCAACCTCTTTCTTGTGTTGGAGGCCCCAAAGCTAAATGCAACTTCCCAAGTGGGACCTCCTGAGAGCAGACTAGGAGGGTAAAATCACCTCCCTCAACGCTGATTTTGATAGCAGATGTGGGCTATGTTTCCACTTTTTCCATCAGTGGGAACTTCCCCAACCTGCCCTGACTTCCCAAGTGAGGGATCGCGGCTCAGGCCAGTTTCCTCAGGACCTGTGGATGTTTCTCATCACGTCCCATGGACCTGTGCACCTCAAGGCTCCTTAGGTTTTCTCAGACCCAGTCTTCTCCTACAGAAAAACAGCAGTAGGGCCAAGGACAGCAGCCCTTATTTGGGATACCCCCTCCATAATATTCCCTCTGGCTTCACAAAATCATTGTGAATGTGCCTCTCTGGGAATCAGGCCACTGGGGCTGTTGCAAAGCCACAGATGTTATTTTAATGATTTCTTCTGCAGAATATCATCGATAACATGAAACATGAATAAAGAGTGATGCAGGTTCCAGCTTGATGCCTTCTTTGGATATCAATGGAATGTTACGGTAACCTGTAAATATAATGACACCTTTATTAGTGTATTAACCACAAGCACAAATATTATGATGGAGTGTTTTTATGATCACCAATGCAAACAAGGCATAATTTATGATTCTGTAAGTAGCTCTTTAAAATAAAATGAAATTATACTAGAACTGAATATCATTTGTGCTGGTTTTTCTCATTTATATATATATATAGTATTTCAATTCTGGTATTTTTGGTGTCAGAGTGAAAAAGCCCAGTGTTTTGCAGGATGTGATATTTTTTCAAATGGAAGACTTTCAGCCCAGTGATATTTAAACATGGGCAAACTTACATTGTAACATCCCAGGTTATGTGCTGCACACATTGTTTTGAGAGCAAATGAAAGAACTTGTGAATCAGCAGTGATAGCACCTACAGAACGGTGCTGCAGCAGCCATGCACTGTGCAGCTGAGGCAGAAAAAAGTGAAGTGTAAGACTTTCTACCATGACTTCTTAAAAAGTTAATTTCATATGAGTAATTCACTTTATCAGAGATAGGTCATGCCATCATGAAGCTACGTGTTCATCTGGTTGTTGAAGCATTTGGAAAAGCCATAGTTCTCAATTTCAAACATAATTCACTTACCTGCTTAGAAAACAAAACAACTTTTTCTTAAAAATCCCGGCCTGTACTGCTTTATATGACTAAATGTCCCTTATTTAATAACAAGTGACAATGTCACTTATGGTTAAAAAGAATTCTGTATTTTTTCTATGTATATATGTAAATAATTCCAGCTATTTAAGTAAGTCTGTTTTGTAGAAGTATCCATGTTCTGAACAATAGTTTTCAAAATCCCTCTTTAGGTGTGTGTGGATGCCTGTGGAGTCTTTGGGAGCCACATTTACCTGGGTTTGGAATTTCTTGCTTCTTTCATACAGAATCATAGAATTGTTTAGATTGGAAAAGAGCTCTAAGATCATCAAGTCCAGCCTTTGACTGAACACCTCCTTGTGAACCAGGGCATGGCACTGAGTGCCACATCCAATTGTTTCTTGAGCACCTTCAGAGATGGTGGTTCCACCTCCTGTCTGAGCAGCTCTTTCTAATAATGGACAACCCTACCAGTGACAAAATTCTCCCTGATGTCCAACTGAACCTTCCCTGGCACAGCTTGAGCCATTTCCCCTTGTTCTGTCACACTACACATAAGTTCCTCTGGTATTTAAGGTTCAGATTCTAGGCAGCAAATATTAAAGCTGGTTGTAGGCAATTTACATTTGAGATCAGTTTTTAAGGCATGCACACAATATGTGGAAGGCTTGGTTGATTTCCTATCCAAAGATACACTTCAAAGACTAAGACTAATTTCTGAAGACTTGTGTTCTAGCCCCTACCTACAGAAGATTCTACAAAGTTTCCTGAGAGAAGTAAAACTTCTTTTTTGTTATTGAAATTGCCCCAATTTGCATTAAATGATTAACTACTCTTGGATCCCATGATAATAGAGTTAAAAATTGAGTTCCTGTCCTGTATTAGTATTCACCATGGCAGATTCATTGGCACAGGGACTGTAAGAGAGGACTCCCCCCTCCTATTTGCCTTTAACCACCCAGGTAGAGAATTTTTCTCAATTTCAGCCCCTCTGAGTATAGCTACAGAATCACTACATGGAAAATCAAATTCTGCTGCAGCTGGACAGCGAGCATTCCTCCCCAGTGGAGTCTACAGGTAGTTGGGAGTCTGCTGCTGGGGAAAGGAAGGCAGTGTGGATATAGATTTGAATCCTTTCAAAAGAAAATGCAGAGGAGGGAGGAAATGGCACAACTTTGCCCCTCTGGCTGTCAAAGAAAATAAAAGATGTAAGCACTGCTCAGCTTTTGGAAGCAACTTGCCCTCAGGGAAACCTCAGGGATATGAATCCTAGGGACCTGGGGACAGTCCTGTAGTACAGATTTAAGCAATTGGAATGCTGAAGACTAAGACTGAAATCCATGCTCACTCTCCAGCATATTAGGCAGTTCTTGCCTTGTCTTCTGCTTGTTGTGACTCCCTCTGCAAGAACATTATTTTCCTATTTCACTGTTTAGAGAGTACTTGGGTACCTAAAGCAAAACCATCGTTCCAGACCTGCTTTCAGAGATCTCAATGTTAAGCATTGCAATGAATGCTTGTAATAAATTTTGAAATTATTTATCACTTTACCTCTTAGAAGCATTTTATTTATGGCCTCTGGGCATTCTGATAGCAAATTACTTTTTTTATATTGTGTTAAGTGGGGATTGGGGTAATTTGTTTGGCATCATTTATAATTTTTGTACCTAGACTCACTCCCTAGAATTTTAATTATTGCACTGAAAATGTTTCTTCAGAAATCTACTGCTCTTACTTTTCCAAAATATGAATCCCTCATTTGTAACCAAAATTATAAAGACATTAAGCCTCACTGAAAATTTGTATCTAAAAAAGCCTCAATCAATAATTTTGCAAGTACTTGTAAGCAGCAGTGCCTGATATTTGAATTTGTCTCAGATATTGCGAATTGTTAGGTTGAGTGTTCTTTCATTATCCTGAAGTATACAAATAAAAGGAAACGAAAAGGTTATCAGTGTAAAAATTCATGTTGTAGAAAAACAACTGAGCTCTAAGAGTAATGTCATTTTTCTTGTATAACTCCTCAGCCTCAACTAAGAATCACAAGCAGCTTTATGACTTCCAAACATGAGGGAAAAAAAATGCACCATTTAAAATCCTGTTAAGCTTAATAAAAAAGGTGTGGTGCCTGTTGCCAGCTCCAGTGTTTTGCCTTGCCGTCTTTATTCACTAATAAAAGCTGTTTGTTTTGTCAGAAATGGCTTTGGAAAGCCAGTGTAGTAAACAGCCATTTTACATAAGCCTTTCTCCTTGGCCTATTGGCTTCTGTGTCTGCTCTTTATGAGCAGCCTTTTCATTACAAAAGTTCCAGGAACTCTACTGGCTTAACAAAAGAAACTCCAGCAAGAAAAATACCATGAATATTTTGCCCTATTTTTAACCATTGTGCTCCACTCTGAAAAGTTGCAGATAGGTTACCTGAGGGGGTTTTGGTGGTTGATTTTGTTTTAATTTGGTATTGGGTTTTGAACTTATCTAAGTGCACAAAACCACTGTCTTCATAGCAGCTCTGACTAGTCTCACTTCTTGCAATGAATTAAAATACCACCTGGGCAGTTTCCATCTAGAATGGAACACTGCAGTGGGAAGAATCACCTGCCATTAATATTGTTCTGATTTCAACATCATGGATTTGCATTCAGAGAATATGTTTATTTCAAAAACAGAGAGTGCCATTTATTCATTTTGTTACAAAATCGTGCTCTAGAAAATAAACATAGTGCTGAAGTCTCTCAATGCTACAGTAACAAAAAAAGCCTGGAATGTTGCAGATTTTTTTGAGCTGTTATAGGTGGTTGACATAAAAATATTACCTGTATTCAGGCTCATCACAGGTAAAGTGTACTGGCCAAGGAATTCGTTGTTACACAGAGAAATCTCATCCTGAACGCAGAAGCGTATCATTGCCAGTTCTGGAACTTGGATGTTAAAAGAGAATGTTTCATTCCATTTAGGGCTCAAAGCTAATTAAAGGAGAAAAGAAACAGGATTAAAATATGATTTCTTTTTTTTCTACTCTATAACTAAGCTGCTATCACTAGTTTGAACTGGTAAAGAGTTTCTTTTACCCTAGGTATCTGTGCCCATTTAAACAAATAACTAAACTCCCACTGACTGTAGTGGGGCAAAAGCCTAAGATAGTTGGTGTCATCCCTTAAAAGAGAGAAAAATGAGACAAGGATAGCCAGGTTAAGAACTTCTGCTCAGCTTAAATTTTCCTATAGCCATACCAGTTTCATGCTTTTGTCAAAGTTTCTCCTTTCACAGTGTTGGAAATGAATAAATTCAGGTAGTAGAACGTTCACTTGACCAGAAATACAAAAAGAGAATGTGGAACAGGAGGGGTTTGCCTGGTCTTTAGCAATGTTCATACAGGGAAAAGAAATTCAGGGGCTGATTTTAAACAGCAGCTATCTATAAAAAAGAAAAAGGAAGCATAGAAGACAGAGGCACAGACAAAATGAGATCACAGAAAGCTTGTAGTCTGAGACATCAAGAAGATCTGTATTATAAAGATAAGGGAGTGCTCACAGACAGCTACAAAGAGTACACACTTCACCTGTCAAGCAATTAAGGGATTACTCCTACCAGAGACTTCAAATGAGACGAGTGATGAAGTTACAGCAATTTCTTAAGAAAACCTCGTCATTAAGTTAAGTGGTTAAGGCTGGGATAGGGTTAACTTTCTTCATGTCAACCCCTATGGTGCTGCATTTTGGATTTTTGACTCAAACAGCACTGACTACACCCCAGTGTTTGAGCTATTGCTGAACAGGGCTTCCACAGTGTCGAGATTTCTGTCTTTCTCACTGCAGAGCAGCCTCCCCATCCCAGTGAGGGGGCTGGGGGTACCCAGGAAGTTGGGAGGAGGCACAAGTGGTACAGCTGACCCCAGCTGGCCAAGGGGATGTTCCTTACAAATGGTGTCATGCTCACAGCTGGGGGGAAGGAGGAAGGGAGGGCATTCAGAATTGCAGTGTCTGTCTTCCCAAGTAACCTCAGAGCTCCAAAATGAAGCCTTGTTTCCCTGGGAATGGCTCTACACCTGCCTGCCCATGGGAAGTGGTGAATGAATTCCTTATTTTGCTTTGCTTGTGTGGGCAGCTTTTGCTTTATCTATCAAACTGTCTTCTTCTCTACCCGAGGGTTTTCTCATTTTGGCCTTTCCAGCCCTCTTCCCATCCAACTAGAGGAGAACAAGCAAGCAGCTCTTTGGAGCTGAGCTGCTGTCCAGGATGAGCCCACAGCAGTGTGCAAAAAAAAAAAATTCCACCTTCCTTTAGAAAGGGGGAGTGCTCCCAGCTGTGTGTTTGTGCTTCCTTAATCTATCAGTCTAGAAACATGGCACACACAGCATGAACTTCTGCTACAGATTTTGTGCCAGGAAATCCTAGTCTAGAGAGAAATAATTGCATTTTCTATAACTCCTTGGGATGCAAAGTTGGTGTTTCCTTATAAAATGTTGTTGTGCTTTGTTCACAGCCTCGAGGAGCAGACTGATGCTCACCATTGCTTCTTACAATACTAGATTTCTTTCTTGTTTGGTCCTCTGGTACACCATAGATTTCTATCTGCACTATGGGGTCAGCTTTGTTTGTCCTTGAGATGCTGCTGGGTGGTAACTGATGGCCACTGATCAGCTGGAAAATTAAAGTTATATTGAAATAACTGTAAGAACGAACTAATTCACCACAGCCATATAGTCACCATAATAGAAATAGCTTTCAAAAGAAATTACTTTAAGTATATGCCAGTCATAAACTGGTGTAATAAACACAGTGGAATCAAGAATATGGTGCTTCCTATCTAATTTACTTATATATATATATATTTTTTTTTTTTAGAAATATTGTGGTATAGGAGCATGTTTTAACTAGATCAGATTGGTCTGAGCCCAGTCCAAACTGACCTTGAATGGTTAGAGGGATGGGATACACATAACCTCTCTGGGCTGCCTGTGCCAGTGTTTCACCACCCTCTTTATAAATAAATAAATATATAGATAAATAAATAACTGAAATAATATTTTAAACAATAATTTTCAGGTTTTTTTATTCAATAGCTATACATAAAAATTATATTTTGCTACTGTACAAAATAATCCTATTGGAATCAGCCTACAGTGATTTTTACATTTTCTGCTATCGAGCTCATGAATTCCAATCTGTGTGGAGTGGATCAGCATCAAGACCCACCGTGACATCAGCATTGTGCTACAGGGTATATGTAGCAGACTGCCTCACCTGTGCCTCATCTCTTGCACAGTGTTCCTTAGTATTAGACAAAAACTCTTCATTCAGTGAGCTTCCTGATGTGTTTTGACCAAAATTTCCAAAAACAGGAAATTTTGTCTCAGACTGCCCTGTAATCTGGCACCCAGACTAAGACAGGATTTATGAAAGTCACAACTTTGTCTGCTTTTTATCTATATTTCAGGGTAGCTAGGAAAGAGTCAACATCTGTGCAGTAATCAGCCTTTTAGGAATCAGTATATAACATGTATTGAGAGAGATATACAAGCCTGAAAGCCCAGGTGAAAGATATGACTCCCAATCCTGGTCTCAGGCCTAAGCATCATAAGAGATTCTTATTCCCCTGTCAACCACCCCAAAAATCAAAACCCACAAATCCCACACTTTGCTTTGATATTTTCCAGTGCTTGTAGCACCTTGCCCCCAGAGAAGTTCTAGCCTGAAATACTGAAGAGCAGTGGCTTGGCAAACACTGATGCTCTTTCTTCCTAAGGAATAGCTGCTGCCTTCACCAGGAATCTTTGCAATCACTGATGGGCTGCCCACTAAGGACATGGGAGATTCCTTGCCATTTCCTGAGGGCCATTGCCAAGGCCTGCATGACCCACTGCTAGACCTAGCCTAAGCCTCCCCTGGCATGGGAAAAGAGTGAGTTCTTTCAAGCACACCATGACCCAAATCCATAAATCAAATCAATTTTTGACATCCAAGGTGAAGCAGACATACAGAGTGATGTAAAAATTTAGGAAGCACCTTGAACATCCCTATTTCTGCTTCAAAGGCTCTATGCCTCTTGATGGGAATTGTGGCACATTGGGTTAAGGATAAGGAATTCAGTAACATCAGGCCCTATGTGATTTTTCTATTCTTCATTCGTTCATTCATTCATTCGTTCAGAGAGATTTGCCCTTTAGATGTTTTCTATCTTTGCTTTCTGTTGTCATTTCTGCATTCATCTGGTTAGTAACTTTTTCAGCAGAAGCTGCTTTTCCTTTGACTCCTGCTCCAAATTGCTTTTGTCTTCAACCACAATTTCCTGGTTTTTGCTGCTGGCTATGAATGGGGCTCTCTGTGCCCTTCATTCCCTCAGCCAGTGGGATGCCATTGCCTCTCTGCAGCCCGCACTATCCAGCCTGAAGTCTCAGTCTAAAGTCCTCAATCTTAAACACAGCCTTTCTCTTCTCCAGCTCCTTCCAAACTCAGACACTTCCTCTGCATTGACAATGGTTTTGCCTGTCTCCTGCATTACAATTCAGGGTTTCTCCTCATCCTAATTCCAGCTTCATACAAATTAGGGCTAAAATAAGTGATGTATTTGCCTGGCTGCCTGAAATCATCCAGCAATGTCTATTCACAATTGGTATGCTCACTGTCAGGACACTAGAATGTTCTTGATTAGGTGCGTGCATTATGTAAGTATTTTATAATTGTCACTAACTATTGTTTTATCTCTGCTATTTATTACTCTGAAAGAAACAAAATAGCAATTACACACTAATTATATGCTAATTAAATAGCATTTATGCAAGTGGTATTCTGTGTAATCAGAAATATTACTTTTTCATTGGGAAAAGGGACTTTTCTAATTAGTGAACAATTATAACAAATCTACTTGACCTCAAAATAAAGGCCTTATCTAATCATTTATTTGTAAATGGCATGCATTTCAAGTATTTTTGGGAAGTCAATCACATTATAATTTGGGAGAAGTAGAAATAATTCAAAGACTTATTAATTCATCCCTCCTTTCACCCTTATTTATACCATTTAAGGATTATAAATAGTCTTTTATATATGCATAGAAAGATAATGAGACTTAAAAGAAGCATAAAGCTTCCTATCTTATCTTTAAAAATTTCCATTTGTCAATTAACATTATAATAGTACAGGTGGTATTATTGATAGTGAAAGAAATAACACCCAAAGTGCACATTTGAATTCTGTGCTTTCAGTTCAGCTTCCACATGCACAATTGTCTGGCCCCTTTTTCAGCTACATTATTTATATTTATTTGTACAGCATCCTTAAAAATCATGTATTTTTACAGTCTCCTGGAGGCTCTGAACCCCTACATATTTTTAGCAAGCATAAGTGAAATACAGATGGGAAAGCACCCAAGCAGCAGTTGATACTCTGTGAGAGTTTTACCATCTTGTTGAAAACATTAGTTCCCAACAAACAGGAATAGGAATAAAATGGGGAAAAAAATTAGATAATAATTGCATCTGAAATACATAAAATTTGCTTTCCCATTTTCATGGAACAAAACAACACTTCAGTCATCTTACCCTTATTGACAGAGACATTGGTTTGCTGTATCCTCCCACATTTCGGGGTGTAAATGTGGTATTGCGATCCCTCAAGAATACAGGTTTCAGCACATAGCCACAACCACCATTGTCCAGGAATTTTCCATCTTGCAATTCCATTTGTGTTCCCGGTGTTTGGAAGTTTAAGGCCACTGTAAAATTATATCAGTATTGATTTTAGTGAATTAGATTTGATAACATTTTATTAAAAAAAGTTAAAAAAAATTTCAAATGAGCTTAAGATATCTACATCTTTCAATTCATATGTAGGATCCTGTTATTTCCCTTAAATTAAGTGATACTCAATAACGAATTATTTGTGCACAAAAACAGTACACTCTTTAGAACTGCACCCTCTTTTAAGAACTAATCTATAGATCTTTTTTACATTGCTATACCTCTCTTCCCTTTTCTTTCTAAATTAGACCTTGGAGAATATGAAATAAGAGATCCTTCTCTCTGCAAGAACTGAATTCACATCCTAGTTTCTCTACAGCAGCAAGACCCTGCACTCCAAACCTGCTATCAAAGATCTGGTGCAGAAGTCAAAACCTCAGGATTGTATCTAACCTTAGTTATGGTGCAGAATTCATCACAAAAACATCTCACCCAGAAGATTAAGAAGCTTTAGTTTAGTTAGAATACTCAGTGAAAATACATATAAATTTATAGAACTAGAAGCAATTTTAAAAGTGTTCTTAAATTTATGTGAGCACACACTCTCTTGGAGCTTAATCCTCAAGTACTGGTGATTATTCTAAGAATACACCTGACAGATTTTTTCCTTTCCTTGGCAGTTCAAAACATTTTCAGTTTGCTGCAGCACCAATAATAAAATATCACACTTCTCATCAACAGGATATTGTAATTCATGAGATAAAGCCAACATTGAAATAGACCTGTTTAATGAAATTTCCCCCTATTCCAGTGCAATGGAGCTTCTTGTCACATTCCAAATAGAAAATGCAGAAGTCAAATCAGCAATGAATTATGACATTATGAACCCATGACATGTGTTAAACAGAGAATGATAAGAAGTCATTTACTTAAAAGGATGGTTTGGTAGGAATGAAAAAAGAAGACTTTAAGCAGTTCAAGTGACTCATAATAATTCATAAAGAGGACCTTATTACATTTTCCTGGGAGATAATATGAATGCATTGAATGAACATTTGACATAATGCAAAAATCCTTATTGCAAGTGGAAAACACACAAAATTGTTTTCACTGCAAAAATTACTCGTTCCTTCACTGCTTTGATGATCATTTTAAAATATTCTGAAGCAAACAACACAAATAGGAATGAAGCAGCTGGTACAATGGACCTGATATTTATAATATGATATATAAACACATGTTTTTGGTGGGGTTACTTCTGAAGAGCTCTGGTTCCGTAGTCTCAAAACCAATTAATGGGTGGAATACATGAAGTGCTCCCAGAGTGCATCATCTGTTTAATCTGAAAGAAATCCCATCTGTGCTAGCTAAAATTGCTCTGCATCATGAACCAACATGCAGCAAGTAGGAATAACTGGAAACCCTGTCTAGAAAAACCTCAAACAAAACAAAAAAAGCCTCCAAAACAAAACACAACATGCACTCCTGCTTTGATCTAAGTGTTAATGTAAAGACATGATTTTATGTTAATATACACAGGAATTTTGTTTTACCTTTAACAACAGAAACCAAACTTCAGAGTGTTCATATTGCCCATTGCCCACCATTGCCTTTTTTAAACAGGGTTGGTATTTTCTTGGTATGGTTTTGGCAGCGGTTCAAACTTTTCTCTTTATGACTCAACCCATCATCCAGAAACAGCCCCAAATTTGGTGCTATATGATGCTTGTATATTTTAATGCACTGAATCAAGCTGTGCAGAGGATGCTACAGGAGCTGCAACCCTGTGGCCCCTGGAAGTCTGAACTACAGATAAGCCAGGATCTCTCACTCCTCAGGTGAGTCCTAGGCCACACTTTCAGGATACGTGGGTTTAAAAGTGCAACTGAAATTAGGCACATCGAACAGTCAGCTTCAAATAGCAGCTTCCACATGATGAACCAAATTACATGATTGCACATAATGAGACTATTGCTAAATTTACCAAGCTTTATAGGCGACTAAGCAGGAAAATCTGATGTAACAACAGCAACAAGCAAACGAGAATACTTTATATTTTATCACATTAGGAAAATTACTTTTGCAACACAAGTGAAGGGCAATGTTATTATGGGTTGATATCTCTAAACATCAGCACTGTGTTTTCACTTAATTTAATTTGACCTTAAGAACAAGTTAAGAAACGCATGGAACAGTAGTTTTAATTTACTTACTGGTTTCTTTGTATTGCAAGTTTTAAGGTGATTAAGCAAATGTGAGATTTTGTGTCATATTCTCTGAGATGCAAACCTCTACTAAAACTGTTTACAGGGCTCATAGCTGCTTGGAGCCTCCCAGGGCACTACTTTATGGTGCATTGATGTACAATTTTTCTTTTTAATCAGGTGCAGTATAGCCCTAACACTTCTTGAGAAATGGCAAGGATCATAAACTAAAAGCTATGCCCAGCAGCTTGGGCTGAGCAATATCTTTCTGCAAACAATCCTGAACTTCTACCCAGTGTTTCATTTTAGCTTTGGTGAATTCAAGAGCAGAACTGTTCAATAATATTCTTTGTACTTTTGTTTTATGAAACAGTATAAATATAATGCATGTATGAAGAGAGATTTAAACTGACAGTTTATTTTGGAAAGAAACCCAAATGAGCTTGCAATGAAACCATCTGAGCAGTACATAATCTTAATGCATGGTTTTCATGGGGAAGTAAAGGCATCTGAAGTTGAACACGGTGTACATTAAATTTTCTCCTCAGTCCTTTCATTAAGCACCAGAAGAATTTTAATATTGACATCAAAATCAAAGCAGCACAGCAAAACATGGGCTTGGGGAACAACCTGAGCAAAGCAATTCTTCACTGTGATTCCTGCACCTAAAACAGATTTAACTATTCCTAGAACCATGAGGCTAAATCCCCTTCAGATCAGAGTATTGAATACTCAAATCATCTTGCAAAGTACCAAAGCTGCCATGGCAGTCCCAGTAAGCCCCAGGTGTAAATAACTTCATATGGCAAACTGAGGTTAGGAAATAGACTAGCTCCAAAAAATGAGCCAATCCATAATACACAGAAGAATATTATTTTTGACCCCAAACCTCTGTATCACAAGCAGTTAACTGAAGTCAGTTCCACCACTAATTGCAGAACTAAAGACACTCTAAATATTCATACACAGCACCTTCTATAGGTGCCACCATTCAAGACATAATTGATTTGTGGACTAAAAGCAAAAGCTTTGTAAAACCAAAATGAGAATTGTGACTGTGATTTGAAGGCATTGAGGAAAACTGCACATCTTTTGATCCTGCCTCTCATTAATATTCCCAGTGGGACTTTTAAATTGTAATTTTTTATTTTTTGTTCTTTGCTTGCTGGTTCTATCAGCTACATCACAACCATAAGGTTTAATGCATTTTCCCATTTAAATGGGAAGATTTTAAAATAGATAAGGACACATTTGTCACCATTTTTTCTTGAAATGAGTTACTTAATTGCATTTTATGCCATTTAAAAATGCATCTCAAAATGTATCAATTTTATGCCCTTTCAAAAAAACTCATATTCAGAAAGCACTCACAGTGCCAATGTTCCTATCCCCATGGTTTACCTCACTCATTTGAATCTAAAGAGATGTAATAGATCACACTTTTATCAGCCTTCTTGTCTTGCTCTCAGCTCTTTCCAGTTGTCTGTGCTCTTAAAGTGGGCCACTCACAATGAATGCAACAAAAATCTGTGCCTCAGATATCCCAAATCTGAGCTGAATTCCACCCAGCCTGGGAAATGCTATTGCAAACAGGAGCGTATCCTAATGCTCTGGAATGTTGCCATTGGTTATGAGATGATCAATGTGATTGGATTTGAAGCCACTGCTTTCATTCCACACCAGCACTCCAAGCTGGGCACAGACTGTCTAGGCTTTCTTCTCACATGCAGGTCACAGCTGCACTCAATCCATCACTGCCCAAATTTACAGAAATATTTCAGAAGTCCAGGAAAGATGGAGCGAGACTATTTACAGGGGCATAACAGGACAGGGGGGAAGAGCTTCAAAGTGAAAGAGAATAAACCCGTGAAGAGGTGAGACCCCACACAAACTTTATGAGCAAGGACTTTGGTCTACTAGACCAAAAATAAAGAAAAAAAACCTCTTTTTTTTCTACCAGAAAAAAAATAAAATATATAATGATTGATTTTCCTACAACACTGAGCAAGCTTATATGGACAATATACATTTTGGCATAAAAAGTATCACCTCTCTTCCTGGCAAAAAAAAAATCAGTAAAACTGTATTTTTTCTCTTCCCTAACAGACTCCAAATTATATTAATCTTAATGATAACTTCTGGCTTTATTTTTCACCTGCACATTTTGAAATGGTTGTTTTCACTCTACAGAAGCTTGATTTATGGCTTACAATGTGAGGGATTCTGCCGTAGGAAGAGGGACTGCTCCTCTGAGAGCTGAATAAATGCATAACTGCATGACATAACATCCTTAAAATGTGCAGTCAGTCTTTTTTGTATGGTCTTTGGGCCAGTTTAATACTGTGGCTCTAAAGACACTGTCATTAGAAATGTGAAGAATCCAGTCACACAGTTCATAACTGCTGACATTGCTCCTACTTCATTTCAAGTGGTCCTACTGGAAAAGAGATGTCAGGTGATTAAGAGTCCTCCATTGTCCAAGTAAATCTGCAAAGGGTTTAAGTAGAGATTCTCTCTTGTGAGATTCTCATGGGAAAAGTACCTAAAGCATTTCTGATAAATTATCAGATCTGAAAATCTAAATTGATTTTTGCTGTCTAATTAATGTGTCAGTCTGAAAGTCACACTTCAGTGTAAGTCTGAGTATTTTTGGTTGTCATTTGACCAATTTTACACCTGAAATGTTTCCAAAATAATTTTTAAAATTTACTTAACTTGTGATTCTTGGCAGAAAAGTGAATATTATCAGCTTCCCTCTCCTGTTTTAGTCTGGAGTCACTGACAAGTTTTAGAACAAGATCAGCAACTACTTCAGAAACAATTGTGTTCCTGCAATTTTTTCCCATCTTCCTTTAAAATTTATTAGACTTCACATAAATTATTTACTATTCTATTGGTTGTCTGCAGTGAAGACAGCTGGAAAAACTGATAAAATGGAATTTCAATGTTTCTTTGCTTTAAAGTGAAATTCCAGTATCTATGACACACACCAAAAACTGCCTAAAAAGAAGCAGAATAGCCCAAGAGCTTTTTCATAAACCTGGCAGTAGAAGCATTTCTGCAGAAGAGACATAAAACCTTCATTCAAAACCACTCCCAGCATTTGGAGCCATTCCAAAGGAAAGTTGAGTGCATTTGGAGAGCTTCAGATGTTGAATCATATTATCCCACCTATCTTGCAGGTGTCTACACCTGAATTAGCAGTACCACTTCACTCTTTGTGAAGACTAAATCAGTGAAATTCAAGGGAAAACATTAAAAAAAAAAATTAGTCCTCTAGGTTTCACTTCCTAAGGAGGCATTTCTGGACTATTAAAACCAGTAGAAGAGAGCAATAATATAGTTATTGACACAGAACCCAAGCAGGGTCAGGTTTGAGTCATTTTAATTTCCACAGGTGAGGCATACCAAGATCAAAATTAGTTGGTTTCTTTTCCCTTGGTTGCTTCAGAGGTTAAAATCAGAACTAGTTAGAGAGCTCCTTATCACTCCTCTTTTCATGCATCATTTTTTACCATATTTTGTCATATTATTGCACACAAGACTGAACCACAAAACAGATGTGACAAAATTGCCAAGCTGCATTTCAGTGTCACAGTCCAAAATAAAACCTACAGAAAGTAAAAAACCCATCATACAAGTACAACTTTCACAGCAGCATATAAATTTATGCACACCCCAAAAAGCACATATGAGATATTCTGAAATAAAATTCTCTACCTACAACACCATGGTTTTCTCCTGTAAGTTATGGCATGTTTTGGTCATTCCTGCAGAGTGCTTTGGTACATGTAGAACATTTCCAAATGCCACATTCAAAAGGTTATTTAAGTCTTTTTTTATTATGATTTTCACCAAGGCTTTCTTTCATTTTGGATTTTTGTTGTTTTTTTCAGTCTATATAAAACAACTGATATCAGTTTATTTAAATAAATGTCCTGAATTTTATTTCCCTGCATAAATCTTTCCATTTCATTTTATTTCCTAAATAAAAAGGAGACATGGATACATCAAACCAGTTCTTTCCAGTGCCTCACTGCAGTTGTATGCAGGAGGCATACTAATTTTCACAGACTATGAAAAGTGAGGGTTTTTCTCCATAAGACCTCTTTTTTCCCAAAACCTCCTGTTCTTATGAGTCTCAATTTTCAGAGAGTGGACAGGGAGTACACAGTGATATCCAAAAGCTATTTTGTGGAAACTCTGTACTTTTTACTGAGCTTTTTAACTTGCCTTCCTCTGGAAATTAGGTTTACACAATTACATGTCTTGTCCTCAGCCCCAAAAAGTCTTGAGCCTGTTGGACCATTTCATCCTGCTTTAGCTGAGTGCCAGGCTGCTCCAAGTTAATATGTTCCAAGCAATTCAGAGAAAATTGCTGGCAAGGTACAGAAGAAAGCACTGTTTTGAGTCAATCACTAAGGGAAGTGAAGGAGTAACTCAGTTCTCATAATTACAAGATGCAGAGGCCTGGAAGGCAGTGTTATGTGTAGGTTTGAACAAAACCTAATATATTTTCTTTGCCCAGCCAGAAAGGTTATGGATGTTAAAGGAATGTAAGCTTGCAGGTGTGGGGAGGAGAAGGGAGTTAAGAAGGGGAATAGGTGGCAAAGAGAAATCCAAGAGTCCTTTGAAGAGTTTCAGGGAATTGCAAAAGGGATCTAGAGGATTCACTTCTGTGCATGGGGTGTAAAGCACAAAGGCAGGCAGACAGGAGGGGTGTGTGAATTATACAGACATGGGGCAGATATAAAAATCAAAAGTCTGTGTTAAATCAGTGAAAGGACATCAGCAGAAGATTCACTGAGATACCCTCACTTTGGGAGTTGCATTGTGAAGAGCTGCTATATTTCTGCCAAACAGCTATCTAAAGCAGATTAGGGAATAAATAGATCTAACATAGCTTGGAAATAATGTATGTGGAGAATTGTTTTTAATCAGCCTATTCCCATGTGAAAAATAGAGGGGTTTTTAAGTGAAGATGCAAATGAAGTGACCAAGAGGGCAAATCTAACCACTTCCTGCAGATTTTTAATTCTTCCAGGAAGGGGCCCAAACCCCCTATGCACCAAAAGTCATATGTTTTGCATATTAATGTTAGACTGACTTCTCATTAAGGCACACTCTGAGTAAACAGCCAGTGTAGTAATTTTGAAAGATTTTGGCGCTGTCTGTGATCTAACAAATGGTTATCCTTTGCAGAGATAAGTGTGGAGATTCACAGGCTAGAAAGAAAACTAGTAAATTGCAGTATGATAAGACTGGGAGATTAATTCAATTTTAAATTAAGGACCTCTGGCGAGTGCTTTCTCTAAGAATGAAACAAACTTCCTAGTTTTTAATGGCAATGTATAGTTTAGATAGCAATGATAGCACACAGGGAGGGCAGCACCCCAGGTAAATAATCCAGACATGGCACTAAGTGTGGATGAACCACAAGGACACAACATAATCAAACCAATTTCACACAGTATGGTGATGAGAAGATACTTGGATAGTCCAGCACAAGTCCAAATCTGTACTGCAAATAAGCATTTATGAGGACATAGAAGCAAGTCAAATTTATACTAAATAGTAATTTTTGTACTCCTTATGTAGTTATGTAAAATAACAGTCAGGATGGAGAAAGTAACTTGTCACAGAAGATATATGGAGAGCTGAGAAAGGAAACAAGTGGAAAAGGAAGGCTGGAACAAGGGTGACATAAGCTCCAGGGCCCTACAGACAGAATGAAATCTGTGCCTGTCCTTGGATGAGTGTGTATTTCAACATAACAAGGTGAATCCACACCTTTCACCTCTCAAAACCGAGAGCCTAAGGCAAAGTGCCCCGCTCACCCCACAGTCTCCCTCAGGTGGCCTTGGCAAAGACTCAAAGACAGAATATATACCTGGGTACAAAAACTATTCTGCTCTACTTTACCTAGGGCTGAAGAAAATTTAGCAGGCAAACATAGAAATATGTTCTGGAACTGAGAATCTTTTAAACTGAAGAATAAACACGTGAAGGTAAGATGGTCTCTAAAGCCATTAAAAAGGACAAAATGCTTACAGGTGAGAGGTTTTCCAAAGCCTGCTGGGTACAGAAGTCATGCCATGCTTATTTTGAAAAAATTCAAATAAATAACTTTCAATGAAGAAGCAGAAGTTACCACTTTTTTTGTTGCCCAGGAAACGAATATGTTTTGTACTGGAAATTAAAATTCTACATGTATGTTCATCTGAATAAAGACTGGAGACTCCCAGCAGCTCCCAGCTGTCTCTGGATGTTGTGCTGACCAGGAATGTTTGAGTGCTGCCTTGTGTAGCATATCCTGTTCTGGGAATTTTTGGCACTACTATCAATTGTTGTGCTCACATCTGCACCTAAGCAAGTCACAGAGTGCCACTGAAAACCCACAGACCCTTCAGAAGAAACTTGCATTGCTGAGTAACGGAAACTTAAAAATGCTGAGCTTGTTATTAGTGATTTTCTTAATATCCAATTCAAAGAGGTAGTTTAAAGAGATTAATAAAATAGAATAAATGGAATATCTGGGATAGAAAACAGCTATTTAACACAAAGTGATATTTACAAATTCTAGTGAGAAAAAACTGGTGGAATATGTGGGTTGAAGGAAAATTTTATACAACAAAAATTAAAATAATGCCACTGGGGGAAAATTACGTAACCTACATAACACCAAAATACTATAGGAAGCAAGAAACTCCTTTATCTGTAAAGCCTAGAATGCAATAGTTTCTGCAAGGATACATACCCATCTGACACCCTACATTCCAGAACTCCTGAGGATTATAATTTGACGAGCTCATTCTTGTTCCCTTGGGGTAAATTCTTGTAATAAATCTTGTAGTATGTGAAATAAACTCTTTAGCTGATAAACAGAAGGATAAAATCTTGGTAAGAAAACCTTTGTTATTAAAGAAATCCTATTTGAACAAATAATAAAAATACAGTAATTTGATCCAGCAATTTTTTTACACAATATTATGCCAATTTATTCTATTTTAACATCATTTTATTTTGAAATTTATTCATTTGTTCATTTAATAATTAATTTTTAAACCTTAATATTTTGTGTGTACTTGAATCTGACAGTATTCCTGTATAAAGAAATATATATTCCTTTGTAAGAAGTTCATTATCCAAAAACCATCCCTTCACTGAAATATTCTGTTTCTTCACCTTTTTGCAGGGTAAGCTTATGATTTCTACACTAAAGCCCACTGTATTCTCATGGGAAACTGAGACACAGGAAACTGCACAAAAGTTTCCCCCTTCTATAATAGCTCAAAATGAAAAAAAAAGGGAAAAAAAATCATCTTTAGATGATCTTGGCTTGTTTGTTGTTTGGAGGTTTAAATAAAATGGCTAAATAATATTAGGACCAGGGAAGAGCACGTTTTCAAAAGCCACTGAAATTCTTGTTATATAAGCCTCAGAAGATAACTATCATGTACATTGTTTTTCCTTCTGCTGGCAGTGTTCCCTCCTTTCTCATATGTAAGCATTGACTGCAGGGATGTGGGAAACTTCAGATGACTTCTATCTGCACGATTCCTTTTTAGTGATTAAACAAAAATCTACATTTCCAGGGTCATCTCTCTGATCTCCATTTTCCTCTCACCTCATTTTTTGTTTGTTTAGCGGTTTTGTTTGGTAGAGTTTGGTTTGCTTTGTTGTTTGGGGGTGGTTTTATTGAGGGGGAGGAGAGGTTCTAGAGCTACTTTTCTATCTCCTAGAGTGCTGGAGGAACCAGAGAGAGGACTCAGTGGCTGGAAAATCCTACTTTGTGACACTGTTCAGCATCATTCACCTCGCCAGCTGTTGCCCTGAAAACTAAAACCTGATAATGTTTTCATAGTTTTAGTTACTTTCCCATGGAAGTTCTATAAACAGAAGTTGTTTATCACATTCCTTCTAAGAAACATCTTTTGATGGACGTTTCACACGACCAGTGTGCTTGGGAAGGTGTAATTTAATTATCCAATCCCTGGTCATTGTTGAGAATCTATAAATACTGGGGTCAGAAAATAAAGTTCCTTCTTTCCTGTTCTACCACTGGAAAGTGTTCATGTGAATCATTTTGTGTCCTTTAGCAACAGCCAGCCACTGAATCACCTCCACAAAGTGAGTGGGCATGTGGCAGCCTTCATTGTCATTGTCACTGTCATGCTCGGTGATCTCTGCTTTTAACGCTCCCTCGGGGCTCTCTGCAGGCAGCTGGAGCTCAAACAGCAGAGGCTGCACCAAATGGAGCTGCTCCAGCCCAGAATGGTTTGGATAATTCAGTTTGGCTGGGATGGAAGGTCTGCTCCAGTGGAGCAAGCTGCCTGCTCTGGGGTTTATCCATCCCATTAATGAGGACTCTCTTATCTGCACTTGTCACCAAAGCCAGGCGACTGCCGAGCCAACTCCGCTCAGTTCTCAGCCCAGACATGGGGGTGGGGAGGGAGGTAGTGAAATTTATTCCACGCTTTTTCAAGTGCTGACTGCAATTCCTAAATTACTTGATGCAGAAAACAATGAATCGAAAGGCAGACGTACATTTTTTAGACTGTGTTAATATTTGTTCTTACAAAAATACACGGAATTAAAGCAAAGTTGAATTTCAGTTTTCCTCCCAAAGCCAACAGAAATAAAAATATTATGCAAAGGACATATCTAAAACAGTGTTATACAAAGAACCAAATAAAATCAGACAGCAGGTGTTTCATGAAATTTTAACCCTTCAATGCCTAAGCAGTGAAGCAATCATAGCACCAATGTAACTTTTAACTGATTGACTCCAAAGAAATTACCTGAAGATCTTAAAAGTTTTCGTGCTGCACTCTCTCCAATTGAATTATTTTCATAACACTGCTGATGCTGCAGGGAATGCTCAAAGCTCACAAACTTCTGAGATTTGGTATAAACCACGAGGTCTGACAATGCAAGGGCAATCTTTCCCTTTCTCACCTAAACATCATCAGATGAATAATGGAATAAAAAAGTCACAATGATGAGTATTTCATTATTATTAATATTAATAATTCAGAGAAACAATCATTTTGGATGCATAAAGCATGAAAAAACGTCTCAGTTAATGAATCTAATAAATATGACCTTTAATAGTGAGATCTGATCTGCTGAGAGAAAATTGAGGTTATTGTGCCCACGTTTATCACAGCAATCATAGGGTGAGTGGAGAGATCCTTCCTAGCAGAATGTTCTTCTCGATAGCTTTACAGTTTTCCTGCTCCTAAGAGTGGTTTGCAAATAATATAATTTTTCATGGCTTTTAATGTTGCTCCTTAAAAATATACCTCCAACTTTCTATTCATAAATATATAAAGTACTAGAAAAGACCAACAGAATAAACTCATCTATAAAATGTAGAATAACAGGAAAATATTACATTGCGCCAAGAAAATTAATCAAAGGCCTATTCCTTTAAGCATTGCCCTGAAGTTAGGAAAACTCTTTTCTTCTTGATTAAGGTTGAAAGTTCTCTCACCAAAATCTTAATTTAGTCTTGCTCAATTACCAAAATAAGCCAAAGTGACTGAAATTTTACCAGGATCTTCTCTCTTACAGAGAAGCACTGTGTGACCACTTCATTTTCCTCAGCATAACTTCTGAGCTAATTGGGGGCAGTAGCCAGCAGAGAGCTGCTGATGCTAATCATGTTTACATTCCATTAAAGCTTTTGAAGGCAAATTCTCATCCCACAAAATAATAGAGATTGCCTGCTCATGGCTCTTAAACTATGCAACGTTCAAGTGCATTAATTATTCTGGGGCTATGTCCCATGAGGACACCAGGAGTCTACTGCCATGGAAATCCTGAAAAATACAACTCTGGAGGCAGGCAAAGCCAGCAGCATCACTGGGGTATCTTGGCTGTGGATTCAAATGCTCTCCCACCCTCCCATAAAGCAATACAGTGGGACATCAAGGCAAATATTCCAACAGAGTGGGACCCTGGAAACCACTTTCTCTTCTGCCTGGGAAACATGAGCAGATCCTTTTTGTTGCTGCTGTTTAAGAGTCTGTGGAATTCATTCTAGTCTGTTACATGGTCCTACAAATATTCTTGAAACCTATTGTCTAGAGAGCTGGTCCTTCCTGGTCAGAGTCCATCCTTCCTCAGAATTTTTCCTTACTATTTCTCCATGTCAGTTGGAATGAGAAAGAAGAAAAAAACTTTCAAATCATATAAAAAAAAAGAGACACTGCTTCTCAGCGAGAGTGCTGGGCTCTGAGGAGCACTGCTGGTTTAGCCACATTCAGGCAATCAGAGCATGATGTGCAAGAGTGACTGGGTACACCAGGTGCTGCCTGACATCCTAAAAAAGCTGAACAAGGCAGTTTCAACCTTGATGAAGCAACAGATTTTCCGTGGTAGAGAATTATAGTTGGTTAAAAAAACTAAGTTCAATTTGACTTTCAAACACCAAATTTTTACACTTTTTTCAGAAATAAAGTTAAGTCTCTGCATGATAAATCTAAAAACACCTCTTCAGCTCCAGGTGCTGAAAAATGTTCCAGCACAACCAGGAATGTGCACCTAATTTAATGCAAAAAAATCCAGAACTGAAGAAAATAGGAGACTTTATCTATCTTAAAAATAGACTGGAAGACCTGGGGAAGAAATGGTTAACTCTGCCTGTTGTCATCAGGTACTGCTGTAAGTGTTCTCTATACATAGTTCCAGGAGAGCCATGGCACCAACAAAACACATCTTAAATCTACTTTGGGACCGAGAGCCTGGGACAAGCACAAGTTTTGAGAGAGGAAAATGTTGAAGTTCAAGATGGGAGCACAGGAAGGGGTTGATTTTGAGTTGGGTACTAAAATGTGGTCCAGTCTGACTTTTCTTATAAGAGTAGGAAAACTCTGAAACCTCGAGCTAAAAAATGTAATTTCCAAATGCACTGATCTTAGTAATTTTAAAGTTTTCTCTTTAAATTTTAAATTAAATTTAAAATATAAATTATTTTAAAATAACTTATTTATAACAACTTTTCAGTTTAGTCTCTATTTTAAGATAATCGAGTTTCTTTAAAAAAAAAAATCTGTGTGTTCTCTATATTCAATTGCAGCAAAAGTTACCTTTGGTTTTTTTTGAGGTGGGGGTGAAAGTCTATGATCTCTTCTTCTTCTGGTGGGACTCCTTGATGGCTGAAGAGGTAACGTGTCATGTGCGTCGTCATCCTCAGACTCAGATTCAGAGTCACTCAGTTCCTCTGTCTCACCACCATATTCAGCATCCATCCTGAGCAGACCTTCCTCAATTGTTCCAACTTTTTTATTTTTTATCAGAACTTTGAATTTTAATGCCTATAGAAAAGAGGTTGAACAATAGTAACTAGAATTACTTAGGTTTTCATCTCTTGGTGTTATTTAACCAATCTTCAAAGTTGTTTATTAAATATAATGATGTGAGGTTGCAAAATGAATTAAAATAGAGTGAGGCAGAAGCCAAAGCCAAAGAAACCAAACAGAATCTGGGGATCAATGTACACAACAGAATGAGCCTATCTAACACCATGACAGGAAAAAAGGCTCTCTTCCACAGGAACCCAGATGCTGAAACTATGAAAAGATAAAAGTAGAAAGCTAAGTAAGAGCCAAAAGTGATAGCCAGGCAAGACATAGAAGGTATATTTTTTTACTTATTTTTTTACTTCTATTTTAAGCCTAAATGTACTTCTATGTGTATATACACACTTAAAGATGTGTCTGCTATTCATTTGGAATGTTTTCATCTATCACTAAGCCTGCAGGAAATTTGTTATTTGATTAATGCCTTTGTGCATATCTCTCTGGTGTACCAAATGAAAACTTTTGTTTATAACTTGTGTTATTTTACAGTAGAACCTTATGCTGGTCTTACCTGGCCAGGGAAACAAAAGTTTGGTGATTTTGCCTAAGCAGTTTCTCTATTTTTAAATAGACGTGTATCAACCTCCATAATATGTAATGTAGAGGGAGAAAAACATCATTGAATTATATTGATTCTAACAGCATGGCTTTCATCTATGGAACAGAATCCTATGAGTATATATTTCACTTCAATTTACAAAACTATATTAATAGTAAAGCTTCTATTATGCAGCAGTACATCTGTGCACAGGAGCTGTCAGGGAGTAACAGGACTTACTGTCACTCTTGAATAAAGTGATCCACAACAATGTTCTTTGAATTTCCTATGCTCTAGTGGAAAGGAAGATTACACTACTGGGAGTGTGGCGGGAAGAGGGAACAAAAAAATTCACAATAAATGAAAGGTAACTGAAATGCTGTGTTTTAAGGTATCCACGAAGTAAATATGAAAGGTATGGATAACAGAAATATATAAAGCCAAAGTTTTTTAGTAGAAACCAGAGCCATAGGCAAGGATAGAGACATTCCATTTATTTCCATTGCAAGCTCCATTGCTCATAATCCCCCTATCGCTTCAGATCTCGTGTTGGTAGTTTGCCAGGGTGCCAGTGGAATGAGACATCCTATGCCCAATATCTATCAATGCCATGCTGCTGGAAGTTTTGATTAGTCTCTCTGCACTGGTGACTCAGGATAAGGATGCCCTTTAACATTGCCTTCATTTCTTATTAATGCACTCTTTTTTTTATTTTTCTCTGGTATTTTTAGAAGAGTTTTAATATGATTAATGCTACTCATGTTTTTTAAGAGTTCTGAATTTTGCTTTGCATGTTCACATTTCCCAGTATCTAAAAGCAATTCTATCCACTTTTGATCTTGTATTTTGTTATTCATGGGAAGACTTCATTCTACAAATAAAAAAAAAATAAAATAAAATAAAAAAAGACCTGGTATACAAGGGAAGAAAAAACTATCTATGGTTACATTACTGCCTCCTATATGCAAACATAACTTTAAGTAAAAAAAGACAATAGTGTGTGTGTGTAATGATATAAAAATGGGTCATGGTGTCAATCAGTCTCTAAAATTCTGTTTGCGAGCTGTTAGCAAAAACATAAACATCCTGAGGTAGGAGAAGTTTTTTAAGGTTTGCTTTGTTTTCTACAAAGGTAACATTCTAAAATCATGGTTCTTTTCAGAAACAGTTACAAAAATACTCCAGAGAATTTGCTATTTTTTGGCCAGAAGCAAATGACAATAATAGTTACCCCCAATCACTGAAAGTGAAACACAGAGTGAAAAAATGGCATAGGCTTTTGTCTGAACTTCACACATCTTCAAAAAAACTTATAACAAATATATGGTTACAAATTCAGTGACTGTGTGAAATCTGAGTTCTTTAATTGGTAATCAGCACTGCTAAACATGTGACACCTTTTTCTCTACATGTCCAGGTCTTCTAAGAGAGCTGAAAAGCCTTTTAATGAGCTGAAAGTCTGAGCATTCACTATAACTTCTCCTTTCTAGTTTTATTATGAAAGGCAAAATATGTTAAAAATACATTTGCTGTTTACTTCTATAAAAACTGCAAGCATACTAAAAAATTCAAATATGTAAAACATCATAGGACCTCCCTAGAGCATAGTGGGACTTCAAGACTGGCATAAGCAAAAACCTCGAAGTGCAATCAACTGGAACAAATATTTACATAATTAAATGAACAAAACCTTTTTCTTGTGCATTCTGGTTAATGGGATGTATAACACAAATCAGCTGAAGTAATGCCAAGTTTCCAAGATAAAAATCACAAGCACTTTGGATCGGGCAAACCCACCTATTGATGACTACAATTAATGTGAAAATTCAGTGCCCAGAAATGTAAGGAACAAACCCTGGATTTGAGACAGAAGTATTAAAGACAGAATAGCTTCTCCTGTTTAAATTGAGCTTGTTGTTCTCCCTTCTTCTCTCCTGACCAGCTGTAGGTGCTCAGTTAGAGGAATATCAAGCCTTGAAAATCTTGCTAAGTAACAAAGTTAAAATCTCTTCTGAGTTTTACATAATATTCTATTTCAAGAATGATACTGCTGCCTTAAATACTGATATAGGGTTAAGATACAACACCTCCTGTGAAGTCTGACACAGGGAAAGGTTTTGAGACAATGACAAGATTTGTTAAGTACAACTGTTAAAAAAACCCAACACCAGCTATCTTTAACGAATCACACTTAGTGAAGTGTGAATGGATGTCTTTGTGGCAGCCTTATAAATCGCAGTTATCATCTACAGATACTTTATATCAATACTGTATACTTATTATACAGATATTTTTAATCAATACCACCAGCAAGGTCTGAGCTCTAGGCAAACAAATATTAATTATATCAGGAGCAGCATTTTAGCTACCTCATAGCAAGTTTTCCTACAACACATTTACCCAGTGAGAAGCACCCTACCCTGAAAATTCCATTTCTGTGTTGTGCTCTGTAGTAGACTTCAGGTAAGTCTACTTACCTTAAGTCTACTTAAGGATAAATAGCTGTGCTATAGCTGAAACTATATTCTACATGGGCAACTAAATCTCTGGATGCATTGGAAATAAGTCCAGATGATTGCAGAGAAAGATGAGATGGTTACAGGTTGGCTCAGAGTCTTCATTGCACAGATTCCTTACCAAAGTTCAATGGTCCAAGACGATGCCTTACCAAACAAACCACATGATTTTTATACACCAAATAAGCCATTGACCCAAGACCTACCTGGGTAATGATATAAAATATGGCAATGTCTTGTTTTTAGTTATCTCCTGAAGTTGCTTTACAATGCAAAGAAGCTATTAACAGATAATGACTGTCACATGTTTACCACATTTCTGGGAAAATCATGTTCCCTCAAGAGTGCAATGCCTAAAAATAGTGAAGGAATTAGATGAGTCTTCTGTATGTACTCACTACAGCCTAGAGATTCCAGATATTTTATGAGAAACAGTATGGATTTTTTTATTATTATTTTTGAGGTCATCACCAAGACATACAACATTCTCTTTTTTTTTTTTTCATATTTTTTGTAAAGAATAGATGCCATAGACTGATCGAAAGGCATAAGAGTGACTAGAAACATTTTGACTTGCTAAGAAACAAAAGTATTTCTGATGCAAAGACTTGGTCAAGACATTTGCATATGTGAATGTGTTGGTCAAAATAAATAGGAATTAATCTCATAAATGAAGCAACAGAATTAGATGTGCTTAATCTTGAATTTCTCACTGAAAACACTCACTGTGTAGAGAAAGCTCTCCTTTTTATACTGAGTAGATAAAGGTGAAGAAAAGTGTGAAGGATGAGTCCTGGCTTATGGAGTTAGCTGGTTTTCCCCATAATAGCAGAATTTAAAATATCCATAGCCCATGAAGTTGTACTGGAGACCTTCTATTGATCTTTCTCAAGGATCTCATTAAACAGATCCTTTTATTTGGACACCACAGGTTTAACAACCATAGGGAAGCCTTGGCAATCCTGGCCAGAAATGCTTCTGAGACATCACAATGCAGTAATTGATCTTGCAGCTGTGTGGTAAACATTAAAGAGAACTTGTAAAATCACAGTAGTTGCCACTTCACTTTCAGTTAATCACACAGCAATATCTCATTCCAACTTTGTGACAGGAAACCTGCAAATAATAAAAGATTCCTAACTATCTGATATATCTATCCTGTCAGCAGTGTAAGGCAGTTCAATGCTCTACAATGCAAAATAATTGAGGAACAAACTTTCATCAAAGCATCAATGTGCTTACATTCTTTTCTGTGTTATATTGGATGCCCACATGCTCCTTTCAATTGCTGTCAGATCTCTTGAGAGGAAGAACACAGCAGGGTAAGTAAAACCTTATCTCTTCTAGCATCCTGATATTTTCTAAGTTCATCTACAAATTGCTGCATAAGGCACTTCATTCCTTCACTTTCTATCAGCACATCACCACGAGTGCTGGTACAACCAGCAGAGATGTCTGGCGCCCGTCACTGATGTCAAATCTAATTTAATGCAGGACCTGACTCAAAGGACCTGTTATTCCAGTGAAGATTAGAGGGAGTTCATGAAGTCTCTTTAGAAGCACCATGATGGCCAAGACTGGGAGCAGAGAATTGTATCAGGTCTGTCGCTTTGGGTGGCAAAACATCTTCTTGGGAAAGAGATGGGACAGGTGAAGCTTAAAAGCAGCCTCAGTTTCTCATGGGATAAAGTTTGTGGGAAAGAAAGAAGTAGTGCAAAAGTCTTCTCCTTCCTCCATATGTAGAGGAGGAATTGTGTGCTGAGATGCCACAGAATACAGGAATTGCAGGGAATTAATAATATCAATATAGTCAGATGGAAGTGTGAATATATGACTGAAGGCAAAGAATTAAAAAACCTTTAGTCCTGAAATTTTCTGGGGTTTGTTTTTCAGATGAAGCAAGTGTTGGGAAAAGCAGAGAGAGGAAGTGTTCAGTGATCCTCCGCTTTTATTTCCTGCGCCTCCATGTGATTTTCACTTAGAATTACAATGGTAGGAGACATCATTGCAAGGTGGTCCAAGGAACCACCTAAGAGTGGGCGTGTTCCTCATTTTAACCTCCTTCCACACACACACAATCATCTCAGTTGACAAAGGTATAGTTCAAGACCTACTTAAAGAAAGAAGTAGAAGATTGACCATATAAAAGAAAATTATTTCAATGGAAGCCTCCAAAACTCCAAAACCTAAAAGGAACCTGTAATTGTCTAATGTTTCTTTGAAGTGTTTGGAGAAACTATGTGATTTCCCACTTCATGTACACACAAAATAACCATTCAATTCTGATCTTGAAGAACACTGAGGTGGCTTTTTCCCTTTTCTTGCTAATGCTCCATCTTGAAAAAAGTGGACCAACAACTTATATAGGTGACAGCTTTTTTCTTTTTCACACTAACTGAGGATCCTTCCAACAAAGAGCATTTCAAATTCATCATTTGTGGTTCTGTAACATCTCTTTTGCACAGCTTGAGTAAAGCAGTCTGAAGACTAAATTCAGAATTTGGTTTTCTCAAATGACAATGAATTTACCCAGGCCTTGAAAATGCACAAGGTCCCAAGCTTTAAAGATGTGATGTCACTAAACTCCTTTTTTGGCTCTTCAAAAAGATGCCAGCCAAAGTCAAGCTTATAACTGAATTTACAAATTCAGTCATAGCTACATATTTCCATTGCTAAGTAAAGTCCTACTGACTTTTCTTACATGCATGATCAGAAAACCTAGGAGAAACAGAGAAGATCCTCATTTGTGTTCATTCTCAAGATAATAATTTTCTGAATTAAAACTTTTGTAATCAGGTGACGACAGTGGCGTTATTTAGGTAATCCTTACACCTTGCACAGATGGGAAATATGTCTCACAATACTTTAATATGTTAAAAGCTCAGGAGAATTAATCTCAGCTGACAGCATTTCCATACACAGACCCAGCAATCCATTTTCAGGCAAAACTCTACAGAGCTGACTCATGAAAACTCTAAGCTGTGGAAATATGAAGTATGAACTCCCTGTATCACAGTAACCATATGGTAAGGGACATATATCATAGAAATTAATATTTTTAAGTGTGTGATTCAGTGATTCCATTTCACTGATTTTGTGCTTGCTTCAGAGGACATATGATCCTTGCACATCTCCTACACTGAATCCAGCTGTGATTTGAGAAGCTTTACAACAAGCCCTCCTGTTTGATAGAGTTTAGATTTTTTCCTAATTGAAAAAACAGTTTTCAAGGCTTCAAAATTATGTTGGAAACCATGATGCAAAAAAATATATTGCTACAATAAGAAAAAAAAAGGGTGGAGAAACGTGAACATTAAATATTACAACATTGTTATGGAAATATAAGAGTGCGGTAATACTTCAGCACATCTTCTTGCACAGATCACTTCAAAAATATTTTTCCTTGAGAAATCCTTAAAAAATTATTTTAAACACCTTTTGTGTGTTGTTTTTCCTTATGACAGTGCTTCCTTCCCACATTTTCATTTGCATTTTTTTAGCTACTGTAAAAACACAAGGAATAAAATATGGCTATACTGGCAACAGCGAGAAGCTGAAATAAGTATTTTGTATGTGTGCACGTATTTGTGCTACAAAAGACTTGAGAAAAGTTTTTGTCCTTGAAAGAAAATTATGTGCAAAGACTGGAACAAAGGAAATGTATTTGTTTTAGTTTGCAATAAAATTTTCAACACCCATCTAATTGCCTTTTCTGACTTCATGTCCCAGGGGTCTCGGGCCATCCGCTGAGAAACGCTGTCTGAGGGAGAAACACACTGAGAAAGAGAATGGCTTTGCAGTAGCAGAGGACCAAAAAAAACCTCCATCATCACTGTTATTGACAAAAAATGTAGGCTCAGGTTTCCATTTCAATAACATGTTTAAATTTCAGGAATTTCCTTCAATTTAAGCAACAAAAAAATAAATCAGCAGATAACAGATATATTTTCATGTGTTTTTTTGGTGCAGTTTAAATATTTTTAAATTTTAAATTTTAAATACTACCTGAAGTCTATTTCTGACACCAGATGTGATCCATAAATTCAGTCCAAGAGGACTGAAAAAAAAAAATAATTAAGAACTCTGTCGCTGCCCGCTCGGCCCCTTTTGCCTCGGCTAGCTGTGGCCGATGTCAGCGGCAGGAGTGGGGAACCAGGCAAGCACTGCGAGGCTCAACCTGGAACCTCCAGAGCTCCTCTGCGCTCTGGCGTTGTGGCTCACAGGGCGACACGGGTTGTGGCGAAGGGAGAAAGAGTGCTCAGGCTCTCCCGATTTCCCAGGAACAAGTTTATTCCAACAGGTGCAGGGCTGGGATCACAGGGGAGAGGTCTGAGCCGAGACCCTGGGCACCCCCATGCGCCAGGTTTTAAGGACCGTGGGCGGCTCGTATGGTGACCAATGGGACAACAGCAACAGAGGGGTTATGGGTGGGGATTACAATATGCAGGACCAGTGGTAAGGACCCGGGGGAGGGAAAGCAACTGTACAATCAATGGGGCGTCGAGGAAGGGATGATAGGCAAGGAAAGAACTGGAACAAAAGGTGGGGGTTCACATAGATTGATAGGGCTTAGGGGCAGGATTGGGGTGATGGATGGGGAACAATCTGGAAAAATGGGAAGGGTTTACAACGATGGGCAACTGGGGACAAACCATTCTTTATGACAGGGGAGCAACTGGGGTAAACCACCTCTGAACTTAATAAAACCAAGCAAATGGGCGGCAACAGAACTCCACCATTTTTTTCATTTCTTTCATAGAGAAAAATGAAAAGTTATTACCTCAGGAGAAGGCAGTTCAGTCATATCTACTGCACCACCAATTGGTGTAGTGAGAAGTTTGTCACCTAGAATACTTTTCAAGCAGTCTGCCATTACTTCCTGCTGTTCAGGGCTGCAGTGGTTCTCCAGAGACAGTATAACTGGATAGGCAGATAACTGGAAATATAATTTTAGGATTTTATTATTAATAAATAAAAATATGAATAATTGCTTTTCCAAAATATCTTACAAAAGTCCCCTTGGCCATCTGTATTTACATTCATTTTCAAAAACTTCAGAATATAGATCACTTGTTCCAGGTTAGTAACACAATAAAACAGGTAACATTTGTGGAAAAAAGAAAGCACAATTGAAGAAGAAAAAAGAAATGCACCTTCAGAAAGTTAAAACAGAGCTAGACATATATGAAAAAAGGACTGCTTTGTTTTGGTTTTAAAAGCTAAAATCAGATTCTAAAATTAAAATTGAAAGCATAAATCAGAATTAAATGTCTTTTGCTTTAGTTTATGACAGATTTTTTGACTACTTTTCAAATAGTCTATCAAGACTCTGATAGTCTCCCCAAAGCTTGTTCAGAAATGATTTCCTTTACATGAACAAGCTATGGATATTTTTTATTTTTGATAATACCACAAACTTTTCTAGGGACAGTATACACTTTTCTCATCACACTACTCAAGCAAGGGTAATTGAGTAAAAATTAAAGCTAAAAGGTGAAAAAGAGAAAATTAGTAAAAATTAGAGAAGAACTCAAAAGAAATGCATCCATCTAGACTTATAAGTAAATCTCATAAGTTGCCAATAATACTGGTGGATACCAAAAATATAGTCTGAATGAAATCTTTGCTCAGGCAGAGCCTAAATTGTCCATAAGGAAAACACCATTTTATGTTTTTCCTGTCTTTACATTTGTCTCCTGAGCACTTGCTATTGACTTTTAAGAGAAGCAAAGCTCAGCCTACGTGGACAGCTGGTACCAACCATGACCTGTTGTGATTTTATCATCTCATTGGCACTTGGGCTTGAGAACTGAAGTTTGAATTAGAGTTAAGCACAATATGCTGTGTGTTAGCAAGAAGAGGAAAGTTTTATCCAGTGGGTTTTGAAAAACAGTGGAATAAAATCATGTTTTTAATTTCACTTTTAAAATCAGAGATTAATTAAGTTTTATATAGAAAACAGAAAAAAACCACAGCTTTGATTAACACTGAGAAGGCTATAAATACATATGCATGAAAATCCACATAAATTTATGATCGTGGATGTATATATTCACACACATAATGCTGGCCTGATTCTGAGATTTATCTTAATTGTCATTCAGCACTTCCTTTGAGCAGGAGTTTCACCAGAAGCTTATACAAAAGCCTGAGACGGTGCAAAAACTCTCCAGATTTCAGTGTTTTTCTAGAGATAGGTAAAAGGAACTTTGCTCTGATGGGTCACCTGACCAAAAAACATCAGTAGCTGCTAACATTTATCAGTGTCAACATTCAAAATCAAAAGAGAGGAAATGGAAAACACAGTCTCAAACTCATCTATTATCTAATATTTTTGTCTATTTTATAAATTCACACAGAGGATACAAGACAGACTCATAGCAGCAGAAGAGTAAGTGACAAAAAAACCTTTAAGGGATATAAAGAAGGAGGAAAACATCAGAAAAAATCTGAACTAGGTCTTCAATATAGATTCAGTCCTTGTTTAAATTATGTCAGGTGAGAATTCCACCTAACAAGCTGAGTGAGATCACCTGAATCCTTTGCACTAAGTTTGGTTTATATTCATTATCAGGAAAAATGATTATGATTCCTTTAAAAAGATTTTAAAATACTTTAAGAACAAATAGCACAATTGCTCTGCAATTAATTTTTAAAATACCCATTGCCACAGTCTCTGTTGCATTTTTTTTTACCCTGGAGAATTTACAAGAGCCATGTCCCCACTTAGTTAAAGCCACCATCCCATTCTAACCAACTCATGTATACACACACAGATCTGTACGTACCATAAATGCATACTTGTCAATCACATGAATTACAGAGCGAAATGGAATTTTGCTTGTTAAAGCGTGACCATGATACACAATAGGTTCGTTGTTGGTGCCATCCCAGCAGTCAATCTCCAGGCAACGGCATCCTTTTAACAGAGCACTTCAGAAGAACAAGAGAAACAATTTTGCAGCCAAAAGAAAGATAGCAAACTTTTTTATACAAGTTGCTGTGTTTCTGATTACAAGCACAGGGATTAATTACAGAAAAAACACCTCATTTTCACCATAAATAGAAATCCTACAGAATTATATGAGACAGACATACTTTCTGTTTCTGCCTATTTTAGGTGTGTGTTATTTAATAAACTTTATTAGACCTTTAAAGAATATGGGATTACCTGCATTATCTTCCTTAAAAGGCTAAAAATCAAAGATTTCAATAAAGGAATTCTGGAACAAAGGCAATTTGCCACTTAAAATAAAAGAATAAATATTTTCAATGCTATTTTGTGCTACTATTCCAAACTTGCTTAGAATTTTGAGAATCACTATATTTAAAAATCTATAGTACTTGGAGAATCAGGTTGCGCTTGGTCTTTACATAAAACAGTTCCTCTCCCCAGACCACATTTCTAAGAGTGCTAAAGTTTCTGAGACACCCTGACTTTACTGCTTTAATCTGAATATGTTAGTGTCATCCCTTAAATTCTTAGGTTTCTAATATTTGACTTGCAACTAACTGAAACATTTCTTATAAACTGTTTTACTTAATTACCAAGCTGTCTTTTACATCCTGCTTTTCACACATTAACAATATGTCAAATATGCCTTTAGCTGATTTTAGCATTTTCCTCACACATATAGGAGATAAAGAGAGAGGGGGTTATACCTTCTTTGCAATTACTTTCAGCAAGGCAGCATTAACATAATGGAATTTTAAATACTGTTAGAAATTCAGTACTGTTTCTGATGGTTGCAAGTCACTAAAGAACATCAAGAGAGCAACCAAAAAAAAATTACAAAGTGTTCAGATAGATGATGATTCCTGCTGCTTTCTCTTCATTAAAGTAGTACAAATAATTCTGGACACATCTCCTCCTAATTCTTAATACATCCTGCCCTCTCAGTGTTGCATTTACTACACAATTAATTTCTTTCTTCCCTGTCTTGGCAATAAGGCATCCTGGTCATCATCCTCTTGGAGTCACACACTGCACAGGTTCCTCTCCCTGCTGCCTACTTGAATGCCCATGTTTTGTTGTTTTTGTTGTTTCTAACCTGCCCACACTGCAACATGCACTGAACACAGATATCCTTGACACAGACATACTCCAACACACATCTTCTACATTGAACAGATCACAGCTTGCCCAGGAATTTTACATTACTTTCAGGGAGTTATTTATTTTTTGCATGGCGTGTTGAGATTAAAAACTGATTTAATCGTGTACTGTACAATATACTATAGATTCCATTTGCTGCAAGGTTGATTTTCTGAGATGTAAGTGAAAAAAATAGATTGCTTCCAGACTATGAACAGATGGTTTGGCAAATATATTGAAAAGTGTACACACAAAATAAAATACCACTCTCATTTCAACTTGTATCTTTGATGGCTTTGTCCCTTATTTCCAAGTAGGATTGTATGTGACTTAGCATTAATTAAAAAAAAAAAAAAAAGCCAAAGAAAGTTTAAAATATTAAAAAATTATGTCTATATACCTGATATAGCCCCATAAGTGACTGGGTCCCATTAGCTGGTCAGCTATCGAGTAGGTGTTGTGAGAAGATGAAATAAAATAGTCACATAATGGCTGGTTCATATCTTGATAGACGGTCTTGTGCTGGCTTTTAAATATTGAACATTCGTCTGAGTTCATGTATCTTATAAATCCTTCAAATGACAACTGCCTTTTCTTCCTCACTGAACAAAAACAAAAGGAAAAAAAAAGAAATCTCTGTTGTGAAGCCACTCTGATGCACTTTCTGAAATTTTTAATAGCCAATTCTGAACACTGCTAAAGGTTATACAGCACAAAGCTTTCCTGCAATTTTAAAATTCATACCAAATGTATAAACAACACAAACATCAGATACGTGTGACTCTGGAGCTGAATTGCTGTGGTTCAAACTTCTGAGAGAAAAAAAAGTGTTTTGACACTTTTATTCTTCTATGGACAGCACTAAGAAGAATTTTCAGTAGTCCTAATTAAATATAAATAAAATATTTGTCATTTACTTTGGAAAGTAACATGCCAGACAACGTGTTAAGGGAATCTTCTCTTTTAAAAGAACCAGGATTGTTCTCTAAAAAGTCAGAAATTCTCAATATAATCTTGCAGAAACTATGACTTCTAGCACCAAATGTCTTCGCCAGGGGTGGAAAATTCCAAATAAATATTGATCAAATCATGTTTAGAAATATTTGAAATAAAAATAGCATTTTAACCAAAGAAATAACTGTCTACACAGATTAATTGCAAATCAAGCCTATTACACTACTATATTTATAACAAAATGAACTAATTGAGTCCATACCAGTGATAGTCATCCCATTTGTTTTGGTTTTGACTGATTTAATGGCAAACAGAGCCATTACACTGCCAGCTACTGCTCTCAATGTCATGTTTGTAATGCAGTCATTTTACAAATGATATAATCTCAAAAGTTAGATTTGCTTCAAAATATAGTTTGAATTAGTGAGGGATTTTGCTCAGTTCTTACTCTAAAATAATTTTATTGTCACCGTTAGGCTAGCAGTTAACAATAAGTAAATAATCCAAGATTATTTTATGTTAATAATAGTTTAGAAGTCGATGTATACAAACTTGGGGACTGGAAATACCAGTAGGAAAACCCCCTTTTCTGCCCTGGTAATTCTTACTGCAGCTATAAGAATCAGAATGTACAAGTTAGAATTGCAATTATCCATCTTTGGTGTGTGACAGACTGGAAGTTTTACACCTGGATGAGAATTTACAGAAAATAATTGTTTCTCAATTACACAGGTCTTTGAACTAGAAAACTTGCAATGTTTTACAATGATAAAGAAAAACAGAAGGGCATCCAGACATCAAACATGCATTCACCCAACAACTTATTCCTAACAGAAGTCTTTCTGAAGTTATTCTTCCAGTCTTCCATTGATGAAGAATCCACAGACAACCCAACAAAAGCATTTCAACTGCTAAATAACCTTGTTAGGAAATTTTTCATAATTAGGAAACAGAAATTTACCCTGAAACTTCCTTGCTGTCCAAAATATTTGTTCTGTTTGGTATTATTCCTCTCCTCTTTTTTCACACTTTTTCTCCTATGAACACTGCTTTTGCACTTCCCACTTTCCACTCCTTTCCTCAAAAAAAAATCCAATCCAGGGCATTTTCTGTTTCAGATTTCTGATAATTTTCGTTTTTCTGCTATCCATCTGTATTGTTAATCTTTCATAGGAGAAAACAGGATACTATTTCTTCATGGAATGTCCTGACAAACTGCAACTCACTTTTACCGTCTTAGAAGGGTTTACATATTTATTATTTTCTCCTTTTTTTTTCTAGTCACTGACAGTGACTAGTTCTTTAGATGTTCCCTTTCTAAAACAAATATTACATTTGATCTTTTCCAGTCTTTCAATTCATCATTCATTTCCCCCCTGTTTTCAAAAGTAACCTTTGACTTGTATTAGTCAAGCTTGTTACAATTTTCTAAGAACTTGGATTTGTCAACCTGTCTTCACTGACCTGATTACATCATTTAAGAAGGTCCTACCCTGTTCCATCCATATTTTTGACTATCTTACTCAGATTAATAATATTAATAATATTACAGAACCGACTGTACTTGTTGCATCGGGAATTTCTTTGGTCTTCTTTTAGCTGAGAGATTTGCAGGATGACTTCTTGCAGCCTTGATGACTCTTGAAAAGTGAATCCTATAGATTTATCCACATGCACGTGGTATATTGTTCTATACTTGTAACAACTGGATTAAATTTCTACTGTCTGGATCTTTAAAAAACATTTTGAATTTTTTCACATTACTCAAAACAGAATACACTCATCCTGTATGTTTTGCCTCTAATGAATTACATGAACTGTCTGGATTTCATTTTGGATTATTTTATTTTTCATGGTCTATAGATTTCTCTGAGCAATTACAAGTAGAGCTAGTAACTATTTGTGTGTGTGTGTGTGTACATCTTTTATGTTCTACCTTTTCTGCATTTATTTATTAAATTAGTGAAAAAATACTGGCTTTTCAGTCTTGCTTTTTTTCTGAATTATTTATGATGTTTTCCTGGCTGTTCTTGTCATCGACAAAAGTTAACTGCAATATTCTCAAGAGAAATTAATGTTCAAGCAAATATGCTAATGACCATTATCCCCAAAAAATGGACATCTAACATTGTTTTGTTAGTCAAGATGTAAGCTCATAGACTTCAGTAAAACATTCAGCTCATGTCTCCAATCAACAGACTAAAAATCTTTGTATTTTTACAGAGCTTACATTTCTGAGGAATAGCCCAGCCATGCTATTTTCTGACCACTTACAGACATTTTCTGCTTCTACATTAAAGGAAATGGGAATTCATCTCCATAACTATTCCACAGTGAAAAGACTTTCATCAAGACCTTACATTTCTCCCCTGGAGGAACCTCAGTCTTTTTCTCCATTAGGACCTTTTAGCAGTAGTTAGTGTGCACACACATATCCATTTGTTGTAGAAAGGGAAGGCAAGAAAAGATTTCTGCCTTCTCGTTGCCTCTTTTTGTTCACAAAGTTCAATGATTTCTTTTGTCTTGCCCTCCTCTTTTGGATAGTGTACAATTCATTTTATTAACAATATTCCTTTATATTGTTTGGGGTTTTTTTAAATCTGATTTAAGATAAAATTATTTTTCTCATTCCTCCTGTTAGGGTAAACTCCAGCTCTGCCATATATACAAATACTGTCATATCAGAGAGGAATTATGGATATTTGAACCTGGGTATTTGAAAAACTTGGATTACATTATACATTATTTTCAGAGTTTATTACATTCCATTTTTCTTATTTACCTTGGAATTTCTTTGAAAATGTTTCTCTTCAGAAAGAAAAAATGGAAAACTATCACAAGATGTTTGTTGCCCTGAAGGCCTTTGGAGTACACACAACGAGGCAGACAAAACAAGCAAGAAATCACTCTGCACTGGCCAGAGCCTCCTGCAAGACCCATTTCCTCCTGAAGGGACTGAGTACAACCTGCAGCCCTGCCAGGGTCTGGGAGAGGTGTCTGGACTGAAATAGAGACTCAGGAGTGGGGAGGAGAAGAGCCTGAACGGAATGTGAGACTAGGAAATGTGGAGAGAGAGATGTTTCCCATGTTTTTAAATGTATGTGAGTGCTCTTTGCTTCCAGAGAGCTAAATGAGTAATTAAATGTCTATGGTACTTGGGACAGAGAGAGTGGAGTGGGTACAGATACATTTGCTGGGAATTTTAGGGGTGAACTCATGAGAAATACTTGCAATCACAGACAAGGGTTTTACTCTGCTATAATGGAAGGAGGAATCTTTCAGTCATTAAAAGGCAGAAACATCATCAGATGGAATTTCATACTATGAAATTTGACTACATCAGTATGAAACATTCATGCTCTAAGGGAACAGTAAAGAGAAGTATTTCCTTGACTAAAGTTATAATACACTTAATTCTTTTCTAGTCTCAGTTTATATTCTAGGGAGGCTTTTTCTCCCTTACCCACACTTACAACTGGTGCATGCTGGAATAAAGTATCTATCTGAACAGCAGTTCAGTTTTCTAAGGGTTTATATCTCATAATCACCTTGTCTTGAATTTTTTCCCTGAGACTAGACCTTTACACATCTTTTCATAATCTGATATATTGTGTCTCTCAAATCCAGCCACAGCCATTGTCTTAGTTGAGATTTTTAAGCCATCTTTCTTACTCCACATGGTTTTTTTATGAAATCGGTGGGAGTTTGGCAGAGATGTCTCCTTTATTAAGTTTGATTTACCTTGGCCAATGGGATCAAATGCTCTCTTCTGCAAATTTGTGCTCTACATTCAGCTCTGTCTCGCATACATCAAAAATCCAAAAAAAACCTTCACGACTGTGTGCACTAGGAATAAACTGCGAATGTTTTTTTTTTGCTTCACAAATACATTCTGGATTACTCAAAGTCCTTGTCTGACAGATGCACCAGGCTTATATTGTTATTTACAAAGCAAGCTGTTTTTTTTAAGACAGGATTGCATTTTTGCCCTGTTTTTGTATTGCCTAGCAGGAAAATAGGCAGGAATAGAGTCCTTGAATGGCTCTACATTGTAAATAATACTGGGATGCACTTTCTTATCCTCACTGTGCCTCTAATCCTATCCATGTAAATGAGCAGAATTTTTTTTAAAAAAGACATATATACCAAGCTTAAAAAAAAATTATTTAGTTAGCATGTTTTCTTTAATCTCATTTAATGAGTTGAGTCTTCTATTCAAAGCTAATAGTAAAATGGGAAGATAATGGAATGTTTGGGAAGAATAAAACTCTCATTGGGGTGCTAGTAAGACACAACTGTCAGGTGTGAATCACATATTTTGTGATCAATTCCATAGAAATGGCTCTTTCTACCAAAAATGCAAGGTTTTAGCGCACACGTGAAAAAACCTGTTAGTGTAGTATTTTGACATTAGGCATCTAAATTGTATAACAAGAATGAAAGATTAGTTTATTCCATACTGTCCTGAGCTAGCTACAGTACCTACAGAGAATAAATTCAAAGTTATCTGGCTCAATAGCTTTGAAAATCTCTCTGCAGAAATGTTAGGGATGCACTGGATGCTATAAATGGATTTATTTAAATTAGATGTAAAATGTAGTCATTGTTTTCATCCTAATCTTGACATAGCAGTGCTATCACATTTATGAGAGAATGGTCATTACTATTAGCAAACCTGTCAATCAAATGTCAAAGCCTGGCCTTTTCCCTTTTTGTAAGACACAGGGAGGGCAAGGGTGACAGATGAGTCCAACAGATCATCCTGATGAATAATGTTCTGTAGCAAATTCAGAACGACACTTACACAAAATGGTCTATCACAATACCATATGAATCATCTCTCATGTCAATCATAACTGGAACTTTTCAAGAAATATGTTTGAGTGGGAGTATGAATTCACTCAAAGGAGCATGAACAATACAGAGGTTATTTTGTTCAGCGAGATTATTTCCAATAACAAGACAAACAAATTTATCACAGGTGAAGAAACAAACAAGAATTTGTCTCAGCATCTGAAATTTCAACCAGACATTAAATTAAACCTATAGAAACTTCAGTTGATATTTATAAAGGTGTTTTCTAATGGACTGAAGATTATTCATTGTTTAACTGTGCTATAGATTTGAACTTTCCCATCAAAACAGGTAACACAAAATAAAAGGAACCTTTTAAGCTGGTAATTTGAACAATTAGTAAACATTAGCTCCTCTGAAAGAGCAGAATATGTTTAATAAAATACAGTTAAATTTGAAAGGCAGCCTTAAAGAGTAAAGGCATAAGGAGTCACATGTTTTTATTACTGGACAGTAAGTGCCTCTAAATGAAACACCCAATGTTCTTCTGTTTCTCATTGAAAAAGTGGCATTTTCCATTTTCTTCTTCCACCACAGGTCAGCATAGAAAATCCAGTGCTATTATCCCAGAAGAAATATTTTCCCCTTGGGTTTGTTTTTCTTAACCACTTATCAATTCCACCCGTTTTCAACGACTGGGAACCAAGGAAACGAAAGAATTGAACATATTCCACTGAATAAAGTAACAGCTTGCAGCAAAATGCAGTTCTATCCTTTTCCTAGCTGTAAATTTTGCCACAAGTTGAAATCAGTGATGCTCAGCAGAAGTGTTACACCCCAACTTGAGGCACCTTTAAATAGGTGAAGAACATGTTACAGATTTATGAAGCCCTCCTCATCTCAGCATTCTAGTGATTCACAAAAGGTGACCAGGCACCTACAAAAATTTTCCACAGTGCCCCTGCAAGGAAGTCAGAAGGACATAAAAGTCTTGTCTGAGGCCTTGAATTTTCACTAAGTTACTCAAGGGAGAGAAGACAGTGTAACGAGCAGAGAAGAAAAATGGCAGATATGGACTTTAAGAAAAACAAATTGAAAATGGTTTGTAATGAGCTGAAGAACAGAATTTGTAGAAGGACTAGAAATAAAAATATAAAGAAATGACAGAAAAAAGAACAGAGCAAAGAAAGGAGGGCACCATAAAAAGAAATTAAAACACAGGAAGAAAACATAATAAATAGATGAAAAGACATGCTTTTAAAGAAATAAATATATGAGGTTTAGGACAACACAGTCATTGAGAGAAGCACGAGAAATAAGAGCTAGATATCAAATAGTTAAACTGTACATACCTTCATCAATGGGTTCATACTTCATAATAATTTCTAAGGCAGTTGTTTCATTAGCTTCAGTTTGAAATTGTTCTTTTATAAGAAATTTAAGGAGCTGGCTGTCAGGTAGAATTTTGCCATCTGTCGAGTAAGCCTTGAATAGTTCTTCAAATTCAGGCCTGTGTACAAGAGCTCGATAAATTGCTCTGAAGTCGTCCATGCCAATAATATTTCCTGACTGTTCGTCCACAGTTTCCTGAGGGAAAAAAGCAACCAAAATTTATTAAAAAAAAAAAGAAATTAATGAAACAACATGCAATTATACAAATTATGCACCAAACACTCTTTTATAACTGACCATAAGAGTGAGCATCATAGAAGAATCCTCAGGCAACAGTGACTACAATCAGATTACACTCCTCAACTTTAAGATGACACTTTGTGTGCTACAAATATTTTATATAAAGTAAAATGGACCATATGACACAATTAGCATCTAAATAAGTGCAATAAATTTAGATTTAATGCATTTTTAATATTCAAACACATTGTTGAAAATCTTTAAAATGCTATGCATTAAAATAAATGTGCAGCATAAAACTTATCAAGTGGAAAATATATTTAGTATAATACCTCTCCAACAGCTATTTACACCATATTGTAAATACTGTCAGTCAAATTTGCACACAAAATCAGCAACCAGTAATCTTAAAAATGAAATAAGGATGACCAAATTACCAAGAAATACAAACCTTTCAACACTTCAATAAACGAAGTTTATTGTTTCACAACAAAACAATATTCAAGTTTGAAGACAAGATATTTTGTAATAACCTATGACACCATGTTCTAATCTTAACAAGCCAGAATGTTGAACTTAGATTAATTATTCACACTTTCAGAATTCTTGAATTGTAAGCTTGTTTTCATACAGCTTACAAAATGTTACCATAGTAATTAATTTCTGTGTTTCAGTATAAAAGTCACTAGAAAAGTTAAAAGGCCACAAAAGAATTTGAGCAGAATAATGCTTTTTTACCATTTCTGCTTTTTACATTTTTCACAGGTTTAACAATTCTATTTTTCCTTTAAAATTTTCTACTTAAAAAAAGTAACTGCATATATATATATAAATAAGCATAGAAATAAATATATGTCTTGCATATATATAAACATAATATATAAAAATATAAATATAATATATATAATATATAAATATAAATTGCATTTCTATATAAATATAAATATAAATATAAATATAAATATAAATATAAATATAAATATAAATATAAATATAAATATAAATATAAATATAAATTTATTAAAACATTAATATAATATAATATAATATAATATAATATAATATAATATAATATAATATAATATAATATAATATAATATAATATAATATAATATAATATAATATAATATAATATAATATAATATAATATAATATAATATAATATAACCATAATAAGATATAATATGTAATACGTATATTAAGATATAATAGCATATATATAATAATATATAACATATTCTATTATATAAACTATATATTATATACTATGTATATTAAGATTATTTATTAATATATAATATAAAATATAGTATATGCTATATGCTGTATATTGTATATATGTTATATATTAGTTAATTATGTACTGATTAATTAATTAATATCAATATAGAAATATAAATGTTTCTAACATTTTAGCCTGATTTTTGCTTAAAACCTGCCAAATCAAGAGAAATCTTCTGACAAAATTGCTCACAAAAACCACAAATGGCAATCCACTGCCTCAGTGATTATGACTGTAAACTGATGAAAATTCTCAGTTGTTGGCTCCTTAAACTGAGATGCCAAAGACACCACGTTCCAGCATCCAAACATCCAAACATGGCCCTTACTATGGCTGGTTTGGCTTCCACAGAAATGTCTAGAAGCAGGAAATTGCTTACTTGAGCTCTGGCTGCTCTTTGATCAAGAGATTGGATTACTGCTAAATTAGATTGGTTTTGAAGCCATACCATGAAAGCCAAAAGTTTAAAGATCTGGTGCCAGTTCCTTCCTATGCAGTAAAGTTCTTTCTGCACTTCTGAATAAGTACAATAGGAGTAAAAATATATTAAATAACTGAAACGAGTACAAAATTAAATTTCATGAGGAGTTCTAGTGAAAAAATCTTACAAATGAGTACTTCAGTGTTTGCTTTGAGTTTGCAAAAGAGAATAATAATGATCATTATTAACAGAAATCACCAGCAAGAAAATATTTCTGTACAAATGCTAATTATACACATTTCATTACTGCTGAGAAATTCCCCATCTAAGGTTGATTTCTTCCATCCAATTTTTAATGTTCTTAACAGTGCTGCAAATTTGCTTATAACCATTAAGCAGGAAAAGAAAATACCAACTTCTTTTGAAAATAAACAGTCTATCAGGACTTGGAGGATGTTCACTTAGTTACTGGCACAAAGAGAAGCTGGACAAAAAAGTAAAGTTTCTATTTTAGCTGCCTCCTGGTGAAATACAGGCAATAATACTACACAAAAGAACTCTTCAAATTAAAGTGATAAAAATCATGTCACTATAAAAAGATATTGTAAATTTTTGGGGTAGATTTTTATCATTCCTATTTTTATTAATGCACATCAAATTTTTGCTGTTCAGAAAAAGAAGAGACAAAGTCTTGAGAGAAATTAGATGAAAATTTATTATTCCTTAAAACCTTAATGTTCATAATTCTGATACTGCTCAAAAGAGTATTACAGTAAAATAAGCTCAAAGAGAACAGAGAAGAAAAAAGCTGATTATTCCTTAAAATTAGCTTTCTATAAAATGTATTTTGCTATGTAGAACCATTAGATTAACTGCTGATGTGCAGTTAATTACAAAGATGTCAGTAACATCCAGAATGCTTTGGATTTTTACATATTGTTTCGCTGATGAAATATTTGAACCCCCCAAACTACTGAACCCCTGTAAATCTTTCTCAAATAGCATAGGGCACCTAACAGTACTGCTATAAATAACTAGATCAGGCTATTGGGTATAATATGTTGTTAAATACAACTAGATCAGACTTCTTCTTTGCAGGTCACTTCCCTCAAATCTCCTTTTCTCTTCCCACAGCTGACCATCTCTCACATTCCTGCCAGAAACTAAAGTAGGGGGAAGATAGAGGAAACAACGAGAAATATCTTTAAGTTCTCAAGAGATCCTCTAGCTTTGAAACTTTCTCCATGCAGTGAAAGTTCAAAAAACCACAGGAAGCCTCTTTAGCCAGGGTTGAGCTCATGCTGCTGGTTCTACCTTGGTTTGAGAAGGCAAACAATGAGAGAGGAAGACAGGGTGAGGAAAGCTTAGTGCCTTCCTTCTTATGACCTTTCTGACTTGCCATAGTTAATTGTCTCTGCCAAATCAGGACAAAATTTGCCAGCTGGTTGCAACATTCTCAAAAGAATCATATCTATAAAGGTGAAAGTAAGTAAATATACATGTATTTATATAAATATATATATATATTTATATATATATACAGACTTGTTTTCATTCCCTTAGGGAAAAAGCATTACCAGACAGATGGGGTTTTTTGGGGGGGAAATGATGTAAAGGGAAAATCTTAGATATTTTGAGTCATTACATGAAGAAAATATGTATCCAGTACTCATTTGTTAGTATTTGCTCACTGAGACAAGATCTGCTTGGCAGTAGTTTGCTTGCCTACACTAAATGAACTTAAGTCCAGCTTCTAGCTGTATCATGTCATCTTCACAGAAATATCTTAAAAACTGCCACCTCTCAAGGCCAAATCCATTCCCAGGGAGTTAGAGAGCGATTCCCATCCATTCAGGCACACCTCTTAAATATTACAGGAGAGGAATTGTGGAGAAAGGAATGAATGTGTGCTGGATCTAAAGCCTGGACAGCTCAGAGAAATCCCAATTGTCCTCCTGGAAAGAGGATTTTGAGAAGATTGCTCTCATGGCTCTGTCCAGAATCAGACAGACATGTCTGGGCTCATTAGCTTGACCAGAGAAGCTGAATAGGATGAAACCAGAATGCTTTAACTTTTCTCAAGCGCAGACATGTTACAAAAAAAAACCTGGGAATCCAAACCAACATATTTTCCATCTTACACTAATTTGTTGTGGAGAAAAGACAGAGTTATGTGGGTGTCAGTCTCTCCGAGTAACAAGCAGTAGGACAAGCAGGAGTGGACTCAAGTTGTGCCAGGCTATTAGGAAAAATTTCTTCACTGAAAGTGTTGTCAAGCATTGGAACAGGCTGTCCAGGGAAGTGTCTGCGTCACCATTCCTTGAAAGTACTTAAATGCTTGCAGATGTGGTGCTTAGGGACAAGTTGCAGAGGTGGACTTTTCAATGTATTAATGGTTGGACTCAGTGATCTTAGAGATACCTTCCAATCTAAAGGCTCATGATTCAAATTCAAACCCTGGGTTATCTATTTTACACAGACATGAAAGACCTGGAGGAGGAAAATTCTTTGCTGATTTTGCACACCACACTAGCTTGAAATACATTTCCCAAAAAATTAACTTGAAAAAAATCAGCAAACATATGATGTGTGTAACTGAACTTCTAAACCATTCATTGCTTAATGGACATACACCTTACCTTGAAAATATGTTTTAAATGGTCTTCATCAAATTTTATTTGCATTTTTTCAAGCAGCCTCCTGCAGCCCTCTAAATCAACATTCCCATTCTTGAAATCATTCTGAATTGTATTCCAAAACCACGTATGAGACGTCAGGTTAAGGAAGATTCTGGCCAATTAAATTGCCTTTTAATGGAGGGGATGAGGGGGAAAAGTTTAATTTCATTAAACCTAAGAAGATTGTGCTTCCCTTTCTTCATAATCTAGAACATCCTTGCATTCTGCCCTCTGAGAATGCAGCAGGCCCCAAGGTGTGCAGGAAGAGATTTCTGCTCTGTCCTCAAAGTCCCAGAGAGCAGTGACAGAAGGGCCGAAGGGAGGGTGTGATCAAGGGGTGGTCAGGGTGCAAAAAGGGCTGCAGTGAGAGGAGGGAAACGTGGGGAAGCCGAGGGGATTCAGCAGGCTCAGGGAATGGTGGGGAGTGCCAAGAAACACCAGGGAACGAGTGCTCCCAGCACTGTGCCCACCCAAACATTATCAACCGGCCCTGGCTGACAGGACTGGCTGCCCCAGGCCCTCCAGGGCATCCCCTGTGTGCCCAGGCCTGAGGGGAAAGGGCCATGTCAGGGGCATCCCAATGGCAGCTGTCACAGGGCAGGGAGAGCAGAGGAAGAGGAGAAGGTAGAAGAAGAAAAGGATATCTGTTCTCATCCATGGTGGCTGTGCACCGCCTGCTCCAGGCCCCTCACTGCAGTGGCATAGCCGAGATCTCACTTGGGCTCACAGTGGGCTCCTCATGCCACTGTGACCTGACAGAATGGCATGGAATGTTCACTCCCCCATCCTTCCAGTGTCGCTCCAGTGTTGCTCTGGTGATGTCACAAACTGCAGGCGCCCAGCACAGGCCCCTTCCTGCCCCCGCTCCACCACCCTGCCACCATCCTGTGCCTTTTCCTTCCAGCACAAAGTGTCCCCAGGCCCTGCCCCTGTCTCCCACCCATTGCTCCACCACTCTGCCACCATCCTGTGCCTTTTCCTTCCAGCACAAAGTGTCCCCAGGCCCTGCCCCTGTCTCCCACCCATTGCTCCACCACCCTGCCACCATCCTGTGCCTTTTCCTTCCAGCACAAAGTGTCCCCAGGCCCTGCCCGTCTCCCACCCTTAGGATATCCCACACCCACAGCACGTGTGCTGGCAGGAGCTGTGTGGGGCAGAGCAGGCCTTTTGCAGCCAGCCGTGCCAATGTCCTCCAGGGGAGCTTGGCCAGCTTGGCCGAGGTCTCTCTGTCCCGGTCCAAGGTGACAAGCTGGTGAGGCAGAGGCTGCCAGCACAACATCTTCCCCCAGATAACCAGGAGCACTGTGCTACCAACCCACTGCAGAGACCTGGGGGGAAATCCCTTCTTTGGGCCTTGGAGAACCAGCTGGCTTCACGGCACAGGGTGATGGTGGATGTTGAGAGTTGTGGGATGCCACCCCAAAGTGCTGGGAGGCCACCCAAGCTCCCACTTTCCTGCTGGGAACTTCTCTGTCCTCAAAACCAGCCTGGGCAAGAGCAGCTGTCCATGTCCTGCTTTGAGGCACACCAGTATCAGCCTTCAAATCACTGGGACAGCCCTTGGAAATCAGGCTGGACTTACACCCTGACTCCATTTCCCACTCGTTTTACAGGAATTCTTCCCCAGGCAAACTGCTTCGAAGTTGCCAGCTTCCGTGTAGCTGTCAGCAAGCCTGAGTGAGACTCGAAATGTGACAGACCAAAGGCAGTTTGCCACAGATTTTATGAAACTTGTGAAAGCTGAGGACACTAAGTTTTGTATTGACATTCTGGAAAACATTCAGGTTTTGTCAGAGGATGTATGGGACGAAAATCTGTCGAGGAATTCCCTGTTACTCACACTTTTATGAAGTGGAATAAACTATGGAACAATCAGCATCTGAACACCAAGGTCTCCAGTGCTGAAGTGCCTCAATGCTTACTGAAATACCAGCTTTGATACGATGGCCTAAATAAAAAATGGGGAAAAAAAACAAAATGGAGTTGTTTAATTGATTTATTTCTGGATCACTCAGGAGAGTACAGAGACTTCCATCAGTCAATCACCACTTTAAAAATAATTCAGGTCTGCGGTGACTGGAAATAATTTGTTTGGTTTTTTTTTTCACTTTCTTCATGTACTTTTCAAGTACTTTACCAGGGATGGTCAAGATGTCAAAGGCAGCACAGTGCTCCAGCTGAGATAGCAAGCAAATTCTTACTTTCCTTCGCAGTTTTAACCAAAATTATATTCACTTTTGTAATTTCACACCAAATGAAGCATTGATTATAAGGAATCTAGTAAGGAAGATCAGCAAAGATATTGGGACATTATATCTAGATTTTTTTTTTCATTGCTACTGAAACCTTGTAAATTCAGCCTTCAGGCTTTGCTTGTGCATATATCTCTCAATCCCTTATATAGATACATGAACAAAGAGAAGATCAGGACACTGGAGGAATAAATTTCTTATAGCTAGTGCAGAAGATATTTCAGGACTGACCAGGGATGTAGGCTGGGTGTTGCAGCATTAAAGAATAAAGAAATGCTATTCCTCTCTCCCAGTATTTATTACAAAGGTCAAAGGAATGCATGTGATTTTGGTTTACTTTCAAACTATGATAGTGATTATTTCCTAACATTTATCACAGATTATTACAAATGCCTACCATCCTTGCTGTTTTCTGTAAACATAACTTTTAATTGGAGTTTCAACAGAAACAAAGTTTAATTGCAAGAACTACTGTAAATACTACACTTTAAAAAAAAAAGGTGTAAACATTCAAGCATTATTCTTGCACATATTAGATGTTTTCATTGTAAGCATAAGATTTTGCTGTTGTTCATCATAGCTGGTGGGAATTGCAGTGCCACATGGGTCAAACACACCCTTTTGTAAATACTCATTTGTGGCTTTATAGATTCACTGCTGACTGACCATGATTGCTCTCATTGTCTTGGTTTTAAAATGTCATAAAGAACTATGCATTGATATGGTTTCAAGGAGAAAAAACTGTGTAAAAATAGGCATCTTCAGATTACTCTTGTGATGACAAATGAAGATTTTGCATACTTACTGCCCTCTGATTTGGGAGGTTCCTTTCTCTATGTATCTGGATATGATAATAAATATCCCAGAGAAACCAATGCAGTTGAATAGAGAGAAAGATGGAGCACAGAGAGCATTTTCTGTGCTCCCTCCGTTCTTCAAAGAGAGCTGCATTACCTTTGGGTCATTCTCTTTTCACCCCACAGCTGCTACTGAGATCCATCCAACACCAATCCAACCCTTTAGTGCCTATTTCCTGCTGGAGACCATTCAATGAACAAGCAGCTGTCTTTACATGAAATTTGGTTGAAAAAGTGATTATTTCTTTATTGAAAGTAGGAGTAATTTTATTAAAAATGTTATACAATCCAGGGCTGCTATAGTGAAGATGGCTTATTGGGAGTGTAGTTTATATCTTTATATCTGCAGTACCAGAAAATAGACAAAATTTTGGCCATAGATGCAAGTGCTAACAGAAACAGATATAACACTAGAAATTCTGGATTGGAAAAAAATCACTTTTTTCACAAATATTGAGCATGAACAAATAATAAGGAACAACAAAGAATGATGAAAAAGATGGAACAGTTAAATGACTTTCAGTTTCAAGATTTATTCCACCAGATCAATCCCTTATGTGATATGATTTTGCAATACATTGTTTTGTTCTGTAGAATTAAATTCTGTCAACTTTAAAATGCTGTTTCTATATAGAAAAACTGTAGCAATGAGTGCAATAATAAAAAGTATTTAATATTGTAGTATCAGTCTATCAGTCTACCTTTATGAACTTCTCATTTTCTTTCAATTTCCTTTCTCTAGAAAAGAGGGGATCTATGAAACCAGAATTTGTAACAAAAGCTGCTCAGAAGGATGAAATTTCAGCAGAATAAATGTTCTGATGTCACTGAAAATGCCTACTCATTTTTAGCAATGCTATGAAATTAATTTGAAGAAGGTAATTACAAAACAGGCTTTGCCAATTTTCCCTCTACATTCTCCAGGATGGGCTTTGATTTCTTTTCTTTTCTTTTCTTTTCTTTTCTTTTCTTTTCTTTTCTTTTCTTTTCTTTTCTTTTCTTTTCTTTTCTTTTCTTTTCTTTTCTTTTCTTTTCTTTTCTTTTCTTTTCTTTTCTTTTCTTTTCTTTTCTTTTCTTTTCTTTTCTTTTCTTTTCTTTTTTTATTTTTTTTTTATTTTTTTTAATTTTTGGAAAGTGGAAATTTGAGAAAGAATAAACATTATGAGAAGAAACTGAAGGTGTACAACTCCATGGAAAACTTCACTGAACTTTTATTTATACATTTTTATGGCTCTGAATGTCTTTGAGACTTAGTTGCAACTGCTCCCTTTTTTGTCTGTAAGTGATTTTTTGTTGCATAGGGAATATGCCAACTTTCATTATTTTTATTCCTGAAATTGCCTCCTGTTCTCTCTAATGCTTTGAAAACCATTCACATTCTTATAGCTGCTTGTGAACCCCTCGCTTTTATTTTTTTTTTCAGTTCCCTGTATTTTAAAATTTAATGAAGGATTGACATGTATAATATATGTATATTTATATATACAACAAAAACAAAAATTCAAATTTTCCATTGCAGTAAGGAGTTCAGCACACCTGGAATTGAAGCTCTGTCCTATTTACAGTCATAGCTCCACTGCTGGTAAAGACTTGCTTTGTGCCTGCAAAAATAAATTTTTTATATCATCAGGTATCTTTTGGTTCTTCTTATGTTGGGTTGCTCCTGAGTGGCCATGGATCTTTTTTACAGGGAGAAGATCACCCGCTCCATAAGTTCAGAATAGCTTTGCACAGAGATGTAATTTTATTTCAAAATAAAATGGGAATTTTGTTAAAACTCTGCTCCTCCATTTTCAGGTTTGCAGACTCATTGGAATCACCAAGTTGGTACAAATGCACCTGAGGCAAACTGGCTCAAATTTTTCATTTCTGATAGTAATTTTGAATCTGTCATTAACTGTTGCTGTAAAGAAAATGATCATTTTTACTATGCCAGTCACATTAGAGTTTAGCTTGGACTTCATTGTCAGCTTATAGCTGCATTAAAATGAAAAGACAGCATTTGGACTGAATATTTAATGTTCATTTTAAAGTTTGCTTCATGTTTTGCTACCACTACAGCAGGTGGAAAACCTATCAAAATGAAAACAGTGAAACAAGCTTAATGGTTACATATTCAAATATATATGTGAAAAAAACTGATTTATTTTTTGTTTCAGAATAGATAGATAAATCTGTAACAGGCAATAAAGACTCCAGTTATCTGTTGGCAGAAAGCAAAGTCTATCAATATTCCTAGTCACCAGAAGAAATTAATGTTTTCCTCTCTACATTTTCCAAAAATTCTTTCTTTGCTTCATTCATGGAACAGAAAAGACAATTTTTGTAAAACAAAACACCTTGCTTGTATGTCTTCCAGCCTGTAGTCTGTACTAAAATCTCCACTGTATGCCTAAATTCCCATTCCTTTCCAAATTGTGAGAAAGAAAAGAAAATATTATTTTAAAACAGAGGAAATAAAAATGAAGGAAATCCAAAGAACCTTCTGTCAAGTGTCTCTCTCACTGAGCTCAAACAACCAACACCGTGATGCTGCAGCTATAGTAAGACTAAATTCAAGGATTATTTTCCCTTCTACAGTAAGAATGGTTTAAAATGTTCCAATAAATCTGAAAAAGCAGATTTATTACATGCCAAGTGCAGGATATTTTCTAAGTCCGTATGTCAGTATGCCATTCCTGGCCAAATATTGGTTTTTATAGTCCTTTTTAATGAAAGCTGCAGAGTTATAAAAAATGTGGAGTGGTTTAAAAAAGTCACTATTTCAAAAAAAACAAACCTGTTTTGAGCTATTCAAAGCATAATATCCTGGGATTCTCCAAAGTTATGAGACATGTTTGTTATAGTACGACTTTGGGATTGCCACCATACAAAACTAAGGGAACAAGAGACAATAATAACAATAACAATAATTATATCAATAATAATATCAACAATAACAATAACAATAACAATAACAATAACAATAACAATAACAATAACAATAACAATAACAATAATAATAATAATAATAATAATAATAATAATAAATTACCCATTCCATATTAGATCATTAATATAGTCCATTATTCTTGAATGGAAAAAGGAACTATTACACATCCTTAAATTAATGCCCAGAAAATATCCTGAGACACATTATTAAAGGGATGGACAGCATCTAGATTAAATTAGAGACAACAATAGTTGGTTCTTAAAACCTGAGGCAGGGATTAACATAATTATAATAATATATATAAATATATAATTAATATATATACTATATTGCACGTGTGCAAGGCAGCCATAATCCCAGATGAAACTCTTTGATAGCTGATGCAAGTTTCTTTCACAAAATGAAAAAGAATTAAGAAACAAGAAATTTTCTATCCTGGTTGAAGTTTAGAATTACAAACCTACATCCTCAAGCACGCTGCTGTGTTCTCATGTATGACAGCTTTCTTCTCTGCAAAGATTCAAGATCTACCTACACAGATCACAGATGACAGATGACAGATCAGTGCAGCAGCCCCTGGCAAGCCTACAGCTTTTTAGGTGTGCTCATCTTCACTGGCAGAAAGCAAAGGATCAAAGGTCTTTGCTTGTTCAGCTATTCATTGCTTTTTCTTAAATATATTTTGTTTATTCTTAAACACAGGTTTAGGAGCCTGAGGAAGATAAAATATTGAGTATGGTGCTGCTCATGTAATTTTACTGTTACCTGACTTCTGAGACACAACCAGCCCACCAAGGAGTTAGACTTTAACCCAAATAAATTGATCAGGCCATACTAAATCCTACACATTCAACTAAGTTGAAACTATGAGTATGTGTTCACAGTCATTCATGTTCATGGCTGGAGATTGTCACAGGGGCTCCTTTTGGCATTAATCCTCCAGTCATTCTACCTGGGCACATGGTGAACTGCCCATTTCATGTGGCTCATTTTTGTCCACCTACTCACATTTATTTCCCTTGTTTAATGTTTAATTTAGGGTTCTGTTGGGACAGGAGAGCATACTGAGGAACATATCCCACTATGGGAATTCAATGGCTGAAAGAGTCCAAGTTCCTCTAAAGGTTAAGAAAAATAAATACGCTACAAGCCACTTCTCTTGGAGTGGGGAATTGGCAGCTAAACCTCCTAGAGACTGGTATCAGTTAAAAAAGAAAAAAAAAGTTTCAATAAACATCTTTAGTTTCAGATAGAAACTGTTTCTGAAACAAGATAATCAAAGCAAAGATGAACACATTTCTTGGGGGGGGGGGGGGGGCGGTATTTGTAGAGTTTTGTGAGTTTTACCCTGCAATGAAGATACTGTTAATAGGATTTCCTCTGAGAAACTCACAGAGAAGTAAACACTCCTGTACATGCCTGGAACAGCTGTGTTGTCCTTTATGTACCATTGACTCCATTGATCTTGAAGCAAATGTCATAGATAACTTCTCTTTAGAATCAGGCATGTTCCAAGCCATCGAGTTTCCTTATGCTGTTTTTCTTGCTTTATAGCATTCAACAGATGAGAAAAAGTGAGTTTTTGTTTCCAATTCTTACGAGTTCATTAGTAAATATCTTTTACAAATCCCTGTGATTATTTTTGAGAAGAAAGCAATTGCCAGCTCACTGAAGATATTAATTTTATTTAAGAACTATATTTCACACAAGAATTCCCTTTTTCAACTCACTTTAATTACATAGTCATTAGAGACAGATATGAGAAGCGCAGCTTATTTGAAGTATTTATTATTCATTCTTGTATTGTTAATGAAGTAATGCCTGAAGCGCATCTGCAGTAAGAAGTCACCTTCTTGTTCATCAGTTTTTCAAGTCCATAAAATAAATGTGATTGCTTCAGGTACTGTATTACACAGATTTAATACCATTGCTTTCCATATTAACATCTACATGCAGATTTATTCTGTTGTTCTTTCTTCAATAATTAACATTATCTGCTAATATATTCTTGCTCAGACCAGTTCCTTTAGTAATTATCATCCAATGCTGTATGTATTCACTGAGCAGCTATAGTTTATTCTTCCTTTTTCCATCAAAAGGTCATTTTAAAGACACATCCACAACATGCCTTCTATGATCTGCAAGCCCTGCAAGAACCAAGCTGTTGTTTCAGCCCCTGGGCTGTAGTTCCATATGCCTAAATCCATTATAAAATCTGGATTTATATCAAGCCAATGAAAAACATAATTAACATTTTGGTATTTGGTGTGCAATAATTTATTTTCTGTTATCAAAGTTACATAGGCTGCCAAATGTGTGATACAGATTATGGGACAAACTGTGCTTAAAATGCAGGTTCTTTCAAAACAACCTGTTATTTCCCATGAAGTATTCATGGGAAGAAAGAGATTAAAATGCATAGGCTCGATTTTGCCTTCAGCTCTTTTCTGGCTCCTCTGTTTAAGTCCCAGTTCAACAAAGTGCTTAATTGTCTGATTAATTGCAATTATGTGACTATTTCCACTGAGAGGAGTAGTATGATATAGGTACCATGATGCTACAGTTGGTTAAATTTCATCATACAAAATGAAGGACTTGATAAAGAGGGTACAGAGAACAACAGAAATGTGCCCTTCTTTTGACTGTGGACTTTAGACCTGGCTGAAGAAAGTTGCTACAGACCAATTTCCAGTCCTTTGCTTAAATCTATTTTATAGCTTTATTTACACGATTCTGCTGCATTTTTTTCGTATTAAATATAATACAAGTTGATTCATTTTCTTTAAATTAATACTTCTAGATCCAGAAATGTTCTTAAAAGTCTAGAAGCTTTGGTAAATTAAATGCTAAGTATTTATTCTTGCTCTAGTCAGAAACACAACATTCAAGTGAAGAGCCTTGTCCATTTAAGCTCTGAGCAAGAGTGTTCAATGTCTCCTGAATTTGAAGAGGTTCTGTTGGAGGCTGAGACACAGAATGTGGGCCCTTGTTTCTGATATTTAGTTCTAAGATCCAGAAAAACACTGAATTTCATGCAATATGAAATTTATGAGCATGTTTTCATGGTGATACATGAAAACAACTGTTAAAGTTAGATAGAAAAAGCTAAAAGTGTGAGTGTGTAGATCAGAGAGTTTTCTTAAGTCACTGGGTGAAAAAGTTAGTTTAGAGTTTAAGTTAATTTAGGAAGCAGAAGGCAAGATGGAGGATTTAGAATGTTGTCTCTTTTCCTTCTTTCTTTTTCATTTTCTTCTTCTAGAGGTTTTTGGGTAATTGTATGTGATTGAATAGAAAACGCTGCAATGCAGCACACAGGTGATGGGTCATTGGGTCATTAAGAAAAATAATACACGTGTCTATTGTTAATTGGATAAGAATGAGTATAAAGATAAAATAATTGCGTAGTTCGAGGCCATTTTGTGCCTTCAAAGCCCAAAGTGAGCCACAAGGCCATTCTGTACCATCAGAAGAAAATGAGCCAGATTGCAGTGAATTGAACTTGTGCAGAAAGTCTGGAGAGACCTGCCAAGTTTTGTGATAACATCCTAATAAACACGAGAAACAAGATCCTAATGAGCTTGAGAGCTTTCTTCAAACCCAGAGAACTGAGATAAGCAGGTCTCTCCACGAGGGAGGATCCCAAAGGAGCTCAGCCCAAAGGGGACTGAGAAATCCGGGAGGAAATAAAAATACAGAAGTGCAGCAGAATCAAGAAAGAGAAAAAAGAAACAAAAAAGAAAAAGTTGCAGGTTCAGCTGTGTGCTTCAACTCATTTTTCCACTGGAGTTCCCTTACAGCTGTAGGAAAATGTTCATGTGTCCTACAGAATGAGCAGTTTGTGGGCATGAATGGAGCAAGATTAGCATCACTCCTGACATAGCAGGGAAGTAGCTGGAGAATGTTCTGGTCATTTCTTCTGCACCAGGAAGATGTAAAAGCAGTTTTTTTAAAACTTTCCATACTGCTTTTGTGGATTCAGAAGAGTGAAGTTCTGTTTCATTTCTATGAGGTAATTGACCATTGTGTATTGGGAAAGTAAATACATGAAGCAATGTGAGCTGATGAGATTCTACAAGAGTGTGGGCTACTTACTTGTTTTCAGATGACAGGGAGGAGATTAGAAATTAAATTCATAATAAGGGTGAAAAAAAAAAATTGGATTTTTGCTTGCCATGGATCTTTAGTTTAGAATTTTAGGTTGTCCAGTAGTTGGGTTTTTTTAAAGCAAGATTTATTATAAGAATTTCCTATAAAAAGGGAATTTCTGCCAATTTTCTGAAGACATAGGACCAGACTAGAAGAGGTGAAAGCATTTGTAGATTTACCCCTGCAACAGAGTAGGTAATTCCAGTGTCTGATTTCTACTGATATTGGCACAATATTTTTATAAGCAAAAAGTTGAAGTAGAAACAAAAAGAACTCAATATATTTATCATAAAATTCTGCAGTCAAAAGTGACTTTGATGCCGTCTGTTCCTGTTTCATTAAGTTCCTCATAGGCAGCATAATCCTGATAATTTCAATTCCCTAGAAGAATATTCTCTATTTCATTTGCTTCTAAAGGACCGAATTATTAACCATGTCATATTGTAAAATTGCCATCTAAAGACTTGATGATGTGCTAAGTAGAAAGGGAATTGCCAGAGGCTGTAAGCTCTGGGTCAAAGGACAGTTGTTTGTAGCTCATTAGTATGATGTGGTAAAATCTGAAATTATATTAAATGTTTGTTTAAGATGTAATTAGTGAACAATTTATGCATTTTCAAGTATTCCATGCAGAGTCTCATGTAGAATCTGTAATCTCATATCAACAGTGGCAGAAATGCTTTCTTGGGTGCATTATTTGCTTCATTCAGCAGCAGGAAAACAATTCAAAAGTCAGAATATATTGCTCAGCATGTTTGCTTCTTTTTTTTTCTTTTTTCTATTTCTCTCTTTACTCAGCTGTGCAGCCCTGACTGCCAATATATGGTTTTACAGGAGAGCTCAATTCAGTCTGTTCTGTTCCCATTCTGCCTTTTGAAGAAAATTCAAGTACAGGCTGAATTAGCCTCATGGCTTTGGGCATGTGTGGGCCAGGAGTCATTTTCCAGGCTGCTGTGACACAAGTGCTGGGTACCTCAGAGGCTCCTGCTCAGATGCACAGGCTAAAGGCTGGGTGACCTCTTTCCTCAGTCTGCTGAGAAGGAGAATAAAGTCATCACACAGAGCACTTCATCTGGACTCCTTGTTTTGATGTCAGGGAGTGTGGCATGAAATAAGAGATTGCACTTTCTCCCAGGGAAGTTGGTCTTGGTGCTGTCTCTCCCCAAGCACACACATCACCTGAGCTGCAAGCTCAATTTAGTGGTTCATCCACCCCCTTCTTCCTCCCTTTAAAGCAAGATCTGGGTGCACACCTTCACACCTAACAGCAGAACTCTTCTTCAGTGTGTCAGGTGGAAAGGATTAAGAGCCTGTGTTGGAGTCAGAGGCATAGAGAGTGTGCCCTTATCTCTGATACCTGGCTCTGACATCCAAGAAAGCACTGATTTCTTATAACATCCTGAAAACAACTGTTCAAGTTAAATAGAAAAGCTAGGGGTGTAAATGTGTCAATTAGAAAGTTTTCTTAAGTCACTGGGTGAAAAAGTTAAAGTTTGGAGTTTTAACTAGTTTAGAGAACGGAAGACAAGATGGAGAATTTAGGGTGTTATCTCTTGTCCTTCTTTCTTCTTCATCTTCTTCTTCCAGAGGTTTTTGGGTAGTAATGAGTGATTGGATAGAGAATGCCACAGTGCAGCTCACAGGTGTTGGGTCATTGGGACACTAAGAAAAATAATTTACTTGGCATTTGTTAATTGGGTAAATGGACATATAAAGAACCTTGAGCAGGATCTTTTTTGGCCATTTTGCACCTTTCTATCTTAGTGCACATAGCTCCTTGTACCCTGTGTACATGTAATGCTGATAAGAGAAGAATAAACAACCAAGTCCAAACGAGAGAAAAATCTGCCTCCTTCTCATCAACTTCAGTTCAAGGGGAGAAAGAACATAATCACGAATGCCTAACAGAGACAATCCTGTTTTCCACCAACACACCAAAAGAAAAGAGCTTGGCAAGTAGCCTGGTGAATGAGAGTACCCACATCTGAAAATGAAAGAAATGGAAGGAGGCAGAAAAAAGTCTAAGTGTGCTGGGGGAGGAAATAGTGTTTGTCCTTAGAGTACAGTAGTGCCTGTTTCTTTAAAAAGACTCAGAATACAGTAAATGAGGGGCTGATATGCTTCTATCAGACTGTTGAAATAAGGATTTTGGATAGCCAAGTGTGAATCTACATTTGTTTGGTATTAAATCCTTCTAAAATCTTTGCACAACTGATCTTGGTACTGGGATATCCAAACCCTGATCAGCCTAGTTTTTGAACCAGATTCATTCCTGCTCTGCCTGAAGAGCTAAAACCCAGGCTAAGGAGGTTCTATGCACTATGGAACTACTGCAGCTCAGCTGATTTTGGAATTCATGTTGGATCTCTGAGAGAATCCCCAGTTGTGCTGCACAGTACAACTGACATTGCTACCTCTGGGGTCACTGCAAACTGGTTGTGGCCATGAAATGCCCCATATAGGACAGGACAGACCTGCCAAACATATTTCAGGGGAAGAAAAAAGCCTATAGTTGCATCTAAAATATAAAGTGTATGTGTGTATATGTATATAGATAGATATTATAAAGCATAAAGAGCATGTGTGTGTATATATGTACACACTTTGAGATGAAATAGAGCCAATAAAATTAGAAGACCTAAAAATCTCTATTGAGATATTTTATGTATATATTTATAGTATGCTCTAATTCCCATACAGGATGCAAGTTGCAGTCGCTAATTCAATGTTTAATGCTGTATCATTGAAGATTCAGTCTATGAAATAAGGTTGTAGTGGAAGTAATATTTGAGGAATTATTGAAAAATAAATATATCTAAGCAAAATGAACCTGAGTGCACTGGGTACATCTGTATTATGCTACACATGTCAGGATAATAAAAGCTTTCCTTTGAAAGAAAATAATATAATAATTAGTTGACAGCTAAACTTTTTCCCTGGCTGCCAGATAGTTTTACAAATATGCAGTTTAAAATAGTGACTTAGCTACTGTATCTAATATAATTATAGAACATTGAAGGTTTATACACAGAATTCATTGGTATCTGCATACTTTTTTAAAAAACAGCAAATACTGTGTTTTTCAGTATTACAGCCTTGGAAAATGCTATCTGATCACTTAAAAACTTGGACAAAAAACAGTTTTGATTACAGGTCACTGTAAATATCTCTAAAAGTGGAGTTATTATGTATAAACTTGCTATTACTCATGATAAAAATCTATCCCACATTAAATCTATCCTGCTCTCATACTTAATCTGTTCCTACAAAGACAGTATTTATACACATCAGGATTGCTTTAAACATAATATTTGATTTAAATTTTGTTATTTATATACAAAGAATATTGAAATGCCTGAGTTGTGTCAAATCAAGTGAAATATCACTGAGAGTAAATGTTGCTAAAAGCTTTCAGACTTAGTAAAGGCTTGTGTATGAAATGAGTTTTGTAGCTTTGGCAATGCCCATGTAGAAACCTAGACAAAAGGTATGTAACTATTTATTGAAGACATGTTTATCCTGCATAAAACATTATAATAATAATATATAATAATATATTATAGAATACAATAAAAAGTCCTGAAAACAAACATTACTTGTACCACTATATTCCTGTACCCTGCATCCATCCTATGGGAAGCCCCATCCTAATGAATTGCTGCAATGCTGCAGAAGCACCTGCAATTAAATACACAGAGCAGCCAATACAATTTGGCTTCTTGAGCAAGGGCAAATGTTGGAGTCTGAGATACAGACTGTGTGCCCTTGCTTTTAATATTTAGTTCCAGGATTCAAAGAAACACTGAATTTCATATAATATGAAATTCATGTGCATGTTTTCATGGTGATACATGAAAACAAATGTTAAAGTTAAATAGGAAATGTGTAAATGTGTAGATTAGAAAGTTTCTTAAATCACTGGGTGAAAAAGTAGTTTAGAGAACAGGAGACAAGATGGAGGATTTAGGGTGTTGTCTCTTGTCCTTCTTCTTTCTCCTTCATGTTCCTCTCCTAGGGGTTTTTGGGTAGTAGTAAGTGATTGGGTAGAAAATGTCACAGTGCAGCACACAGGTGTTGGGTCATTGGGTCACTAAGAAAAATAGCTTAGTTGGCATCTGTTAATTGGGTAAATAGACATATAAAAGACCTTGAAGAAGATCTTTGTTAGCCATTTTACCCCTTTTCTATCATAGTGCACATAGCTCCTTGTACCTTGTAATGCTGATAAGAAAAAATAAACAACTGAGACCGAACGAGAGAAAAAACCGCCTCCCTCTCATCAATCTTCAGTTCAAAGGGAAAAAGAACCCAAATCTAAAAGTCCCTAAACAGACAAATGGCTCCCAAACTTGGGGCTCTTTAAACTGAATGCTCCTGTTCAGAAAAAACAAACAAACAAAAAAAAAAAGAGAGAAGAAGAGAAGACAGCGAAAAGCTGGAAAAAAGGAGAAGACAGCGGAAAGCTGGAAAACCCCCTGGAAAGGGGAAAAAGAAGATCTCGGTAATCCCGGTGCTGGTGAGAGCGGACAAGCCAAGCCAGACGTCTGTGAGCTGTGAAACGGATCACGGATAGAGGAGCTGAGACAAAGCTGACCCTGAGGTCAGGTAAGCCGTCAAAAGGGAGCAAAAATATGAAAAACATGTCCAAACCTGAGGGGGAGGTTTTGGCTACCTTGGAAGCTATGGTAAAGGAGCACCCGCTCTCTGTATCCACGGATGAGTTTAAAAGCCTTATATCCTGGGTACGAGTAGAATTCCCTAATGTGAATTCAAAGAATATTTTTACTCCAAGCCTGTGAGAGAAGATAAACGTAACAGTATATGAAAAAACCACTCTTGGAGACAAGGTAGCAGCTGAACTTCTAACAGCTTCTGCAGTGACTTATGAAGTCATCGCCTGTAAATAGGAGTTTGAAACTCAGGCAAAGGACACTATGGGTCCAGAAAAACAGAAGGGTTTGTTTCAGCCAGATCCGGAATGCTTATTACTGCACGCTGAAAAGTCTGTATTAGACTTCCTGAAATCTACCTCAGGAATGTCTAAGCCTGTTGAAAGCCCAGAGAAACAACTATACAGAGACGAGGAGGCGATTCAAAAATGCGGGCAGAATTTGCAAAAAGAGGTCTTAGAGCTTTTGCAAGAGTGTCTCAGTTCTCTTGGAGCTGTTCCAGCAGCCGGTATGCTGGTGCCGGCAGAAGAGGGAGGGGAAACTTCCTTGGCCGCCTGTGTGCCAGCAGCCGAGTCCCTTTCCGGCCCTAGGGGGGTGGAGGGGACAGCCCTGTCCCCCCTGGGAGGGTACGGGAGGGTTCGGCCCGACCCAGAGCGGTCCGGGACCTCCACGGGCACAGCGGCGCCTGCGCCCCGCCTTCCAGGGGTGGGCTTGGAGCCACAGCTGTCAGTCAACGTGACGTCAGCAGTGACGCAACCACAGCCGCAGCTCCAGACCCCGCCTGCGGCACCGCCCCCAGGCCAGCCCTCATCAGGGGCGCCCATGACGTCACAGGGAGGCGTGGTCCCGTCCCTCCATGCCCAGCCCGGAGCCGGGGCACAGGCGGGTGGAGAAACCGAGCCTTGGCCTGCACCGAGCACTGCGGCGGCACTTTTAAAATTGAATTCGCTTTGCAATACAGCTGCGGCAGAGCAACAACATCTTGAAAAAACAACAGCTTCACAACCGCAGATAGTTTTACTGGACACCACACAAAGCCAGGAGTCTTTTGAGCACAGCCGTGCTAACGCACAGTCCTTTCAATCTACAAATCCTCCCACAGACATGGACACAGGGTTACGAGACATATCAGTACAAAGTCCAACATCTCTGGAATGGTTTCAGAAAAATAGCCGAAAAGCAAAAATCAAAAGCATTGTAAGATGCATTGCTAGCTGGTCTGCAAATTAGAGCAGTCACAAGCTTCAGAAAGAAGCCCTTATTGAAGTGCCTTCAAAAATGGATCAAAAAGTTTAAAAATGTTGCATAATAGAATGCATATGGATGTTGTATTTCTTATGATATCTGTTGATTTTGTTTTTACAGAATAACGTAGAAAAACATGATATTTATACATCCCAAGAAATTTAAAAGATTTTTCTTCAGATTCAGTATTCTCAATACATGAAGGTTTTGAAAATGTTATCTTCTCTATATATCTACTGATAATGTAGTATTGTATGATATAGAGTGATCAAGCAGTATTACTGAAATTACAGTTAATTTCTGCAAGATGCATTTCTTTAAAATTAAGTTGAAAAATCATATGATTAATCCTACAGAAAAAGGATTTAATGACAGGTTTCTTTCATTTTTAACATTTCATTTGAATAAGTGTATTGTAGATTTAGTTCAATACAGTTTTCAGTAATCTGAAAGTCATATTAACCATACAATACCCATTTGCTTGGTATTTTTTTTTTACAGTTTTAATAAAGAAATTTTAATGTGAGTCTTTTTGTTATAATAAAAAACCTGTATAACAGCATATATACCAATTTAGATTTTAGTTAAAAAAGTTAATGTTTCTGAAAAATACTGCAAAAGCTAAATTGCAAATTATCAAATCTGTAGTGTTGTATTTTTTCTCTAGTAAAACTGCATTCTAAAAATCCTAACAAATTTAAGCATATACCAAGCAAATTCTTGTTACAAATGGTATTTTTAATAACATCTACAGTTATTATAAGTTATTCTCAAAACCAGATAGCATAGAATGGTGATAAATTTGTTGCATCCCTATAATCTCTATAGTGAATCAATATTCCCGTTATATTGTGTTCAAAGAAGTGTATACCAAACTTTTAATTGCCTTTTTTTATAGTAACAGAGTAAGATTAAGTTGTATTTTCATCTAATATAGATTGTGTTAATAAGATTAATCAAAGTTAAATTTCACTATGTTTAAGTTTAAGTGTTTTTTACTTAAGTTATAACTTTAGTACTTTTTAATTTTAGGTTTTATTACTTCCTTTTATCATAATTAATTTCTAACAGGTTTAAATTTAAATTGCTTCATGTCTTATTGAAGACATTTGTTTAAACTACATAGTTATTTTCCTATAAAGATGAAGATAATTACAAATATTTTTAATTTATTATCCTGATTTCCTCAGACATTCACTGATGACATATTCATTCTATAATGTAAATTTATAGATTTCTATGATGAGCATTATCTATGGAGTGTCATTGTGTTTGCAGCCGGCGTTGTGCATATTTTGATGTGTCTTTGTGTAATTACCTTTTAAACACGTGTCATTTGAGATTTTTTTGTTTTCTCACTACAGATGCATCTTGGTAAATAAGTTATGCAGCTGCTCTATACAGAGTTTTTTTGTCTTGGTTTTTACTCTTTTCCTTGTTTAAAAATATTTGCATTTGCCTAATCCAATGTATCTTTATTATTTTAGTTTCCAAAATTCTAAGAAAATGTATCATGGTTGAAAGTCAAGGGTTAAGAAAGAAACTTCAGATTGAATTGACTACTGAATGGTTTAATTAGTCAATTGCCTAAGACATCTGATCATTGTTTTATACAAATGCTTTTTAAAAGTTTGCTGTGTTTTAAGCATCTTATAGTTGTTATTTTTAAACCCCTTGCTTTGAAAATGAGTTAGGAGACATCTTTCCAGATGAAGCCTAAGGCTCTGGCCAAGCCTTGACTTTACCTGGATGGGGAATTTACCAATAAACCCAGAAGTTTTCTGCATCAAAACAATATTCAGGTCAATTTGACTTAGCAATTAGTGACTTAATATAGCAGCTGGATTTTACAGTGAGCTTGGAAAATTGTTATCCGGACATGATTTTCCAATCTTCCATTGATTTATCAGCTGTGGCAGACTCTGGGATGAGAGTATATATTTAGTACATTCAGCAATTCATACTATAGATTATTTAGATAAATTTAATCTCGCATAATATTAATTATGCATCTTCTTAATAAGTTTTTGATTTCTGTAAAAGTGTTAATTCCTATGTGTATACATGTGCAAGTGTTTTAATTTGATGGTTTTTCATTTTCATAACAAAAAAACAAATACCTTACTTAATTATATAAAGAAAAAGGGGGGGACCAAGGCTATGCCTCGGAAGTATAAAAACCTTATATATCTTAAATTTTTGAAAAAAGTATAAAGATCTTATATCTATTGCAAATAATTCTTAAACAGTCCTTTTTAGACAAGTCTTTTACAAAGCCAATTCCATCAATTACCAGGTATTGTTCTAACAAGTACTCAAGCAAAGTTAAGAGAGAATTCTTTGCGTCTAGTCAAAGGTTCAAAAACAAGATTAAAAAATTCATTTCAATTAATAATTTGGAGGAAAGTCTATGTTTGTGTATTCACAGGTTTAAAGCAGAAGTAACTTCCTAGAGAAGAACATGGAAACTCATCAGCTGCAGAGACAAGCAGACAGCCTAAAGAGCAGAAGAGCGAGCATGCTGATGTGAACTGTATCAAAACCACAGTTGACAGCAGAACAGCTTGAATCCAACATGCAAGAACAATGGACTTTGGGTTTCAAGTGAAAAAGTGGGAAAATTAATATTGTAAAGCCTCATTTGTTAAAACATGAGTGAAAGAAAAATAACCTTTCTTGAAAAGTAATCCAAGAAAAGATTTAGGTTGATTTTTTTTTAATTTTTTTTTAAAAAAGAGAGGGGCAGATGTTGGAGTCTGAGATACAGACTGTGTGCCCTTGCTTTTAATATTTAGTTCCAGGATTCAAAGAAACACTGAATTTCATATAATATGAAATTCATGTGCATGTTTTCATGGTGATACATGAAAACAAATGTTAAAGTTAAATAGGAAATGTGTAAATGTGTAGATTAGAAAGTTTCTTAAATCACTGGGTGAAAAAGTAGTTTAGAGAACAGGAGACAAGATGGAGGATTTAGGGTGTTGTCTCTTGTCCTTCTTCTTTCTCCTTCATGTTCCTCTCCTAGGGGTTTTTGGGTAGTAGTAAGTGATTGGGTAGAAAATGTCACAGTGCAGCACACAGGTGTTGGGTCATTGGGTCACTAAGAAAAATAGCTTAGTTGGCATCTGTTAATTGGGTAAATAGACATATAAAAGACCTTGAAGAAGATCTTTGTTAGCCATTTTACCCCTTTTCTATCATAGTGCACATAGCTCCTTGTACCTTGTAATGCTGATAAGAAAAAATAAACAACTGAGACCGAACGAGAGAAAAAACCGCCTCCCTCTCATCAATCTTCAGTTCAAAGGGAAAAAGAACCCAAATCTAAAAGTCCCTAAACAGACAGGCAAACAGCTTCAGGAGAATCAGTTTCCACCCATGAGGGGAATAAAATTGTGCCAGGTCATAGCTCAGTCTTAGGTGGGAGAGGAATGAAGCCTGCCCAGATGGACGAGGTGGAGTTCATAGTGGAGAACTTAATGGTCACAGTCCCACAAGTGCTGGCCAGGGGGGAGGTCTTCAGACACTCCACCAATACTGAGCAGATTGTTTCCAGCTTTAGGAAGAATATCCCCTGAAATTGCATCTACATGACACTGAGCAGGCAGAAAACCTCTCCTTTTTTTTCTTTTTGGTACTCCTTTGACAGCGAGCTGCACAGCCTAGAGAAGCGGGAATTAAGTGAATTATGGTGCACAGGGGTAAAAAGCTTGTGAAGGATAAAAGAGGGATGACTAGAGACCAGAAGTTAAAACAAGGGGAGATGGAAAAGGACTGGAAGAAAATGGATTTTGTAGAAGCAGACTTGCCCATAGCTCTGGAAGAGTACTCTGCATTTTGCTGTGGTTCAGCTTTGAATTTATTCTGCTGATTCTATATAATTCTAAAATTCAATTCATAATAACCTCCTATTCACTATAACCACCTTTCTTATGGGTATCTCCTTGTGTCAATACTATCTCCATATGTCAATTTGCTATGACATTTTCCTTGGTTTATCAAAGCGACAGACATTGCACTCTGCTTCAAAATGATCTACTCTTATGAATAAAGAAATACCGATATTTTCCAAGGTTTCAGAATTCTTGTTTTGATCCATTGCTCTTTAAAAATTGTGTCTAAATTTTCTATTCAACGAAAAATATGTTGAAAGCAAAGCAGTGAGATGTTTACCTTTATGTATTTCTACTTTCTGATACACTCTTTAACTGCTCAATCACACATTAGTTATTTTCTGCTTGCTTGGCTGGTGTGTTGCTTAGCTTGGTTTGCACAAATGTTCTCTTTTTTCATTAACTTATTTCATTCACATGGATGAATTTGGGATACAGTTTACACTTTCTCTTCCTTTTGACATGTTAAGAAAAAGAAGAAATAACTTCGTTTTGAGGTGGGCCACTTTTAAAATAGATTAAAGAGATTGTTATTGCTGTACAGCACAACAGAATAGCACAACTTCGCATCTCTGACTTCATCAGCAGACTATCCACCCCAATTCACTACATGTGACTGTTTATGTCGTTGTGTATTTGAATGGTCACTGCAAATTTTCATTTCTGTCATCAATTAAATGGAATATTGCAGATGGAAAAGAAATGAAGTTAAACCACTAGACTTTCAGAAGCTCACACTCTCAGCTTTTAAGTTATTGGATGTTGGTTTCCAGTCTCAAGAAGATGGACTATGTTTCAGGAAATCGATTTTGTTCTCATTTAAGCCAAAGGACCTTGCTATTGCTGCATATCCTGCTCCTTCTTCAGAAAGATTTATTACAAAAGATGTAGAAATTCTGATGAGTTTCCCTGAAAATCTAGATTATTTGAAGGCAAACTCTGTAGTGTATAACCTCACTGTTGTGCCAGTGTCTTATCACAGAAATCCCTAAATGTTGCTGCATGTCTCCTCTGTATTAGTGGGGTCTGTATTAGGGCATTCACAGAATTGTGGAATCTTCTGCTGTACTGACTGTGGCTTTGGCTAAACTAGAAAAATCTATATTCCCTCTAGAGATTAAAATCTAAAACCTGTAAAGACTGAAACATCTATTTTACACAGTGTTAAAAACCACACATAAACTTCACAGATTGTTAGGTCATGCACTACAGCAGAGAAGCAATAAGTTCCCTCTTCTCTTTTAAACAGGTGAGCTAAGTAAAACAAATTTTATCACCACTATATGCCTTGCTATGCTGCCAAATATATCCATTTAGGGACATGGAGGGAAGGAACTAGAGGTGAAGCTACACTCTTTACACAGAATAGCACGGAGGCAAAAGTTATCACAAAGAAAGCAGGGGTGCAGCCCCTGGCCCCAGGTCATGCTCTGAATTGCTGTGAAGCTCACTCTGAACTGATCAGCAAGCTGCACATGTCCACCCTGTGCACCTCTCCTGCTTTGCCAGCTCCTAAAGGGGGAAGCAAATGCATGAACTCTGACCCCAGCATCGCTTTCTGCTGCTGTTTCTCTGCCCAGAAAGTAAACAAGGAGTAGGAGTGCTCACAGAACCTGTCCATGGGATTTGATTATATACTGGAGGTACAGCTGAGAAGTCTCCATTACTGTTTGGGAAAGGTCAGCAGTAATCAAAGCTCAGAACTCTTAAGGTAGGAATATATTAAAATTTTTCCTCCCCTTTTCCCTCCCCTTTTCCTTCCCTTCTTTCCTCATACTGGATACAGCCTATAACCACAACCTCTTCTACAGTTCATTATTTCATCTCCTTCATAAAGGTATTCTGCTGTGGGCATTTCTACTGCACTATAATTATTATTACACTGGCAATCTGACTTTCTCTTTTTTTTTTTTTCACTTTTATTTTTACCTCATAGTGTTACTGGAAATGTTTTATCTTCTGCTGGTTTACATGATCTTTTCAGCAGTGGTCAACAACACGGAAGAACTTTTTCCCTGGGATAGCTGAACTGGTAAAACTTTTCTTCACCACCACATAAACAGCACTGAACAACTCTTGTTAAAAAAATAATATATCCTTTCTTCTGCTTGTTTTTCTGTTGCAGCAGGCAATCTTTGTAAGTGGTGCTAGACACAAACTCTGTCTGTCATCGAGAAGAAATCAAGCACATCCCTTTCCTTGCAAACCTTCTCCTTTCCTCACATTAGCACAGGGACACACAGATGGTAACAATTGCATTGTCCCATCTCCTACCACACACATTAGGGCATTTATCTGACGAGTCTTGTGGCTCCTTGGCAGGCAGGTTAACACACCCAGGAGGGTTTGCACAACTCCTCGAGCAGGGTGGCCATGTGGCCTCTGCTGCAGCTTGTCGTGAAGCACCAGCAGCCTTTGGGCCTCTGGCGTGCTGCTGCTCACTCCTGCTTTTGATTGAGCAGGGTTGCTTCATTTGTCAGAGCTTTTGCAATCCCCTCTGCAGTTGTCTTTGTTACAGGCTCTGTTTAAAAGCCCTCCCCCTGCTCTTGCTGAAGAATTCTGGTTTTCTTTTTTTCATTTCAAAGATTCAGGATTACTTAATTTCTTTCTGTTCCAGAGAGCTCCTGGTTTTCTTTCAAGCTTTTCCCAGCAGCCTGATCTCACAGAGATTTTTCTTACTCTCTTCCTAGTACGACAGTAGTATCCTTTCTTTTTTGCTTCAAGATGTTTTAAGAATAATGGCAAAGCTTGGATGTTAACCTCTTCAAGCTGCAAGGCTGACACATGCCTCCTTGACCTCTCGAAAACCTGAAAAATTAAAAGAGTTACATGTTTAACGATGTCAGTAGCTTGGTTGATGAAATTACCATGAGCATACTGAAATGTCATGAAGAAAGCAAAACAAACAGGGCTTATCTGGAGAAATAAAGCAGCTGATCTAGCAGAGCAGCAGAGATTTCAGTCCAGAAAATGAAATCATCAGCTCTGGGAAGCAAAAATGGAACGCCAGGAGCCAGTTGTAACGGAAGGCTGAGTACAAGAGAGAGAAGAATGGTGTCAGATGGGCATTAAACATAGAAAATGAGTGGGCAGGGAGGAAAAAAAAGAAGTGATAGTCAGAACAGACTGGAGGGAGGGAAGCCTCGTTATTCACAGCACGAATCTGGGTCCTCTGGGGACCAGCTGGAGGAGCAGAGTTCTGCAGAAATTATCACAAGAGAGGACAGGTGCGCAGCCAGCCTTGGAGAGAAGATGCAGCCTTCGGGGAAAGGCAGGCGCAGGGGACAGGTCACCCTGTCACAGCTTTTACCTGTTTCTGTCCTCTGGAGAAGGAGCAGAAGTGTAAATGGAGGAAGAGAGTGGATGAGTTAAAGGGGAACGCCAGGAAATGCAAAGATAAGGAGGAGGAAGTAGGGTTCAAGGTGGAATATGGGGAGCGCCATTTCAGAGGAAGATAAAGAAGAAGTTGAGAAAGGAAAGCAAAATGGGAAGGTAAAAGCTGGTGGGAGCAGCAGAAGAAGGTAGAAAGGAAATAGAATCAGAAAATCATACAATTGTTTAGATTGGGAAAGACAAGATATTCTCCATATGCAGAAATCTGTATAAAAAATTTGAGATGAAAGTTCCTCAGTACAGAAAATATAATTTCAGAAAATTAAAAGCATAAAGATTAAAGGCAACTACTACAAATCAAGCTGGCTTAACCTTTGCTACAAGCTGGGACAAATGGAAATAGCTGGGGAAAAAAAGAGATGCATTAACAGCAATATTTAACCAGGGAATTACAGCCTGTGTGTGATGTGTGAACCACAAAGTGTTTAATGAAAGATAACCTTGTTTTCAGCTAATACAACCCTGCCACACAGGGCTCCTGCTTCCCCTGGAGAAGAGAAATCCACAAAAATAAAAATGAAGATTGGAAACCATTTGAATGACAATAGGATATGAGAAAATAAAATGTATGACAGAACTATACAAGCATAAAACCAAGCACAGATGAGCAGCTGAGATTATGGCAAGACAAATGACAGTGGGTTTCTGGCTATAACAAAGTGACCCATTGCCTTAGAGGCTGGAACACTCCCCAGTTCAGCAACTGCTGTCAGTGATACTTGGTGACAGAAACTGGCTCAGTGGAACATTTTTAGTTTCTCCTTCACAAGTTCTTTCCTCTCTTGTATGTTTATTACTTATATATATATATATATATATATATACATTTGCATGTGTCCCTTTTTTTCTATGAGAAATGCCTTTTTTATCACTAATCTGGCATTTTCTTTGATGTAACTTAACATGTGGCAGAGTACAAACAAAAGATGACATGGAGCAAAAAAAAAGACCAGAAGGAGTGGTAAGGGGAGAACACTGGAGCAGAAACTAAAAAAATTCAAAGCATATTAAATTCTCCTGAAATGGGGGATATGGTTGAAGTAGGTTCAATAAAGTAACACAATTTTTCTTTAAAAAGGAGACAGGGCTGATGAAAAGAAAGATGAATTAAGGTAACTCTGAGTACTGCAGGACCAGAAGCACCAGATTGCTAATGAGAAATCCTGTGCTATAGCTTTGAGAAAATATTGTGCTCTTGGAAATACTGAAATATTTGAGACATGGCCACTGTATAACTGAAACCTAGAAGAAATCTTTCCAAATACTTATAATGTTTGAAAGCACTGATGATTGTGTAATTTTCAAAATCAAATCTGAGATCAGAATACTATAGGGACCAAGAGACCCTCAGAAGTTGGTTGCTAGAAGTGCACAGCTTTAGCTTGCTAAAGGTTGTCAGAATTGGCTGCAGAACAGAGCTAGATCTGATTACAAGTCTTGAAAATGAAACCAGCTGATGCTACAGAACCTCATCACAAAATGAAGAAGCAGAACAGGTCTGAATAGTCAGAGATGAAGTCTAAAAACTGCAGTCAACCAGCGTGAAGTTTCATGAAGCAATGGAAGAAACTGGTTGGAAGAAAATGCACAGTTAAATTAAATAAGAATAAAAACATCTTGTAAAAGCTTTCCAAGAGTGACTACAGTTGTCTTTGAAAGAAATACTCTGTATGGGAGGCTCTTTGTGGGGACTGTCCAAATGGCAGCTGTGTTTCAGGTGGGATTTGTCTCCTCTGACTACAGCAGTTTACAGTAAAGGTCTCTGCTCCTGCCTGGGAAGGAATCCCACCACTGTTAACAGAGTCAGTGTAGCCAGTCCAGCTCAAGGTGTGATTCAAGTGAGTGGATATAGGTCCCTACATCAGAATAAGAACTGCTCCATAGTCTACATTAACTGTATTGACTATCTAGACCAGCCCACTGCTGCTGTAAAAGAGGCCTTGGAAGACACCTTCCTTTTCTCAGGAAAATCCAGCCCCAGTACCTGAAATCCAAAGAGTTTGAGCTGGACACAATTTTGCAAGCCAAGTTGCAGAAACTTTTTTTTTTTTTTTCAGTTAAATAACTATTCAGCACGAGTAGGTAAAAGTCATGTCATGCAGTGAACAAAATATTCTTACTGTGAGTAAAATGTAAATCAGATGTAAGGGAAACAAATGTGAAAGAACAAAACTATGTCTTACCTCCCGTTGGGAGAGCTGAAACTATGGAAGAACAGCAGTTCATGAAGATAAAATGAAAGAGATGTGCACAGAAAAGCTGAAGTATACAAAAAATACAACAAAAAAAAAGAATAGAACTTCTAGTAAATAGATTAGGCCAGATAGAACCTGCTGAGATGATAAAAGGTGAGTGCTGTTAACAACAAAACAAGCCTTGAAACAGATACCAGCCCATATCTAAATATAGCCAAGGAAATTTTAGATCAACAAGTTAAGATATGGCTTGGATTTGCTTATGTTGCAGGGAAAATTACAGGCTAAAAATAGATTACTTTTCTTGTTCTGCTGTAACACTATTAAAGAACATCACTGGTAATCTTATGTCTAGTCCATAAAGACTGACACACGTATTACACCAACTGTGGTAATTACAGAAAATGGCCCATGATTTGATTAAGATGTTAAATGGCTTGCAAAAATAGTATCACTTAAAGCACTTCATGGCCAAGGTATCCACAACATCATGATTTTATGGAAAATGTCATCCAGATTGCAACAAGGGTGCCTACCAAAATCTCAAGGGTGAAACACAGTATTATTTCACCCTGCTCTAGAAACTGCTGAAAGTTGAATGGGAATAGCTTAAAATTCATTATATAGTTGGTATTAAACACAAACATACTTCAAGTTCTTACTAGCCCCACTGAAAAAAAAAAAAAAAAGAGGGAGGGGGAGAATGAATGCATATGAGGAAAGGTATGAAAAAAGACCACATAAAAGACCACATAAATAAAACCTTTGCAGCCACAGGGCCCTGTATATCTCACATAATGCAAACCACAGGTGAAGCTCTTCCAGATATTCCACATGAAGCTCATTCTTATTTGTTCAAGCAATTACTGAACAAACAAAGGCAATTCTTTGGCAGAAACTCAGGTCATCTTCTTCTAGAGCAGAGAAAGCTTCTTCATCTCCTACTGTTTGAAACAGAGCAGGTTTTTGTGCAACTGGACAGCAGCAGTGAAAAGAACTGTGTGAAGAAAAGCAGATGCTGAAGTCTACCAGATACTGAAGAGATCTGTGAAACAGAGAAGCCAGCTGAGAGACAGGGAATTTATTTGTGTTGCACTGTATATGATTTCCATCTAGATGATTCAAGTGAGAGGGTTATTTGAGAGATGAAATACCCTGGCTTAAGTCAAATGGACCTAGCAATGGCCAGTTGGAGGAAAAGTAACATATTGAGATCACTGCACTTCCCTCACAAATTATTTCCTTCTTAATACTATTTTAAACTAATCCTGGCAATAAACATGATATTAAAATGTCATTTTTAACACTCTGTGAACATCACAGGCAACTATTGTTATAGTAGGCTTGAGGGCTTCCTAAGCAAGAAGGCTGTGAAATGGTGTGAAAATAATGAAGAAGGTTCCAGAAAAGTAGCTGCTCATCTTGAAAAGTAGCATCTTCAATCCTTTTTGAAACACTGAATATCATAGCATCACTAAAAGAAACCTGAATGTCCCAAAGAGGGCATCCATCATTTCAGGCTGGAAGATTCTCATGTAACCTCACACATGGCATGGACCATACAGTGAATGAGTCTCTGAAAAAAGGCTTGCAACAAAAAAGTGTATAGACTTTTTTCAAAATTACACTGAACAGGCAAGATGATTCTGGCAAGATGGTGCTGGTTCAGAGAATAATAACCCCTTTTTCTTTTCTGGTGTTGTCTGCCAGGGAAAGGCAAATTTCACACTTTGGCTTTGGAGTTTGTTTTGTATTAGTCTGACTGGATGTTTCAAAGAAAATGGCCTCATATTAGGATTCACTGCCATGAAGGAAACAAAAATTCTACACAGCACAGCTAGACCTGGAAATCATTAGTTGCAGATAAAAAAAAAATAGTTTTGAGATGAGAACAACTGCTTTTCCTGTCAAGCACAGATTGCAAAACTTATGAAGCTGTAAGATACCACTCGTTTCTACTGCCTGAGTGTGCACAGGCTTTGGTTGTGCATCTCCCAGTGTGTGAGGATATCTGGTGCTGATGGCAGGCAGGCTAATGACCCAATGCTTGTTCAGTCACATTGATGCTTTAACCCAGAGGAGGACTCCTGTGCCACTGGTACCAATGACCCCCCGAAAAACTTTCAGCCTCCAGAGCAACCAGACAGGAGCCCTGGACAGTCGTCAGGCTCTTTATTTGGAGTAAAAGAGAGGATCCATTCTAGCAACAGAGCTGTCTGCAGAGGCTGTGTTCAACAGCTTTTTTCCTCTTTCTTATTTCCTCTGACCTAGGCTAATTGCTTCTTTCATCTGCACAGAGATATCCTGACTCCAGAGAACGTTAATTAGCAGATTGTTGATTTTTTCCCCCCTCCTCATCACTGAAGAATGTAGCCTAAAGGAGTGGTTCTTCTCTTCTCACCCCATGTGTTGGATCTAGTTATCAAGTGACCTCAGGATGTGTTAGATCAGCTTATTGATCTGATAGGAAACTAATTATTTGAGAGGATTTGTGATTTATTTTCTAACAGATCAGCAAACTGATGTAATTCACCATGGTCTGCAGTATTGCTACAAAGGCAAGAAAAACTAATGTTTGGGGATGGGGTAAAAGGGAACCCACCCTTCAGAAGTAGAGCAGTGCACATTCCCTCGTGAGAATGTGTAATATAAAACTGCACCTCCAGCAATGGCCTTTCCTCACATTTAAAGGGTTATATTGTCTCACTAGTTAAACAACATAAAAAATGTAAAGTCACAGACTCCATGAAATAACCTCATCCAGTTTGATTCACATTGACAGAACACACAGAATCAATCGTGATGAACACAGTTCTGCAGAGAGGTTTTAGGTGGAGTGTCTGCACTGGGATGGGGCAGCCCTGGCTGTATGGACAGACTGGGGTCTGGAGTGCTGGAAATGGACCAGCAATGGAATTCTATGGAATGCTGGGGTCTGGAGTGCCAGGGAAAGGGACCTGGGGGTGCTGGTCGAGGGCAAGCTGGACATGAGGCAGCAGTGTCCTGGCAGCCAGGAGGGACATCCCTGTCCTGGGGGTATCAGGGACAGCATCTCCAGCTGGGCAAGGGAGGGGATTGTCCTGCTCTGCTCGGGGCTGGGATGGCCTCACCTCGAGTTTTGGGGGCAGTTCTGGGTGCCACAATATAAAAAGGACATGAAGCTGTTAGACAGTGTCCAAAGGAGGCCACAAGGAAGGTGAAGGGCCTTGAGGGGAAGCCGTGTGAGGAGCAGCTGAGGGCACTGGGTCTGCTCAGGCTGGAGGAGACTGAGGGGACACCTCACTGCAGTCACAGCATCCTTGTGAGGGGAAGAGGAGGGGCAGGCACTGCTCTCTTCGCTCTCATGACCAGTGGCAGGACCCAAGGGAATGGCCTGAAGTTCCATCAGGGGAGGGTTAGGTTGGATGTTAGGATAAGGTGTTTCCCCCAGAGGGTGGTGGGGCACTGGAACAGGCTCCCCAGGGAAGTGGTCATGGCCCCAAGCCTGGCAGAGTTTAAGAAAGGTTTGGAAAACTCCCTCAGGCACGTGGTGTGACTGTGCAGGGCCAGGAGTTGGACTTTGATGACCCTTGTGGGTCTCTTCCAGCTCAGGATGTTCTGTGATTCTCTGACTGCAGTCCACTCCCTGCTTCAGAGGCTTTGTCAGATGCTATGCTTAGGGTCTAGCCCTCTTTACTCAGCTCATCGTGTTTGTTGTCACCTCAGACCTGTTGGGAGAGGTGTGGATGGAATTCTCTGAGTCTTATTCAATGAATGTTCTCTCAACACTGTTTTTAATTAATCTCATTTAAAGGGATTCATTGTTTTGTGGGCAGGGTTCCTTTGCCCCAGGAATTTTAAGTATTTTGATTATGAATACATTATTGAACCAAAATTATTTTCTTAAAACATCAATAGTCTTACTTCTCCCTTAGTACTCCCTGGCCTGGAGGGATTTGCTAGGAAAGGTTCTGTCGTGTGGAGGTGAAAGAGGAAGAGAAGAAGCCTGGATCAAGATGGAGAAACACGGGAAAAGTCTCAGTGGAGCTGGGTTTTTGCTTCATCCCATGCTCCCAGGGCTGGGGGTACTGATGGGAGGGCTCTGTCTCACAGATTAACATCCTGCTCCACATCCTCTTCCCGTCGGTGACAGGAGCAGCAGATAAATAAGGCCATACATGCAGAGAGCAGAGAACAGCTGTGCCAGTGGTGGTCACCACTCCAACAGTCTGTCTTCAACTCTTCTGGGAAAAAAAATAAACCAAAAAAACCCCATTGGGCAGATGGGAACATTCTGATGGATTTCTCTGAGCTTTATAAATCACACTGACCAGTTTCACATTTGGAATCATTAGCTCTTTTTTATAGTAAAAGGAATGATGTGAAAGGTACAATATGTAGTGTCTTGAATTATGCATGCAGTTTTTATAGTGATATAAACTCTTTTCAAAGACAAGTTTTACTCCCCCTAGAGATAAATCTTTTTTTTCCCTGAATGTTGTTCTCGAGTCCCTCTTTTAAGAGCATTCATGCACTTATCTGACTGTAGAAAAAAATGTATCATTACTGACCCTTGCAAAAAAACTCCATGTGTGATTTGTTTTGATCAAACTTTTAGACCAACTTTGAAGCCAAAGTTTTAACTGTGGAACCTACAGCAGCCTTCAGAAAGACAAGCTGCCAGCACCAGCCTGCACAAGTGGTGCAGATGTGCTTTCCCCCATACCCTTTGCTCCACAAAATGGCAACATTTCGGGCTCCCAGGAATCACTGTGAGTTCAGGGTGCATAGCACCTGGCAGGATAAGCATCTGCAAATACATTTTATTTGATGGCTACTTAACATAAAATACTTGAGTCCCTGAACCCAATGTCCCTGGGTGAAGTAGAACCAGGGTCTTCCATCACTCCCTGGCTGAGCTTCCTACTCATGAAACCAGCAAGTCATGCCACCACCCTATAACCCAATAATTACATTTGCAAAATAATGTGAGGGGGAGGAGGAGCACCTTCAGTATCCTCATAGAATAGTCTCAGCTTCAGAACACCGTATAGCTTGGAGCAAAAACATTTTCCTGGGAATAGAGTGGCATGGTTTTGAATGCCCTTCATCCTTGAGGCTGAATATGCTCCCCGTAGTGCTCATGGTGATGACTCTGCTGCCAGCCTGTTTGCTGTGAGTTATTCAGAAATGAAACTTGTCTTTCTTAGGTGTGGCCTGAACACGGCCGATTTATCCAGCCTCTGTGGCATCTGGGGCAGTAATGTCTTGCCTGAGAATTTGGGCATATTTTAAGTACCATGATCCTGGTTTTACCAAGATGGCAGCAATTCTAAGCACAAGCAAAACAGAAAGAGGCTGCAAAGCAAGGGACTGGCAGAACCTGGTGGCCTGAGGAAGCCATTTGGCAAAGCACATGCTGGGACTGGGCAGGATTTATGCACCTAAATTCTACCTAAATACCTAATTTATGGATCTAGGCCAATATAAGTCTAGCTGTGCTGCATGCATTTCTCTGCTTGTGAAAAAAATTGATTCTGCATACTGGAAGGTATCCACTGTTCGGGGGATTAAGAGCACTTGCTCTACGCTTTACTTAGGCTGTGTGGGGAAATATTAGGGCATGAGCACCTCAGGAGCCCCAAATGCACAGGATTCCCACCTTGCTGTTGTCAGGCAGCTTTCCACAGCCCTTCACAGGAAGAGCCATTACTCACTTCACTCATCATCTAAGGGCTCTTTCTCTTAGGAGAGAAGGGAACTGTTTATAGAATAACTTGTGTTTTCCCCAGAGTATTGTTCCTCTGGTAGTCTATAAATCTCAGGTGCTGTCAGTGCTGAGTGGAAATGAAAGGTATTGCTGGACAGGGAGGAATTCTTATCTTGCATCCAGTTACTTAAAGATAACTCCAGATCTTCTCATATGGCTGCTCTTCGTATCTGGAATATCTTGTGTGGGACAACAGGGATTTAAAGTTTTGACCACATGGCACGATGGGGACCAAACAACAAAACACAATTTTAGTTTTCCTAAGGTGTTCAAAATGGGAAAGGGGGCAAAACTGCCTGTGCAAAATACCGTGAATTACAGATGTGGACATGGGAATGCTGCAAGACTTCCCAGCTTTAGTGCTTATTCAGAAAGTGGTATTGCAAGGCAAGGTTCCCTTAGAAATATCATGGCCAGGGCACAGTGTTTTTTTAATTTACATTTGTCATGTATAAGTTAAATCGAAGGGGTGCATGGCTATAATACACGTGCAGTAGGGTAATTTACGTGCATTAAACTATACACAAGGGCACAGAGAGTCATTTCTGCAGTGGGTTTTACCTGAATTACTGCCACTTCCCTGAAGCACTGAAAACACGCACCCATGCCATATCCCAGAGCTCTTTCGCAAGTGGGGCACAAAGCACAGATAGCACGGTTTGCGTGAAGGAAAAATATGCCACTTCTTTATACTTTGAGCCTTTACGTAAGAAATTTCAAAAACGCCTGAAGCGGAGGGTGTGAGAAGAGCGCGTTCACCCGGGGAGGAAATAGGACAAAACTTTCAATATCCTTTGTCCTTACGGACCCGATGAGGGGCTGCCAGGGGCGCAGCCACGATTCTGGAGTTGGCAGCGCTGGGGTGCGAACGAGCGGAGCCGGGGCCGAGGAGCCGTGCCCTCCTCTGGCAGCCGCGCTCCGACCGGCCGCAGCTCCCTCCCTCCCTCCGTCCGTCCGTCCGTCCGTCCGTCCGTCCGTCCGTCCCTCCTCCCCGGCTGCCGGCCGCACATCGCCTCCCGGCCCCGCGGGACGGCCCCGGCCGCCTCCCGGCGCTCCGTCCATCCCCGCGGCTCCCTCCCCACACGCCGGAACCCGCCCCCGCCGGCCGGGCGCGCCCCCGCGGCCAGCGCGCCCCCGCGGCGGGCGGGGCGGGGCGGGGCGGGGCGGGCGCTGCTCCCGCCCCTCCCCAAGGTGTTGGCGGCGGCGGGGACGCGCTCGCTGCTCGTGCCCGCGCCGCCCCCCCGCCCGCGCTCCCCTCGGCTCTCCCCGGCTGCGGCTGCTCGGCCATGGCGGAGCTGAGCGCGGAGCGGCTGCGGGCGCTGCCCGGCAGCTGGAGTTACGGGATCAGCCAGGGCGGCCGCGTCTTCTGTGTCCGTGTGTCCGTCCCCGCAGCGAGGAGGCGAAGAGCACGACCTGGCTGCACCCGCTCACCGGCGAGGCCGTGATCACCGGGCACCGCCGCAGCGCAGGTAGGACCCTGCCCGGAGCCCTGCCCGGGGCCCCCGGCCCTGCCCCGGCTCGGCCGCCCCCGCCCGCCCCTGGCCCGGGCGGGCTCAGCCCGGGGTCCCCGCGGAGCCGCCGCAGCCCCCCGGGACAAGTCCCGATCCCGCTTTCCCCGCACTTCGCGCAGTTGTTCCCCCGGGGTGAGCAGCGCTGCAGCCGCCGGGCGCTCCTGCGTGTCCAGCCTGCTCGCCAGTTTCTTCGAGCGCCTTCTCCCCCTGCCCCCGAGTTGTGCCTGTGTAATGTATCTGTCTCCGCTTTCCCTCCGTTGCCTTGTATCACCCCTGCGAGGCTGTGTAGTTACCATTAGAGACCGCCTCGTTCCTCTCGTGCTCCTTGCTGGCTACCCCGGTTATCCACCTGCATAGCATCCTTCCTCACTTGAGCACGAAACCTTTCGCCGTATTTCTGTTTCCAGCGGTACCTAGATTGAACCACGATAGGTGTACTAGAAATGGAGAGGCTGATTTCGCTAGTCACCTAGAAACCCTTTTTCTCCCTGCGCTTCCATCTAGGCTGAGAGTCTGTGTGGTTTCCAAGTGACTGTGAGAGGTGGAATAGGTAGGAGGAAAAGGGACTTGAAACATTAGAAATAACTTGGAGGGAGGAGGGTGGAATCAAGTCTTTGCTTCTGCTGTTTGCTCCACTCTGGAGAAGTAGCAGCAGGAGGTGCTGGAGGAGGAGGATTTACAGCAGACACTCTGGAGACCCGGAGCCAACTCTTGACTGCTGGAATTGCACACAGGCTGCATATGCCACTGGGAGGTGGTGGAGTGTAGTAATACGTGCAGTTGTTTTTATGTGTATAATCACTTGGATAATCACGGGGAAATAATCTGCAAGTGAATTGGTCTGTATCAGATTATCTGCTTTCATGTTTGGTTAATACTTATGCATTAAGGAATCAGAAACAGCCTTTTAGAAAACTGTGGACGGCCTTTCTTTTTTTTTTCTTTTTTTTTTGTAGTTTTTGAGTTGGGAATAGTTTAAAAACCACAGGGTTCTGTTTATTAGAACTCTACAGTTTGATTTGCAGCAAAGGTTCTGTTGTTTAAAAGAAGTCATTTAATGCTTGGGAGTAGAACTACTGATTGCTGTCAGGCTCCTCTTCCTCCTGCTCTCAGTGTTCAGAGAGAGTGGCCTTCATCTACAGCAATATGCATGGGGGCAGATGTGTGTGAAGTGCTTTTCTCATTCAACACTGGCATTAGCTGAGTATTAATTCTTTTTTTAAACTATTCCCACTGTCTCTGTTGACTGATGATGATTTCCCGGTAATTTTCCAAGTGTCTCATTTGTTTCTGCTGTTAAGTGCCTTCGAAAGGAAATGCAGTTTGCTTTTGAGTGTCTGGAGTATTGTGTATAACAGAGTAGAGTTATCATCAGGTAAATTAAACTTATTTTTGAACACAAGACTGAGACATGACCTTGGATACATTGGCCATAATTCATCAATCAGATACCAAAGTGTCTAAAAACCAGATCTGTTCCTAATGTTTTCCTCATTCACAAGTATGTAAATGAATCTCTCCATACACAGATATAATCAAACAGAATTATTCTGAGGTTTATCTCTTCTTTTGCTCTGACCATTGTTTTGGAACCTAGTCAAAATATGTTCAAAATGCATCTATCTTCTCTTAAACAATTCTTGAGTGAATGGCACTTCTTTTGCAGATGTATATTATTGCAAAGCTCTCTGTTAAATAATTCTGTGAGGCATGTTCTAGACGGTGAGGAGAGCTTTGTCCTCCATTATGAATTGAAGTGCTTTTTATTCTTGCAGCTATTCAGCACTGGAAGGGTATTTTTTGCAAAGTTCTTATAGCAACCATAAATACTTCTGCTGGAGAGACTTCCTGTTTGCTGTACTTTGCCCCATTGTCGAAATACACCTTGATTTTTTGTTCTGCAGAAGACGGGAGCGAAAAAAAAAAAGCAGCCAGAGCAAATAAATAATAAGGAGGATGAAAACCACCACATAACCCAGACTGATTGCTTTCTTTTTCTTTAGGAATGCATTCTTGCTTTTATAATTCAATGAGAGAGCTCTATGTATCAATCATTATTTTTATTGACAGGGGCAAACTTTTAAGGGTGGTGGTGCATCTAGAGGTGCAATATCTCCAGAGCTTCAATCACACCAGGAAACTGTTAGTTGAGAGATTTTGACCATTAGTGGTATGGGTTTTTTTTATATCTGGACTCCTGACTCCAAAGAGTGGTAAAAGAAAGGAAGAGATATGCCCACATTCTCTACTAGATTTACATGGAAAATGATTTTCATGTAAAATGCAATAGAGTTGTAAACACTGCAGGAACACTTGTTAGTCACAAGAGTGGTGGAATTATGCTAATACAATGCTAATGCTCTGGTATAGTTGATATCGTGCCTCTTCAGGAGCTTCTGACTTGCATGGAACTCAGTTAGGTGGATTTTTGTTTAGATCTCTGCCTGCCAGGTAATCTGATGCTGCTCAAGTTCAAGGCAGGGAGATGTGGCGATGACCCCAAGTTGCTGGGCAAAGGGACCTTAAACAAGGGCACACTGAAGCCATCCTTGTTATTATTTGAGAACAAGAAAGCCCAATCAGATTTTCAGGCGTGCAGCTTCTCTTGGCTCACAGAATTCACACTTAGGCAGTTTTGTGAGTCAATTCTGAAATACTTGTTTCTGGGACTAAAGGTTTCGACATGTGGAATCAGACACCGTATTTCAACTCCCTCAGTGTTAGGGAGTAGACCAGTATGGCTAGCATCATTTCAGAAGGTAATTGGAATGTTTTGCTGCTTGTTTTCCAGACTTACCCACAGGTTGGGAGGAAGCATATACTTTTGAAGGTGCAAGATATTATGTAAAGTAAGTTGAATGTTTGTCACATTACTATAATTTTCAATTAGTTTGTCTAAATGTCACTGTAATTTTGAATGCGTTCCCAACTGAACTTGAGTGTTGTGCTGTCAATCCAAAAGGTGCATTTAAATTTGTCATAGGGTATGTAGCCCTTTTTTTACTGAATTCTGCACAGCTAAAACAATTTCTTGACTTTTTGTGTTTATTAAAGCTGTTTGAGGATGCAGATTCAAATGCAGTTTCTGCTATGAATGTAACCATCTGACAACAAATGTCCTTGCAATTCAAGAATACCTGGAATTTGTCTGTTTGCTTGACATTTGTGTGCGTACCCTCTTGTGCCATAAATGCTTTCACAAAGGCAAGATTTTACTTCATCACTGGGAGAAGAGTTGATTTCAGCCCTGTTGGCTAATTACATTGTTTAAAGCCACACTGAAGGTTTAATTTGGCCATTTTCTTTGCAGACCTCCTGCTTCTGCTTCTAGCATTGATTTCCATTATTTATTTCTTTTTTCTTCTGGTTTCAGTATGTTTTGAGGAGCACGTTCACTGTGGTAGCCTTGCTGTGTGTATTGTCTTCTTGGATGAGAGACATGAAAATCAAGCTCTTGTGTAGAAATCCAGGGGGTGTATTGGTTGGATCTGTACAAATTTCTTACAAGCTTTTCCCCTCCAGATAGTTAGTCCATTATTCCTTATCTGGAAAATTTTTAAGTGGCTAAAAATACACTATGTATATTTGGTTAATATGCTTCTTTTTCTTCTATTTAACAATTCACAGGCTTTTCTCAAATCATTCAGGAGTTTTTGCTCACTGCACTGTGTTTGGTTTGCTGTCTTTAAGTTAGTAATGTCATTAGTGGGGTAACTTTTATGAGTGAACTTTACAGATAGAGTTTATAGGCTGCAGGTAGGTTTTTCCTGTGTTGTAGTGTTGAGCACAAGGTTGCTGCTCTGTGTAAGAGGCATTGTAGGCAGCGTGAGGTGGCTGTTACATGTGTGTTTCATGGTTTATTTTATATGAGTGTGTTTGATTTGGTCCTAAACAAAAGTTAAAATAGAGAGCATACAATAGAGCATAATGCTCCCAAAAATCTGACCAGAATAGGCACTGTGCTGTCTACGAGGGCAGATTATTTGTTAATAAGCAAGTTGTTTTTCTGTTCTATTCCGCCTTCTTGCAATTTACATTGCAGGAGTGTTGTGTAGCAGTTGACAAGAAATACACCAATCTGAGGACAAGGATCCATTAAAAATTTCACCTCAGGAGTACTGTGCAGATTGTTAAATGATGACAAGTGAGAATTAAAGAAAGCTGTGTTTGTGTGTGTATACAATATGAAAAAAAAAATATTCTTCTGGACTTTGAGATGGAACCTTTTCTTGTAGAATAAACCCATGAACAGAGTGTTGGCTAGCTGTAGTAACTGGAAAATAGCAACTTGAGTTTTCCTGAATAAACAAGTGTGTGAACAGCTGTTGTACAGTAACTGATGCTCTTCTGGCCAGATTTACTGAGTGCTAAGTTGGTTGTGCACCCTTGTCCTTCCAAGATCTTGTGTTCAAGGTGCTGCCATAACTGTGAGATGTGCATGGAGCTGATTGTCTTGCTGACAGCCAACAGAAAATAGCTCTGTTTGTGTTTGGAAGTTGTGCTGCCTTTGAAAACATGTTGCACAAACACTTCTGTGTGGTTTGAGAGCTGTAGGAGGATAGCAGGGATGGTGCTGTCAGGCCTGCTGAAAGGTTCACGTGGTCTGACCAGTTTGGCATCCTAAGTTAAATACTGGTTTGTTGTGTAGTGTCTCAGGCTGAATTTGAATTCCTGCCCGGTGATAGCTTCTTTTAAAGCTGTCTCGCATTCCCTCTCTGTGCTGGTGCTAGAGAGGATGTGAGAGCTAACGAAGACAGGGTGACAACGTTATAATCACTGTCTTCTAATCCCAGGCACTGTAACTCCGGGTGATGTGTTGATTATAATAATTCTGGTTGTCTGAATTTTAACTACTGTGGGGCTTCTGCATGAGGGGCAAACAGCACGGGCTGTTGTGACCTTCTGCTATACAAACACCCCCACATGTGGATTTTTAACCATAACCTGCTGATTTGTGTGTACTGATTTGCTGAATGTTATTAATACCCAATTACGGCGTAATAAAGCTATGTTAAAAACTAAAAATATTGAAATCTTGTTTGTGGTTCTGGAAGAAACAGATCGTTTTATGTTCCATATGAGTTACAAAGTTACAATGAAAGGAATTTTAATGTCATGCTTTTGGTGCTTCATCCGCTGAAACCTGTCTGTTGGATTGCTGCAATGTTTCCAGTCAGAGTTAGACAAGAAGGATAGTCAAGTTTCCTGATCACATAAATAATTTGACCTAAGTTCTGAGGCACAGCTTCAAATATGTGGGTTGAATAGAAATGTTTAACAACCTTCCTTTGTGGTAAGTTCTTATGCTAGACTGTGTTTGAAAATAAAAACCTTTTGAAAATTATTCCTCTGGTTCTTTAATAATAGGTCTTCAGTGTTCCAAGTGGGTGTGTTGCTGAATCTATTACTGTGCTTTTTTTGGCTTTGATGTAGTAAACACTGTATAATCAAATTGGGATAATGTCGAGGAGATAATCGTCAGCTAAATCTTAGCATTCCTTGGACTGGCATTTCAAACAAATGACTCAGTTTACAGACTGCATTGAAATGTGATTATTTTTAAAGGACACTCTATTTTTCTTGGGATGTGTGCACTCGGTTTCAGAATAAGTAAATACCAAACGGTGACTATTTGACACTTTTTTTTTCCTCTCCCATGGCATTGAATTTGTTCTAGTTTTAAGCTGGAAAGATACACTATAACAGGGAGAGATAAGGGGTTTTTCCCTTTGTATACTGTGGTTTTCTTTTGGTGTAGGGTTGTCTTAATAAGTTGATGCTAGCTAGGACTTTGACCTTTTTTGCATGTTATTTTTTTGGGTTTTTTCGAGTAGTAGAATATTTGCTAATGACAGAACCATTTCCCCACATCCTCCTCACCTCTAGTAAACCTGAATGACAAAAGATGTAGTTTGCTATTTGGAGTTAAAAAGAATGTGCAATGTGGTGATACCTTGTGTATGTTCTCAGGAGAGTGGTTGTATTGTTTAGGGGTTTTGTCCCTTTCAGAGTGAGAAGTCTGGGTTTGTTTAATTTACATTAGACCTGTGCACTGACAGCCCTTCACTGGCACTTGGTGGGAACTCCAGCAATAAACTTTGCTGAAGTAGTGCTTGGTTTGGTATTTATACAACTAAACTTTTACCCAGAATATAGGTCCCCTGACTGTAGAACCAAGACATTCAATTACAACATTTGTTATTTTCAGTTAAGTATTGAATCTTCTGAAGTAAAACTCATGGGGCTTGAAAATTGTGATGCAGCAAACTTGATATTCCTTTTGTCCTGCTTTGGGTCTCTCACTGGCCTGGTTAATTGTGCTGAGTGTATTGTGCACTTTGAGCTCTGGAAAGTTAAGGGCTTTACTCCCAAAACACATCTAAGCTGGAGAGTAGTATGGGGAGCTTAAGTTACTTATGTTATTTATTAGTGCCTAAGGAAAAGGACCCCATGGGACAATCCCATTGTGATCCTTCCCAGTGGAGAAGACAGACCTGGTCACGGGCCACAGACTCCTCATCTAGTAAGATCATTGAGAATTTCCAGCTTGATCTTTTTAGGATTTTGTGATGACTTCATAATCTTTAGGCACCGAAGCACTGGGTTTGAGTACTATAAAATTACATAACTGTGTATGTGCATTTATGTATTTGCATAAGAAACCCCTTTTGGTGGTTAAAACGACCCAATGATCTAAACTCAGGCACTTGCTTCCTGTTCTTGCAGTTTTGGTTCTCATTGCAATAGTTCTGAATACATGTTCAATATTTATGTAATTTTTTGTTTTCCTTTCCAAACAAGGGTTATATTATATTATTTAAATTGCTAATTTGTCAAATAAGGTTGTTCTAAAAATCAATCCAAATACAATATTTGTGGAATTTTGCATCAGTTTGCCTAGGTTGGCTTGTACAGAAGTACTATTAGGTAAGCTGTTTGGATGTTAGAATTTGATTTTTCTCAACTTTGCTGTAGGACTGACACTTTTTGGGCAGTAAAAAAGCTGACTGCAGAAGTTCTTAAAAACTCAAAGAATTAAGAGGGTTGAAGTTTCATTTTTAGGGTTTGCTCTTGAAGTTTACCTTTTTCTGTATTCATCAGAACAGTTTTTTCCTGTTGCTAGCTGAATCAAGGCATTGGCAAACCCTGGCCACAGCCAAGGTGAATGCACTGTTGCATCAAACAGAGGTTTTGTGTGCTTTTATAGAGGCTTTTTGTCAGTGCAGGTTTGTTTATTGTAGACATGTAGCTTGAAAATTGGGAAGGCAAGAAAAATTTATTAAGTGGTTAAAAGGGATAAGATCTCGTTCAGCTCTGAGTTTCTATTGTTTACTAAAATAAACCTGTGCTCATTGAGAATTCAGCTTTCATTTGAACCTTTGTCTTTTATGTGCATTCTAAAGACCCTTTCCCATTCAGATGAGACTTTCTCCAGAAAAATCAAAGAACAACCAGTAGTGTTTGCAGAGAAGCCCTTTCTTGAAAGGAAATTGGACTTTGAGAAAAATATGAACAGATCAAACAGTTTTTCTCCAGGACTAAAAAATCGCAGTGTTCCTCCTGGAAATTTAGTTCTTGTTACCTCTAACCTTTATTTTACTAAAATGAAGAATAAACTCAATTCTTTTTCTTACATGGTATGATCTGTAGGTCAAATAATGGTGTGTGGGTGAACTGGGACGTAGCTACAAGCTATCCTGTGCCTTTTGTAGTGAGCAAAGCTGTTCAGATAAGGAGAACTTTTTTGGGAATGCCTGCACATTTATTATCTGTTTTAACATTTGCTTCTTTCTTCCACTGAAATATTTTGAGAACCAAAAATACTGCAAAGCTCAAGCTGGGTGTGGAGGTGGAAGGATTCTAGGCACAGGAAGAGATGGGTGTGGGTCAGAGGAGAGGTGGGACTGCATCCAAAAAGCAGCTTCTTATGGGTTGGATGTGGAAGGACAAGGCTGTAGGTAGTGCTGTAGTGCAGGGGAAGGCTAAAAGGGTGGGAGAAGTTGCAGAAAGGGAAAGAGTGGAGAGACAAGCAGGCAGGAAGGAGCAGTGGCAAGTCAGGAAAAGGAGTGGGAGCTGATTTCCTAGGAGCAAACTTAATGGGATTTCTCCCAGAGGGAAGGGTGGCAAAAGTTCACCCTGCAAAAACAAGTTGTCTGACTCGTGTGCAGGTCTGGAAGGGCCCATTATCCCTGGCTTAGGAGTCTGTTTCAAAGTTAGTCTGGGAGGTGGAATACCAAATGTGAACGTTAGGAATTGCTGTGCTTCTAAAGGATCTTTTTGCCTATGACGTCTGTGGTTGATATTTGGAGCTGTCTCTTTCCTGCAGTGTGTTTCTAAATTGGGCAATACCTTAAATGCTTCAGTTTCACTGAGAAAGACTTGAAAGCATAAGAAAACTTACTGATTTTTTAAAAATCTTTACCAAGTTTTTCAACACTTGTAAGAATTGACAAGTAATTATTTAAAAATACAAAAATACCTATACATGAGTAGTCACATGAGATACTGAAGTCCATGAGAAAGATATTGAAGACACTCAAACTTTTTTGATATTTGTTAACAAATTAGTAAATTGGTCTCTAGCTTTAGATCCTTGTTTTTGAAGTGGAAAGATCTTTTCCCTAGCTTTGGTCTTTTTTTGGTGATTAAGTACTACTGGCAGATAAAGTGGATATACTCTACATTTATTACAGTGAAGTGAATTCTTGCATGGTCTTTCATGTGTGAAGGATGGCAAAAAGCAGAGGAAATGCTCATCAGTCAAAACTTTCATGTAGGTGGTTGCTGCAGTGTTTAATAAATACAGTAGTACATTTTTTTTCCCCAAGCCCTCCCCCCTTTGCAAAAAAAAAAAAGATAACTGATGTGCCTTCTTCAGACTGATTTTGGGGCACATACCTGTATTTCATCTTCCTGTTGTGTCTGGGTGCTGCACAGGTTCTTTTTCTCTTCCTCACCTTGGTACCATATCCTGCAGCACCCGGAGCTGAGGGACACTTCCATAAACCTCACCTGGTGCCTTGTGAACTACTCGTTGTAGCTCTGTTTGCTAGAGCTTTTACAGGTCCAAATTTTACCTGGTGCCTTTTATGTTCTGCTTTTGCTTTAAAGGAGTTGCACCCACTTTTCTTTTTTAACCCTGTGGTCTGACGGAGTTTTGTTGTGCTGATCAAACCCGGTGTCTGTTGTGGTGTTGCGCCAAGCCTGTTTTTCCTGCACATGTTTATGTTACCCCAGCTCTTATTCTAATGAATTAGACTTCATGAAACCTGAGATACACTCGGGCTGGCAGTGCAGAGCACTCCTCAGTTCGCTTCTGTGTGCTTGTGAGAGGGGGAGAAGGCTCTTGTGGAGCTTCAGGCAAAGAAATCCTTGCTGGAAGCAAAGCTCCACAGCCCTGACTGCTGGGATTCCTGCCAGCGTGGTGCCTGGATATGTGTTCTTTTCTGTGTTTCAGTAAGTAAATACCTAAATTTAAACTCTTTCCCCTTCTCTCTCTCCCTCCTCCCTTGCCTTCTTTCTTTGGAATGTGTGAGATAACCATGCCTTGCAGCTCTCTCCTTGCATTTGCTTGAAGGTGAGGTGTTCTCTGACAGTGATGGTGAGGAGGGAAGAAGCTGCATCAGTGGTGGCCATCAGAAGTAGAAATTTGGGGATGGGAACTTGACAGCAGAGGCACTCCAGTAAAACTCTGCTTCCCAGTGCTGGGTAGGACAGGGAGGTCTGGTTAAATGCTTGGTTGAGAAGTTTCATCTCTTCTTCATCTCTGCTCCAGACCTATGAAACTTGAATACTTATTTGAAATCTATGGGGTGGGGAAAAAAAGGGTTTTTAAGACAGTATTTTGAATTTCAGTGCGGCCTGTGATTGTCTTGAAGCTTTATAGAAGCAATTAAAAAAATACTTGCATATTCAGGAGGTTCCACAAACTTAATTCTTCATGGCTTTCTCCACTGTGATTTAGTAAGAACAATTATTTGTAAGGAAAGGTACATTGCCAAGCAACCTAACCTTTAAAATTGGCTCTCTGTTTTTACTTCTTCCAGAATCTATAAAAAATCATGTTTAATAGAAACAAGCGCTTTAAAAATAAATCTTGTGTTTTATTAACTGGAAATGTTTCAGTGTGTCAGACCATGCAAGAGAGGTCCTACTAGGAAAAGGTATTTGGAAGCAAAATGCCTGGTGAAAGCTCCAATTTTCAAATGTCATCTTTGCCATCTTTCCACTCCAGTATTTCCTGGAAGCTTTTATCATCTACTCCCTGAATAAGTAGGATACCGTAATTGCACAAATCCTGCAAAAATACAGCTTTGGATTTTGTTCTGAGCTGTACTACTAGCAAAATTCTGTCATTTTGGATTTTTTTTTATTCCCTATTTTTTTATTTAATCCTGAAGATTATGCAGCTCCTGACCAACGTCTGTAAGATTTATCATTTTTGAGACTATTTTTGAGATGAGTAAAAACATGTGATGTATAATCTAAAAATTTTTTTCAGTGAACTTGGTTTATAAAAAGGACAGAAATCTCTCTCTTAAATAAAATTTTGTGAGTAACAAGAATAAACACGTGATGCTCTCAAATGCTTAGAGTGAAAAACAAAACCTTTTAATCTTATTTACTTGAATGCCTGAAAGAGTAACTTGGTTTCCTCTTGGCTAAGACTGTGAGGTGGAGGGTTTTGTTGTGGATTTTAAATTTTGTTCACACCATTTTGTAGGGTTACTTTTGTCTTTTTTGATGTATAAGGAAAATCCTCTAGATGAATATAAAACTCTTTGGTTGGAATTTTTTGTAAGGTTTGATGCAAAGGTTGACAAAGAAAGTTGCAAACAAAAATACATGTTTGAGCAATCAATGTCGTAAGATCAAGTGTTCATTTAATGATGAATTTTAATCAGAAGAATGATGCAAGCTAAACCTCATTAGATATTCATATCATCTGTTCTGATCTGAAATCTCTCTTGTGGTACAAACTCATCTTCTCTGCTTGATGTGGGGATCCGTTGCTTACATGGTCTGAAACACTGAAATATTTTCAGTTGGTAAAGCACCCAAATGTTACTATTTTTTTTTTTCAATTAATAGCATTTCAGCTTGTGCTGATTGATCCATCTTCTTTGTTGTATCAGCAGAGTTAAAATAATTTGATTTTTGAATCAATAAAATTTTAACTTGTTTAATTGAAACCTGAAAATATCCCTATTACAGTGAATTTTGGAGGAATATGGCACTAAAGTTACCCTAACCCACCTCAACCTTGCCTTGAAATGCTGTGAGGATGAGGCTGGAAGGAGGCAGAGTGTGAATTTTGCTAACCCTGCTGCAAAAAGTGTTTTATTTCCTTGGTACTCCTCTTCCTCTTGTATTCATCTGCAGCTCCTGTCTGTCTGACAATTCAATAACTAAATGAAAGGGTTTTTTCCTGTAAACTGAATTTAAAAGTTTCCCAGGTTTAGGATTGCCACATTAGTGATTGCCACAAGGAGGAGGGTTAAAGGAAAGTTTTTTGTTCTTTAGAGCAGATAAAGTGACAACAAAACCATTAAATTTGCCTACTTTCCTAGCTGAATATACTGCACAGTGCATAGTACACAGCATAAAAAGTGTCATTTTAGCATTATTTAGATGAGTGATGCCTAGTAGTATGGTAAAATGACTTCTGTTTAAATGCAAATCTAATGAAAGGGTATCCTTTTGGTCTTCCTGTTACCACTAGTGTTTATATCTTACATCTATATGTATATATATACACACATATATATATTCAGAACACATTGTTCTTTATGCCTCTTTTACAGACCACCCACTCCCAAGTTTCTTACCTGGAACATTTGCATTTTACTTCACTTTCAAGGTATAATAAATATCTGAACCTTTTCCTGAAGTGCTCTTTATTCTTGCATTCGAAGCTACACACTTTGCAATGTGCTTCAGAACTGAGCTCACTCTGTGGTTTTCATCCAACTTCAGGTGAAAGTGCCAAACCTGTCTAACAAGAAATTCGGGATTTCTGGTGCCTCTGATTGCTCATTTTGTGGTTCAAAACAACAAAAAGTGCTATCAAATTCAGCAATTCAAATACCAGTCTTTTATCCTGTTCATTATAATCTTTTGTTTGGGTGACTGCTGCCTCAAAACATTTTTGAGTTCAGATATGTAAGTTCCTTGAAAATCTTGCTGTTTGGTTGCTGAAAGAGAACTAGAAGTGAGACATAAATAGAAAACAGTCTGTTGATTAAAGTGGTGATGTCCTATTAGGCTCTAAGTGGGGTTTCGCAGCCCTTGATGATTTAAGCAAAGATTGCATCAGGCTGAGGAGTTGGAATTATCAGCATCCTGGTTTTAAATAAGAGGGGGAGGAAGTCTTTTGCTCAGTAATGGAGTTGTTTTTTCTTTCTGACTTTTAGTGATGCTGTTTTTATGTCATTAGTGCAGACAGAGACTTCTCAAACTTTTAATGAGGATTGAAGGTACCATCATTTTTGTCAAGTATTGCAACCATTAACTTACACAAGAGCTCTTGCTTTTATTATTTTCCGTGAAAAACTGCATTGTGCAATTTGAAACAGGGTTTTAAAAGGCGTTCTGGTAACTTAAGGCTTTTATTTATTTTTTCAAGGAGCTGAAGAAATGAATCTGGCTCTGGTTCAGGACCTGTGTGTCTCATACACTTTCACCAGGCCTGATATACAGGAGATTATGTTGCTGGCAGAGTGAATCTGTAAAGAACAAACAAAATTTTTCACTTGTTTGAAGATGGGTTAAGCACCTCTAAGAAATATTGGAGTAGAATTTGTGGAAAATTGGCTCCTGTATTCCTGTCTAATTTCTTTGCAGCAGTAGGAGCCTGAATTGCAATGAATGGAGGTGAGCAGGTTTTGGATTTAACAGCTGGGTTCACCACGTGTCTCTGTTAGGAGTGGAGAGGGGATGGTCAAAAGCAGAGCTTATGGAGGATTTTATGGTCTGGGTTGTTTTTTTCTGTCCAAATTTGACATAGACATGTCAACCACAACAAAAAATTCAACACAATGCAGACAAAGCTACAGTTGGCAGCTGTTAATTTGTTTTGATCAGAGGCAAATATTTCAAGTCTTCTGATCAGTTTATTTTCCTTGAGCTAAAGTAATTTGGTTTTTTAGTAGTCTGAAAGCCTCTCTGCACCATTGGTTTGGAAAAAAAAATAAGGATTTATTTATATCAGAAAAACAACTGTCTCCAAGTCTTTGTCTCTTCAGTTCTTCTCCTCTTCTGCTGTTTGACCTTCTCTTTCTCTTCCTTTTTATTTTATTTCTGTGTACATGCCCTTACTGTTCACCCTACTATTTTCACTGTTACTCTGCTTGCTTCTAGCACTGGTAGCTCAAGTAGTGTTAGACATGATCTTCCCCAGTTGGACTGCATGCCAGATTTTCCTGAGGGGAATGTAAATACTGCGAGGTCAGTGCAGTATCAAATGCCTGCAGCCTGAAATGAACCCAGCAAGATTTTCTGCTGTTCAGTCAAAATTAAAGCCTGCTCAGGATACGCTGCTAAATGTTGAAGAGTTGAGACTTTGAATTGTATATTCAACTTTACAGATTTTTAATTTTATTTTTTTTTATTTTAATTAAGCTTACTTTTTTCCCCTAAAGTAAGTGTGCACTAGGGACTACTCACTAGAATTGTGGTAATTAACAGATATGTTTAGAAATCTCTCTCTGTAAATTGATGGATTAGATTACTTGATTTATTTCTGAAAATGAGGAAGAGGTGTATGTATGTGCATGCTCACCTGCAACATATTTAATACAGTGACACTTAAACATTCAACTAATGTGCTGTTAATAGCAAATAAAATCTTCAGCCCATCTATTCCTCTGTTTTTCCCCTCACCTCCTTCACTCTTCCCTTTCTCCCTGGACAAGGATGGAGAGGGGTAAACTCACGTGGCAGAGCAAAAACAAATCGTTCTTTATGACTTTCTCCTGTACTTCAAACAACCTGCTGGTCATTCTTTCCAGGGAGAATTGCACCCTGTGATTCCTTCACATCAGTGATGCTCTTTAATTTGCCATATGATAGTTTGAATTGCTTGCTAGGGGCCAGTACTTCTCGTTTTACAAGGAGTGGAAGTGGAGATGAACAATTGAACTTGAGGGGTTTTTGCTTTGTAGGGCTGCTGTCATTAGACTGACATACTTTAATTCTATTTGTCTTCCAGACTGTTGTCTGTGAAAGACTGGCTGCTATGAGTTTGGGGAAGAATCTGTCTAATTGAAGAAATTAGAAGAAAATAACCTCTGAAGGTTAATAGACAAGCCAGGGGTTGAGTTGTGTTTTGGTATTTTCTGTTGGCACACCATGGCAAGACTGATTCTTTCTCCATTTCTCTCCAGGTCTCTTAGATGTCTTGGTAATGTCACTGTGATAACAGAAAAATACGATTTGTGGTCAGGGAATTTTTGTTGGTTTTTTTTTAAATCAAAGCTGTTTTCTTTTTGGGAGGAGATAAATAGTGTTGTAGTCATTAGATAAGTCCTTACTGCTTCACAATGTTTTTGTTATGTTCCTGGTAGAGTTTCATGTTTTTGTCTTGGAGACTTCATGATGCTCAGATGAAGGAATATTTGGTTATTAAATACAACACTTTGATTTTCTCAGTGGATTGAAGTGGGTATTGAAAATAACTGTTAGAGGTATTGATGAAAAACTACAGTGCTGAACACAGAATAAAAGAGATTTTAAAATGAAAAGCATTAGTAGCTGTCATGTAAGCAAAGTAGTGTTAAGTTCAAATGAATACATTAGGAAATACTCCTTCTGAAGCAAAGATGAATGCATTATGGAGTGTAAAACTATCTTTCAAGAATAGCACTAAAATACGTTCCTTGAACAGCTTTATTAATACTTAGTTTTGTGCCATTGGACAGCAGCATTTTTTCCTAGAAATGATTTACTTGGGAGATCAACATTTCATACCTTTTCTCTCTAAAAATTAAAAGATAAAACACCTGTGTGCTGATAGACCCTTGCTTAAAATATTCAAGTGAAAACTCAGGCTATTAGATGTGAAGGAGTAGGAACAGCTCATCTATCAGTTCTTTCTTTTAAAATAAAATTAAAAGCTATTGATGGTGCTTAATAGAAGAATATATATGTGGTGTTTTTGTTGTTGTTTATGTAATGATATAATAGGAATTCCCAATGTCCATTTGAAAACGATGGGAATTTCATCAGCAGGATGACAAGAAGTCTGGCATGTGGCTGGCTGGGATTTGTGAGGTTGGTTGGTTTGTTTTTTACAACACTGTTGAATTGGGTTTTGGAAACACCAGTAAGTGCCTGACTTCACCATCTGGATTGGCTGAGGTTTGGGTTTTGCCTGAGTGAACACCACGATGTCCCTTCAGCTCATCACTGCATCACTGATTTCCCTGGTCTGATTCTGTAACCCCAGCGTTTCTTTTGGGAAAGATCCAATATTGTTGGCTGAGATGTCTACAAGGGAATGTAGTTTCCAATGTTTGTTTGGTTTTTTGGGTTTTTTTTTCAATCAAGTAGAACATTGATCTTTTTTAGAGGCTTCTTTTGAAGTGTTTAATGATTCCTCCTCATGAGGTGTGATGATTAAACATAGCATCCCTGTGCATCATTAAAACTTGAAAAAAAAGTGCTGATACTTGTTTTTCATTTCAGTAGGAAAGGGTGGTTGCATCTGCTGTCTTTTGTACAGCTCTGTGCCATGCAAGGCACGGTTTCTTCTCATTGCTGAGTGAAAAATACCTGGTGAAAGGCTCTGAGAACAACAGGGGTTCCGTCAGCGCGTCCACTGAGCGGGCTTTGGGATGACTTTGGAGCATCACCTCTGTGGTTTTGCCTCTCTGCAAACCACTGGCAGCTCTGAATGCTCTGAAATCTGTGTTTAAGCAATTTGTCTGCACCCCTTTTCTGTAGGTTAAGCTTTTCCTGGTCAGTGAAGATGAATTCTGAGAGTTTTGGGAGGAAATTCTCATTTTCGAGAAGGTGGCTGCAGCACCTCTACTCCAGGTGCACTTTCAAGTTGCATCTGTTAGATTTTGTCATCTTAAATAATTGAATCCAAAAGGAGAAGAGTTCTTTAGCATCCCTAAAATTATCTGGAGCTTATTGGCAAGTACTTTCCTCATATACAGTTTTTTAATAACTATAAACCCAGCTTTTTCTTTGGATGGGGAGAGTAAACTGAAAGCAGATAATTGTTTCAAATCCTGATCACACCGCAGGCAGTAAAATCTTATGTCTGAGCAACTACTAGAATATCATCATGGAAAAATTAAAGTTACAGGAAATTATGTTGCTGTGGAAAAAATAATTTACTTTATTCCCACAGGCACTAATTATCAGGGCTCTAAACTGAAACTTGTACTTTTCTGCAAAGGATCATTGTAAGGAAAACATAATCGAGAGCCACTAAAATCTCTGGTCTTGTTTTAAGAGATAAGTTGTGCCATTTCACTGGTTGCTTTCCAAGTTATGTATTGAAATGGTAAAACAAAGCAAAAAATTTTTGCTTGACTGAATTCCACATAATGGTACATTCTTAACACCCAGCACTCAAATAAAAGAGGTGGAAATGGAGAAGAATGTAATTTCATAATAATTTCCATAATTTAGCAACTTGAGTTTACTATGTTTTTAAATATTTGATTTTTTTTTTTTAATTTGCATACGAAACCACTGCTCGTGTTTGCTCACTTTTCAAAGCATCTCAGCTTTTCATGCTCTTTAGGCCATGTTTTGTATTGCACAAAATACCATGGAAATGTTAGTTCTAGAGTTCTCTGGTGACACTGCTTTGAGCTATTTCTGATTGCTGTTCTGGTGATTCTTTGGACCACCAAAAATTATGTAAGACCATTGCTAGTTTGTAAGTTATCCTTGGATGTTTAATAAATTTATATATATATATATATTTATTTATTTATTTACTTGCTTGAGGCGTAATAAAGAAGAGTATATAAATATTGTGTGTGGAATGAATGATCTTTGAAGCTAGGATTTTGTTTTCAGTAATTTGCTATACTCTTCCAGTGCTCTTACTTTGATTCACCTGGTGCTAATGGCCAGGGTAATAATTTGGGGAGAGCTGACTCATGTAAAGCTGAGGAGGTGCAGCTCCCAAAAAAAAAGAGAATGGTATAGAGTAGGAGCTGATGTGCATTGGTAACTTTAGAGATGTAAATATTTGGTGAGTTACAGCAGTAAACAGGGAGCTCTTGGGGAAGAGGCAGCATCCCTCTGAATGGAGACATTTCTTCAAAATAAAACTTATAATGGAGGAAAGAAAATATCTACAAGAAAGATTGTTTCTCCAAATGCTCAGGAGTAGGATTGATGAGCAGTCCTGGCAGCTGAGGAGAGAGTGATGAACACCCTCCATGAAATTAGGACAGGAATTTACATACAGGAGCTGTTTCCTTTAAGCTGAGAAGAACAGCAGTGTTTTCAAGATATGACCTGTCTTGGCAGTAGATGAACTAAATAGTGTGAATTCATCAAAAGTTTATGTATCTTTGTAACCTGTTTTGAGGCTGCTGAAGTGGTTGATGTTAAATATTTTACATGGCTCAGCTCTCCCTTTTAAAGGATTTTATTTTTATCTAACCAAAATTAACCATCTGCTTGTCAGAGATTGTTTTGCCACAAAAACAGATTAAAGCTTTTCATTGTGGTGCAAGATTAATAGGTGGAAGAATATGAAGTTAGAGGCCAATTAAAATATTTTCTTGGTTACCCTGTATAGGTAGTCAGCATTAAAAAAAAAATAAAAAGAGATGTGTAATGACATTCTAGAGAGAATTTATTTTGGTAAATGTTTTTTCCTCTTTATATACTTGTTCATTTTGACTACTTAATTGATTTTCTTCTATTTTCTTTATTTTTATTTTATTTTCCCATTTGCCTGGGGGGAGGGACTTTTTGAAATTAAAATAATAGCCAAAAAAAGCACATCTATGTAGTGTTAATACTGGTTCAAGGTTTTTCTCTATAGCTGACACGTAGGGTTCATTCTTTAGGTACTGACTTGAACACTGAAATCCCTTTCTTTGCAGATTTTACCACTGGTTTCTTTAGAAAAAGAATTAAAAAAATATAAGAATCTGTTTCTTATTCAAGATAACTAGGAAGAAAACTGGCCTCTCACTTTAAATGTGTCAAGGTGAATACTGAGTTCAGCAGTAACACAGAGTACAGAGGAGTATCAGCTCCATATTCTTTCAGACTTTCAAATTTTTCAAATATATCCCAACTGTTGTCAATTGTGGTACAGATTTTTTTGTGAAGCAGGCACTAAAATTAAAATTTAATTTTGAGTTAAACAACAGCTTGTGCTTGTTTTTGGGTTTTTTTGGGTTTTTTTTTGTTTGTTTTTGCCTGATGTGATTTGAACCTCTTCAAAGGCAACCTGCAGATAATAGATGCTATTTTATCACTTCAGCTTATGGAGCCACCAGGTCTTAAATTTTAGTGATGACTTTCCAAAGGTGGATGAGTTGGAGTTTGTGTTTTTCTTTTCTTCTTTATGTCTCCTTTTGAGCCGGTATCTTAATTGAATCTTTCATTTCTACTTTGCTAAAATTAACTTGGAGCAAATGTTGCTTCTTTAATGGCTACTCCTCTGGTTTGAGCGAGGAAATTCTGCATGCATTTAAAAAAAAACTTTACATGCAATTATATCAATTTGTTGCCTTATTGGTATTTCTAGTTCTTAGAGAGTCCTAAGCTATTCAGATGAGTGGGGATTTTTAATAATTTCATTTGAGAAGTAAAAAGTGCTTTTTGATTCTTAGGTGTGCTCTTTTTTGTCACAATGCCACTGCTTTTCACTGACCTTTTCAAGCAAGGATTTCTGGCTCTTTTTAACAAGATTTCCTTTTCCTATTTGAAAGGCAGCACTACTTGCTCAAATTCGATTGATATCTTCGTGATGCTAAGCTTATGAATTGACAGAATTGCATGCCCTCAGGATAGGAAAAAATGTAATCTATTGATATTTGGATGATATTTTATCACTTTCATTTAGGAGAAGAAGCAGAAGCTATGGCCTTCATCCACAGTGCAGAGAGAAAACAGGCTTCTTAAAATCAGACTCCAGCTGGAAAAGCCATGTGGCTGTAAAGGCCTGACATCTGAAATAATATTGTTCCAGTTCAGCGAGCTTAGTTTTATGCTAAAGTAGTACTGGTTTAACAGGAAAATGATATAACAGGACTGGAGACCCAGAGGAGTTTGACAAGGGTGATCAAAGATGGAAGAGCTTCATTTGAGGAATGCCTGCAATTCCTCACTGAGGGCTGATGTGGAGAGTGCAGGTCTTCAAAGTTAGAAATAGTAAAGTGAAGAACAAGTAAAGAACATGTTTGCTGTGTGTTCCACTAAGAGAGCTACCAGGAGGAATCACAAATCAAGAAGAGCTGGCCCTTGTGGCTGGTGTTCCAAAGGTCTGAAAGAAATGCCTGTCATTCAGGAAAGTGGCTGAAAACACATGGAAAGTGTAGCTGGGGATGGTGTAGGCTGGAAGTCTTCAGTCATGGAATCCTGTGGTCACTCCTTTCGTTTGGTGTCCCACTTGTGAACATTGGAATTGCCAAAACAAGGCATCCCTGTGCATCCCTCCCATCCTGATGGGCTGTCCCAGGTGTTTGCTGCTGATCACAGCACTGCTGTGTGGATCTAACCTAGTTCAGCAGCTCTGGAGAGCAGTGTTAATTACCAGGGTATAAATATTAATTTACTAGGAGTAAATGAGAGGAATGTTGTTTTAATTATGGCGCTGCAGGTACTTAGAAATGGTCTTGCAGAGTATCTCTGGCTGGTATCTTATCACTAAAGCTTTGATGGATGCTGTGTGTGCACAAAGCATGGCTGCATGCTTAATAGTTTGCTTATAGTAAGGTTTTGGCTTTAACTTGTTTTGAAAATAAACTGTGTAAACATGAAAACCTTACTGATCTTCCTACTGAAGCTTTACTACACACACAGATTTAATGAGAGAAACATAAAAGTTATGAAATCATTAGATACTGTCTGCTGGCTGAGTATTGATTCAGACTGGTGTAATTGACTTTTTGCACAAAGGGGTTTGGGTGAATGAGTTGGAACCTGGCAAAAAGGTTTTAAAGCTGAATTGTTTTTCAGATTATAAATGGATTTGAAGTATTAAACTTGTACCTGCTTTCAGAAATCCTATGAGATCATTTTAGAGATAGTAGGAGATTAATTTAGATGATACAAGCTTGGGGTGTGTAGAGTAAGATGCTTACAACAGTCTAAATGATGAAATATTTACTTACTTGAAAAGAAAATCTTCTCTTTTTCTCTCCCTTTCTTCCCAAAAGATCCATTTTATCAAAGCACATGGGCATCTGAAGAATGATTTTTCTTCAACTCTAGATCAGTACTTGGATTATTAGGAAGTAACTATCTTTTCTATATTATTCTCTAAAGAAATAAATTGTTTGGAAAATGTAACAAGTGGGATATAAATGTTGTAGAGGTTTAATCATAATTTAGACAACATTTTTCTCTGAAGTTATGGATTTGGATTTTTTTCCTTATAGCTAGTGAAGCTATGAATTTATTTGAGTAATGAATCCAGAAGCTTTTTTACATATGGATCTCAATGTTGGTCAGCTCTGAAAATGAATTTTTGTTTTCCTAAGAAAATAGTGTCAGAATACAAAGTTGCATATTCCTAAAATCTGACAGCCAAATACTTACCTTAGTATTGCTAATAGTAAATCACTGTGGGTTGTATACACACAACTCCAAAAGGGTTTGGAGGACAAGAACCCTCTGTTAGAAGGTTCTGTGAAAGGTTTGATGCTTTGGGCTCAATATTATTTCATGTTATCAAACAGAACAGAAAACCTGTGGTGTTTTTTCCTATTTAGATGTTTGGAAGAGTGGAAATACAGATTACTGGTCTGACACAGATTATGGGTTTTGTTGTTAAACTGTATTTGTGGGGATAGACTTGTAAACTTTCTCAAAGGATGGGAATCAAATCCTAAATTTGCTGGATGTGCCACTGGAATATCTTTAAAATATGAAGAAAATGCTATGAAGAGAATTTAGCTGGTAAAAGCTGCTTAGTGTACCACCAGCTGGATTCCCGCTGTAGGGTTTATGTGCTTTTAATGATTTCTCATTTGGGTTGGGAGGAGCAAGATTAGGAGTAAGTATCTAAGAGTACTGGAAACCTGGGTTCTCATGTGATCTAGTAAACAAGAGAGAACTGAGTAACAAGAATATTGGAAACGAATACTTTTTAATTCAAGTTTGTTTCTTTAAGTTGTTCATCAGCAGAAATTAGGTTGTGAAGCTTCTACCAACACTGCCTGAATTAAATCCTACCAGGTATTCAGCAAAGCTTTTAAAGCCATTTGGTGGCTTTTTTTGCATGGTTGTCCATTTCTGAAGAGAGAATAAGAAAATAACAAAACTGAAGAATAGCCGAGTGAGTTTCCAAATGCTGATAAAGATCTTGCCATGCTTTCCCAATTTTCAGGCTCTTTAATTTGGACTGGTTTGTGACTACTCCTTATCCAAAAAGAAGCCTGTTTAAATCCCGAGGAACAATAGAAGAATTGTTTGGCAGAGAAGCCAGCAGCCAGTATCTTGGCACTACCTTCAGCTTTTTAAGCCAGGTTGCTGACAGCAAAAGCACGAACAGAACTTTGAAAAAAAAAGTTAAAGATCTCCAGTCTTCCAGAAGCAAGTCTAAATGGAAAATGGACTCCACTCTAGAGAGACTACAGCTTTCTATGCAGTTACTTTAAAATTCTTCTGCATAAAATAATGACACTTGAAAAGTATTTTTATCTAAAAATAGTTTTTGTATTATGTGCAAGCTTTTCAGCTCACATAATTGCTTGCACCTAATCTAATGTGATGGCCTGTCTGCATCAAAAATTATTGGGGTGCGGCTTTCTAATTTTCATTCTCTACAAAAAACTCTTGGGACCTAACTCTTTCAGAACTCTTTGTAATAGCTGAAGAAATTGGAATGCAGGGAACAACACAAGGAATTTGACATAACTTAGAAGTTATGTCAAGAGCTGCATTTGTCAAAGCAGCATTTGCTTTCTGCCACTGTTTGATGTGTAATTTTTGAGCAAGCTTGAAGCAATGGTGAATTGAGGCCACTTTAATTGCTGACAGTATGAAATGTATAATCATATTGAAAGACCCCCGAGCTGTTCACCAGTCTTCACAGAAGTAATTGTGAATGCCGTTTATTTCTGTCTTTAGCACACCTTTTATAGGGTTCTACAGGGTCTGCAGGCAGAGCAAGCTACTATTGGCTAACACACACAGTTTACATTTTTTCTCTTACACACAGGGATATTGTTTTGCTTTACTCTCTCTTCTGCATGAAGGTTTCAAGGACTTTAGCCCTTAATATCACGACTTATTTCAAAGGCTGGTTTGTGCATACAGGCCTTTACTAATATATAAAATATAGCAACATAATCAGAATAGGGGAAAGATGATAATGGATCTTCTTCAGGCTCTGCTGTACAATTATGTATTGTAGAATGGCTTGGGTTGGGAGGGACCTTAAAGACCATCCATGGCAGGGACACCTTCCACTGTCCCAGGTAGCTCAGGACTCCATCCAACCTGGCCTTGGACACTTCCAGGGATGGGGCAGCCACAGCTTCTCTGGGAACCCTGTGCCAGGGCCTCACCACCCTCATAGTAGAGAATTTTTTCCTAATATCCAATCTAAACCTACTCTCTGTCAGTCTGAAGCCATTCCCTCTTGTCCTGTCCCTCCAGGCCCTCCATCTTTCCTGTGGGCTCCCTTCCTGTACTGGAAGGCCACAATTCGGTCACACCTAAGCCTTCTCTTTTCCAGGCTGAACACTTCAAACTGCAGTCAGAGAAATAAATAGAGTGGATGTGGCTTTGCCAGGCTCAGGGTTAATGGCTCAGTCCAAGGGTAAAAGGTGTTCAGGGGTTTTTATTTGCTTGTATTTTCACTGTACCTTTGGAGCACTTTGCCAGGATTGGTTCATCTTGGCTGAGATTGGCTTGAAGCTATAAAAGTTATCAGTGCCACAGATTCCTTTTCCTGTGGTCATGAAGTCTTTCCTCTCTTGCAATAATTTTTGCAATCATGCAGCCATAGGGCAAGTCTCATCAAAATGAAAATGTGTCATTTGTAGTTTACAGTGAGATATGAGCTGATGTGGACCTGTATCACTTTCCAGAAGAGCTGCTGCAAATACCAGCTCCTCAGACAGTTTCAGCTATTCAGGCAAAAGACTTTTGTGCTGGCATAGGCTCCATCTGCCTAAAGAAGGTTTGTTAATGCTGAAATGTTTCTCACCAAATATCATGCTGCCTGGTAATGCTCTATGGGGGGAAAAAAATCTGCCATGTAGATTTGCTTATAGTTTTTATACAGTATTTTTATGTGCATACTTAAGTGATGCCAGCTCAGTATTTCCCTGCGGTTCACTGGTGTTTCTATTTATGCTTACAGTTTTCTTTGATTAACTAAAACAGTAAGTAGGTGCTATTTCTAGCATAGAAGGCATATTGAAATAAAGATGTGGAGATATTCTTTGAAGTCTGCCTCCAAAATCAGCAGAAACTTTAGAACCCAGCAAAATTGCTAATACTGCTTATTGGGTTGAGCGACTTGCCTGTCCACAGAAGTTTGAAAAAGAATGTTGTTGGGTACAGCTGAAATGGAAGCTGAATCAAGTTAAAAAGTAACTGTACTGACAGGAATGAATCAGAACTGTAGAATTAGCTGCTCTGGCTTAGCAGTGTGTGTTGAGATCTTAAATAACTAGAACTCTCTGAAACGAGTGTAAAACCTGTGGATTACACTTGCCAGGTGCAAGTCTAAACTTCTAGGTGCTTTCAAAAGTGAACTTTGGCACTGGGGGAAGGCTGATTCCCCTGTGTGTTTTCTCTTGGCTGTCACGTGTGTGCACGTGTGTTTGTATGCACATGAAACAAACTTTGGTATTTAGTATAGTTTCCTGCCAGTTTCAATATCAAAAATTCAGGTCCTCTCTTGGACTTACAGATCATATCTAGAGACTAAACTATTGAAGTTAACATAGGAAAATGAGTGCCAAGCTGACTGAGCAGGTAAAGATTTGTTTTTCAATCAAGGAGGGAAGCACCAAATATAAAATAATGGCAAAAGGAGTGTTTACCTTGGCAACAAGTTTCAGGGGGAATTTGAATCTTTAAGTTGTCTTTGATTCATTACTATATTTGATTAAAACTAAACAAAACAAAACCCCAAAATAACAAAAGAAGTTGACTTCAGAAGTGATTCAGCAAGTCATTTATCATGTTGATAAAATAAGGGAAAAGACCATTCATTTAGCTGACTTGTTCGTAAGCACTGTGTTTTCTCCATGGATTATTTGATGTGTCTGCTGCTTTTAAAGGCAGAAAACGTATTCTGCATTTGACCCACCTGTTATCGCAGCATAGCAGTAAATATATGGACCTCTATGCCATGAAATAGAGGAGATATTTCTGACTGAATACCCAGAGTTCTGTCAGTTTTGGCAAGATGACTTCAGGAAATGGTTGTGCTTTGAAAAATACTGTCAGAAACAGTTTTCAGTGCAGAAACTCTGTTATTGGGCATTGACAGCTGCTGCTGCTGTTGCTGCTAACTCTTCCAGTGCTATTTGACGTAGTAATATCATTTTGTCAGCAATGGCAGGGGCTTTTGCCAGCTCTTGATGATAAGGAAATGTAATTATCCTTGAGAGGAGCATAATCTGTGACCTGCTTCATCTCAGCTTTAGACCAGAGGGGCCGTGGGGTCTCTGTCTTTGAAGATTGTTGAAACTTGACTGCACAAGGTTCTAATTAACCTGAACGAGGTTTGAGGCTGTTCCTGCTTGGAGCACGGGGTCAGAATAAATGAGCTCCAGAGGTGGCTCCCAGCCTAAATCATTGGGTGATGTTTTGTCAGTGAAGCAGTGGCTCTTCCATAAGATGATAACATTACAGTATTTTTTCCCCATGGACATCAGCTTGTGGCTGAGATATGGAAGCACTAAGAATAAATGTGAGTGCAAACACAGATCTCAGTTCTGAGAAGTGAGTGATATCAGGGTGAGCAGAGATGGGGATTTTTGATGCTTTTGTGGTCGCCAGTATAGTTGTAGGTTACAGAGAGCTGGAAATGTCTCTGAAATTGCAGTTTGTTCAGTAATGATAAAAACTGAGCACCTTTGTGGATCTCACTACCAATGAGAGGTGACTTTCAGTTTAGCCCCCTGAACTAAAAAATCAAGACACACCTTAAATGTAGACTTTAAAGTCTTGGCTGTGTGTACCTGGGAGGGAACTGAAGCTCAAACTGAGGTGGTTGACTCAGTTCTGAGCTGCCTGATGTGATGCAGTCTGGACTGGGATGAATACTGGGAGCAAGCACCATGCCCAGGCTTCTCACAAAAGCTGCATTTTGACTTTGTTTGCAGTGTTGGGGTTGGCTGTGATGTTAAGAGAAAGCTTAAAGACCCCCCCTCATATCCCAGTGGATGCAATGAAAGATTAATATTTGAAATACAGAATAAAAGTTAATGGAAGTGGGTTAAGGCACCGGCTTGTCCTGAGCTTGGTGAACTGTGAAGGAGAAATTTATGGTGCTTTTACTGTGTTTAGTGTTTTTAGTGGGTTTTATTATGCTTGTGGATTTTCTTTTATTTTTTTTTTGGTAGCAAGGATTATTTCTACTTCATATTAATTTGTATATTTTGTTTGGAAGGGCTACAGTAATTATTAAGGAAAATCTTCTCTATATCACATTGAATTTGGAACGTAGCACTTTTCAGTTTATAAAAAAATGTTGAAATGAGTCTTAGTAATCAAATTACCTCTTCTTCCAGGATGCAGATGTGTCTAGGACAAGGCATTTTTCCTGCCTTGTGCTTTAATGGCATCTCAGGAATAAATAAAAGAGTAGAGGGAGCTTGGTAGTGTCTTTGAATTGTCTAAAAACAGCAGCAGCCAAACAAAACAATCCAACACTTGTGTACCTTCTTGGGATAGCTTTGTGGTACACAAATGAAAATATGCAGGAAGGTTGCAGAGCAGTGTTGTAAGTTGCTTCATTTCTGGTTTGGTCCAGTAAAATATTACTTCATAAGAGAGAGGAAAATCTCTTTTCAATCCCATGGATGATGATAATGATAAAGTGTTTCTCAGTTTGGTTCATGTTGTTTTTTTTACTTCTGGGTAGACAGCAAAAGAACTCAAATATTAAAGTTTGTTCTTTTACGTGTTTTTTTTTAAACTTGTAATTTGTTTCTGTGCTTTTATATGGGCTTGTCCATGAAGAATTTGATGCTAAATCATTTAAAATTAAATTGGAGGATAATTGAGTGTGACAGCATTTCTGGGTGTTATCACACAAAATAAGTTTGATTTGATAAAGCATAAATCAAATAAGTTGTTTGATATTTGTTGTTCTTGTTTGGTTGTTATTTTTAGTTTTGTTTTAAATTCAGTGGCAATTGAATATTTACTTGTAATTGTTATAGGCACAATGCTTGCCTAGATGTTTCTGGTTTGCTATGTGTAAAATAAGTAGCACTGCTAGTAAGAGTAGGGCTCCAAGCACAAGTGCAGATGTAAGCTACCATTATATGTTTATTTTTTGAATTGACTCTTGATAGAGTACATTCAAACAAACTGTATGTTATGAAGTCTCAGGAATGTGTAGGTTTTTAGGTACCAAACATCTCTCTCCATAATATGATTGTACTATATATCTGTATTTATATATCTATATTTATATATATATACACCTATAGATGTGATACATAGGTGCTTTCATTTTTTTTCTTTCTTTTCTTTATTTTCTAGACCAAGAAGTCTAGAAACCAGTACAGTCTTATTTTTTACATTTTGCATGCCTGTTTTTGCATTAGTTTTAATTTATGTAGTGTAACTGTGAATGTTACTTGTAAATATGATAAAAAGAGGCAGAACTTCCTTAAATTTGGGGAGCCTAAATTTATAAATAACAACTAAAGTTGTTAGTACTTGCACTATTGAGGGGTTTTTTGGTGGTTTGAGTCTGTTGCAGTGTGTTACAAATAATCCTGGTTTAATTTATGCTTCAAATCTAATTTAAAAATTTTACAATTCCCTCTATTAAGTGGGAATCCAAAATGGGAAGAGAGAAACAGGGACTTTTGTAGAAATTACAGACTCATCTTTATTTTTTTTTTGTTTGTTCTAGAGCATCTGTTGTGGAAATTTGATAACAAATGTGCTTATTTGGGGAGTTTTGGGGTTTTTTTTAATTTTTGCTGTCTTTTGTAACTACTGCCTTTTCATGCCAGTAGATGAATTTCCTAATCTTATTTCACTGGGACGTGTTTCTTGAAGAAATAATTGCAGGGAGAAGCTTTGGCCTTGTGACTGTGATCCCACACAGACTTGTAACTCGGTTGAGGTCACTTTTTTGGATTGACTGGGTTTATGCACTCTCTGGAAGCATCAATTAGTGCAACTTTGCCGTGGCAAATGCAGATGACCTGAGAGAAAAACAGCTTTGCCTCTTTATGTGGGAGAAAAGCACCAAGTATGGGGTACAGCTACCCTCGGAAACTTTTGTCCTCTCATTGTCTCTGTTTTCCTTGGTGGTCTCTCTTGCCACTGCGTTTAAAACCTCAAACCTTGTAGCTGTTGTCACCTGGGCAAGGTCATTGTGTCAGCTTGAGAGCACTGTGGGGTTCTTAGTGGGATGTTGATTTAGGTGGTGTTATCCTCATCCTTGATTTTCAGCCCAGGGGAAGCCAAGCTAACAGGCACAGGGTTCCAATGTGACTGTGAAGAGATGAATTTCTACATGTTTATAAAGGCATTTATCTACTGTAAGTAATTTCAAACATGCCTGGTGTGGGTTAGAGCTCAAACATGATTAATCCCTACAAGGTTTTGTGTAAACAGATAGAAGCATTTATTCTGTGTGGAGAAAATATAATGGAGAACTTCAGAAATTAATTTTTGTGTGATACGCTATAGAATCCACTACTTAAATCAAGAAATCTTTCCTGAGTGAATTTTCTGGAGCATAAAAAGATTTTCAGATTGTTTGTTTTTCATCTCTGGCATACTTCTGTGCTAGTTCCAGACCAAAGCAGCATTGCTGCATAGTTCTGTGTTGTGTGCAAGTATTTCCAGTTTGATGGCTGTTAGAGATTTCCACTGTGCTTTCACATCTTTAACGTGTCCTACATTTCTTGACATTCCCTGGTAGAGCAGAGAGAAGGCTGCCTAACCAGATGCCTTCCAAAGTGTGGTGTTTTCCAGCCTTCAGAAAATAGAGCAAGCATGAACTTTGGGCACCTCCTTGAGTGAGTCTGTGTTGGTGAGATCATCGCTGCAGTTAATTTTAGTTCATGTGTCTGGAAAAAAAAACCAAAACTTGGAAGCAGGGATGAAGAAGTGGTACAATGAGGAGCAGACTGGAGGAAATGATAACTTTTAGGGTGCATGGAGTGAAGCTTCATGTTTTTGTGCAGGCAACCCCCAACTTCCTACCCCATCATGGCAGTGTAGGGGGAAATAAGTTGTAAAAGACACTGGGAAAATTCTATTTGACTGCCGTGGTTTCATCTGGACAGGAGAAACTATTTGCAAGAGTAACAAGGATTCTGTAAGCAGCTCATTTGAGGAGCAGGATATTGAGAACACCCTACCTGTTGAGTCTGCAACTTCTTCACTCGGTCAAACCTGTTTCTTTAAGAAGCAGAATGAATGTGAGTCATGGCTGCAGTTGTGTCACCTCATATGAGAAGCTTTGATCTTTTATCTAAATCATGCTAATTTCTTTGACAGTGGTTTTTAAAGCCAAATCAGTGTACATTTGTTGTGGGGTTTAGGGATAGGTGTTTCTCGTGGTGGGTTTTTTTTGAGTATTCAAATAGTGCCTTTCTATTAGAAATATTATTTAGGAAGAAAACTGCAGTAGTTAAAGCAGAGGGCAAGGAACCACTAATACTGTACTTAAAGGCTGTAAATGATGCAGGGTTATTGAGGCTTAATGGGCTCAGAACCTTTCTTCTAGACACAGAGATTGTAAAAATGAGGTTGCAGCCGCCTGTTCCTGGTGTGAGTGATGTCCCTGTACTAAAATAATGATCCAGTTCTGACTGTATTGGTTTGGGTTTGCTTACCTAGAGACTACTCTTAACTTTGCAGCTTGACTGCTCAGGAGGGCACTAATTGCCAGGATCAGAACTCTGAGCAAGAGTAATTTGGGAATTTAGGACACAGATTGTTTTTTGACTCGTAGAAGCAGAAGAGAAACAGAACTCGAGCTTCTTGTTGAAGTGACCCACATGTTAAACTATAGCCCTCACCTTTTCTCTCCTAGGGCTGACATAGGTTAAAAGGAAGTGGAATAAACACTTGTATTTTAGACTAATAATATGCTTCAAAGCATAAAGCAAGACTTTTCATCTACGGGAGAAGGAGTCCTGTTATTAAGTCTGTTGTGGCAATGTGTGAAAGTGCCTAATTTTTTTGAGCTTCAGAGAGCTATCTTGTAATATTTTCCTCTATTTTTTTATAGCATCTGGATGTTTAATCACTTTCCCAAATTAAGAGAAATTCCCCCAGATATCATTCTTAGACACCTCTCAAAAATGAGCAATCCTGTGTCCAAAACCTCAGTATCTTTCTCATCTGACATCATGAAATAGCAAGTGCCTGTAAAACGTCTTCCATAGGTGCTTAGCATCCCTTTGGATCCCTTATTTGCTCCAACATGAAAACCTCATCTTTGGGAGCAAGAAAAGAAGTCAGTTGCTTCTGTGGGAGTCCTTTTACCAGAACCACATCAAACAATGGACAACATTCATCAGCAAAGTTAATTTATTGCTTTTAAGACCCACAATATTGTAGCTATCAGAAATTACCCAATGCAAGCTGTGGTGAACGTGGGGTTGAGTGAGTTTTGTATGAAGTTTATTAAGTGTGTTGCACAACGTTGTCCATGTGATTTTGGCTCTCCTGGGCGGTGGTGCAGGTGATGAACTTAGAGTTTACAACAGTTTACAACCAGTTTAGGACCTCGTCTTTCAAGTGTAGTTGAACAGGTAATAGCAATAAAATGCTGGCTTAGGTGTTTGTGTTGCTTTGATTTGAACACAGTGTCTCTTAAGCTTTTCACTGTTTTGTTCCACTTCTAGCTTGAAACACATGAGTAATGCTGGGGTGGAGGAGCTTTGGCAATTAATTATCTTACCTCGATTATAAATGATCAAGGACTAACACAGAAGGAAAAAAAAAAACCATCCTTTCTGTGCACCACTGCTTAATTGGAGTGTGTTCTTCCATGTTAAACTATGAACTTTATGGTTGGTGTGGTCAACAAGAAAAACTTGTTTTAGGCCCCAGGGTGAGTAACTGATGAGTGCTGTGAAGCTCTTGAGGGTTTTCTTTTCTTATTTCTTTATTTTTTTTTTCTCCATTTTCAAATAATTTAGGATTACGCAAACTTTAATGCTGGTGTTGACTTTTTTGCTTCATTGAGAAATAGTGTGTTATGCCAGTATGAAAGAGTAAAAATCTGTAGGACTTCACAAACACAGCTTTGTATAAGTGGGATTTATAATTTTCAGGCCAAAATATTTAAATAAATTTGGCTTAGGGAGATTAAAGTTTAATCTTTTAGGAAGAAGATTCAACAGTAAGATATAACAAAAATCCCTCAAGGCAGGAAGTAGTTTCATGAATGTGAATGTGTGTTGATTTTTAACATGGAAAACGGTGTATCACATTGGTACCTACCAAAAAAATTATAAGTTGAATTTATTGCATGACAACTCATAAATTAAACTAAATGAAAACAGCAACAACAAAACTAAGAGAAGAGCAAGAGCAGAAGGAATGACTCAATACAGTGCTAATAAAAGTTGTTCAGCATTAAGGATTTTTTAGATTTTGAGTTTGTTGCCTGAGCAATGGGGCAGAGTCAAGCATCTCCCAAGGCTTTTGGTGGTTAGAATTCACCAGCAGCAGTGATAAGAACATCAGAACTTCTGAACTAATGAAGTTGAATAGCTGTCACAAGTGGTAGGTACTTCAGGACTATTTGAAGTCGTTCTTCTGGGTGAGAAGGTGCTTGAAGTGGCAGATGCATCCTGAAACCCTCAGTGCAATCTGAATATGGCAGAAAATGGACTACACTATATATGTTACATAAATAAGTGTAAAGAACCAAGGTAGGGGAATAATGATTGGAAACTTGCAAGATGTGGAAGCTGAGCTGATCCTTTAATGAGTCTACTTTCATATAGACTTCAGCATTTTACAGCGGTTTAAGAGGTTTCCTTGCTTAGATGTTAAATTTAAGAGGCTGCTTTACTTCTACACTTTTACCAAAGGTATTTTTGTGTCATTCTCTTAGGAGAGTCAATGCAGCAAGAGATGTTCCTGTTATTTATAGCACATCATAAAGAAAATCTATAGCTTACAGTCCACAAATGAGCACGTATTTTAATGTGTCTTAGTTCTTGAATTGCCAGAGTGCATCCCTGAGCTGTCAGGTTATCAATTTTTAGATATTTTGGGAGGAGGGGATGCACAGAAGTGTATTTGAAAGTCTTCCCATAACCTCAAGTAACCCTATGGAACTAATAGTTTCTTTTTTTTCCAAAAGTAGACAGGCATTAATTGTGTATATAATATATGAGAGGATTTTTCTCATTTGTATTTTATCTTTAGTAGATATCAACTGGCATCTTAATCAATTAGTTACAGATCCTTATCAGCCCTTGATTCAAGTAGCTCTTACATGTGAAAATACTGAAGTGTCTCGCTTTTTCTTCTGAGAAATGTTAGGAACATAATTTTGCTTCTGCAAGAATTTCAAGTGCTAAAAAAATATAAAATCCTGGTAATTTTAAAACTGGTAGCTGCAATATGCATGCATGTTATGGATATGATTAACAGCCACCTTCTTCTTATCTTCCCATCGACTTGAAAGAGAATCTCTTGGAAGTCTTCTGTCTGTCAAAAAGTAATTTATAAATGAAGCCAGGATACTGAAGTCTGCATTTGAATTTTACTGCACCTTGGGGGCAAGAGGAAGAGCCCTTTTAATTTAAATCCACATCAAAGAGTTCTTTCACAAATTGTCCGGAGTCAGGATGGTCACAGCTTGACATTCACACTTGTGACAATGAATAATTCGCTCGTGTGGTTTCATATGGAATTATGGAAAAGGATAAGATTTAGCAGTGCTGTGGATTTTTAGCAGCTTTTAAACCCAGAAAAAAATTATCTTTTTTTCTTTTTTTTTTTTTCCAAATTAGTGGAATCACTGTGAGATGATTTTCAGCTTCTCTGCCTGCTGGGCAATAAGGGTGTCCCCTCTGCTGGTCTGTTCATGACCTGTAAGCAGCCTACTAATTGGAATAGATTACAAATTTTTTTTAATTTTTTTTTTTTTAAGTGATCATATTCAACTGAAATGTCTCAAATAAAACCAAACATCTTGCCACTTGCTTGCCTTAGAATCTTCTGTTTGTTGGATTTTTTATGAGATAATGTGACATTCCCCCATTTTTATATAGCCTGGCTGCTGGCATGTTTAAATTCTGCTTCCTACAGAAGTGAGAATAAGTTATTCCGTGTGGTTGGTTTACCTCTGAGTTTTATTTTGAGACCAGCAAGACTACCATGCAAGTTTGGCCAGCTCCCTCTGTTGGAAACTGGGGAGATTTCTGTGCTGAGCATCTCTGTGAGCACCCTTTCTTCCACAGATCATCCCTCCAGGAAAATGTGGGCCTGCAGCTCTACTCTGTCAGCCAAGAGAGGCCATGGAAGCAGAAATAGTAGCTTAAATTTTCCTTTTCCTGTGCTCTGTTTCAGGTGATAACCTATGGGAGTAATTTGTAGCTCCTCAGGAGTGTTTGAAACCAAAACCAAACCTAATGTGTAGTGTCCTTGGCACCAAGGGTTTTGCTTTTAAAGTTCTGTTCCTGTTTCTTCTACTTGTTTCTGTAGTCAATGACTGTAAAATGTGCTTGTTATGATCTGTTAATTGCTCACATGGTTTTAAAACAGGCTATTACTTATTTATCAGCAGGAAATGGACAATATTCAAAATAGTATAATCAGTTTCTGATGTATTTCCCTGCTTGTTTTCCCATCTGTTCAAAAGTTTTTATGGATTGTGTCTGCTCAGGATTTTAAACGTTTTGTGATGTGCCTTCTATCAATTAGTGAATCTTTTAATTGACACTTCTTTCCTTTTAGAAAAATCTGATAGTCTTTGGTCTTGGAAGAGTGCCTTCCATTATGTAATCCTTTGCTGCTGCTTTCTGCTCAGAAATCTCCAAGTTTTGAAATGCCAATTAAGGCAGCAAAGTAAAAATTCTTAGTTTTTTAAACGTTTACCTTGCACACCATTAAAAATGGTCATGAAGGCCTATTTTTCTTGCCTTTCCTGTTTTAATGAATCCTAGAAACCTTTTCAGCAAAGAGAGTCACACAGGATGCATTGCAGTTATACAATTGTTATATTAAACACTTAATATCCGTAATCTATAAATTTTATGCAACCTCTGGCTGAGCATAGGTGCTTAATTTGTACGGGCTTCATTTGAATATTTCATGTAGAAATGGAAAAATAATTCACTATCTTTTATTTTAGCGCATAAAGACTGCCAACATTAGTTTTAATTGTAACTTTTACAGCAAAAGTGACTATTGTGGCACAGACAGCTGTAAAAATACAGAACAAAAATATGAAATACGTCATATTTTTCTCACTTCATTATGAAGCAAATTGCTATGTCCATGGTATAGTCCATAATACCTTTGTGTTTTCACAAAGCAAACTGACTTTTCTTTAAGGAAGAATTTACTGCAGGCAGAGGAGTTGTATTTAAACAGAGATGCAACCAAACTTTGGCTGCTGAGTTCCTTAAAAGATTGTGATGTGAGCCCCAAGGTACTGGCAGGAAGGGCTTAGCTGAATTACTGTGTAGGAAAAGGGGTCCCTGCAGGTCTGAAATACAAGTTCCAGCTGTCACACAGGCAGGTGTTGGTTTGAATTTGCAGTGTCTGCGTTCTGCTGCAGCAGAATCACTGAACTGAAATGATTTGGACCCTGGACACAAACTCCCTGGCCAGTTAGATATTACTGGGAAACTCGCAGAGGCAAGAGGAATACACAGTTGTGTTTTGCAGGAAGCACATGGAACGTGTTTCACAGTAGAAAATATTTCTTTGAACCTTTCAATTTTGTAAATGGGAAAATGGTTCTGGTTTCAACTTCCTCAGTACAGGAACTGAACTGAAATAAATCCAGAAGGGAAACTTGTACATTATAGCCCAACTAATGCATTTCCACCAAAAAGTTGCTTGTACTGTGTGCTTAGCAATTACTCTGTGTTTAAGTTTTCCTTGGAAACATTTGGATTCAGTAACTCTTCTGATGGGAGCAGTATTTTGATCTCATCAGAAGTCCAAAACAGCTTAAAAATAACAATACTGTTAAAAAGAAATCTGTTTTGCTAAAGGTATAGTCAAGGTGCGTAATCCTGAGATCACGAGAACTGATTGAAGCTGCATTGTTCTCTGGGGATATTATTCTTTTCTTTTTTTCTGCACAGGAATTAAAACAGGTCTGAAACAGCTTAAATATGAAGAGTTTCTTAAGAAAAGTACTAATGCATTGAGATCTCTTCTTGCCTAAAGCATGCAGAAAGTTGATCGCTATGGATCCTATAACTTGTGGAAATTTACAATTTTACTGAAAAAATGGTTCCCTCTAAAGAAAAATAAGAAGCGCCTTTGTTTGTACTTCTGATCTTCATCTTCAGATGTATTTCATGTGCAGATTTTAACATTTTAGACTTGGAAGGTAGTCGTAAATGGAAATGTAAAGACATTCTGCAACCACATGTAGAATACTTCGATTTTTTTTTAAAGCTTGAATATTCCTGCCAGGTGTTCATCTCTACTTTATATCCTCAGTTATCCTCCTATGGTTTCCTATTCCCATTCTAAGCATTTCTCACATTTCCTTACCTCATGTGAGTGCATTCATTTCCCTACGACCCCCCACATCTCCATATGAAAAGACTGGCAAGAATGTTAATAGTTGTTTAAGCAATAAGCAATTTATGAGGGTCACCCCATCCCTCAGTATTTCAGTTTTTATTCTTGCCAGTAAAATGTTTTTTGTTAACTTCTTTTCCTTTTTTGTTTGTTGAGAAACAAATGATGGAGAATCACACATGAAAATGTCATTGTTTGGAGGGTTGGACTGTCAGTGTGTTTGAGTGTTAAACAACTCTGGTTTGTTATAAATGGAAATTCAAAAGAAGTGATAAACTTAAAATGCATAGCAACTCGTAGTTGCCATGGTGCTTCAACTTGAAGTAATTTTCTTCAATATTAAAATGCTTTTGGGGTATCGCTTTTGCTTTTAAGTAGTCACTCTTTAAGAAGGAAATGGCTCTGGGGAGAAGTAACGGGAAATTATTTCGGAATATTTGATGTGACAACCAATGAAGAAGTGTCAAGAAAATTCCTCAGTGTTCTAGAATGTTTGGGACCTGTGTTTTTTTGGCAATGGAGGCTTTTATGGCACAACTTCACAAAACTAAAGACATTAGTTCTAGACATTAGGTGGGTTAGCGCATTCTTGCTCCCAGTTAGGGAGAGGGTCATGAGTCAGTTCTTCACGAAACAAATACGAAGTTGAGTTTGTCAAATTCAGGAACCTCAGTCCCCAGTGTGTCCTGTCCCTTTGTGTCAGTCAGTGGATGAGCGCTTGTCCTTCTCCTCCCTTCCATCCGCGATGTTCGCCTACCTGCAGCGCTTCCTTCTGCGGTAATCAGAAAGATGATTTGTCTGGATGTGCCACTTTGGAAAGACTTTAAACTTCTCCCAGAGCTGTGATGATGTCTCACCTCGGGAATATTCGGTGCCAGAGCTATTGAAGTGTTAGGCTTGGGTCCCCCATGTGGACCCGAGCTGCACTACGGCTCCAGCTGCTGGATTTACTCTTTATTTTTCCTGCCTCTCTTTGTTTCAAATGAGCACCTTCCATATGTTCTTCTTGCACGAGACCTTTGACTTCTTAACAAGATATAAATAATGAAGAATTCTATCAGTTACTAATCATTTTATTGTGTTCTTGGAAACAACAAAGGCGTGCAAAAGCCTCCAAAGTGGTGCATGACTTTGATACATAAGTAGTTATAATCCCAAACTGGCAGTGTAGAAACTGGCTGTAAATGAATTTGCATTGAATTTCATTTAAGGAGTTCTAATACTGAGCATTTCTCTCTGACTCTTTAGCTTCATTGCATGTAAAAATCAGTAAAAGTGTCTCAGGAAATAACTGCAGGAAGTTGTTGGTTTTCATCTTTCTTCCATAAAATACTTTCTATTTTAAAGGCATAACATTTGATTTTTAAAAAATAGAGTTTAAATCTGCTCCTTTGCTGTAGTCACACAAAGACTGCAGCTGGTGGAATCTTCCTGTACAGTGAACAGGCCAATTAATACAAGTTGCATAATATAAACTTCAGATTGCAGCACTGGCTTCTTTAAAGAGCTTGCATCATGTTTATTCAAATGATCAATGCTGTGTGAACCAAACATGTCAGTTAACTCAACATGACCATGTTCAGAGTTAATTTGGGCCTCTGTATTTTGACTCCTGCTGTATAGCTTGGAAACTCAAGAAAAAAAAACCACTGCAGCTTGTAGCTTAAAAGTCTTTAGTTAGGGTTCACTCTGCTTCTTAGGGAACCATCAGTAGAGAAGTAAAATAACTTGTTTTTCTAGGAGTAAAAAAAAATGTTGCCTTGGGTGTATTTTAGAGTATTTTGGTTTTTGGTTGGGGTTTTATTGGCTTGTAAACAACAAGCATCTTTCTTTTCTAATTAGTCACTGAAAACATAACAAACTAAATATAAACAGAACAAACTAAATATAGCATGTTTTGAATGCCATTATTTCAGGCTGAGGCATAACAGGGCAGTGATTTTCTTAACACTAAAAGATGACCTCTCCAAAAAAAGCAGCATTCTGCAGCTGTTCAAAGCAACCTAATGGGTAAAGCTGAAATTCGTATGCAGCTTTATCCAGGACAGTAGGGCAGTGAGTGGTTATTTACTCTTGCTAGAAAGCTCTGTGCGTTCCAGCAAGGTTTTAAACAATTTCCTCTCAAAAACAAGCAATAAAATTTTGCATATTTTACATCTCCACGTTGGGTTCAGAGCTGAGAAATTATCTGGGAAGCAGTCAGGAAAGCCGTAGTGCACACTGCCTTCCAAAGAATGCCTTTCTGACCCTGTCACATCCCTGCAGCGGCTTGTGATGAGAACCAGAATGTTTACGTTCTGCTTCTCAGTCTAATGCTCCACCAGCTCAGGAGCTCTGTCCTCGTTTCCAGAGTCAGGAATAAATCACATCACTTCAGAGAGCAGGTCGGTTTTTGAAATGTGCCTTCAGATTAGTCTTTCTGTCTGTCAGCAGTCAGCACAACTTAAGTTGCTTTTTACTCAATTAAGGTGACGTAACCCAGCAGTGCGGTGGACGTAGCTGAGCAGTCTGAGAAGTTTGAGGTAATTTGCCTGCCAGCAAATCCTGCTGGAACCTCCACATCAACAATACTCGAGTTGTTATTGTGAATGGGATAGTGGTTTGAGTTAGAATTCCTAAGGGATTTAATCTTGTAGCTTCAGGCACCTCAGAAGTTATTTCAAAAAGGTTGCCTGTGTTGGCACTTACACTGTGTCCTAGTGATTTCTGGGCTGACTTTTTAGACTTTCCTTACACACCAAAAGTGGTTAAACCAGAGAGAAAGATAGAACTTGACATGTTTTTGAAGCTTTCTTCCCAATGCCTCTGCTCTGCTTTCACCTCAAAATTCCCTCTGCAGTTCCTCACTGGTAATTCCTATGCTTTTATAGTTTCAAGTGTGTTACCTCTATTGTGTCAGATTTTAGGAAAGGGAATACAAGGCTCTTCTGTGCTGCTGCTGTTCCAGTGAAGCTCATAGTTATAAGAACATTTAGCAGCTCCTTCATTACCAATCTGAAGTTGTGTATTCTGTCCTGTTCAATTCCAAATGCTTCCATAGCTTTTAGCAAGACGGCTTTGTGTTTTGTGCAGTAGAACTGTAAATTAAATAATCTCATTCATGTAGCTTCTCTAGTCGAATACCAGATGCTTCCAAAAGGTGCTGTTACTCAAGGAGCTTCTTACAATGAGAATTTTTCAATTTATCTCTTGTTCCTGCTTGCCAGCAGATATCAGTGATGACAAACACAACCTAAAACTGTGAGAGTTGCTACCAGATTGACACCACCTTAAAGCAGTAGATTTTTACCTAAAGAAATGTCAGCTAGGACATTAAATCCTGTGACTTCACTGTAGCTGCTGTGTGGAGCCCGTGGATCTCATTGTCCTAACAGCTGAGTCTGTAATACCCTCATGATTGGGTGTTCTTTACCAAAACAATCTGCAGTGTTAAGTGCAGCATGTGGTTGTGTTGCTGCTTTAAAAACAGGCAGAATTCAGTTCAGGACATCTTCACATCAGCATCAGAATCACCATCAGTTTCAGGCTTCTGTTTTTATCTGCTCTGTGGATCCCTGTGGCACTCTGGTGTAACTTTGTGCAGACAGAAGCCTGTTTCCTCATCTCCTAAGTGTGTTCCAGCTGGCTTTTGAAATAAAACTGATGCCTTGAGGAAGCTGCTACCAGTGCCTTTAGGCTGTCACCTTGGATTCGTTCCATATGAAGTAAGACCTTGTGTCTTGACTTTGGTTGGTTTTTGTTTGGTGTTTGTGTGTTTTTGAGGTCCCACTGAGAAAAGATGCCAGAGACTTCTTAATGTCAGGGGAGGGGTGGGGGATGGTGTTTATGAAAGGAGTTTCATTTCTCAAGTCAGAAGTAATCATGATCTCTTAAGAAGTGTGTGAGGAGTAATAAATCTTAATTTGTGTGAGATGAGAGGCAGTTTTGGATGTACTCCAAGGAAAAATGGTACCTTTAAAATGAAATATTTACTTCTAATCTTTATTTTCTTTGCAAGGAACCTGTAGAGGTTGTTTGGATTCTTAATTTTTAATATTAGGGTGGTATCAAGAGGACTGAACCTGCTCTAAAAGGGGGTGAAGTGAGAAGAGGCAAGTTAATACAACTGTTTGTCTGACACAAAAAGGGATGCCCTAACTAGGAGAGTTAAAACAGTCGTAGAGACATGAAATGAAAAGTGAGAATTCAGCATATAAGAAGAGAGAGTGGAGAAATCCAGAAGGGAAATAGGAATACATGTTATTTTGTTAAGGTGACTCTTACAGGATATGTATAACAAGCATTTAATATCTAATGTAGTATTGGTAGGGGAACCCTGGACAAGGAAGTCTCTAAGTCTGGGAAAGGTCTTTGAAGCGTGAAATAATTGGGTAGTTTGGCTGGGGGAGCTCCAGAGTGTTTTGACAGCCTAATGCAGTCTGAACTAATTGGTAGTTTATGAGCTTGATCCTTGTTCCATTTGAGAGGAGGGACTGGCATTGAGTGAATTGTCTTTGGTAGTGCTTTGAACTGCCTCTATGACTTGTTGGAGTTCTTCCAAGTTATCTCCAGCTTATTTCTTTATAAATACGGCTCATTTTGTCATACTTGATGTCCTCCTCTGAGAGTGTATGCGTTCTTGTTATGAGATTTGGTGCCTCAACTTGGAATTAGTGGCAAGGCCAGATTTGCCACTGGTGTAGTCTGGCACATAACCCATTCTTCTTTCTTTGTATTCATTTTATTCTTCTCTTGCTCTCCCTGCCTGGCATGTCAGGCAGGAGAAGGGCAGGAAAGCTTTCAGATGCAATGGATTGCTTCAACTCCAGTAGGGCCATAATGTTTGGTCTTTTGGAAGACTTTTGAGTCTGTTTCCTTGCTGAAGCTGCTCCTCTGTCATTCTTAGGAGCATCCTGGAAATGGACTTCTCTGGTCAGCCTTGGTTGCTGTAGAAGCTCATATCCAGTCAATTGATACTCAAGTCCTATTAAAACCAGTCCTGTCTGAAGTGCTTTTGGCAGCAAAGAATCTCTGAGTGCTGCAGGGGTTGGTACTGAAGATTTCTGTGTCTAATTTTTCCCTGTATTCTGGAATTATGAAGCACTCACATAAATATGCAAGTATACATAGGTAAGCTGTAAAATATTCCAGTAAAGAGGAAATAACTCCTTATTTAAATTGCAACATTATCTTATTAATAATTTATTCATTACATGTAAATTGATCCTATATTATAACTCTCTCCATGGACAAACTGTTCTCTTCCTTTTTGTTCCAAAATTAATTTTTTTTTTTCAATACTGATGCACTGGTAAAATGGACAAGTTGGATCAGTACCCCTGTTGCTCCTTTCCAAAAATACTATGCCTACAAATTAATATTGGAAAAGCTTTTTTTGTCTAGTGCTCATTACAGTTACTTAGTTCAGGATTGACAGTGGTTATATGGGGGAAATTATTTGGTATTAAAATGTGCAATTACTGTAAGTTCTGATTAAAAATATACACAGGATGAGTAAAGAAATAGATATAATTAGATATTCAATCCAGTTAATGTTTTTGATGCCACAGTTATGAAGCAAAGCCCATTTGGGTATGGACCATTCCCAGTCCATCACGGTGGCTTGTTTGCAGTTCTCCTACAGTTTTATGGTTTCTTCATTCTCAGAAAACAGCAAGGAAGGAACCTCAAAAAACACTCTATCTGCCTCATTAATGGAAAGATTTGAGCCATGACAAAAGTGGTGCAGATGAGGAGGCTGTTTTAGATGTTCATGCAACGATTGTTGCTTTGGAAGGAAACTCTGAGGCAGATTTTTGGGGCTTGAAGGATAAAGTAAGTATTTCTGTACAAAAGTTTATTCCCAAGTTGTAAGTACTGTGGTGACATGTTTGCTTTGTTTAAAAGAAAGTGTTGGTATTATTCTAAGATCAACATGAGATTTCTCTGTAATACTCTATCCAGTAAGATTTCCTTGTTGCAAGATCACTTTCAAGCCCATATGTAATTAACTGGCTTACAAAAGCATCTTGATTTCCCTGTCAGCAATGCAGTAGTTTTATGATAAGAGCTTGCTAATTCTTATGTCCTTGCTGGAGGACAATCTTGTTCTTGCATTCTCTCTTGCCAGGATTTGGTCATCCTGGATAGAACTGGTAACTGAATCTTAGGGGTTGCTCTACAATTGATCTGTTTTATTGTGAGAGTGCTGCAGAGGTGCATCCTCAGCCATAGAGATCAACTAAAAATACCCCCAAATACTTAAATACTGAAGATATGGAGTGTGCCTGTTGAGGATGAGCAGGGCTGGTGATTTCATCCATACTAGGAATTTTGGATTGTGAAAGCCCGGTGTCCCCAGTTCCATTTATTAGAGTGGAAACCTGGTTAGGGTGAATGAGCCCCTGTTAAAAGCAGTAGTGGATTTCAGAACATGCACATTTCCACTTTCTTCAACTGTCACACATCAAATGTACTGCAAAAAATAGTGAAAAGGTTGTAAATCCATGGGTGTACCACATTTAAGCAATAATCCGGTAAAATCACATCCAGCGGGTGCAGACTTTGAGATAACAAAAACTGTGCAAAGCGATCAGAGAGTCAGGGAAACACAACCTGTAAGGAGAGATTATGTAGCCTACAGAAGAGGGAGCTGGAAGGAACTCCAGAAATACACTAATAAGAGCTGCAGCAAAGTGAGAGCAATTGGTTTTCTGTGTCTGGTAGCTGGGACAAGTACTAATGCTCTGAAGCTGGAGCTGGGAAATAAACAACGTAAAAAGAAGAATATTCCTGATAGTTTCAAAAGCCTTGGTGGGACAAATTACAGTTGCAGTCTGTGTTTGTAGTCATGGTGTTAACACACATCCAAATGATTGTTTTGTTTATTAAGCATGTGATCAAAGCATTCAAATATCTAGCTATAGCCTAGATTTATTGGCTAAGAATGTGCTCTGCATGAGCATTTTTGTTTTTATTTTGAAATTATTATGTCACTAATAAGTTGACATGTGTTAAACTTTCACATTTATTTTTGAATCAGTGTTTGTTCAGTCTTGAGTTTTTTTTTTTTTTGTTTGTTTGGTTTTTTGGTGCTGCAGTCTGCATTGTGAAAGACTTTACAGATGCGTATTACTTTTAGGATGGATTTATTAGCTTTCCAGTAGTAATTAATCAGGTACATTCTGTTGCATATTGTCTGCATTTTTTGGTCTATTTTTCCCCTCTCTGAATGTAAATCTCATTGAAGTTTCATTCTATGCTTATATGGATGATAAGATATTAATCCTTGACTGAGTTTTCCTTTATCATGTGTAGCGCACAAATCAAAATACCACTTGGTTTCTGGGCTAAGAAGGGGATTTTCTCAGGTAAAGCTGAGGCAGCTGTATGTGTTTATAATGGTACCAGGTATCAGAGCAGCTGTATTATGTGGTAGCTGTGTTCTGTGGTATCTATTCAATGGTTATTAAAGTGGTTATTATATAAATACTGGAACCAGTATTATGTACTATAACCCACTGTCTGTTACCTTTAGGAATCTGCCTTGCTTTGCATGCTAAACCAAGTGCTTTCTTTGGGGAGCCAAATTTTTTTTATTTTCCTTTGTTCATCTAGTTACCAAGATTTTACAAGTAAATGCTCCTGCAGGGAAATTAATTTTGTCTTTTGGGAGTTAATGCTGTGTTTCTTAAAAATATGTGTGTAGCAATGGCTGAATGGACTGCCTGGGAAACGAGTAAAGAGTCTTTTAGTGCTTTAGCACTCAAGAGTTGTTTTCTGTGATTGCTGGCAAAATTCTTGATGGAAGGTGAAGTCAGTTCACCTGAGTTAGGATGTTAACCTTGCTGTGATGTAATGTGGGGATAAAAGGGTTAGGCTTGAAGTTTGGGTTGATGCCTGAAGTGCCATTAGTAATTAAATTTGTGGTGCAGTGTGAAAATATTGTTGTTGGGAACAATAGATTTTTTTTTTATTTGTTAATAAACTAGTTAACTGGGAGTGCAGGTTCTGTGCTCTGGCATTAATATTGATTAAACATATTATTTTTTAATAAGTGGAGGGGAGAAAAGCCCCACAAGCATCAGTTTGTTCTCATAAAGGATTATATACCTGTTTCAGAACAATTCTAATGCATTCCCTAAGTGCATATTCAGGGTAGGATTTTATTGTAATCTTAAATGTTCTATTTTGTTATTACGCTGATACCCATGTTCCTATGCAAAAAAGCATTAAGGCTGCCTTTGGGATGTTTTGTCAAAGTGGTTGAATTTTATAGCTCAATTTTAATTGTCTAGGAAATGGGGGGTTGCTTTTGTTTTTGTTTTAATGAATGGTCATCTAGAGTATAACCTCAGAATGGTTGTACTAGGCAGACAGACCTAAAAGACCTGTGTGTGATGAATGTTAAGACCTTGAGGAAAAAATACAATGAAAATAGGGTATCTACTGGGTGTGTGGGTGTAGCTAAATGCTGCACCAAAGCATGTTGTGGTATTTTAGTACTTTTAGTCTGCATATGCATGTGGGTTTTTTTGCTCTCTAGGATACTTTATGATGGAAGATAAAGAATGTGTTCCATTTGTTTCTTTTGATGAGCAAAACTTGCTTTTCAGTGAAGCTGCTCATCCATCCCATCCGTCCCATCCGTCCCATCCGTCCCATCCGTCCCATCCGTCCCATCCATCCATCCATCCATCCATCCATCCATCCATCCATCCATCCATCCATCCATCCATCCCTCCATCCATCCATCCATCCATCCCTCCATCCCTCCATCCCTCCATCCATCCATCCATCCATCCATCCATCCATCCATCCCTCCATCCATCCATCCATCCCATCCATCCACCCATCATGATGAATGATGATGAGTGCAGAAGGAATTTTCAGTATCACTTTTCAGTGTGGCTCCCCAGTTTGTCTTTCTGCTTTGTCTGTGCCATTTCTCTCGTGTGCCTCCTCCCCATTCTCTGTGCTTGAGTGCAGGTGACCGCGGGCTCTCAGAGACCCTCCGTGTTCATTGCTGTCCCTGGGGCTGGAGTAGGGCACAATGCTGCATCTCCATGGCCCCTGGAGTTCCATGGTGACAGGGTTGGCTGCTGTTCCATGTTTGCTTTTTGACTGCCTCTGGGCTTTTCTTTTCCAGCCCTTTTCTGAGAGGCAGCACCTAATCCAAGCCTGATGCCTGGCTGCGCTTCTGTTCCCTGTAAGAATCCCTTTTCAATTAATGCACCCCTTTCAATTGCTATCTTGTATCTCAGGCACAGGCTATTGTGGGTTTTCTCAGCAGCCCTCTTCAATCAAATTTCCCTGTCCTGAATAATTTTATATCAAGTGCAAGTTATTCCTGTGCACTTCACTTGCTTTTTCAGGGAGTTTATGAATATCTTGAGTATAATGGGTCCCGTATTCTGCATATTCCTACCTGTACATACACGGGGCTCAGGTTTTGTTTCATTACTGTGAGACTTCTTTAAGAGATCTGAGTGAAGGACTTAAAAAAAATAAAAATCACATTTTTACAGATAACCATGTGGCTCTGATTAATATGATTCCATTACAATAAATGTGAGAGGCTTTCCCCTGCAGAGGTGATACTAATTTTCTTCACGGTATACTCTATACATTGAAATTTCTATTAATTATGTTCTTCTCTGAATACCTGATAATTATATTCTTCTTAATACCCGATAACCACCCAATAGAGGCTGAACTGGGAAAAAAGCAGAGAAGTGAATAAGCAGACAGGATCACCCTTTGGTATCCACATTCTTTGGATAAAACCATCCTCTTACATGTGAAGAGCAGCCATTATGTCATATTACTAATTCTTCTCCTTATTTCCTTAGAATAATTAATATTACTTTAAAGTAATATTTTTTTTTAAAATACTAATTTAACCAGGTGGTTTTATTGCAGTTCACTTATGAGTTCTCCAAAATAAAACTTCCTTAGTGACATGCTTTGGGACGCTTTATAACTCTCTTGCCTATAAAGAAATGCTTCAGTGCTTCTAAGGGGAACTTGGTTTCTCCAGTGAGAAAAACGTGTTTTACTGTGGTTTTGCCTGTCTTAAATGTATTTTCTGCCTCCTCAGATCAAACCTCTTCTTAAGATTCTAAGAGAATTTTGTCTGTTTGGAGCAAGCCTCTGTTCGATTTTTGTGCCATATGCCAGAGGCAATTTTTCTTGGCCTGCTGAAATGCAGCTTTACGTTTTTGCTTTCCATACTTGGACCGGGTTCCACCTTTTGGAGGGTCTTTTTTTTCTTGTGGATTTTATTTAGTGGCTTTTATGTTTTAAAGATTACGACTGAATAAGAATTGGCTGCTGTGTTTACCCAGCAGCTCCTCTGCCTTCCCCCCAGCTCCCTGCTTTCTTACTTGCAGCTGAAACAGAAAACTCCTGACTTTCTGGTAGATGGCAGCATTTACTGCCTGTTCTCCTGCCCATCCCAGTGCTTGCTGGAGGAGCTGGATTCACTTAATATGTGGGCAAACACATTAAAGCCAAGAGGGAGGAGGGGGGGAGATTCTTGTCAGCTTTTTCCCAGACTTGGAGCAAGGATGCCATCCATACCTTTTGGAACGTGGCTTATGCTGAGCAGCTTGGCTCAGGAGAGGTTTTTCTTTTTCAGATCCTGGTTGTGTGGAATTTCTCAGAGGAGATTGAGTAGCTCAGCCTCTGAGTAAGAGGTGATGCTTCTCTGTTGCACAAGTCTGAGTACTGGATGCACAACCTATAAATACAGGGTATATAAATAGCATATGTTAAAGATTACTTAAGGTGAATTTGAACATAAAGACTAGGATTATTCTAGAAAGAAATCTGTCATTAATGTTGCCTGGCTTTAATAGCAGAGATTATTCAGGCTGTTTAAATCAGGTGGTATTTCCAGTCTTTCTTTCAAGCTCTCAATATTCTCTTCTCTTTGCAAATTTTCTGTGAGAACACACTTGATGTCCAGTTTAACATTTTACTTTGGCATAAATTTAGAAGTGAACTGAGAGGACAAAAAAGCAGTGTTGGAGTAGGATGTGGAATAAAATGCAATGGGGACACAAATGAGGATGATGTGGGAAAAGTAGGTATGTCAGGGGTAAATAGAATTGCAATATTTGGTGTTTTCATCCTTCCTGTGGAAAAAAAAAGCATGACTGGCTTCATTGGGTAACTGTGCTTTCAACCAGTTAGTGTATATATATCTAAAGGGGAGGCAAGTGTCAAAATATTTTTAAATGTTGCTTTTTATGTCCTTGAAATGATTGAATATAGGGGAGGGAATGGAAATAGTTCATTGCATTATGGAAGTGTTGACTTTTGTGTCCAAACCAATTCAAGGAACATATTGAAAATGCAGTTATAATCTGTTTATCATGTTCCTCCTGTTAACAAAAACATTTGGATATTTTTTGCCAATCATATCAGACACTTTAAAATCATCAGAGTATAGATGGAAATATCTTTTGAAGAATATGTAACTCACAGACTGGTAAAAATATTAGCCTTTATGGAAGAACTTCATAATACCTGTGCTGTGAATGTTAAATAATATAGCACTTTTCTAATGAAATCTCTAACTCACTGCATTTTTGGGCTGTAAATCTGCTGGAGCTGACTAAATCCTTATGTGTCTTGAAGGCCCAGGTCACTGGTGGGTTACAGGTGTATCAGTGTGACTAAATCAAATTATTGATTCAGAAGAAGAAAGAATGACTTTTGTAATGATACAAGATTTAAAAGGTAGAGTAATTCTGTTATTGCTAGGAACAGAAATTTTTGACTGTTTAATCCATTCTGGCTCTTTCCTTCTCCCTCCTTTCTGTCCCAGCCTGAGTAGATAGCCCAGAGGAAAGAAGTCTCTTTCTCCAGGAAACCTACTATTTTTATTTTCCATGCTCTGAAGGCGAATTCTGTTCTTCGTATAAAAATTTATGTAAAGGATTTTTGGGGATAAACCACAGCAGTCCTTTCTCAGCATCTTTGAAACTTGAGATGAAGTCTAAACCAAACAAACGTGAGACTGTTTGGGGGGTTTGGTTTTTGGTTTTTTTTTTTTTTTTGAAGGAATTTACCTCATGTCTCTTTTACTACTTAAAAGGCTTTTGCTTAGGGTAAGACCCATTCTTGTAGCAACCTTCCTGCTCTTGCTGTTCAAGCCAGGAAGAACATTTGAGGCTCATTTTAATAAATGTAGACTGTCTTATGTTGTGAGATTCATTTTGTTGGGACAAGCTAAATACTTGGATAGGATTTAGTTTTTATTTGGTGGGGTATTGTTATTTTTTTTAAAGTTGCATTTGTATATTAGCTTATGCTGCAGATCAGGTTACTTCTTTCACATGCTTCTGTGAATAAGCTGTGCATGTTCCACATTAAAATATTAATGCAGGACATATTTGACTCCTTGGCACAAGAATAAGATTTTCCAGGTGAAATGACTTGAAGTTGTAAAAACCATGCCAAGTACTGCAGTGCCAAAGAGCACTAGTTTATATGTAATTATTCTCAGATGTACTTCATACAATTAATAATTATATTGTACTTAGCATCATGAATAAAACCTGTTTTTCCAACTGTTTAGGTTATTCATATCTGAATCACTTCAACATGGGTTATTCTGGGGAAGGAAGTTGGCACTAAGTAGAATTTCTTAATGTTTCCAAGAGTGAAGAGGAATTTGGGACTGATTTTTAGAATGGACCTGTTGCCACACTAACCTGTGTTCATCCACAAACAGGCATAAATGTTCTGTACACAATTTAAACCAGAAAGCTGCTGTGAGGGGATACCAGTCAGGTCATCTTTCTAAAGCTGCTTCCAAACTTTAAAACTTGGATGAAGTATTTGAGGGTTAATGCTACTTTTGAGTTAATAAAATCAAAAGCTTTGGAGGAAATATGTGTTACAGGCAAGCATAAATGCTGACACTTTGTTTGGAGGATCTCTTACCAGGTCTTAAAAGAGCAGAAATGCTTGGTCTGGTCTTTAAAATAAAAATTTAGGGTTTAAAATTCATATCCAGAAGGAATAAATGTGATAATCAGCAAAGGTAACTTCTGTCTTCACACTCAAAAGGAAATTCAAATGCCTCTAAGTCAACTTGCACTCAAGTCAAATTTCTCAAGCACACAAAATCTAAAACAGTTTGTCTAAAGAGAATAAAAAGGAAAAATGTAGTAGGCCACAATGTAGCTCTAAAGAATCAAAATACCCCTGTATGAAAGTAAAACAAGTCACTTTGACATTCTTTAATACACTCAGGACATTCTTTATCACATTTGAAATGTGAAGTGGTGATGTAATTTTGATTGATCATACAATAATGACACTGAAAATATCTCTATGTGTGCAGTTCAGATATTGGTATTTCTAAGAAGCTTTTGGTAGCATTTTTTATCTGAATGTGCTCTTTGGACGGTTCCTATTTCCGTGGGTTGGCAGTGGAGTACTAGATTATTGCTTGTGGAGATTGATTTTTTTTTTTTTTTTTACCTCCTGATATAAAAACTAAAGGAAATTGTAACTCTAAAATCTGGGAGCAGTAAGTAAAGGATTTCTTTGAATATTAACTTATTACAAGCTATAAAAAAAATAAATAAAAACCCAACCAAACAAAACCAACCCAGAAAACAAAGCAACAAAACCCCAGCACAAACACACCCTGCAATTCCTATATTTAACAGAATTTAGTAATACAATGTGTAATACTTACCTGAACAAAAAGTTACTTTCAGACTATGGTAGTATTTTCCCTTAAATACATTTAGTAGGAGCACCTGTTTTAAAACTTACAGCAGAATTAACTTTTTTAATACTGTTCATAGATTGTTTTTGATGTTTTGGTGCAGTAAGAACACTGTATCTTATTTAATTTAATCTTAAAAAATAATACAAGTGTGAGGACACCTTGTGTCAGAGAGAGAGAGAGATTAGGGTTTTAGCACATTAATTGAAACCTACTTTTTGGGAAAGCACTTTTTTCTTTGTCTGTCAAACTTCCAGTTCTAAACAAATTACTGAACTTCAGACCCTGGGTTTTCTTGAGCAGGGAGTGTTTGGGTGAGGAGTTTAGAACAGGAGTTGTGTTTTATTTGTTTGCTTTACACATTGAATGAATTATTCAAAACAGGGGAAAGATGTCAGTGAATCTTCAAGTACTGCTGTGCAATCCTGTGTATCCCAGCACATCCTGATGGGCTGTGGTGTGACTTCCTGGGAGCTGGAAGCTGCAAGTATGTGCCTCAGGAGCTGTCCTGGTGTAGGTGGACAAATAAAAAAATCCTGTCATACTCAATTAATAATCCTCAATTAATAGCTGGGGGTTAGTTGATGCTGCTGTCTCATTAGCCCTTGCAAGTACAACATTTGGCAGATGTCAACACCTGTAAGGCACCCTTTGCTATGGAAATACAACAAATTCTTGTTTTTCTCTAGTGGCAGGATGTTGCCAACCTATTTCAGCTCTGTTGGCATCGCTCTGCAGTTGAGAGCACAATGATTCATTTGGTAGTACTATAATATCTCAGCATTATAGTCTCAGCAGCTAAGGATTTACCAAGAAACAGTATTAATCCATAATTAATGCTCTTTTATAATTATTCTGCAATACTACATGTTTATATACAGAGTAAATTAGATTATTATTTTGAAGGTTTTCAGATATAATTTGCTATTTGAACTGCAGCATAGGATATTGCCTTGTAGCTCTATGTAAATTGTTTAAAGGCACCTAACACAATAGATATTTTTTCAGATGAAGGAATTAATGTGATAAAAATGTTAAACTTTTATTTGTCTGGAGATGGTTGCTGGAGAGTTTTGTAGCTGACAATAAAGATGGTCCAGGAGGGTTTGCTCTGTGCATGGTTGAGTTGTGTAGGTCAAACGTGGTGATTTTTGTCTACAGAATCATTGTCTGTCAAACTGCACATTGCAGTTACAGATTTCTTTGGGTACAATCCACTGCAGAAGACAGAGCTGCTGTTGGGCGGAGAAACTTGGAGACAAGTTGGAATAAACACATTTACAGGTTTTGTCCGTTTATGCTGTTTGCACACTCACAATGTGCCTGAACTTGAACTGTACAAACTTCTCTTTTTCAAACTGGATTACTGAAAGTAATTCAGTCTTTTTATATATATCTTTTATATATATATCTTTTTATATATATTTTCTTCCTTTTCAGTTAAGAACAAAACCAGTTTGTCATATTTTCTTATTTTATTTGAATTTATGCAATTGTTTAGGGATTTTTTTCTGAGTTTCAAGCAGTTTGCTTTGAAATCTTGGGTCACAAATGGCTTAAAAGGTGCAGAATCAGCAGCAGTTTCGAAACACAAGCAAATTTTGATTTGTTCTTTTCATCTCTTCAGCAGAGGATTAAAGTAATCATGTTCTCATGTAATAATCAGTGTATAATAAAGCATTTGATCTTTCTTTTATTTTTCTGGTTTTCGAGTAGGATGTCAGAACATTTTTTTTAAATTTTCACTTTCAGTGCTGCTTTGTGACTGTTTGTATTTCAGTGTTTGTGTGGATATTTCTAAGTAATACCTTAGCCTTAAGAAAAGCCCATCAGAGGCTGATGAAAAGAACAAGTAAAGCTGTGAATGAATTGCCTCTGGCTTTCACTGAAGGCTGTCTTGCTCATTAATTTTTCTCTTTTCTTTTTTGGGCTAACTGGGTTTTTGTACTTTGGTTTCAGCATGTAATATACCATACAGTTTACCTCTCAAATTTCCTGTGATTTTTCTTTTTTTTAAGTTCTTTGGATGATAAGGAGCTTTTTTACTTACAGGAAGCCAAAACTCCAGTATTTACTATTCTATTCTTAAAGGTATTGTAAATACACATCAATGTACATCAGTGTTAGTAATTTTAAAGATGGGTATTCTAAGAAAATATAATCACTAAATATTCTTGGTGTATACTACCTTAAAAGAATTTGTACTGGAAGATTCAAAGCTGAAGAGACTTTTATTAGTCATGTAAATCCAATTGAATTGTTGATTTTCTTGTGGTTTTGTTTTTAGTTTATTTCCTGTGAATTATGTTTGAATAGTATCCTGAGAATAAATTGTGTACTTTTTGAAGGACATGAAATATTGGAGTGATAATGAAACTTCGTCCCTGGGCTGTTGTCCTGAAAGCAAAAGTCAATTAAAAAAAGCATTTTCAAGTGTTGCTCCCTCTAGTTTTTATTGATGTATGTAGGCTTTTTCCTATTGAGGAGAGTATAAAGCTCATTAAATCAGTTAAATCTGTTTTAACGAGAGGGAAAGGCAGAATGTGATGATTTTCATCTGTGCTGGTTTTATTTGAACTGTCACTGAGATTAGATTTGCTTGCAGCAGCTTTAGGAGGTTGGTGTCTGACGTGGAGTTCTTGGGGAGGGTAATGCTGAGCTGGTGGCAGCTTGGACAGAAGGAAAGCCTGTGCTATTAGGGGCTAATCCACTCTGCTGGATCCTGTGATTCAGCTGACAACAAAATTAAACAGCTACACCCTGGCTGGTGAATTTTGTTGTCTGAATATAATAAATAGTATCCCTGTTTCAGGCATCTGTCTGTGAAACCCCCCTAACACAGACTCGTATCAAGTATCTGATGGAAATTTATAATTACAGACCTGTGTTGTGTAGGGAAGTTCAACTGCAAATTAGCTGTGGATCGTTCAGAGTTTAATTATCCTGTTCACTGGTTTCATAATCTTTCAGTGTCTGTGGCTTGAGAATTACTCTACTCTCCCTTCCACAATCCATGCTGCATCAGTTTCCAGGGAAACAGGGAACAGAGGGTAAAGCTCTGGCCTGCTGGAGGGAGATGTTCTTATTTGGCAGGCTTGTGTAATAGGCAGTGAAAGTCAACTCTGTGTCACAAGTGGGTGGATCACGTCCTGCCTTGTTGAAAAGGTGAAGAAGCCAGGGGAATAGAAAAAACTGTTGGAAGTTAGTTTTAAAGTTTGAAAAGACAAAACCCTGGTTTCTAATCCATTGATGCTGTATCATCATTCCCACTGGGCTTCATGTAACTGTGAAAAGCAGCCAAATGTAGGAGAGATTCTCCCCTACATTTATTATTATATTATATTATTATCCAGCAGTTTGGCATGTGCTGTGTTCAAGGTTTTTTGAACAGTGTATTTAGTGGTTTTTGCAGCATTTGACAGAAACAGATTGCCAGAGGTGAGGATTTGTTTTGGAGGTTTTTTGGAGAACCTGCACAAGAATTCCTGGCCAGCAGCTGTCTGTGGTTCAGTGACTTCAAGAGTCAGAGCTGATATCTTTGTGTTTAACTGCACCTGATGGGTTTCTGTGTTCACCCCTGACCCCACACCAACTCTCCACAAGTTGTTTTAAAAACTAATTAAAAGCTCTGTGTTGTTTCATACATGCACACAAAACTTTCAGTGAATTCTCTGAGATGACCAGTCTATGAAATGGTATCTATTACTAGATTATATTACTGTTACTGCTAAGGTTTTATTCCATAGTAGAAATGGTCGTCTCAGAGCCCCCTCTTGGATTTTTCAGAATCATGGAATGGTTTGGCTTGGAAGGGGATTTAAAGATCATCTTGCTGCCATGGGCAGGGACACCTTCCACAGGACCAGGTTGTTCAAAGCCCCATCCAACCTGGCCTTGAACACCTCCAGGGAAGGGATGTCCAAAGCTTCTCTTGTCTGTCTTGTTCCAGTGTCTCACCACTCTCATAGTAAAGATTTTTTTCCAATACCTAATGTAACTCTACACTCTTTCAGTTGGCAGCCATTCCCTCTTGTCCTGTGTAAAATAGAGAGGGTTTTTTTTCATTAGTACCACTATGAAATACCACTTGCTATTTTACTGCTTGTGTTCCTAATCTTGTGTAAATCTTCTGTGATCCTTCAGCTGGGCCCTTCTTGTCATCCTGAATGGCACCCATGGTTCTGGGAATACTGCTAAGGTTTAACTTGTGTATTCACTCCCTCTTTGAAATCAGGGTGAAGAGTTTGTGAGCTCAAGTCCTTGCAGGTTTGTTAATTTGCATCCTTTCATTGTTGTGAACCACTACCATCTCTTCATTTCTGGCACCTTAGTTTCTTTCAGCAGCTTTAACAAGTGACCTTATAGGGTACTTTCAGGAGAACCAGATTCTCTGTGAGCTGAAAGGCCTGTTAGATGTTTTTATTATTATTTTTTGGTTTTGTTCATTTTTTCCCTTATTTGGTTTATGGGGTTCTTTTTGTTGTTGTTAGCTTGTTTTACCCAATAGTTCTCTGTGCTATGGCATTCATTTTCAAAAGCTGTTGTGAATGTTTTTATTTCTTTTTTAATTCATTGGGGCTTTTTTTTGGTTGAAAAGCTTTCTGATTTTGAAGTTTGAAATATGAGCTGTGTTAGGTTTGAGATATAGGCCTGTCTCTCCCCTTTTTACTCTACACATTTGCAAGTGATTCCTCAGAGCCTGCAATGTATTTATATTTAGACTTGTGACTTTTCATTGAATTTTGTATTCCTTTTTCCATTTGATCACTTTGAGAATTTTTCTTTGTTCAGTACTTCTCTTACTTTGCTATTAGTGATGCTGATCTCTGTTTTGTTTTAATTAATTTGGAGTGCTAGTCACGTTTCCCTTGCAATATATTAAACTTCCTCTAATGCAGACGAGTTTTGCTGCCACTGTTTTATCACTGTTATTTCATCAACTTAATTTTTGCATATTGAGAGACTTGAGAGATGAGGCAGAGATCTTGTGCTTCTTCAGATTGGTTCAGCCAGTGCTCATGGTTGTAATTCTGCACTGGCTACACAGTCAGCAAGTTGTCAGAATAGCATGTTCTTCTAAGTAGTTAATTTTAAATTCATTAAATTTGTTTTTATAAACTGATAACTCTACAAAAGGGTATTGTAATTTCTCTTTCTTTGCCTCCCTTGGGCTCTATTCTCTGTGTCTACAACTTTTCTCTAGTCTCCCAGCCTTCTTTGGGCTGAATTCTTTTGGGATCCTCCCTTGTGGGGAGTTCCACTTATCTCAGTCTTTATGATTCGAAGAAAACTCCCGAGCTTGTTAGAATCTTGTTTCTCGTGTTTATTGAAGGATCCTTACAAAACTTAACAGGTCTCTCCAGGCTGGTTACAAGGTTAATCTTTGCAATCTGGTACATTTCTTTCTTCTGATGGTACAAACAAGGCCTTGTGGCACACTTCGTGTCTGATACACAAAATGGCCCCGAACTCCGCAGTTCTTTTATCTTTATACCTATTTTTACCCAATTAACAATAGACACGTATATTATTTTTCTTAATGACCCAATGACCCATCACCTCTGTGATGCACTGCGGCATTTTCTATCCAATCACTAACTATTACCCAAAAACCTCCAGGAGAAGAACATGAAGAAGAAAGAAGAAAGGACAAGGGACAACACCCTAAATCCTCCATCTTGTCTCCTGTTCTCTAAACTATTTTTTTTCACCCAGTGATTTAAGAAACTTTCTAATCTACACACCTACACTTTTAGCTTTTTTCATCTAACTTTATCATTTGTTTTCATGTATCACCATGAAAACATGCTCATGAATTTCATATAATATGAAATTCAGTATTCTCTTGAATCCCAGAACTAAAAATTAAAAACAAGGGCACACAGTCTGTATCTCAGACTCCAACATTGGTGTTACACCTTTACAGTCTTGCAGATTTTTATAGCTTGGATTTATTTGCAAACAAACACAATGAAAGATTTAAGACAGTAATTTAAATTGGGAGTAGCTTCTTCTTAAGGAAGTAAAAGCCTTTATTTTTGGGTTAATAAAATTACTTCAGAATTAAACACAAATAGAATTCATTTTAAAACTTTAGGATTTTTCTGTTACCTTGATCACAAGTCCATTCAAGCCATAAAGGTTTTGTAAAGTGCAAAATGACTTTCCCAAGGTACCCTTTGATTTTCCTTCTGCCCTGGACTATGGACAAAAATAATTGATTTTTTAAAAACTTTTAATAAGAATAAAGAGGGAATTTGCTGGATTTCAGAACTACTTATGAGTCTGCTAGAAATCTTACTCTGTTTCTATCCTGAACTATCAGAGCAGGTACTCTTTGCTGCAAAGAGAGAAGTTCCACCTGAATATGAAGAAGAATTTCTTTCCTGTGTGGGTGACCAGAGTCTGGAACAGATTGCCCAGAGAGGGTGTGGAGAATCCCTCACTGGAGATGTTCCAGAACCATCTGGATGCAATGCTGTGCCATATGCTCTGGGATGACCCTGCTGGAGCAGGGAAGTGGGGCCAGATGACCGCTGTGGGCCCTTCCAGCCTGACCCCATCTGGGATTCTGTGGTTTTGGTCAGGTATTCCTCATGTTAACCTAAATTTATAAATAAGCCAGGGCAGACTGAGTTAGAAGTGATCACTAAATGTGATACTGTAATATGACAGAAGTCATAATCCTTAGTAAGAAAAATATTTCTGATGTTTCCTCCATTCTTTATTTCAGTGCTCAACTCAGAAACCCTAGGAGAGGATTCGTTTGCCCAAAACTTGGGGGTTTTTTGCCTGCTATGTCTGTTGTCTTAATAAAACAGTTTACTTCAAATTCCACCTACTCATGATTTTAAAAGAGATTTTTTGCCACGTTAATCCAAGCCTTGTTTTTGCACTATTACAGTCAAACTGCCACTATCACTCCTTGTTCCTGCTAGGAAGTGTCTAGCAAAGTACAACTCTTTCCATTGCAAGTCTTGCCTCAAGAAATCCTATGGTTAAACAGGCTTTTCACAAGAAAAGAAATTCAGCTCTTGTGCCAATCAAAAGAGAAACCGACATAAACTCATCATATGAGCTTTTTTGATTGTTTGGTGGCATAACAGTGCCTCTGCAGATGGAAAACTGGGACAATAGTGGGATTTGGAGCAGCCTGTTTGCCTTTCCTCAGCAAGGGAGGAGGAAGGAGGGAAATGTCACCTCTAAAGTGGGGGAGAAAAAAACCAATAATCAGAACTACAATGTCTACTTGGAATTCAGGTGGCTGGACATCAAATTACCTCTAACAGTCTGACTGCTGATTGCTACTATTCATGAAAAGGGGCTTTATTTTAGTTCTGAAATAATCCAGAGCAACAGCTCCCCCGTCGAGTTTTCCCGTCTGAATCTCTAAAATGTTCTCTTTTTTAATTTTCTCTCTTGACCCTCTCCTCCCACTCACCTCTTTGAACACAGATTTAAATACATTCAAAGAGATAGTGAGGAAGTAGTTTTCAGTCCATCTCATACAGCCAAAACACTGCTGCAAAGTGCCTCCCTTAAATTTTGAGAGGAATCAGCTGACAGAGGAAGGTTAGTTGGCTGAAGGCAAGGTAACATGAGAAAGAGCAGTCCAAAAGCACAGTGACAGTTTTACCTGACTCCTTTTCAGTTAATCACATCCACTTCTGGACACCCATGTCCTGTTAAACTACATTACCTTTGGAGCCTGTCACCTCAGCCTGGTTCCTTCCTTTGTCTGAAACAACTAAAATCAGTTGACCTTCAAGTTACAGTGATGTTTACCTATTCATTGAGAAGTGGAGATCTAGATTGCACTTAGGATCCTGGTTCCTTGGACTGGGACTTAGGGCTGCGTTTCATTCTCCCTCCTGATTTTTAAGAGATGCTCTGTTTACTGTTACTTGTAATCCTCAATGAAGTTTTAGTACAGTCCTAAATCAACAGAGGTGGGTTTTCAAGTGGACAGTGTAAATTATAAATCCTGCATTAACAATGTGGCCACATTGGAAAATACCCTTTAGTTCCATTGCCCTTTAATGGCTCTCTTATGTTGGCTATTGAATCCCATCTATCTAAATCCCATGGGAATTTTAAATCAGATGTGCTTTGGGGAACTTAGCAATAGCAATATTAATCACTCCCATAGTGCTGACAATATGTAATGGTTTGAGTGGGGCATCCTTTGATGCTGTATGATGTTAATGGTAGCAAGAATCAGCTTTGCAGTAGACCACATCATTTGCCTTGAAGGATCATTTCAGATAACAAAAACCAGAGGTTTGTTGTGCAAGAACTGGTTGTTCACACACACAAGCACTGTTTTCCTTCCCAACAGAGAAATTATTTATTGCTAGGAGACAGCAGTTTCTTCTATCCCAGGGATATGTTGTTGATAATGCTGTAGAAAGCCCCACATTTCCAGACACATACTGTGAATAATCAAAATCTGAGAAATTTCTTCATCCTGAGCCAGGTGTAAAACTACAACAGGAGATAGAAATGCAAGTGCCTGTATAATCCTTTGGGTTCATTGGCTCCAAATGTTTTAAGTTCTCTTCTTTTTGCCTGTATTCTCATTTGCATCATGTCACTGCATTGCTTGGGTGCTGACAGGCAAACTTCCTGTCTAAAATGCTGATTATATGATCAAAATTATTGATATTTTGATACACTCCATTTTGTGCTTTCTGACTGTATACTGTGTAACCAACACAAGGGTTTGTATTTAATTATAAGCCAAGCATTAAGTGACACGTGCCTGCTCTGTAGTTTTTAATTTTTATGTTTCTTGTGTGTTCTTTTGAAGCCTCAAGTAATAGAATGTGTTTCCTGAGTAATTGTAATCTGCTTTAGGAATGACTTTACAGCTCCTCAGAAGTTATCAGAAAATTCTCCACCCACCAGCACTGGCTGGTGTTGATGACTGAGCCTGGTTAATAGATTGTCTCTGATCTCGAGTTGCTGCCGTATAAGATGGAATATCTGGAATATCATTCAGTAACCTGAACTGGAAAATTAGAGATTGCAGCTGTGTGATGGGCGAGATCAGAAAGGCTGCTGTAAGAATCCTGTTCTGCCCATATTGCTGCAGGAAATGCTCCTGGCTCTTCTATAGCAATATGTTTTACAAAACACCCTTAGAAACCATCGGTCTCCCCAATATCAGCACAGATACTTGGGGGTTAAAATCAGTAGGAGCTTGCCATCTAAAATCCAGTTCCTATGCCTTGCTCTGGAAAGTGGAAAGGCCAGACTTTGTATCAGATTAAGATGAGTTAGAGTAGATTGAGGCTTAAGGATTTTTTCCATCAGAATGAAAATATTAAAGACAGATAATTTTACCTTGTCTCTGTGTTATTTAATTTTTATTTTCCTGATTCCATTTTAAGCTGAATTCTACTAATGCTTGTTATTCCACTGGCACTCCAGTTTAGCCCAGAGAATACTGAAAATGCAACATGTTTTTATGTCTGCTAAAAACACAGATTTCATTTGGTACTTTTTATTTGTTTTCTTTGCAAGAACATGGACACTCATATTTATGACCTTCTTGTTTTCCAGCACCTCCCAGATGGCTCTGCCCCAAGTGCACACGCTGAATTTTATCTTCTGCCAGATCCTTATGAGGTCAGTCGAAGGAAAACAAGAACAGCTCCAAGAGGCTCTGACCCTACTTACAATGAACTTGTGAGTACCATTCACTTTCTTCCACCCCTTCTTGTTTCATGGAATCATGGAAGGGGTCAGGCTGGAAGGGCCCACAGTGGTCATCTGGTGCCACCTCCCAGCTCCAGCAGGGCCATCCCAGAGCACGTGGCACAGGATTGTGTCCAGATGGTTCTGGGATATCACCGGTGAGGGATTCTCCACAGCCTCTCTGGGCAGTCTGCTCCAGTGCTCAATCACTGCACAAGGAAGTTCTTCCTCCCATTCAGGTGGAGCTTCCTGGGTATCTGTTCCTCCTGTTGCCTCTTGTCCCATTTCTGGGCCTCACGGAGCAGATCCTGGTACATTCCCTGACCTCTTCCTGCAGATGCTGACAGACATGGATGAGGTCCCCTCTCAGCTGTCTCTTTTCCAGGGTGAGCCCAGCTCACTCAAAGTTTTCTCATGAGAGGGATGCCCCAGTCTCCTCACCATCTCCATAGCCCTTCACTGGACTCACTCCAGTGGTTCCCTGCTTTTCTTCATCTGCTGAGCTTGGAACTGAACACAGCACTCCAGATGTGCCTCACTAGGGCTGAGTAAAAAGGCAGGGTCACCTCCCTCAACCTCCTGTCAATACTTTTCTTGATGCACCCCAGGGTCCCTTTTTGGCCATGAGGGCACACTGCAGGCTCATATTGTCCACCAGAACCCCCAGGTCCTTCTCTGCAGAGCTCCTTCCCAGCAGGTCACCTACAACCCACACAGGTGCAATTTGTTCTATTTGCTTTGCCCTCTCTTGAAACAAAACAACAATACAACATTTTTAGAGCCGTTGCAATGAGGGTGACCAAGAAGAAGGAATGTACCATAAGGAGAACCACAAATGGTGATGACTGTCTGCTTTGCATCTTTCTCAGAAGTGAAACAGCGTCTTTTATGTCTCTCTGTTCAGGAAAACAGTTGGATTTTTCACAGTGCCCTGTCTTACCCCATAACCACAGTTACACGTTAGCCAAATGAGATCAAGCATCATTGCACCATAACCCAGCAGTTCTGAATGAAGTTATGCACAGTAGCATGAAAAGTATTAATTGAATGGATGCTGTTATTCAAATTAACATTTGAAAATTGGCTGTCACTGTCCTAAATGATAACACAAGAATGAATAGCCAGGTTCTTTTCATGTTAAAATGCCATTAGTTCACAGCTATATATGATTCTTTCACACACCACTGAAGTGCTCATGCCTCTGGGGTGAAAGGAAACATTTGTATGGAGAAGCATTTATGGCAGAATGGGAAGTGGTATAAACTGTGTTCATTTGTAAGGGCAGATGAGATTGAAACAGTAGGTGGGATTGGAGATTATAATTATTACATGTAACAAATCTCCTAAAGATCTCAAAGCAATTTACAAATGCTCTTTCAGCAGGCTATAAAGTAGAAGGTGTGGAAAATATTACCACTCCACCCTGTTCCATAGATAAGATATGATGAAGGTTAGGTTAGTCAGCAGAGTCTCAGTGCTTATCTCTTCGTTTCTCAGTCCTGGAGTTGTAATATTTCTCTTTTCCCACATCTGTTAATTACAAAAGTTGCCTGCTTACACTGATGACTTCCAGCGTTCTGTAAGAAGGCTCCCTGAGTAGTATTGCTGCTCACAGCTGAGACAAATTTCCCTCCCTACAGTACTGCAGTGGAATAACAAGAAACTAGGCTTTATTTTTTCTGTTCTTTCCTTCTTTTTTCGCTATCAGAGTGGAATAAATCTAATTAATCTGTCTAAAGAAATTCCTTTACATTTGAAAGATATTTAAAGCAAACAAACATAATATGATTATATCATTACATTCATTGTAAGGTATCCAAAATGGACAACAGATAAGAGCCAGCCAGCAACACTGGAAGACAATTATCTTTCAAATTGCTCTTAGAAACCTTTGAATGCAAGGAAATCCAAAATCCCGTCTGCAGTTAGTCACTAGTCACTGGGAGGAGATTTAATTGTGGTTCACGAGTATTCCGCTGCTGTTAAAAGAAATCCCGTGAAAGCTTTAATGTCCTTAATCAAAACGGAGAGCCTTCTTCCCAGATGCTCAATCTTTTTCACTGGGAAGTGCTAATCACAGTGGGGACATATGGTTCCACTGAACTTGGCCCCTTCCAACCCGATGCCTGTGCTTTAGCAGCTCTGCTCCTCCATATGTGATGTCATTCTGGATGCATTTTTTTGTCCAAGGCTGGTAGACTGAGGCAGAAGCCGCCCCAGGGAAGCAAAACTACTAAAAATATAAGTCAGCTGTCTCTTAAGTTAGTTGCTGTCCAAAACACCGTGTACAGAAATGTAGTAGCCTTTTTTATGAGTTCATAAGTTTTTATTAAAGCCAAATGGCTGGAAGGAAGCTGTATATTAATTTCCTTCTTTGTTCCAGACTGAGAAAAATCTGAAATGTGCTTCTCTTGGGTATTTTTGATTCTAGTTTTGTACTTCTATTGCTTATGACTGCCTACAGCAAATTATCAACCTTGCAAAACTGCTTTTTATGTTTGATTTTTACTCGGGTGTGAGAGTGAAGATGTGAAAGTCCAGGAGGGCTGACAATAAAATGAGTTACAGCAAATGTTGTGGAGCTGCTTTTAGCAAACAAATCCTTCTTTTCTCTTGTGCCTGTGTTTGGATTTTGGAATTTGTGGCACTCATAGCAGTTAATGTTATATTGCATTAAGAAATGGTGGTAGAGAAGAGGAGAAGGAACACAGAAAAGTGGAATGCAGTGTAAAGAGAAAAGGAAGGCAGAGCAGCCCCAGCCAGTCTGATGAAAGGGGAGGAGGGGAACTGCACCAGGAGCCACGGCTGCTCCCTCCAGCACCATGCATCAAAACTGCCTTGGATTAATTACCAAATCTAGGAACTGTGCCATGGCTACCTATGGAGAAGCAACTGTCCCTCATTTGTGATTAAAATGTCATTAGACTCCTGTAGGTCAACAGTGTTTCTCTTTTTGCAGCCAGCAATAGTTGAATTCCAGCCCTAACTGTCCCACTGATTTGCTGCATGGCCACATATAACTCACCTCCATCGGATCTGTCTGTGTAAAAGGCAGGCAAATATTCTCACAGCACAATCATTTCAGGATTTAACTGTTCCCAAATTCTGGAACGTGTCATTTGTTTTATCCACACCCTTATTCAGCTTTCTCCAGACCTTTCTTCTGTCCCTACATCCTGATAATAATCCTTACTCCAGCTGAATTTGCAATACCATTTTAGAAACAGTTTACTGGGAGAATTTGAAAACCACCTACCCTGCACTGCAAAAGTCTGTCATTGCTCAAAGATGAAAGCCTATTTTTGGCCAAAGATTGAAAGTTGCTCATTACCCCAGTTCAGTTGCTTAACATTTACAGCTGATATGTGTAGGTTTTGGTGATTTAAAGCAACAGCTGGTACCTTTAATACATTGGCAAAGAAACAAGGCAGCTTTCTTTGATAGCATTAGCATCACCTCAGCATCAGATCACAGACTTACTCTAAATTATATTCTGCTTACTGTGCCTGTCCTTGCTTTTCAGATTTTCTTCATCATCTCACTTTTATTTTGGTGAGGAAAAGAGAAGCTGTGGAATCTGTAATTCATGGGCAATCTGGCAAATTAGGCACAGTAAACATGAAAACCAAAAAGCACCAGGTGCAAATTTCATGACAGCCATCCCAATCTATTATTTCCAAAGGCTTCTAAATGGAAAAGGGAATTTTAACCCCCTGGTAAGACCTTTCTTGGTGTCCTGTTGGTGCTTTCTGTGAGGGTCACCTGGTGTCCTGTCCATTCCATGAATGCAATTGCAAGTGGAAATACAGAGAGGGTTTATCAGTCCAGCCCACAGAGGTCCAAGCCAGAGGGGCTCAGTCTGCCTCTCCTTTCCCTCAGCAGTGCCATAGGTAACAGCCTGCATTCAGATTCCATGGAAAATCCAAGCAGGCAAATGACTTTAAGGCAGTTTCAGTTTTCCATTCTCCTGAAGTGAGAGAATGTCGCCACGTTTGCTTTTTAAATGGCATAGAGAGATTAAAATTTAAAGCATTTTTCCACTGCAAGTGAAATAGCAAAAACATTTCCAGCCATACCAATTTTAGATTAAATGAGCTTCTCTTAAGCAAACTTACCTTTCAGGCCCGCTCTGAGAGCATTTTCCTTCATATTTTTATCAGCCCACATGCAGTTTGCTCAACAGTTTTTGATTAATGCAGGGACTGAAGCATGGGAATTTGTTCTAAGTGCAATTTATTCTTGTTAGGCTATTGCTCCAGATTATTTGGGGTTTTTTTAAAATTCAGAAACTACACCATTATAATTTCATACTTTATCCCTGTGTGTTCTCACAATATTAAGGTAATTTAAAAGCTATTTTAAATCTATAGACATTAATAATTGTTTAAGACATGCTAAACTACCATCTCATTTATTTGGAGAAGTATCAACAGCACATCTGGAGTATCAGATATATCTAAATTTAGTAACTTCCATTTGCTCAACTGGGTCCAATCTTTCCCAGTTTTCACAGGGAAAATTATGAATACTGATTTTTTTTTTTCTCAAGCATTGTTCAAGACAGGTTTCAAATTTATTTTAAAATGGTAATCAGATTTCACGAGCTTAAGCTCGTGATTCTAAGGTAGAATCTCTTTATATAAACTAGATAAGGTCAAATGTATTTCTGAGGTAAATTCACTAAGTTAAGTGAATTTGGCTCATGGTTAATAGCTTACTATTCTGGATGGAAGTTTAAAGCAATTATCACAAAGTTGGATTAATCATCATCCTATTTGAAGTGCTTTGCCTGTCAAATAGATTAACAAACTTGTATTTTTTTTTTCTATTTCACTATATATTATTGCAGATTGTATATGACAGAGTCCCAGAGCTCCAAGGCCGTGTACTGAAGCTTGTTGTGAAAAGCAAAGGAACATTTGTGGGAGCTGTTAACATTCAGCTGAGCAGTGTCCAGTTCAATGAAGAAAAGTGGTACTCCCTGGGAAACAGTGTAATTTAAATGCTCTCCGAGATGATTCAATTATTTGCCCACTCACTAATGTTTCTTTATCCCATTTCCCACGGTACATTTTGTCTCAGTTGCCCTTGAGAATAGGCAGTCATCTGCTGAGCACATATCCTAACATTTCATAATGCTGTTGTCTTAAATGTGCTACCATGTTCCTGCCACAGATTCCTGACAGCGTGAGTTTAAGGAATCACGTGCTAAGGACTTGTAGCAATATGCAGAAGTTCTTATGACAGCAATGAAGGGCTTGGTTTTGTTAATATTAAATAGTACAGTAAAAATACTAAATTCTCAGTGTGTGGGGCCGCATTCTTTGCCCATTAATTCCACTGATGGTGTTGAAACAATGCTGGTAATGATGTAATTTATCATCATTGCATGTGATGAGTTCACCAGAGGACCATGGGATGGTTCCCTGACAATACATTTCCCTGCAGATGTCCAGCAAATTTCATATTAAATCTTATCCAATCAATACTTTGGGTTTTTTAAAGAATGTTAGAAGTTTTGATACAATGTCACATTTAATCCAGGGCATTAATTTGTCAACAATATGTATCATTGTTTTTTTATTCTGACATCCAAGAGGCAGATATAACTGGTCATTTGTGTGAAGAGAGGAGGGAGAAGCTGATGTTCATGAATAAAGAGATTATACTGAGTGTGAGCTTTCAGGGGGGATTTATTTAAGCTCATGATGCCACAGATATTTGTTCAGCAGTCTTCCCACATTGCACTCCTATGCTGCATAAGGGGTTCAAGTCAATACATGCATTGAATAGATTTAGAGTATTTATATATTAAATAATGAACATGAGTGGTTCCTTTAAGTTCACAGATGCTAATTATGGGCCCTGTTTTTCTCTAATTTGAGGAAGCACTTAAACACCTCTTTAAGCATTTGGCATATGAGCAGCCACAATGAGCTGTCCATTACTGCCAGACTCTTGCACACACCCACTGACCATGTAAATAAACCTTTCCAGGGCCAGGGGCACAGTTTTAAGGCACAGGAGATGTGTTGATTTGTGGTCTGATCTGCTGTAAATTTTAAGTTCCCTTATACTGGGCAGATCTGACATTTGTCCTACCAGGTGGAAAAGTGGTCAACAGAGGGGTAATAATCCCAGAAGTGAAGATAATTGCCTTCTTCTCCCAAAGGACACCCACAGCAGTCGTCAGAATAGAAAGTTGTATAAAGCTCCTGAAGTGGGACTTGGAGTGTTAGGAAATAAAATAAGCTGGAGTTTTTCTCAGCATCAAACAAATGGACTTGATCAGGTTTTATCTAAAAATACTTTCCCTAGTCAAACTGATGTACTAAGCTCCTCCTCAGTAAGGGGAGGTCAGGGGAACTCTGTTTGGATATTAATATTATTCATCTATTCAGAGCTGTGAGAAACTGTAAAATATTCGCCACATGCAAAGGATATTGGCTGGCACACAGAATATCATCACTACAAAGATCAGGACACCAAACATTTTTGTACTATAGGGTCTCATGGGAGACAAATCAAGTGCCTTGTCATTCAAGCACAGAAAACACACTGAGACCAGCTTACAAAGTTATGGAATCACCTGACCTTACATTCCAATATTGATTTTAGATTCCTCTTAGTCTACTGTCTCAGTTTCCTTATTAAAACTATAATGCAATTTTCTAACAGTGTTATTTCCTGTGACATTTTCTAACACTTGTTTACCACATGCCCTGATTTTCCATCTTAGAGCAACATTTAATGAAACAGCATTAGAATAACAATAAAGAAAAAGAGCATTAAAATCTATCATCAGAACTGTCTGTAAACTTAAGCAATATTATTTGGTATTAAAGAAACTTGTTGATATAACATCCTTTTTTAAAAAAAAATCATATTTGAGTGACAAATCTGCCATTAGTTGTGTAACTGTAGTCCTGTGGAAGGTCAACAATGCTTCAGTTCTGAAAGGAAGATGGGAAAATTGTGTCTTATGGGTAAGATCTACACTGATGTTAAGCAAGTAGTTGTCCTCCTAGATTTCACACACATAATCAACCCTTGATTTTTCTAAAACTCTCCAGTTCTCCTCGGAATACTGTGTTTCCAACTTCCTGAGTTCCCGGTAAGATGTATCCTGAGCTCCCTGCTCCTATGAGGAATATGGTTCTTTACAAACTCTCCATGAATTTTTTTATCTTGCTTTAGCAGCAGAACATTCAAGACTAAGCTAAGGAAAGGTACCAATACTAGCATATGATTTTTTTATGATTTTAATTTTTTTCTGAAAACTGTTTTTTCAGGTAAGAAAATGACAGTGGGCACTAAAGAGGAATAATTCAGTCAGAGCCCACTTTTTCCAAATTTAAAGGGAACATTGTATGTATAATTTTTCCTGTCCCCTTGAAAAGCTACAATGGTAAGAGATGTTGTTCAATACAAATAAAAATGCCAAATTCACATGCTTATATCCTAAAAAATTAGCATGATCTCTTATATGTATTGGATTATTATTCTCACTCAATAATTAATCATAAATTTGAAATTAGCTTCAACTGACATTAACTCAATTTTTAAAATATTCAAAAGCATTCAGTGTTTATTAATTGTTTCTAAACATTCATAGAATAATTGAATCACAGAATGTCTTGGGTTGGAAGGGATTTTAAAGATCATCTCATTCCAACCCCATGCCATGGCCAGAGACACTTTGTAGGTTGCTCAGAGCCCCATCCTACTGGTTTTGAACTCTTCCAGGGATGAGGAGTCCACAACTTCTCTGGAAACCTGTGCCAGTGCCTCACCACCCTCACAGTAAATAATTTCTTCCTTATACCCAGTTAAACTTACAGTTTAATTTACAGTTAAATGTAAATTACAGTTTAATCTTTCAGTTTAAAGCCATCCACCCTTTTCCAATCGCTACATACCCTTCTACTGGAAGGTTCTATAAAGTTTCCCTGGAGCCTTTTCTTCTCTAGGCTGAACAGCTCCAACTCTCTCAACCTTTCCTCACAGCAGAGGTGCTCCACACCTCTGATCATTTTCATGACCCTCCTCTAGACTCTCTCCAAAAGATCAACCTCTTTCTTGTGTTGGAGGCCCCAAAGCTAAATGCAACTTCCCAAGTGGGACCTCCTGAGAGCAGACTAGGAGGGTAAAATCACCTCCCTCAACGCTGATTTTGATAGCAGATGTGGGCTATGTTTCCACTTTTTCCATCAGTGGGAACTTCCCCAACCTGCCCTGACTTCCCAAGTGAGGGATCGCGGCTCAGGCCAGTTTCCTCAGGACCTGTGGATGTTTCTCATCACGTCCCATGGACCTGTGCACCTCAAGGCTCCTTAGGTTTTCTCAGACCCAGTCTTCTCCTACAGAAAAACAGCAGTAGGGCCAAGGACAGCAGCCCTTATTTGGGATACCCCCTCCATAATATTCCCTCTGGCTTCACAAAATCATTGTGAATGTGCCTCTCTGGGAATCAGGCCACTGGGGCTGTTGCGAAGTTAGAGATGTTATTTTATTGGAGCAGGGGGCAATCCTCCAGAATGATTTCTTCTGCAGAAAGATATCACTAATAGTACCAGATATGAACAAACAAAGAAGCAGGTTCCAGCTTGATGCCTTCTTTGGATATCAATGGAATGTTACGGTAACCTGTAAATATAATGACACCTTTATTAGCGTATAAACCACAAGCACAAATATTATGATGGAGTGTTTTTATGATCACCAATGCAAACAAGGCATAATTTATGATTCTGTAAGTAGCTCTTTAAAATAAAATGAAATTATACTAGAACTGAATATCATTTGTGCTGGTTTTTCTCATTTATATATATATAGTATTTCAATTCTGGTATCTTTGGTGTCAGAGTGAAAAAGCCCAGTGTTTTGCAGGATGTGATATTTTTTCAAATGGAAGACTTTCAGCCCAGTGATATTTAAACATGGGCAAACTTACATTGTAACATCCCAGGTTATGTGCTGCACACATTGTTTTGAGAGCAAATGAAAGAACTTGTGAATCAGCAATGATAGCACCTACAGAACGGTGCTGCAGCAGCCATGCACTGTGCAGCTGAGGCAGAAAAAAGTGAAGTGTAAGACTTCCTACCATGACTTCTTAAATGTTAATTTCATATGAGTAATTCACTTTATCAGAGATAGGTCATGCCATCATGAAGCTACGTGTTCATCTGGTTGTTGAAGCATTTGGAAAAGCCATAGTTCTCAATTTCAAACATAATTCACTTACCTGCTTAGAAAACAAAACAACTTTTTCTTAAAAATCCCGGCCTGTACTGCTTTATATGACTAAATGTCCCTTATTTAATAACAAGTGACAATGTCACTTATGGTTAAAAAAAATTCTGTGTTTTTTCTATGTATATATGTAAATAATTCCAGCTATTTAAGTAAGTCTGTTTTGTAGAAGTATCCATGTTCTGAACTGCAGTTTTCAAAATCCCTCTTTAGGTGTGTGTGGATGCCTGTGGAGTCTTTGGGAGCCACATTTACCTGGGTTTGGAATTTCTTGCTTCTTTCATACAGAATCATAGAATTGTTTAGATTGGAAAAGAGCTCTAAGATCATCAAGTCCAGCCTTTGACTGAACACCTCCTTGTGAACCAGGGCATGGCACTGAGTGCCACATCCAATTGTTTCTTGAACACCTTCAGAGATGGTGGTTCCACCTCCTGTCTGAGCAGCTCTTTCTAATAATGGACAACCCTACCAGTGACAAAATTCTCCCTGATGTCCAACTGAACCTTCCCTGGCACAGCTTGAGCCATTTCCCCTTGTTCTGTCACACTACACATAAGTTCCTCTGGTATTTAAGGTTCAGATTCTAGGCAGCAAATATTAAAGCTGGTTGTAGGCAATTTACATTTGAGATCAGTTTTTAAGGCATGCACACAATATGTGGAAGGCTTGGTTGATTTCTTATCCGAAGATACACTTCAAAGACTAAGACTAATTTCTGAAGACTTGTGTTCTAGCCCCTACCTACAGAAGATTCTACAAAGTTTCCTGAGAGAAGTAAAACTTCTTTTTTGTTATTGAAATTGCCCCAATTTGCATTAAATGATTAACTACTCTTGGATCCCATGATAATAGAGTTAAAAATTGAGTTCCTGTCCTGTATTAGTATTCACCATGGCAGATTCATTGGCACAGGGACTGTAAGAGAGGACTCCCCCCTCCTATTTGCCTTTAACCACCCAGGTAGAGAATTTTTCTCAATTTCAGCCCCTCTGAGTATAGCTACAGAATCACTACATGGAAAATCAAATTCTGCTGCAGCTGGACAGCGAGCATTCCTCCCCAGTGGAGTCTACAGGTAGTTGGGAGTCTGCTGCTGGGGAAAGGAAGGCAGTGTGGATATAGATTTGAATCCTTTCAAAAGAAAATGCAGAGGAGGGAGGAAATGGCACAACTTTGCCCCTCTGGCTGTCAAAGAAAATAAAAGATGTAAGCACTGCTCAGCTTTTGGAAGCAACTTGCCCTCAGGGAAACCTCAGGGATATGAATCCTAGGGACCTGGGGACAGTCCTGTAGTACAGATTTAAGCAATTGGAATGCTGAAGACTAAGACTGAAATCCATGCTCACTCTCCAGCATATTAGGCAGTTCTTGCCTTGTCTTCTGCTTGTTGTGACTCCCTCTGCAAGAACATTATTTTCCTATTTGACTGTTTAGAGAGTACTTGGGTACCTAAAGCAAAACCATCGTTCCAGACCTGCTTTCAGAGATCTCAATGTTAAGCATTGCAATGAATGTAATAAATTGTAATAAATTTTGAAATTATTTATCACTTTACCTCTTAGAAGCATTTTATTTATGGCCTCTGGGCATTCTGATAGCAAATTACTTTTTTTATATTGTGTTAAGTGGGGATTGGGGCAATTTGTTTGGCATCATTTATAATTTTTGTACCTAGACTCACTCCCTAGAATTTTAATTATTGCACTGAAAATGTTTCCTCAGAAATCTACTGCTCTTACTTTTCCAAAATATGAATCCCTCATTTGTAACCAAAATTATAAAGACATTAAGCCTCACTGAAAATTTGTATCTAAAAAAGCCTCAATCAATAATTTTGCAAGTACTTGTAAGCAGCAGTGCCTGATATTTGAATTTGTCTCAGATATTGTGAATTGTTAGGTTGAGTGTTCTTTCATTATCCTGAAGTATACAAATAAAAGGAAACTAAAAGGTTATCAGTGTAAAAATTCATGTTGTAGAAAAACAACTGAGCTCTAAGAGTAATGTCATTTTTCTTGTATAACTCCTCAGCCTCAACTAAGAATCACAAGCAGCTTTATGACTTCCAAACATGAGGGAAAAAAAATGCACCATTTAAAATCCTGTTAAGCTTAATAAAAAAGGTGTGGTGCCTGTTGCCAGCTCCAGTGTTTTGCCTTGCCGTCTTTATTCACTAATAAAAGCTGTTTGTTTTGTCAGAAATGGCTTTGGAAAGCCAGTGTAGTAAACAGACATTTTACATAAGCCTTTCTCCTTGGCCTATTGGCTTCTGTGTCTGCTCTTTATGAGCAGCCTTTTCATTACAAAAGTTCCAGGAACTCTACTGGCTTAACAAAAGAAACTCCAGCAAGAAAAATACCATGAATATTTTGCCCTATTTTTAACCATTGTGCTCCACTCTGAAAAGTTGCAGATAGGTTACCTGAGGGGGTTTTGGTGGTTGATTTTGTTTTAATTTGGTATTGGGTTTTGAACTTATCTAAGTGCACAAAACCACTGTCTTCATAGCAGCTCTGACTAGTCTCACTTCTTGCAATGAATTAAAATACCACCTGGGCAGTTTCCATCTAGAATGGAACACTGCAGTGGGAAGAATCACCTGCCATTAATATTGTTCTGATTTCAACATCATGGATTTGCATTCAGAGAATATGTTTATTTCAAAAACAGAGAGTGCCATTTATTCATTTTGTTACAAAATCGTGCTCTAGAAAATAAACATAGTGCTGAAGTCTCTCAATGCTACAGTAACAAAAAAAGCCTGGAATGTTGCAGATTTTTTTGAGCTGTTATAGGTGGTTGACATAAAAATATTACCTGTATTCAGGCTCATCACAGGTAAAGTGTACTGGCCAAGGAATTCGTTGTTACACAGAGAAATCTCATCCTGCACGCAGAAGCGTATCATTGCCAGTTCTGGAACTTGGATGTTAAAAGAGAATGTTTCATTCCATTTAGGGCTCAAAGCTAATTAAAGGAGAAAAGAAACAGGATTAAAATATGATTTCTTTTTTTTCTACTCTATAACTAAGCTGCTATCACTAGTCTGAACTGGTAAAGAGTTTCTTTTACCCTAGGTATCTGTGCCCATTTAAACAAATAACTAAACTCCCACTGACTGTAGTGGGGCAAAAGCCTAAGATAGTTGGTGTCATCCCTTAAAAGAGAGAAAAATGAGACAAGGATAGCCAGGTTAAGAACTTCTGCTCAGCTTAAATTTTCCTATAGCCATACCAGTTTCATGCTTTTGTCAAAGTTTCTCCTTTCACAGTGTTGGAAATGAATAAATTCAGGTAGTAAAACGTTCACTTGACTAGAAATACAAAAAGAGAATGTAGAACAGGAGGGGTTTCCCTGGTCTTTAGCAATGTTCATACAGGGAAAAGAAATTCAGGGGCTGATTTTAAACAGCAGCTATCTATAAAAAAGAAAAAGGAAGCATAGAAGACAGAGGCACAGACAAAATGAGATCACAGAAAGCTTGTAGTCTGAGACATCAAGAAGATCTGTATTATAAAGATAAGGGAGTGCTCACAGACAGCTACAAAGAGTACACACTTCACCTGTCAAGCAATTAAGGGATTACTCCTACCAGAGACTTCAAATGAGACGAGTGATGAAGTTACAGCAATTTCTTAAGAAAACCTCGTAATTAAGTTAAGTTAAGTGGTTAAGGCTGGGATAGGGTTAACTTTCTTCATGCCAACCCCTATGGTGCTGCATTTTGGATTTTTGACTCAAACAGCACTGATTACACCCCAGTGTTTGAGCTATTGCTGAACAGGGCTTCCACAGTGTCGAGATTTCTGTCTTTCTCACTGCAGAGCAGCCTCCCCATCCCAGTGAGGGGGCTGGGGGTACCCAGGAAGTTGGGAGGAGGCACAAGTGGTACAGCTGACCCCAGCTGGCCAAGGGGATGTTCCTTACAAATGGTGTCATGCTCACAGCTGGGGAGAAGGAGGAAGGGAGGGCATTCAGAATTGCAGTGTCTGTCTTCCCAAGTAACCTCAGAGCTCCAAAATGAAGCCTTGTTTCCCTGGGAATGGCTCTACACCTGCCTGCCCATGGGAAGTGGTGAATGAATTCCTTATTTTGCTTTGCTTGTGTGGGCAGCTTTTGCTTTATCTATCAAACTGTCTTCTTCTCTACCCGAGGGTTTTCTCATTTTGACCTTTCCAGCCCTCTTCCCATCCAACTAGAGGAGAACAAGCAAGCAGCTCTTTGGAGCTGAGCTGCTGTCCAGGATGAGCCCACAGCAGTGTGCAAAAAAAACAATTCCACCTTCCTTTAGAAAGGGGGAGTGCTCCCAGCTGTGTGTTTGTGCTTCCTTAATCTATCAGTCTAGAAAAATGGCACACACAGCATGAACTTCTGCTACAGATTTTGTGCCAGGAAATCCTAGTCTAGAGAGAAATAATTGCATTTTCTATAACTCCTTGGGATGCAAAGTTGGTGTTTCCTTATAAAATGTTGTTGTGCTTTGTTCACAGCCTCGAGGAGCAGACTGATGCTCACCATTGCTTCTTACAATACTAGATTTCTTTCTTGTTTGGTCCTCTGGTACACCATAGATTTCTATCTGCACTGTGGGGTCAGCTTTGTTGGTCCTAGAGATGCTGCTGGGTGGTAACTGATGGCCACTGATGAGCTGGAAAATTAAAGTTATATTGAAATAACTGTAAGAACGAACTAATTCACCACAGCCATATAGTCACCATAATAGAAATAGCTTTCAAAAGAAATTACTTTAAGTATATGCCAGTCATAAACTGGTGTAATAAACACAGTGGAATCAAGAATATGGTGCTTCCTATCTAATTTACTTATATATATATATATTTTTTTTTTTTAGAAATATTGTGGTTTAGGAGCATGTTTTAACTAGATCAGATTGGTCTGAGCCCAGTCCAAACTGACCTTGAATGGTTAGAGGGATGGGATACACATAACCTCTCTGGGCTGCCTGTGCCAGTGTTTCACCACCCTCTTTATAAATAAATAAATATATAGATAAATAAATAACTGAAATAATATTTTAAACAATAATTTTCAGGTTTTTTTATTCAATAGCTATACATAAAAATTATATTTTGCTACTGTACAAAATAATCCTATTGGAATCAGCCTACAGTGATTTTTACATTTTCTGCTATCGAGCTCATGAATTCCAATCTGTGTGGAGTGGATCAGCATCAAGACCCACCGTGACATCAGCATTGTGCTACAGGGTATGTAGCAGACTGCCTCACCTGTGCCTCATCTCTTGCACAGTGTTCCTTAGTATTAGACAAAAACTCTTCATTCAGTGAGCTTCCTGATGTGTTTTGACCAAAATTTCCAAAAACAGGAAATTTTGTCTCAGACTGCCCTGTAATCTGGCACCCAGACTAAGACAGGATTTATGAAAGTCACAACTTTGTCTGCTTTTTATCTATATTTCAGGGTAGCTAGGAAAGAGTCAACATCTGTGCAGTAATCAGCCTTTTAGGAATCAGTATATAACATGTATTGAGAGAGATATACAAGCCTGAAAGCCCAGGTGAAAGATATGACTCCCAATCCTGGTCTCAGGCCTAAGCATCATAAGAGATTCTTATTCCCCTGTCAACCACCCCAAAAATCAAAACCCACAAATCCCACACTTTGCTTTGATATTTTCCAGTGCTTGTAGCACCTTGCCCCCAGAGAAGTTCTAGCCTGAAATACTGAAGAGCAGTGGCTTGGCAAACACTGATGCTCTTTCTTCCTAAGGAATAGCTGCTGCCTTCACCAGGAATCTTTGCAATCACTGATGGGCTGCCCACTAAGGACATGGGAGATTCCTTGCCATTTCCTGAGGGCCATTGCCAAGGCCTGCATGACCCACTGCTAGACCTAGCCTAAGCCTCCCCTGGCATGGGAAAAGAGTGAGTTCTTTCAAGCACACCATGACCCAAATCCATAAATCAAATCAATTTTTGACATCCAAGGTGAAGCAGACATACAGAGTGATGTAAAAATTTAGGAAGCACCTTGAACATCCCTATTTCTGCTTCAAAGGCTCTATGCCTCTTGATGGGAATTGTGGCACATTGGGTTAAGGATAAGGAATTCAGTAAAATCAGGCCCTATGTGATTTTTCTATTCTTCATTCGTTCATTCATTCATTCGTTCAGAGAGATTTGCCCTTTAGATGTTTTCTATCTTTGCTTTCTGTTGTCATTTCTGCATTCATCTGGTTAGTAACTTTTTCAGCAGAAGCTGCTTTTCCTTTGACTCCTGCTCCAAATTGCTTTTGTCTTCAACCACAATTTCCTGGTTTTTGCTGCTGGCTATGAATGGGGCTCTCTGTGCCCTTCATTCCCTCAGCCAGTGGGATGCCATTGCCTCTCTGCAGCCCGCACTATCCAGCCTGAAGTCTCAGTCTAAAGTCCTCAATCTTAAACACAGCCTTTCTCTTCTCCAGCTCCTTCCAAACTCAGACACTTCCTCTGCATTGACAATGGTTTTGCCTGTCTCCTGCATTACAATTCAGGGTTTCTCCTCATCCTAATTCCAGCTTCATACAAATTAGGGCTAAAATAAGTGATGTATTTGCCTGGCTGCCTGAAATCATCCAGCAATGTCTATTCACAATTGGTATGCTCACTGTCAGGACACTAGAATGTTCTTGATTAGGTGCGTGCATTATGTAAGTATTTTATAATTGTCACTAACTATTGTTTTATCTCTGCTATTTATTACTCTGAAAGAAACAAAATAGCAATTACACACTAATTATATGCTAATTAAATAGCATTTATGCAAGTGGTATTCTGTGTAATCAGAAATATTACTTTTTCATTGGGAAAAGGGACTTTTCTAATTAGTGAACAATTATAACAAATCTACTTGACCTCAAAATAAAGGCCTTATCTAATCATTTATTTGTAAATGGCATGCATTTCAAGTATTTTTGGGAAGTCAATCACATTATAATTTGGGAGAAGTAGAAATAATTCAAAGACTTATTAATTCATCCCTCCTTTCACCCTTATTTATACCATTTAAGGATTATAAATAGTCTTTTATATATGCATAGAAAGATAATGAGACTTAAAAGAAGCATAAAGCTTCCTATCTTATCTTTAAAAATTTCCATTTGTCAATTAACATTATAATAGTACAGGTGGTATTATTGATAGTGAAAGAAATAACACCCAAAGTGCACATTTGAATTCTGTGTTTTCAGTTCAGCTTCCACATGCACAATTGTCTGGCCCCTTTTTCAGCTACATTATTTATATTTATTTGTACAGCATCCTTAAAAATCATGTATTTTTACAGTCTCCTGGAGGCTCTGAACCCCTACATATTTTTAGCAAGCATAAGTGAAATACAGATGGGAAAGCACCCAAGCAGCAGTTGATACTCTGTGAGAGTTTTACCATCTTGTTGAAAACATTAGTTCCCAACAAACAGGAATAGGAATAAAATGGGGAAAAAAATTAGATAATAATTGCATCTGAAATACATAAAATTTGCTTTCCCATTTTCATGGAACAAAACAACACTTCAGTCATCTTACCCTTATTGACAGAGACATTGGTTTGCTGTATCCTCCCACATTTCGGGGTGTAAATGTGGTATTGCGATCCCTCAAGAATACAGGTTTCAGCACATAGCCACAACCACCATTGTCCAGGAATTTTCCATCTTGCAATTCCATTTGTGTTCCCGGTGTTTGGAAGTTTAAGGCCACTGTAAAATTATATCAGTATTGATTTTAGTGAATTAGATTTGATAACATTTTATAAAAAAAAGTTAAAAAAAATTTCAAATGAGCTTAAGATATCTACATCTTTCAATTCATATGTAGGATCCTGTTATTTCCCTTAAATTAAGTGATACTCAATAACGAATTATTTGTGCACAAAAACAGTACACTCTTTAGAACTGCACCCTCTTTTAAGAACTAATCTATAGATCTTTTTTACATTGCTATACCTCTCTTCCCTTTTCTTTCTAAATTAGACCTTGGAGAATATGAAATAAGAGATCCTTCTCTCTGCAAGAACTGAATTCACATCCTAGTTTCTCTACAGCAGCAAGACCCTGCACTCCAAACCTGCTATCAAAGATCTGGTGCAGAAGTCAAAACCTCAGGATTGTATCTAACCTTAGTTATGGTGCAGAATTCATCACAAAAACATCTCACCCAGAAGATTAAGAAGCTTTAGTTTAGTTAGAATACTCAGTGAAAATACATATAAATTTATAGAACTAGAAGCAATTTTAAAAGTGTTCTTAAATTTATGTGAGCACACACTCTCTTGGAGCTTAATCCTCAAGTACTGGTGATTATTCTAAGAATACACCTGACAGATTTTTTCCTTTCCTTGGCAGTTCAAAACATTTTCAGTTTGCTGCAGCACCAATAATAAAATATCACACTTCTCATCAACAGGATATTGTAATTCATGAGATAAAGCCAACATTGAAATAGACCTGTTTAATGAAATTTCCCCCTATTCCAGTGCAATGGAGCTTCTTGTCACATTCCAAATAGAAAATGCAGAAGTCAAATCAGCAATGAATTATGACATTATGAACCCATGACATGTGTTAAACAGAGAATGATAAGAAGTCATTTACTTAAAAGGATGGTTTGGTAGGAATGAAAAAAGAAGACTTTAAGCAGTTCAAGTGACTCATAATAATTCATAAAGAGGACCTTATTACATTTTCCTGGGAGATAATATGAATGCATTGAATGAACATTTGACATAATGCAAAAATCCTTATTGCAAGTGGAAAACACACAAAATTGTTTTCACTGCAAAAATTACTCATTCCTTCACTGCTTTGATGATCATTTTAAAATATTCTGAAGCAAACAACACAAATAGGAATGAAGCAGCTGGTACAATGGACCTGATATTTATAATATGATATATAAACACATGTTTTTGGTGGGGTTACTTCTGAAGAGCTCTGGTTCTGTAGTCTCAAAACCAATGAATGGGTGGAATACATGAAGTGCTCCCAGAGTGCATCATCTGTTTAATCTGAAAGGAATCCCATCTGTGCTAGCTAAAATTGCTCTGCATCATGAACCAGCATGCAGCAAGTAGGAATAACTGGAAACCTTGTCTAGAAAAACCTCAAACAAAACAAAAAAAGCCTCCAAAACAAAACACAACATGCACTCCTGCTTTGATCTAAGTGTTAATGTAAAGACATGATTTTATGTTAATATACACAGGAATTTTGTTTTACCTTTAACAACAGAAACCAAACTTCAGAGTGTTCATATTGCCCATTGCCCACCATTGCCTTTTTTAAACAGGGTTGGTATTTTCTTGGTATGGTTTTGGCAGCGGTTCAAAATTTTCTCTTTATGACTCAACCCATCATCCAGAAACAGCCCCAAATTTGGTGCTATATGATGCTTGTATATTTTAATGCACTGAATCAAGCTGTGCAGAGGATGCTACAGGAGCTGCAACCCTGTGGCCCCTGGAAGTCTGAACTACAGATAAGCCAGGATCTCTCAGTCCTCAGGTGAGTCCTAGGCCACACTTTCAGGATACGTGGGTTTAAAAGTGCAACTGAAATTAGGCACATCGAACAGTCAGCTTCAAATAGCAGCTTCCACATGATGAACCAAATTACATGATTGCACATAATGAGACTATTGCTAAATTTACCAAGCTTTATAGGCGACTAAGCAGGAAAATCTGATGTAACAACAGCAACAAGCAAACGAGAATACTTTATATTTTATCACATTAGGAAAATTACTTTTGCAACACAAGTGAAGGGCAATGTTATTATGGGTTGATATCTCTAAACATCAGCACTGTGTTTTCACTTAATTTAATTTGACCTTAAGAACAAGTTAAAAAACGCATGGAACAGTAGTTTTAATTTACTTACTGGTTTCTTTGTATTGCAAGTTTTAAGGTGATTAAGCAAATGTGAGATTTTGTGTCATATTCTCTGAGATGCAAACCTCTACTAAAACTGTTTACAGGGCTCATAGCTGCTTGGAGCCTCCCAGGGCACTACTTTATGGTGCATTGATGTACAATTTTTCTTTTTAATCAGGTGCAGTATAGCCCTAACACTTCTTGAGAAATGGCAAGGATCATAAACTAAAAGCTATGCCCAGCAGCTTGGGCTGAGCAATATCTTTCTGCAAACAATCCTGAACTTCTACCCAGTGTTTCATTTTAGCTTTGGTGAATTCAAGAGCAGAACTGTTCAATAATATTCTTTGTACTTTTGTTTTATGAAACAGTATAAATTTAATGCATGTATGAAGAGAGATTTAAACTGACAGTTTATTTTGGAAAGAAACCCAAATGAGCTTGCAATGAAACCATCTGAGCAGTACATACTCTTAATGCATGGTTTTCATGGGGAAGTAAAGGCATCTGAAGTTGAACACGGTGTACATTAAATTTTCTCCTCAGTCCTTTCATTAAGCACCAGAAGAATTTTAATATTGACATCAAAATCAAAGCAGCACAGCAAAACATGGGCTCAGGGAACAACCTGAGCAAAGCAATTCTTCACTGTGATTCCTGCACCTAAAACAGATTTAACTATTCCTAGAACCATGAGGCTAAATCCCCTTCAGATCAGAGTATTGAATACTCAAATCATCTTGCAAAGTACCAAAGCTGCCATGGCAGTCCCAGTAAGCCCCAGGTGTAAATAACTTCATATGGCAAACTGAGGTTAGGAAATAGACTAGCTCCAAAAAATGAGCCAATCCATAATACACAGAAGGATATTATTTTTGACCCCAAACCTCTGTATCACAAGCAGTTAACTGAAGTCAGTTCCACCACTAATTGCAGAACTAAAGACACTCTAAATATTCATACACAGCACCTTCTATAGGTGCCACCATTCAAGACATAATTGATTTGTGGACTAAAAGCAAAAGCTTTGTAAAACCAAAATGAGAATTGTGACTGTGATTTGAAGGCATTGAGGAAAACTGCACATCTTTTGATCCTGCCTCTCATTAATATTCCCAGTGGGACTTTTAAATTGTAATTTTTTATTTTTTGTTCTTTGCTTCCTGGTTCTATCAGCTACATCACAACCATAAGGTTTAATGCATTTTCCCATTTAAATGGGAAGATTTTAAAATAGATAAGGACACATTTGTCACCATTTTTTCTTGAAATGAGTTACTTAATTGCATTTTATGCCATTTAAAAATGCATCTCAAAATGTATCAATTTTACGCCCTTTCAAAAAAACTCATATTCAGAAAGCACTCACAGTGCCAATGTTCCTATCCCCATGGTTTACCTCACTCATTTGAATCTAAAGAGATGTAATAGATCACACTTTTATCAGCCTTCTTGTCTTGCTCTCAGCTCTTTCCAGTTGTCTGTGCTCTTAAAGTGGGCCACTCACAATGAATGCAACGAAAATCTGTGCCTCAGATATCCCAAATCTGAGCTGAATTCCACCCAGCCTGGGAAATGCTATTGCAAACAGGAGCGTATCCTAATGCTCTGGAATGTTGCCATTGGTTATGAGATGATCAATGTGATTGGATTTGAAGCCACTGCTTTCATTCCACACCAGCACTCCAAGCTGGGCACAGACTGTCTAGGCTTTCTTCTCACATGCAGGTCACAGCTGCACTCAATCCATCACTGCCCAAATTTACAGAAATATTTCAGAAGTCCAGGAAAGATGGAGCGAGACTATTTACAGGGGCATAACAGGACAGGGGGGAAGAGCTTCAAAGTGAAAGAGAATAAACCCGTGAAGAGGTGAGACCCCACACAAACTTTATGAGCAAGGACTTTGGTCTACTAGACCAAAAATAAAGAAAAAAAACTCTTTTTTTTCTACCAGAAACAAAATAAAATATATAATGATTGATTTTCCTACAACACAGAGCAAGCTTATATGGACAATATACATTTTGGCATAAAAAGTATCACCTCTCTTCCTGGCAAAAAAAAAAAATCAGTAAAACTGTATTTTTTCTCTTCCCTAACAGACTCCAAATTGTATTAATCTTAATGATAACTTCTGGCTTTATTTTTCACCTGCACATTTTGAAATGGTTGTTTTCACTCTACAGAAGCTTGATTTATGGCTTACAATGTGAGGGATTCTGCCGTAGGAAGAGGGACTGCTCCTCTGAGAGCTGAATAAATGCATAACTGCATGACATAACATCCTTAAAATGTGCAGTCAGTCTTTTTTGTATGGTCTTTGGGCCAGTTTAATACTGTGGCTCTAAAGACACTGTCATTAGAAATGTGAAGAATCCAGTCACACAGTTCATAACTGCTGACATTGCTCCTACTTCATTACAAGTGGTCCTACTGGAAAAGAGATGTCAGGTGATTAAGAGTCCTCCATTGTCCAAGTAAATCTGCAAAGGGTTTAAGTAGAGATCCTCTCTTGTGAGATTCTCATGGGAAAAGTACCTAAAGCATTTCTGATAAATTATCAGATCTGAAAATCTAAATTGATTTTTGCTGTCTAATTAATGTGTCAGTCTGAAAGTCACACTTCAGTGTAAGTCTGAGTATTTTTGGTTGTCATTTGACCAATTTTACACCTGAAATGTTTCCAAAATAATTTTTAAAATTTACTTAACTTGTGATTCTTGGCAGAAAAGTGAATATTATCAGCTTCCCTCTCCTGTTTTAGTCTGGAGTCACTGACAAGTTTTAGAACAAGATCAGCAACTACTTCAGAAACAATTGTGTTCCTGCAATTTTTTCCCATCTTCCTTTAAAATTTATTAGACTTCACATAAATTATTTACTATTCTATTGGTTGTCTGCAGTGAAGACAGCTGGAAAAACTGATAAAATGGAATTTCAGTGTTTCTTTGCTTTACAGTGAAATTCCAGTATCTATGACACACACCAAAAACTGCCTAAAAAGAAGCAGAATAGCCCAAGAGCTTTTTCATAAACCTGGCAGTAGAAGCATTTCTGCAGAAGAGACATAAAACCTTCATTCAAAACCACTCCCAGCATTTGGAGCCATTCCAAAGGAAAGTTGAGTGCATTTGGAGAGCTTCAGATGTTGAATCATATTATCCCACCTATCTTGCAGGTGTCTACACCTGAATTAGCAGTACCACTTCACTCTTTGTGAAGACTAAATCAGTGAAATTCAAGGGAAAACATTAAAAAAAAAATTAGTCCTCTAGGTTTCACTTCCTAAGGAGGCATTTCTGGACTATTAAAACCAGTAGAAGAGAGCAATAATATAGTTATTGACACAGAACCCAAGCAGGGTCGGGTTTGAGTCATTTTAATTTCCACAGGTGAGGCATACCAAGATCAAAATTAGTTGGTTTCTTTTCCCTTGGTTGCTTCAGAGGTTAAAATCAGAACTAGTTAGAGAGCTCCTTATCACTCCTCTTTTCATGCATCATTTTTTACCATATTTTGTCATATTATTGCACACAAGACTGAACCACAAAACAGATGTGACAAAATTGCCAAGCTGCATTTCAGTGTCACAGTCCAAAATAAAACCTACAGAAAGTAAAAAACCCATCATACAAGTACAACTTTCACAGCAGCATATAAATTTATGCACACCCCAAAAAGCACATATGAGATATTCTGAAATAAAATTCTCTACCTACAACACCATGGTTTTCTCCTGTAAGTTATGGCATGTTTTGGTCATTCCTGCAGAGTGCTTTGGTACATGTAGAACATTTCCAAATGCCACATTCAAAAGGTTATTTAAGTCTTTTTTTATGATTTTCACCAAGGCTTTCTTTCATTTTGGATTTTTGTTGTTTTTTTCAGTCTATATAAAACAACTGATATCAGTTTATTTAAATAAATGTCCTGAATTTTATTTCCCTGCATAAATCTTTCCATTTCATTTTATTTCCTAAATAAAAAGGAGACATGGATACATCAAACCAGTTCTTTCCAGTGCCTCACTGCAGTTGTATGCAGGAGGCATACTAATTTTCACAGACTATGAAAAGTGAGGGTTTTTCTCCATAAGACCTCTTTTTTCCCAAAACCTCCTGTTCTTATGAGTCTCAATTTTCAGAGAATGGACAGGGAGTACACAGTGATATCCAAAAGCTATTTTGTGGAAACTCTGTACTTTTTACTGAGCTTTTTAACTTGCCTTCCTCTGGAAATTAGGTTTACACAATTACATGTCTTGTCCTCAGCCCCAAAAAGTCTTGAGCCTGTTGGACCATTTCATCCTGCTTTAGCTGAGTGCCAGGCTGCTCCAAGTTAATATGTTCCAAGCAATTCAGAGAAAATTGCTGGCAAGGTACAGAAGAAAGCACTGTTTTGAGTCAATCACTAAGGGAAGTGAAGGAGTAACTCAGTTCTCATAATTACAAGATGCAGAGGCCTGGAAGGCAGTGTTATGTGTAGGTTTGAACAAAACCTAATATATTTTCTTTGCCCAGCCAGAAAGGTTATGGATGTTAAAGGAATGTAAGCTTGCAGGTGTGGGGAGGAGAAGGGAGTTAAGAAGGGGAATAGGTGGCAAAGAGAAATCCAAGAGTCCTTTGAAGAGTTTCAGGGAATTGCAAAAGGGATCTAGAGGATTCACTTCTGTGCATGGGGTGTAAAGCACAAAGGCAGGCAGACAGGAGGGGTGTGTGAATTATACAGACATGGGACAGATATAAAAATCAAAAGTCTGTGTTAAATCAGTGAAAGGACATCAGCAGAAGATTCACTGAGATACCCTCACTTTGGGAGTTGCATTGTGAAGAGCTGCTATATTTCTGCCAAACAGCTATCTAAAGCAGATTAGGGAATAAATAGATCTAACATAGCTTGGAAATAATGTATGTGGAGAATTGTTTTTAATCAGCCTATTCCCATGTGAAAAATAGAGGGGTTTTTAAGTGAAGATGCAAATGAAGTGACCAAGAGGGCAAATCTAACCACTTCCTGCAGATTTTTAATTCTTCCAGGAAGGGGCCCAAACCCCCTATGCACCAAAAGTCATATGTTTTGCATATAAATGGTTAGACTGACTTCTCATTAAGGCACACTCTGAGTAAACAGCCAGTGTAGTAATTTTGAAAGATTTTGGCGCTGTCTGTGATCTAACAAATGGTTATCCTTTGCAGAGATAAGTGTGGAGATTCACAGGCTAGAAAGAAAACTAGTAAATTGCAGTATGATAAGACTGGGAGATTAATTCAATTTTAAATTAAGGACCTCTGGCGAGTGCTTTCTCTAAGAATGAAACAAACTTCCTAGTTTTTAATGGCAATGTATAGTTTAGATAGCAATGATAGCACACAGGGAGGGCAGCACCCCAGGTAAATAATCCAGACATGGCACTAAGTGTGGATGAACCACAAGGACACAACATAATCAAACCAATTTCACACAGTATGGTGATGAGAAGATACTTGGATAGTCCAGCACAAGTCCAAATCTGTACTGCAAATAAGCATTTATGAGGACATAGAAGCAAGTCAAATTTATACTAAATAGTAATTTTTGTACTCCTTATGTAGTTATGTAAAATAACAGTCAGGATGGAGAAAGTAACTTGTCACAGAAGATATATGGAGAGCTGAGAAAGGAAACAAGTGGAAAAGGAAGCCTGGAACAAGGGTGACATAAGCTCCAGGGCCCTACAGACAGAATGAAATCTGTGCCTGTCCTTGGATGAGTGTGTATTTCAACATAACAAGGTGAATCCACACCTCTCACCTCTCAAAACCGAGAGCCTAAGGCAAAGTGCCCTGCTCACCCCACAGTCTCCCTCAGGTGGCCTTGGCAAAGACTCAAAGACAGAATATATACCTGGGTACAAAAACTATTCTGCTCTACTTTACCTAGGGCTGAAGAAAATTTAGCAGGCAAACATAGAAATATGTTCTGGAACTGAGAATCTTTTAAACTGAAGAATAAACACGTGAAGGTAAAATTGTCTCTAAAGCCATTAAAAAGGACAAAATGCTTACAGGTGAGAGGTTTTCCAAAGCCTGCTGGGTACAGAAGTCATGCCATGCTTATTTTGAAAAAATTCAAATAAATAACTTTCAATGAAGAAGCAGAAGTTAGCACTTTTTTTTGTTGCCCAGGAAACGAATATGTTTTGTACTGGAAATTAAAATTCTACATGTATGTTCATCTGAATAAAGACTGGAGACTCCCAGCAGCTCCCAGCTGTCTCTGGATGTTGTGCTGACCAGGAATGTTTGAGTGCTGCCTTGTGTAGCATATCCTGTTCTGGGAATTTTTGGCACTACTATCAATTGTTGTGCTCACATCTGCACCTAAGCAAGTCACAGAGTGCCACTGAAAACCCACAGACCCTTCAGAAGAAACTTGCATTGCTGAGTAACGGAAACTTAAAAATGCTGAGCTTGTTATTAGTGATTTTCTTAATATCCAATTCAAAGAGGTAGTTTAAAGAGATTAATAAAATAGAATAAATGGAATATCTGGCATAGGAAACAGCTATTTAACACAAAGTGATATTTACAATTACTAGTGAGAAAAAACTGGTGGAATATGTGGGTTGAAGGAAAATTTTATACAACAAAAATTAAAATAATGCCACTGGGGGAAAATTACGTAACCTACATAACACCAGAATACTATAGGAAGCAAGAAACTCCTTTATCTGTAAAGCCTAGAATGCAATAGTTTCTGCAAGGATACATACCCATCTGACACCCTACATTCCAGAACTCCTGAGGATTATAATTTGACGAGCTCATTCTTGTTCCCTTGGGGTAAATTCTTGTAATAAATCTTGTAGTATGTGAAATAAACTCTTTAGCTGATAAACAGAAGGATAAAATCTTGGTAAGAAAACCTTTGTTATTAAAGAAATCCTATTTGAACAAATAATAAAAATACAGTAATTTGATCCAGCAATATTTTTACACAATATTATGCCAATTTATTCTATTTTAACATCATTTTATTTTGAAATATATTCATTTGTTCATTTAATAATTAATTTTTAAACCTTAATATTTTGTGTGTATTTGAATCTGACAGTATTCCTGTATAAAGAAATATATATTCCTTTGTAAGAAGTTCATTATCCAAAAACCATCCCTTCCCTGAAATATTCTGTTTCTTCACCTTTTTGCAGGGTAACCTTATGATTTCTACACTAAAGCCTACTGTATTCTCATGGGAAACTGAGACACAGGAAACTGCACAAAAGTTTCCCCCTTCTATAATAGCTCAAAATGAAAAAAAAAGGAAAAAAAATCATCTTTAGATGATCTTGGCTTGTTTGTTGTTTGGAGGTTTAAATAAAATGGCTAAATAATATTAGGACCAGGGAAGAGCACGTTTTCAAAAGCCACTGAAATTCTTGTTATATAAGCCTCAGAAGATAACTATCATGTACATTGTTTTTCCTTCTGCTGGCAGTGTTCCCTCCTTTCTCATATGTAAGCATTGACTGCAGGGATGTGGGAAACTTCAGATGACTTCTATCTGCACGATTCCTTTTTAGTGATTAAACAAAAATCTACATTTCCAGGGTCATCTCTCTGATCTCCATTTTCCTCTCACCTCATTTTTTGTTTGTTTAGCGGTTTTGTTTGGTAGAGTTTGGTTTGCTTTGTTGTTTGGGGGTGGTTTTATTGAGGGGGAGGAGAGGTTCTAGAGCTACTTTTCTATCTCCTAGAGTGCTGGAGGAACCAGAGAGAGGACTCAGTGGCTGGAAAATCCTACTTTGTGACACTGTTCAGCATCATTCACCTCGCCAGCTGTTGCCCTGAAAACTAAAACCTGATAATGTTTTCATAGCTTTAGTTACTTTCCCATGGAAGTTCTATAAACAGAAGTTGTTTATCACATTCCTTCTAAGAAACATCTTTTGATGGACGTTTCACACGACCAGTGTGCTTGGGAAGGTGTAACTTAATTATCCAATTCCTGGTCATTGTTGAGAATCTATAAATACTGGGGTCAGAAAATAAAGTTCCTTCTTTCCTGTTCTACCACTGGAAAGTGTTCATGTGAATCATTTTGTGTCCTTTAGCAACAGCCAGCCACTGAATCACCTCCACAAAGTGAGTGGGCATGTGGCAGCCTTCATTGTCATTGTCACTGTCATGCTCGGTGATCTCTGCTTTTAACGCTCCCTCGGGGCTCTCTGCAGGCAGCTGGAGCTCAAACAGCAGAGGCTGCACCAAATGGAGCTGCTCCAGCCCAGAATGGTTTGGATAATTCAGTTTGGCTGGGATGGAAGGTCTGCTCCAGTGGAGCAAGCTGCCTGCTCTGGGGTTTATCCATCCCATTAATGAGGACTCTCTTATCTGCACTTGTCACCAAAGCCAGGCGACTGCCGAGCCAACTCCGCTCAGTTCTCAGCCCAGACATGGGGGTGGGGAGGGAGGTGGTGAAATTTATTCCACGCTTTTTCAAGTGCTGACTGCAATTCCTAAATTACTTGATGCAGAAAACAATGAATCGAAAGGCAGACGTACATTTTTTAGACTGTGTTAATATTTGTTCTTATAAAAATACACGGAATTAAAGCAAAGTTGAATTTCAGTTTTCCTCCCAAAGCCAACAGAAATAAAAATATTATGCAAAGTACATATCTAAAACAGTGTTATACAAAGAACCAAATAAAATCAGACAGCAGGTGTTTCATAAAATTTTAACCCTTCAATGCCTAAGCAGTGAAGCAATCATAGCACCAATGTAACTTTTAACTGATTGACTCAAAAGAAATTACCTGAAGATCTTAAAAGTTTTCGTGCTGCACTCTCTCCAATTGAATTATTTTCATAACACTGCTGATGCTGCAGGGAATGCTCAAAGCTCACAAACTTCTGAGATTTGGTATAAACCACGAGGTCTGACAATGCAAGGGCAATCTTTCCCTTTCTCACCTAAACATCATCAGATGAATAATGGAATAAAAAAGTCACAATGATGAGTATTTCATTATTATTAATATTAATAATTCAGAGAAACAATCATTTTGGATGCATAAAGCATGAAAAAATATGTCACAGTTAATGAATCTAATAAATATGACCTTTAATAGTGAGATCTGATCTGCTGAGAGAAAACTGAGGTTATTGTGCCCACGTTTATCACAGCAATCATAGGGTGAGTGGAGAGATCCTTCCTAGCAGAATGTTCTTCTCAATAGCTTTACAGTTTTCCTGCTCCTAAGAGTGGTTTGCAAATAATATAATTTTTCATGGCTTTTAATGTTGCTCCTTAAAAATATACCTCCAACTTTCTATTCATAAATATATAAAGTACTAGAAAAGACCAACAGAATAAACTCATCTATAAAATGTAGAATAACAGGAAAATATTACATTGCGCCAAGAAAATTAATCAAAGGCCTATTCCTTTAAGCATTGCCCTGAAGTTAGGAAAACTCTTTTCTTCTTGATTAAGGTTGAAAGTTCTCTCACCAAAATCTTCATTTAGTCTTGCTCAATTACCAAAATAAGCCAAAGTGACTGAAATTTTACCAGGATCTTCTCTCTTACAGAGAAGCACTGTGTGACCACTTCATTTTCCTCAGCATAACTTCTGAGCTAATTGGGGGCTCAGAGCACTGCTGATCTCAGATCAGAGAGCTGCTGATGCTAATCATGTTTACATTCCATTAAAGCTTTTGAAGGCAAATTCTCATCCCACAAAATAATAGAGATTACCTGCTCATGGCTCTTAAACTATGCAACGTTCAAGTGCATTAATTATTCTGGGGCTATGTCCCATGAGGACACCAGGAGTCTACTGCCATGGAAATCCTGAAAAATACAACTCTGGAGGCAGGCAAAGCCAGCAGCATCACTGGGGTATCTTGGCTGTGGATTCAAATGCTCTCCCACCCTCCCATAAAGCAATACAGTGGGACATCAAGGCAAATATTCCAACAGAGTGGGACCCTGGAAACCACTTTCTCTTCTGCCTGGGAAACATGAGCAGATCCTTTTTGTTGCTGCTGTTTAAGAGTCTGTGGAATTCATTCTAGTCCGTTACATGGTCCTACAAATATTCTTGAAACCTATTGTCTAGAGAGCTGGTCCTTCCTGGTCAGAGTCCATCCTTCCTCAGAATTTTTCCTTACTATTTCTCCATGTCAGTTGGAATGAGAAAGAAGAAAAAAACTTTCAAATCATATAAAAAAAAAGAGACACTGCTTCTCAGCGAGAGTGCTGGGCTCTGAGGAGCACTGCTGGTTTAGCCACATTCAGGCAATCAGAGCATGATGTGCAAGAGTGACTGGGTACACCAGGTGCTGCCTGACATCCTAAAAAAGCTGAACAAGGCAGTTTCAACCTTGATGAAGCAACAGATTTTCCGTGGTAGAGAGTTATAGTTGGTTAAAAAAACTAAGTTCAATTTGACTTTCAAACACCAAATTTTTACACTTTTTTCAGAAATAAAGTTAAGTCTCTGCATGATAAATCTAAAAACACCTCTTCAGCTCCAGGTGCTGAAAAATGTTCCAGCACAACCAGGAATGTGCACCTAATTTAATGCAAAAAAATCCAGAACTGAAGAAAATAGGAGACTTTATCTATCTTAAAAATAGACTGGAAGACCTGGGGAAGAAATGGTTAACTCTGCCTGTTGTCATCAGGTACTGCTGTAAGTGTTCTCTATACATAGTTCCAGGAGAGCCATGGCACCAACAAAACACATCTTAAATCTACTGTGTGTTCTCTATATTCAATTGCAGCAAAAGTTACCTTTGGTTTTTTTTGAGGTGGGGGTGAAAGTCTATGATCTCTTCTTCTTCTGGTGGGACTCCTTGATGGCTGAAGAGGTAACGTGTCATGTGCGTCGTCATCCTCAGACTCAGATTCAGAGTCACTCAGTTCCTCTGTCTCACCACCATATTCAGCATCCATCCTGAGCAGACCTTCCTCAATTGTTCCAACTTTTTTATTTTTTATCAGAACTTTGAATTTTAATGCCTATAGAAAAGAGGTTGAACAATAGTAACTAGAATTACTTAGGTTTTCATCTCTTGGTGTTATTTAACCAATCTTCAAAGTTGTTTATTAAATATAATGATGTGAGGTTGCAAAATGAATTAAAATAGAGTGAGGCAGAAGCCAAAGCCAAAGAAACCAAACAGAATCTGGGGATCAATGTACACAACAGAATGAGCCTATCTAACACCATGACAGGAAAAAAGGCTCTCTTCCACAGGAACCCAGATGCTGAAACTATGAAAAGATAAAAGTAGAAAGCTAAGTAAGAGCCAAAAGTGATAGCCAGGCAAGACATAGAAGGTATATTTTTTTACTTATTTTTTTACTTCTATTTTAAGCCTAAATGTACTTCTATGTGTATATACACACTTAAAGATGTGTCTGCTATTCATTTGGAATGTTTTCATCTATCACTAAGCCTGCAGGAAATTTGTTATTTGATTAATGCCTTTGTGCATATCTCTCTGGTGTACCAAATGAAAACTTTTGTTTATAACTTGTGTTATTTTACAGTAGAACCTTATGCTGGTCTTACCTGGCCAGGGAAACAAAAGTTTGGTGATTTTGCCTAAGCAGTTTCTCTATTTTTAAATAGACGTGTATCAACCTCCATAATATGTAATGTAGAGGGAGAAAAACATCATTGAATTATATTGATTCTAACAGCATGGCTTTCATCTATGGAACAGAATCCTATGAGTATATATTTCACTTCAATTTACAAAACTATATTAATAGTAAAGCTTCTATTATGCAGCAGTACATCTGTACACAGGAGCTGTCAGGGAGTAACAGGACTTACTGTCACTCTTGAATAAAGTGATCCACAAAAATGTTCTTTGAATTTCCTATGCTCTAGTGGAAAGGAAGATTACACTACTGGGAGTGTGGCGGGAAGAGGGAACAAAAAAATTCACAATAAATGAAAGGTAACTGAAATGCTGTGTTTTAAGGTATCCACGAAGTAAATATGAAAGGTATGGATAACAGAAATATATAAAGCCAAAGTTTTTTAGTAGAAACCAGAGCCATAGGCAAGGATAGAGACATTCCATTTATTTCCATTGCAAGCTCCATTGCTCATAATCCCCCTATCGCTTCAGATCTCGTGTTGGTAGTTTGCCAGGGTGCCAGTGGAATGAGACATCCTATGCCCAATATCTATCAATGCCGTGCTGCTGGAAGGTTTGATTAGTCTCTCTGCACTGGTGACTCAGGATAAGGATGCCCTTTAACATTGCCTTCATTTCTTATTAATGCACTCTTTTTTTTATTTTTCTCTGGTATTTTTAGAAGAGTTTTAATATGATTAATGCTACTCATGTTTTTTAAGAGTTCTGAATTTTGCTTTGCATGTTCACATTTCCCAGTATCTAAAAGCAATTCTATCCACTTTTGATCTTGTATTTTGTTATTCATGGGAAGACTTCATTCTACAAATAAAAAAAAATAAAATAAAATAAAAAAAGACCTGGTATACAAGGGAAGAAAAAACTATCTATGGTTACATTACTGCCTCCTATATGCAAACATAACTTTAAGTAAAAAAAGACAATAGTGTGTGTGTGTAATGATATAAAAATGGGTCATGATGTCAATCAGTCTCTAAAATTCTGTTTGCGAGCTGTTAGCAAAAACATAAACATCCTGAGGTAGGAGAAGTTTTTTAAGGTTTGCTTTGTTTTCTACAAAGGTAACATTCTAAAATCATGGTTCTTTTCAGAAACAGTTACAAAAATACTCCAGAGAATTTGCTATTTTTTGGCCAGAAGCAAATGACAATAATAGTTACCCCCAATCACTGAAAGTGAAACACAGAGTGAAAAAATGGCATAGGCTTTTGTCTGAACTTCACACATCTTCAAAAAAACTTATAACAAATGTATGGTTACAAATTCAGTGACTGTGTGAAATCTGAGTTCTTTAATTGGTAATCAGCACTGCTAAACATGTGACACCTTTTTCTCTACATGTCCAGGTCTTCTAAGAGAGCTGAAAAGCCTTTTAATGAGCTGAAAGTCTGAGCATTCACTATAACTTCTCCTTTCTAGTTTTATTATGAAAGGCAAAATATGTTAAAAATACATTTGCTGTTTACTTCTATAAAAACTGCAAGCATACTAAAAAATTCAAATATGTAAAACATCATAGGACCTCCCTAGAGCATAGTGGGACTTCAAGACTGGCATAAGCAAAAACCTCGAAGTGCAATCAACTAGAACAAATATTTACATAATTAAATGAACAAAACCTTTTTCTTGTGCATTCTGGTTAATGGGATGTATAACACAAATCAGCTGAAGTAATGCCAAGTTTCCAAGATAAAAATCACAAGCACTTTGGATCGGGCAAACCCACCTATTGATGACTACAATTAATGTGAAAATTCAGTGCCCAGAAATGTAAGGAACAAACCCTGGATTTGAGACAGAAGTATTAAAGACAGAATAGCTTCTCCTGTTTAAATTGAGCTTGTTGTTCCCCCTTCTTCTCTCCTGACCAGCTGTAGGTGCTCAGTTAGAGGAATATCAAGCCTTGAAAATCTTGCTAAGTAACAAAGTTAAAATCTCTTCTGAGTTTTACATAATATTCTATTTCAAGAATGATACTGCTGCCTTAAATACTGATATAGGGTTAAGATACAACACCTCCTGTGAAGTCTGACACAGGGAAAGGTTTTGAGACAATGACAAGATTTGTTAAGTACAACTGTTAAAAAAACCCAACACCAGCTATCTTTAACGAATCACACTTAGTGAAGTGTGAATGGATGTCTTTGTGGCAGCCTTATAAATCACAGTTATCATCTACAGATACTTTATATCAATACTGTATACTTATTATACAGATATTTTTAATCAATACCACCAGCAAGGTCTGAGCTCTAGGCAAACAAATATTAATTATATCAGGAGCAGCATTTTAGCTACCTCATAGCAAGTTTTCCTACAACACATTTACCCAGTGAGAAGCACCCTACCCTGAAAATTCCATTTCTGTGTTGTGCTCTGTAGTAGACTTCAGGTAAGTCTACTTACCTTAAGTCTACTTAAGGATAAATAGCTGTGCTATAGCTGAAACTATATTCTACATGGGCAACTAAATCTCTGGATGCATTGGAAATAAGTCCAGATGATTGCAGAGAAAGATGGTTACAGGTTGGCTCAGAGTCTTCATTGCACAGATTCCTTACCAAAGTTCAATGGTCCAAGAAGATGCCTTACCAAACAAACCACATGATTTTTATACACCAAATAAGCCATTGACCCAAGACCTACCTGGGTAATGATATAAAATATGGCAATGTCTTGTTTTTAGTTACCTCCTGAAGTTGCTTTACAATGCAAAGAAGCTATTAACAGATAATGACTGTCACATGTTTACCACATTTCTGGGAAAATCATGTTCCCTCAAGAGTGCAATGCCTAAAAATAGTGAAGGAATTAGATGAGTCTTCTGTATGTACTCACTACAGCCTAGAGATTCCTGAAATTTTATGAGAAACAGTATGGATTTTTTTATTATTATTTTTGAGGTCATCACCAAGACATACCACATTCTCTTTTTTTTTTTTTCATATTTTTTGTAAAGAATAGATGCCATAGACTGATCAAAAGGCATAAGAGTGACTAGAAACATTTTGACTTGCTAAGAAACAAAAGTATTTCTGATGCAAAGACTTGGTCAAGACATTTGCATATGTGAATGTGTTGGTCAAAATAAATAGGAATTAATCTCATAAATGAAGCAACAGAATTAGATGTGCTTAATCTTGAATTTCTCACTGAAAACACTCACTGTGTAGAGAAAGCTCTCCTTTTTATACTGAGTAGATAAAGGTGAAGAAAAGTGTGAAGGATGAGTCCTGGCTTATGGAGTTAGCTGGTTTTCCCCATAATAGCAGAATTTAAAATATCCATAGCCCATGAAGTTGTACTGGAGACCTTCTATTGATCTTTCTCAAGGATCTCATTAAACAGATCCTTTTATTTGGACACCACAGGTTTAACAACCATAGGGAAGCCTTGGCAATCCTGGCCAGAAATGCTTCTGAGACATCACAATGCAGTAATTGATCTTGCAGCTGTGTGGTAAACATTAAAGAGAACTTGTAAAATCACAGTAGTTGCCACTTCACTTTCAGTTAATCACACAGCAATATCTCATTCCAGCTTTGTGACAGGAAACCTGCAAATAATAAAAGATTCCTAACTATCTGATATATCTATCCTGTCAGCAGTGTAAGGCAGTTCAATGCTCTACAATGCAAAATAATTGAGGAACAAACTTTCATCAAAGCATCAATGTGCTTACATTCTTTTCTGTGTTATATTGGATGCCCACATGCTCCTTTCAATTGCTGTCAGATCTCTTGAGAGGAAGAACACAACAGGGTAAGTAAAACCTTATCTCTTCTAGCATCCTGATATTTTCTAAGTTCATCTACAAATTGCTGCATAAGGCACTTCATTCCTTCACTTTCTATCAGCACATCACCAGGAGTGCTGGTACAACCAGCAGAGATGTCTGGCGCCCGTCACTGATGTCAAATCTAATTTAATGCAGGACCTGACTCAAAGGACCTGTTATTCCAGTGAAGATTAGAGGGAGTTCATGAAGTCTCTTTAGAAGCACCATGATGGCCAAGACTGGGAGCAGAGAACTGTATCAGGTCTGTCGCTTTGGGTGGCAAAACATCTTCTTGGGAAAGAGATGGGACAGGTGAAGCTTAAAAGCAGCCTCAGTTTCTCATGGGATAAAGTTTGTGGGAAAGAAAGAAGTAGTGCAAAAGTCTTCTCCTTCCTCCATATGTAGAGGAGGAATTGTGTGCTGAGATGCCACAGAATACAGGAATTGCAGGGAATTAATAATATCAATATAGTCAGATGGAAGTGTGAATATATGACTGAAGGCAAAGAATTAAAAAACCTTTAGTCCTGAAATTTTCTGGGGTTTGTTTTTCAGATGAAGCAAGTGTTGGGAAAAGCAGAGAGAGGAAGTGTTCAGTGATCCTCCGCTTTTATTTCCTGCGCCTCCATGTGATTTTCACTTAGAATTACAATGGTAGGAGACATCATTGCAAGGTGGTCCAAGGAACCACCTAAGAGTGGGCGTGTTCCTCATTTTAACCTCCTTCCACACACACACAATCATCTCAGTTGACAAAGGTATAGTTCAAGACCTACTTAAAGAAAGAAGCAGAAGATTGACCATATAAAAGAAAATTATTTCGATGGAAGCCTCCAAAACTCCAAAACCTAAAAGGAACCTGTAGTTGTCTAATGTTTCTTTGAAGTGTTTGGAGAAACTATGTGATTTCCCACTTCATGTACACACAAAATAACCATTCAATTCTGATCTTGAAGAACACTGAGGTGGCTTTTTCCCTTTTCTTGCTAATGCTCCGTCTTGAAAAAAGTGGACCAACAACTTATATAGGTGACAGCTTTTTTCTTTTTCACACTAACTGAGGATCCTTCCAACAAAGAGCATTTCAAATTCATCATTTGTGGTTCTGTAACATCTCTTTTGCACAGCTTGAGTAAAGCAGTCTGAAGACTAAATTCAGAATTTGGTTTTCTCAAATGACAATGAATTTACCCAGGCCTTGAAAATGCACAAGGTCCCAAGCTTTAAAGATGTGATGTCACTAAACTCCTTTTTTGGCTCTTCAAAAAGATGCCAGCCAAAGTCAAGCTTATATCTGAATTTACAAATTCAGTCATAGCTACATATTTCCATTGCTAAGTAAAGTCCTACTGACTTTTCTTACATGCATGATCAGAAAACCTAGGAGAAACAGAGAAGATCCTCATTTGTGTTCATTCTCAAGATAATAATTTTCTGAATTAAAACTTTTGTAATCAGGTGACGACAGTGGCGTTATTTAGGTAATCCTTACACCTTGCACAGATGGGAAATATGTCTCACAATACTTTAATATGTTAAAAGCTCAGGAGAATTAATCTCAGCTGACAGCATTTCCATACATAGACCCAGCAATCCATTTTCAGGCAAAACTCTACAGAGCTGACTCATGAAAACTCTAAGCTGTGGAAATATGAAGTATGAACTCCCTGTATCACAGTAACCATATGGTAAGGGACATATATCATAGAAATTAATATTTTTAAGTGTGTGATTCAGTGATTCCATTTCACTGATTTTGTGCTTGCTTCAGAGGACATATGATCCTTGCACATCTCCTACACTGAATCCAGCCGTGATTTGAGAAGCTTTACAACAAGCCCTCCTGTTTGATAGAGTTTAGATTTTTTCCTAATTGAAAAAACAGTTTTCAAGGCTTCAAAATTATGTTGGAAACCATGATGCAAAAAAATATATTGCTACAATAAAAAAAAAAAAGGGTGGAGAAACATGAACATTAAATATTACAACATTGTTATGGAAATATAAGAGTACGGTAATACTTCAGCACATCTTCTTGCACAGATCACTTCAAAAATATTTTTCCTTGACAAATCCTTAAAAAATTATTTTAAACACCTTTTGTGTGTTGTTTTTCCTTATGGCAGTGCTTCCTTCCCACATTTTCATTTGCATTTTTTTAGCTACTGTAAAAACACAAGGAATAAAATATGGCTATACTGGCAACAGCGAGAAGCTGAAATAAGTATTTTGTATGTGTGCACGTATTTGTGCTACAAAAGACTTGAAAAAAGTTTTTGTCCTTGAAAGAAAATTATGTGCAAAGACTGGAACAAAGGAAATGTATTTGTTTTAGTTTGCAATAAAATTTTCAACACCCATCTAATTGCCTTTTCTGACTTCATGTCCCAGGGGTCTCGGGCCATCCGCTGAGAAACACTGTCTGAGGGAGAAACACACTGAGAAAGAGAATGGCTTTGCAGTAGCAGAGGACCAAAAACAACCTCCATCATCACTGTTATTGACAAAAAATGTAGGCTCAGGTTTCCATTTCAATAACATGTTTAAATTTCAGGAATTTCCTTCAATTTAAGCAACAAAAAAATAAATCAGCAAATAACAGATGTATTTCCATGTGTTTTTTTGGTGCAGTTTAAATATTTTTGTTACTACCTGAAGTCTATTTCTGACACAGATGTGATCCATAAATTCAGTCCCAGAGGACTGAAAAAAAAAAATAATGAAGAACCCCACCATCATTTCCATTTCTTTCACAGAGAAAAATGAAAACTTATTACCTCAGGAGAAGGCAGTTCAGTCATGTCTACTGCACCACCAATTGGTGTAGTGAGAAGTTTGTCACCTAGAATACTTTTCAAGCAGTCTGCCATTACTTCCTGCTGTTTAGGGCTGCAGTGGTTCTCCAGAGACAGTATAACTGGATAGGCAGATGACTGGAAATATAATTTTAGGATTTTATTATTAATAAATAAAAATATGAATAATTGCTTTTCCAAAATATCTTACAAAAGTCCCCTTGGCCATCTGTATTTACATTCATTTTCAAAAACTTCAGAATATAGATCACTTGTTCCAGGTTAGTAACACAATAAAACAGGTAACATTTGTGGAAAAAAGAAAGCACAATTGAAGAAGAAAAAAGAAATGCACCTTCAGAAAGTTAAAACAGAGCTAGACATATATGAAAAAAGGACTGCTTTGTTTTGGTTTTAAAAGCTAAAATCAGATTCTAAAATTAAAATTGAAAGCATAAATCAGAATTAAATGTCTTTTGCTTTAGTTTATGACAGATTTTTTGACTACTTTTCAAATAGTCTATCAAGACTCTGATAGTCTCCCCAAAGCTTGTTCAGAAATGATTTCCTTTACATGAACAAGCTATGGATATTTTTTATTTTTGATAATACCACAAACTTTTCTAGGGACAGTATACACTTTTCTCATCACACTACTCAAGCAAGGGTAATTGAGTAAAAATTAAAGCTAAAAGGTGAAAAAGAGAAAATTAGTAAAAATTAGAGAAGAACTCAAAAGAAATGCATCCATCTAGACTTATAAGTAAATCTCATAAGTTGCCAATAATACTGGTGGATACCAAAAATATAGTCTGAATGAAATCTTTGCTCAGGCAGAGCCTAAATTGTCAATAAGGAAAACACCATTTTATGTTTTTCCTGTCTTTACATTTGTCTCCTGAGCACTTGCTATTGACTTTTAAGAGAAGAAAAGCTCAGCCTGCATGGACAGCTGGTACCAACCATGACCTGTTGTGATTTTATCATCTCATTGGCACTTGGGCTTGAGAACTGAAGTTTGAATTAGAGTTAAGCACTATGCAATATGCTGTGTGTTAGCAAGAAGAGGAAAGTTTTATCCAGTGGGTTTTGAAAAACAGTGGAATAAAATCATGTTTTTAATTTCACTTTTAAAATCAGAGATTAATTAAGTTTTATATAGAAAACAGAAAAAAAACACAGCTTTGATTAACACTGAGAAGGCTATAAATACATATGCATGAAAATCCACATAAATTTATGATCGTGGATGTATATATTCATACACATAATGCTGGCCTGATTCTGAGATTTATCTTAATATTCATTCAGCACTTCCTTTGAGCAGGAGTTTCACCAGAAGCTTATACAAAAGCCTGAGACGGTGCAAAAACTCTCCAGATTTCAGTGTTTTTCTAGAGATAGGTAAAAGGAACTTTGCTCTGATGGGTCACCTGACCAAAAAACATCAGTAGCTGCTAACATTTATCAGTGTCAACATTCAAAATCAAAAGAGAGGAAATGGAAAACAAAGTCTCAAACTCATCTATTATCTAATATTTTTGTCTATTTTATAAATTCACACAGAGGATACAAGACAGACTCATAGCAGCAGAAGAGTAAGTGACAAAAAAACCTTTAAGGGATATAAAGAAGGAGGAAAACATCAGAAAAAATCTGAACTAGGTCTTCAATATAGATTCAGTCCTTGTTTAAATTATGTCAGGTGAGAATTCCACCTAACAAGCTGAGTGAGATCACCTGAATCCTTTGCACTAAGTTTGGTTTATATTCATTATCAGGAAAAATGATTATGATTCCTTTAACTAGATTTTAAACTACATTAAGAACAAATAGCACAATTGCTCTGCAATTAATTTTTAAAATACCCATTGCTCAGTTGCATTTTTTTACCCTGGAGAATTTACAAGAGCCATGTCCCCACTTAGTTAAAGCCACCATCCCATTCTAACCAACTCATGTATACACACACAGATCTGTACGTACCATAAATGCATACTTGTCAATCACATGAATTACAGAGCGAAATGGAATTTTGCTTGTTAAAGTGTGACCATGATACACAATAGGTTCGTTGTTGGTGCCATCCCAGCAGTCAATCTCCAGGCAACGGCATCCTTTTAACAGAGCACTTCAGAAGAACAAGAGAAACAATTTTGCAGCCAAAAGAAAGATAGCAAACTTTTTTATACAAGTTGCTGTGTTTCTGATTACAAGCACAGGGATTAATTACAGAAAAAACACCTCATTTTCACCATAAATAGAAATCCTACAGAATTATATGAGACAGACATACTTTCTGTTTCTGCCTATTTTAGGTGTGTGTTATTTAATAAACTTTATTAGACCTTTAAAGAATATGGGATTACCTGCATTATCTTCCTTAATAGGCTAAAAATCAAAGATTTCAATAAAGGAATTTTAGAACAAAGGCAAATTGCCACTTAAAATAAAAGAATAAATATTTTCAATGCTATTTTGTGCTACTATTCCAAACTTGCTTAGAATTTTGAGAATCACTATATTTAAAAATCTATAGTACTTGGAGAATCAGGTTGCACTTGGTCTTTACATAAAACAGTTCCTCTCCCCAGACCACATTTCTAAGAGTGCTAAAGTTTCTGAGACACCCTGACTTTACTGCTTTAATCTGAATATGTTAGTGTCATCCCTTAAATTCTTAGGTTTCTAATATTTGACTTGCAACTAACTGAAACATTTCTTATAAACTGTTTTACTTAATTACCAAGCTGTCTTTTACATCCTGCTTTTCACACATTAACAATATGTCAAATATGCCTTTAGCTGATTTTAGCATTTTCCTCACACATATAGGAGATAAAGAGAGAGGGGGTTATACCTTCTTTGCAATTACTTTCAGCAAGGCAGCATTAACATAATGGAATTTTAAATACTGTTAGAAATTCAGTACTGTTTCTGATGGTTGCAAGTCACTAAAGAACATCAAGAGAGCAACCAAAAAAAAAATTACAAAGTGTTCAGATAGATGATGATTCCTGCTGCTTTCTCTTCATTAAAGTAGTACAAATAATTCTGGACACATCTCCTCCTAATTCTTAATACATCCTGCCCTCTCAGAGTTGCATTTACTACACAATTAATTTCTTTCTTCCCTGTCTTGGCAATAAGGCATCCTGGTCATCATCCTCTTGGAGTCACACACTGCACAGGTTCCTCTCCCTGCTGCCTACTTGAATGCCCATGTTTTGTTGTTTTTGTTGTTTCTAACCTGCCCACACTGCAACATGCACTGAACACAGATATCCTTGACACAGACATACTCCAACACACATCTTCTACATTGAACAGATCACAGCTTGCCCAGGAATTTTACATTACTTTCAGGGAGTTATTTATTTTTTGCATGGCACGTTGAGATTAAAAACTGATTTAATCGTGTACTGTACAATATACTATAGATTCCATTTGCTGCAAGGTTGATTTTCTGAGATGTAAGTGAAAAAAATAGATTGCTTCCAGACTATGAACAGATGGTTTGGCAAATATATTGAAAAGTGTACACACAAAATAAAATACCACTCTCATTTCAACTTGTATCTTTGATGGCTTTGTCCCTTATTTCCAAGTAGGATTGTATGTGACTTAGCATTAATTAAAAAAAAAAAAAAAAAGCCAAAGAAAGTTTAAAATATTAAAAATTATGTCTATATACCTGGTATAGCCCCATAAGTGACTGGGTCCCATTAGCTGGTCAGCTATCAAGTAGGTGTTGTGAGAAGATGAAATAAAATAGTCACATAATGGCTGGTTCATATCTTGATAGACGGTCTTGTGCTGGCTTTTAAATATTGAACATTCGTCTGAGTTCATGTATCTTATAAATCCTTCAAATGACAACTGCCTTTTCTTCCTCACTGCACAAAAACAAAAGGAAAAAAAAATAAATCTCTGTTGTGAAGCCACTCTGATGCACTTTCTGAAATTTTTAATAGCCAATTCTGAACACTGCTAAAGGTTATACAGCACAAAGCTTTCCTGCAATTTTAAAATTCATACCAAATGTATAAACAACACAAACATCAGATACGTGTGACTCTGGAGCTGAATTGCTGTGGTTCAAACTTCTGAGAGGAAAAAAATGTGTTTTGACACTTTTATTCTTCTATGGACAGCACTAAGAAGAATTTTCAGTAGTCCTAATTAAATATAAATAAAATATTTGTCATTTACTTTGGAAAGTAACATGCCAGACAACGTGTTAAGGGAATCTTCTCTTTTAAAAGAACCAGGATTGTTCTCTAAAAAGTCAGAAATTCTCAATATAATCTTGCAGAAACTATGACTTCTAGCACCAAATGTCTTTGCCAGGGGTGGAAAGTTCCAAATAAATATTGATCAAATCATGTTTAGAAATATTTGAAATAAAAATAGCATTGTAACCAAAGAAATAACTGTCTACACAGATGAATTGCAAATCAAGCCTATTACACTACTATATTTATAACAAAATGAACTAATTGAGTCCATACCAGTGATAGTCATCCCATTTGTTTTGGTTTTGACTGATTTAATGGCAAACAGAGCCATTACACTGCCAGCTACTGCTCTCAATGTCATGTTTGTAATGCAGTCATTTTACAAACGATATAATCTCAAAAGTTAGATTTGCTTCAAAATATAGTTTGAATTAGTGAGGGATTTTGCTCAGTTCTTACTCTAAAATAATTTTATTGTCACCGTTAGGCTAGTAGTTAACAATAAGTAAATAATCCAAGATTATTTTATGTTAATAATAGTTTAGAAGTCGATGTATACAAACTTGGGGACTGGAAATACCAGTAGGAAAACCCCCTTTTCTGCCCTGGTAATTCTTACTGCAGCTATAAGAATCAGAATGTACAAGTTAGAATTGCAATTATCCATCTTTGGTGTGTGACAGACTGGAAGTTTTACACCTGGATGAGAATTTACAGAAAATAATTGTTTCTCAATTACACAGGTCTTTGAACTAGAAAACTTGCAATGTTTTACAATGATAAAGAAAAACAGAAGGGCATCCAGACATCAAACATGCATTCACCCAACAACTTATTCCTAACAGAAGTCTTTCTGAAGTTATTCTTCCAGTCTTCCATTGATGAAGAATCCACAGACAACCCAACAAAAGCATTTCAACTGCTAAATAACCTTGTTAGGAAATTTTTCATAATTAGGAAACAGAAATTTACCCTGAAACTTCCTTGCTGTCCAAAATATTTGTTCTGTTTGGTATTATTCCTCTCCTCTTTTTTCACACTTTTTCTCCTATGAACACTGCTTTTGCACTTCCCACTTTCCACTCCTTTCCTCAAAAAAAAATCCAATCCAGGGCATTTTCTGTTTCAGATTTCTGATAATTTTCGTTTTTCTGCTATCCATCTGTATTGTTAATCTTTCATAGGAGAAAACAGGATACTATTTCTTCATGGAATGTCCTGACAAACTGCAACTCACTTTTACCATCTTAGAAGGGTTTACGTATTTATTATTTTCTCCTTTTTTTTTCTAGTCACTGACAGTGACTAGTTCTTTAGATGTTCCCTTTCTAAAACAAATATTACATTTGATCTTTTCCAGTCTTTCAATTCATCATTCATTTCCCCCCTGTTTTCAAAAGTAACCTTTGACTTGTATTAGTCAAGCTTGTTACAATTTTCTAAGAACTTGGATTTATCCACCTGTCTTCACTGACCTGATTACATCATTTAAGAAGGTCCTACCCTGTTCCATCCATATTTTTGACTATCTTACTCAGATTAATAATATTAATAGTATTACAGAACCGACTGTACTTATTGCATCGGGAATTTCTTTGGTCTTCTTTTAGCTGAGAGATTTGCAGGATGACTTCTTGCAGCCTTGATGACTCTTGAAAAGTGAATCCTATAGATTTATCCACATGCACGTGGTATATTGTTCTATACTTGTAACAACTGGATTAAATTTCTACTGTCTGGATCTTTAAAAAACATTTTGAATTTTTTCACATTACTCAAAACAGAATACACTCATCCTGTATGTTTTGCCTCTAATGAATTACATGAGCTGTCTGGATTTCATTTTGGATTATTTTATTTTTCATGGTCTATAGATTTCTCTGAGCAATTACAAGTAGAGCTAGTAACTATTTGTGTGTGTGTGTGTGTACATCTTTTATGTTCTACCTTTTCTGCATTTATTTATTAAATTAGTGAAAAAATACTGGCTTTTCAGTCTTGCTTTTTTTCTGAATTATTTATGATGTTTTCCTGGCTGTTCTTGTCATCGACAAAAGTTAACTGCAATATTCTCAAGAGAAATTAATGTTCAAGCAAATATGCTAACGACCATAATCCCCAAAAAATGAACATCTAACATTGTTTTGTTAGTCAATATGTAAGCTCATAGACTTCAGTAAAACATTCAGCTCATGTCTCCAATCAACAGACTAAAAATCTTTGTATTTTTACAGAGCTTACATTTCTGAGGAATAGCCCAGCCATGCTATTTTCTGACCACTTACAGACATTTTCTGCTTCTACATTAAAGGAAATGGGAATTCATCTCCATAACTATTCCACAGTGAAAAGACTTTCATCAAGACCTTACATTTCTCCCCTGGAGGAACCTCAGTCTTTTTCTCCATTAGGACCTTTTAGCAGTAGTTAGTGTGCACACACATATCCATTTGTTGTAGAAAGGGAAGGCAAGAAAAGATTTCTGTCTTCTCGTTGCCTCTTTTTGTTCACAAAGTTCAATGATTTCTTTTGTCTTGCCCTCCTCTTTTGGATAGTGTACAATTCATTTTATTAACAATATTCCTTTATATTGTTTGGGGTTTTTTTAAATCTGATTTAAGATAAAATTATTTTTCTCATTCCTCCTGTTAGGGTAAACTCCAGCTCTGCCATATATACAAATACTGTCATATCAGAGAGGAATTATGGATATTTGAACCTGGGTATTTGAAAAACTTGGATTACATTATACATTATTTTCAGAGTTTATTACATTCCATTTTTCTTATTTACCTTGGAATTTCTTTGAAAATGTTTCTCTTCAGAAAGAAAAAATGGAAAACTATCACAAGATGTTTGCTGCCCTGAAGGCCTTTAGAGTACCCACAATGAGGCACACAAAACAAGCAAGAAATCACTCTGCACTGGCCAGAGCCTCCTGCAAGACCCATTTCCTCCTGAAGGGACTGAGTACAACCTGCAGCCCTGCCAGGGTCTGGGAGAGGTGTCTGGACTGAAATAGAGACTCAGGAGTGGGGAGGAGAAGAGCCTGAACGGAATGTGAGACTAGGAAATGTGGAGAGAGAGATGTTTCCCATGTTTTTAAATGTATGTGAGTGCTCTTTGCTTCCAGAGAGCTAAATGAGTAATTAAATGTCTATGGTACTTGGGCCAGAGAGAGTGGAGTGGGTACAGATACATTTGCTGGGAATTTTAGGGGTGAACTCATGAGAAATACTTGCAATCACAGACAAGGGTTTTACTCTGCTATAATGGAAGGAGGAATCTTTCAGTCATTAAAAGGCAGAAACATCATCAGATGGAATTTCATACTATGAAATTTGACTACATCAGTATGAAACATTCATGCTCTAAGGGAACAATAAAGAGAGAAGTATTTCCTTGACTAAAGTTATAATACACTTAATTCTTTTCTAGTCTCAGTTTATATTCTAGGGAGGCTTTTTCTCCCTTACCCACACTTACAGCTGGTGCATGCTGGAATAAAGTATCTATCTGAGCAGCAGTTCACTTTTCTAAGGGTTTATATCTCATAATCACCTTGTCTTGAATTTTTTCCCTGAGACTAGACCTTTACACATCTTTTCATAATCTCATATATTGTGTCTCTCAAATCCAGCCACAGCCATTGTCTTAGTTGAGATTTTTAAGCCATCTTTCTTACTTCACATGATTTTTTATGAAATCTGTGGGAGTTTGGCAGAGATGTCTCCTTTATTAAGTTTGATTTACCTTGGCCAATGGGATCAAATGCTCTCTTCTGCAAATTTGTGCTCTACATTCAGCTCTGTCTCGCATACATCAAAAATCCAAAAAAAACCTTCACGACTGTGTGCACTAGGAATAAACTGCGAATGTTTTTTTTTGCTTCACAAATACATTCTGGATTACTCAAAGTCCTTGTCTGACAGATGCACCAGGCTTATATTGTTATTTACAAAGCAAGCTGTTTTTTTTAAGACAGGATGGCATTTTTGCCCTGTTTTTGTATTGCCTAGCAGGAAAATAGGCAGGAATAGAGTCCTTGAATGGCTCTACATTGTAAATAATACTGGGATGCACTTTCTTATCCTCACTGTGCCTCTAATCCTATCCATGTAAATGAGCAGAATTTTTTTTAAAAAAGACATATATACTAAGCTTAAAAAAAATTATTTAGTTAGCATGTTTTCTTTAATCTCATTTAATGAGTTGAGTCTTCTATTCAAAGCTAATAGTAAAATGGGAAGATAATGGAATGTTTGGGAAGAATAAAACTCTCATTGGGGTGCTAGTAAGACACAACTGTCAGGTGTGAATCACATATTTTGTGATCAATTCCATAGAAATGGCTCTTTCTACCAAAAATGCAAGGTTTTAGCGCACACGTGAAAAAACCTGTTAGTGTAGTATTTTGACATTGGGCATCTAAATTGTATAACAAGAATGAAAGATTAGTTTATTCCATACTGTCCTGAGCTAGCTACAGTACCTACAGAGAATAAATTCAAAGTTATCTGGCTCAATAGCTTTGAAAATCTCTCTGCAGAAATGTTAGGGATGCACTGGATGCTATAAATGGATTTATTTAAATTAGATGTAAAATGTAGTCATTGTTTTCATCCTAATCTTGACATAGCAGTGCTATCACATTTATGAGAGAATGGTCATTACTATTAGCAAACCTGTCAATCAAATGTCAAAGCCTGGCCTTTTCCCTTTTTGTAAGACACAGGGAGGGCAAGGGTGACAGATGAGTCCAACAGATCATCCTGATGAATAATGTTCTGTAGCAAATTCAGAACGACACTTACACAAAATGGTCTATCACAATACCATATGAATCATCTCTCATGTCAATCATAACTGGAACTTTTCAAGAAATATGTTTGAGTGGGAGTATGAATTCACTCAAAGGAGCATGAACAATACAGAGGTTATTTTGTTCAGCGAGATTATTTCCAATAACAAGACAAACAAATTTATCACAGGTGAAGAAACAAACAAGAATTTGTCTCAGCATCTGAAATTTCAACCAGACATTAAATTAAACCTATAGAAACGTCAGTTGATATTTATAAAGGTGTTTTCTAATGGACTGAAGATTATTCATTGTTTAACTGTGCTATAGATTTGAACTTTCCCATCAAAACAGGTAACACAAAATAAAAGGAACCTTTTAAGCTGGTAATTTGAACAATTAGTAAACATTAGCTCCTCTGAAAGAGCAGAATATGTTTAATAAAATACAGTTAAATTTGAAAGGCAGCCTTAAAGAGTAAAGGCATAAGGAGTCACATGTTTTTATTACTGGACAGTAAGTGCCTCTAAATGAAACACCCAATGTTCTTCTGTTTCTCATTGAAAAAGTGGCATTTTCCATTTTCTTCTTCTACCACAGGTCACCATAGAAAATCCAGTGCTATTATCCCAGAAGAAATATTTTCCCCTTGGGTTTGTTTTTCTTAACCACTTATCAATTCCACCCGTTTTCAACGACTGGGAACCAAGGAAACGAAAGAATTGAACATATTCCACTGAATAAAGTAACAGCTTGCAGCAAAATGCAGTTCTATCCTTTTCCTAGCTGTAAATTTTGCCACAAGTTGAAATCAGTGACGCTCAGCAGAAGTGTTACACCCCAACTTGAGGCACCTTTAAATAGGTGAAGAACATGTTACAGATTTATGAAGCCCTCCTCATCTCAGCATTCTAGTGATTCACAAAAGGTGACCAGGCACCTACAAAAATTTTCCACAGTGCCCCTGCAAGGAAGTCAGAAGGACATAAAAGTCTTGTCTGAGGCCTTGAATTTTCACTAAGTGACTCAAGGGAGAGAAGACAGTGTAACGAGCAGAGAAGAAAAATGGCAGATATGGACTTTAAGAAAAACAAATTGAAAATGGTTTGTAATGTGCTGAAGAACAGAATTTGTAGAAGGACTAGAAATAAAAAGATAAAGAAATGACAGAAAAAAGAACAGAGCAGAGAAAGGAGGGCACCATAAAAAGAAATTAAAACACAGGAAGAAAACATAATAAATAGATGAAAAGACATGCTTTTAAAGAAATAAATATATGAGGTTTAGGACAACACAGTCATTGAGAGAAGCACGAGAAATAAGAGCTAGATATCAAATAGTTAAACTGTACATACCTTCATCAATGGGTTCATACTTCATAATAATTTCTAAGGCAGTTGTTTCATTAGCTTCAGTTTGAAATTGTTCTTTTATAAGAAATTTAAGGAGCTGGCTGTCAGGTAGAATTTTGCCATCTGTCGAGTAAGCCTTGAATAGTTCTTCAAATTCAGGCCTGTGTACAAGAGCTCGATAAATTGCTCTGAAGTCGTCCATGCTAATAATATTTCCTGACTGTTTGTCAATAGTTTTCTGAGGGAAAAAAGCAACCAAAATTTATTAAAAAGAAAAAAAGAAATTAATGAAACAACATGCAATTATACAAATTATGCACCAAACACTCTTTTATAACTGACCATAAGAGTGAGCATCATAGAAGAATCCTCAGGCAACAGTGATTACACTCCTCAACTTTTAGATGACACTTTGTGTGCTACAAATATTTTATGTAAAGTAAAATGGACCATATGACACAATTAGCATCTAAATAAGTGCAATAAATTTAGATTTAATGCATTTTTAATATTCAAACACATTGTTGAAAATCTTTAAAATGCTATGCATTAAAATAAATGTGCAGCATAAAACTTATCAAGTGGAAAATATATTTAGTATAATACCTCTCCAACAGCTATTTACACCATATTGTAAATACTGTCAGTCAAATTTGCACACAAAATCAGCAACCAGTAATCTTAAAAATGAAATAAGGATGACCAAATTACCAAGAAATACAAACCTTTCAACACTTCAATAAACGAAGTTTATTGTTTCACAACAAAACAATATTCAAGTTTGAAGACAAGATATTTTGTAAGAACCTATGACACCATGTTCTAATCTTAACAAGCCAGAATGTTTAACTTAGATTAATTATTCACACTTTCAGAATTCTTGAATTGTAAGCTTGTTTTCATACAGCTTACAGAATGTTAGCATAGTAATTAATTTCTGTGTTTCAGTATAAAAGTCACTAGAAAAGTTAAAAGGCCACAAAAGAATTTGAGCAGAATAATGCTTTTTTACCATTTCTGCTTTTTACATTTTTCACAGGTTTAACAATTCTATTTTTCCTTTAAAATTTTCTACTTAAAATAAGTAACTGCATATATATATAAATAAGCATAGAAATAAATATATGTCTTGCATATATATAAACATAATATATAAAAATATAAATATAATATATATAATATATAAATATAAATTGCATTTCTATATAAATATAAATATAAATATAAATATAAATATAAATATAAATATAAATATAAATATAAATATAAATTTATTAAAACATTAATATAATATAATATAATATAATATAATATAATATAATATAATATAATATAATATAATATAATATAATATAATATAATATAATATAATATAACCATAATAAGATATAATATGTAATACGTATATTAAGATATAATAGCATATATATAATAATATATAACATATATTCTATTATATAAACTATATACTATATACTACGTATATTAATATTATTTATTAATATATAATATAAAATATAGTATATGCTATATGCTGTATATTGTATATATGTTATATATTAGTTAATTATGTACTGATTAATTAATTAATATCAATATAGAAATATAAATGTTTCTAACATTTTAGCCTGATTTTTGCTTAAAACCTGCCAAATCAAGAGAAATCTTCTGACAAAATTGCTCACAAAAACCACAAATGGCAATCCACTGCCTCAGTGCTTATGACTGTAAACTGATGAAAATTCTCAGTTGTTGGCTCCTTAAACTGAGATGCCAAAGACACCACGTTCCAGCATCCAAACATCCAAACATGGCCCTTACTATGGCTGCTTTGGCTTCCACAGAAATGTCTAGAAGCAGGAAATTGCTTACTTGAGCTCTGGCTGCTCTTTGATCAAGAGATTGGATTACTGCTAAATTAGATTGGTTTTGAAGCCATACCATGAAAGCCAAAAGTTTAAAGATCTGGTGCCAGTTCCTTCCTATGCAGTAAAGTTCTTTCTGCACTTCTGAATAAGTACAATAGGAGTAAAAATATATTAAATAACTGAAACGAGTACAAAATTAAATTTCATGAGGAGTTCTAGTGAAAAAATCTTACAAATGAGTACTTCAGTGTTTGCTTTGAGTTTGCAAAAGAGAATAATAATGATCATTATTAACAGAAATCACCAGCAAGAAAATATTTCTGTACAAATGCTAATTATACACATTTCATTACTGCTGAGAAATTCCCCATCTAAGGTTGATTTCTTCCATCCAATTTTTAATGTTCTTAACAGTGCTGCAAATTTGCTTATAACCATTAAGCAGGAAAAGAAAATACCAACTTCTTTTGAAAATAAACAGTCTATCAGGACTTGGAGGATGTTCACTTAGTTACTGGCACAAAGAGAAGCTGGACAAAAAAGTAAAGTTTCTATTTTAGCTGCCTCCTGGTGAAATACAGGCAATAATACTACACAAAAGAACTCTTCAAATTAAAGTGATAAAAATCATGTCACTATAAAAAGATATTGTAAATTTTTGGGGTAGATTTTTATCATTCCTATTTTTATTAATGCACATCAAATTTTTGCTGTTCAGAAAAAGAAGAGACAAAGTCTTGAGAGAAATTAGATGAAAATTTATTATTCCTTAAAACCTTAATGTTCATAATTCTGATACTGCTCAAAAGAGTATTACAGTAAAATAAGCTCAAAGAGAACAGAGAAGAAAAAAGCTGATTATTCCTTAAAATTAGCTTTCTATAAAATGTATTTTGCTATGTAGAACCATTAGATTAACTGCTGATGTGCAGTTAATTACAAAGATGTCAGTAACATCCAGAATGCTTTGGATTTTTACATATTGTTTCGCTGATGAAATATTTGAACCCCCCAAACTACTGAACCCCTGTAAATCTTTCTCAAATAGCATAGGGCACCTAACAGTACTGCTATAAATAACTAGATCAGGCTATTGGGTATAATATGTTGTTAAATACAACTAGATCAGACTTCTTCTTTGCAGGTCACTTCCCTCAAATCTCCTTTTCTCTTCCCACAGCTGACCATCTCTCACATTCCTGCCAGAAACCAAAGTAGGGGGAAGATAGAGGAAACAACGAGAAATATTTTTAAGTTCTCAAGAGATCCTCTAGCTTTGAAACTTTCTCCATGCAGTGAAAGTTCAAAAAACCACAGGAAGCCTCTTCAGCCAGCGTTGAGCTCATGCTGCTGGTTCTACCTTGGTTTGAGAAGGCAAACAATGAGAGAGGAAGACAGGGTGAGGAAAGCTTAGTGCCTTCCTTCTTATGACCTTTCTGACTTGCCATAGTTAATTGTCTCTGCCAAATCAGGACAAAATTTGCCAGCTGGTTGCAACATTCTCAAAAGAATCATATCTATAAAGGTGAAAGTAAGTAAATATACATGTATTTATATAAATATATATATATATTTATATATATATACACACTTGTTTTCATTCCCTTAGGGAAAAAGCATTACCAGACAGATGGGGTTTTTTGGGGGGGAAATGATGTAAAGGGAAAATCTTAGATATTTTGAGTCATTACATGAAGAAAATATGTATCCAGTACTCATTTGTTAGTATTTGCTCACTGAGACAAGATCTGCTTGGCAGTAGTTTGCTTGCCTACACTAAATGAACTTAAGTCCAGCTTCTAGCTGTATCATATAATCTTCACAGAAATATCTTAAAAACTGCCACCTCTCAAGGCCAAATCCGTTCCCAGGGAGTTAGAGAGCGATTCCCATCCATTCAGGCACACCTCTTAAATATTACAGGAGAGGTATAGTGGAGAAAGGAATGAATGTGTGCTGGATCTAAAGCCTGGACAGCTCAGAGAAATCCCAATTGTCCTCCTGGAAAGAGGATTTTGAGAAGATTGCTCTCATGGCTCTGTCCAGAATCAGACAGACATGTCTGGGCTCATTAGCTTGACCAGAGAAGCTGAATAGGATGAAACCAGAATGCTTTAACTTTTCTCAAGCGCAGACATGTTACAAAAAAAAACCTGGGAATCCAAACCAACATATTTTCCATCTTACACTAATTTGTTGTGGAGAAAAGACAGAGTTATGTGGGTGTCAGTCTCTCCGAGTAACAAGCAGTAGGACAAGCAGGAGTGGACTCAAGTTGTGCCAGGCTATTAGGAAAAATTTCTTCACTGAAAGTGTTGTCAAGCATTGGAACAGGCTGTCCAGGGAAGTGTCTGAGTCACCATTCCTCGAAAATACTTAAATACTTGTAGATGTGGTGCTTAGGGACAAGTTTTAGAGGTGGACTTTTCAATGTATTAATGGTTGGACTCAGTGATCTTAGAGATACCTTCCAATCTAAAGGCTCATGATTCAAATTCAAACCCTGGGTTATCTATTTTACACAGACATGAAAGACCTGGAGGAGGAAAATTCTTTGCTGATTTTGCACACCACACTAGCTTGAAATACATTTCCCCAAAAATTAACTTGAAAAAAATCAGCAAACATATGATGTGTGTAACTTCTAAACCATTCATTGCTTAATGTACATACACCTTACCTTGAAAATATGTTTTAAATGGTCTTCATCAAATTTTATTTGCATTTTTTCAAGCAGCCTCCTGCAGCCCTCTAAATCAACATTCCCATTCTTGAAATCATTCTGAATTGTATTCCAAAACCACGTATGAGACGTCAGGTTAAGGAAGATTCTGGCCAATTAAATTGCCTTTTAATGGAGGGGATGAGGGGGAAAAGTTTAATTTCATTAAACCTAAGAAGATTGTGCTTCCCTTTCTTCATACTCTAGAACATCCTTGCATTCTGCCCTCTGAGAATGCAGCAGGCCCCAAGGTGTGCAGGAAGAGATTTCTGCTCTGTCCTCAAAGTCCCAGAGAGCAGTGACAGAAGGGCCGAAGGGAGGGTGTGATCAAGGGGTGGTCAGGGTGCAAAAAGGGCTGCAGTGAGAGGAGGGAAACGTGGGGAAGCCGAGGGGATTCAGCAGGCTCAGGGAATGGTGGGGAGTGCCAAGAAACACCAGGGAACGAGTGCTCCCAGCATTGTGCCCACCCAAACATTATCAACCGGCCCTGGCTGACAGGACTGGCTGCCCCAGGCCCTCCAGGGCATCCCCTGTGTGCCCAGGCCTGAGGGGAAAGGGCCATGTCAGGGGCATCCCAATGGCAGCTGTCACAGGGCAGGGAGAGCAGAGGAAGAGGAGAAGGTAGAAGAAGAAAAGGATATCTGTTCTCATCCATGGTGGCTGTGTACCGCCTGCTCCAGGCCCCTCACTGCAGTGGCATAGCCGAGATCTCACTTGGGCTCACAGTGGGCTCCTCATGCCACTGTGACCTGACAGAATGGCATGGAATGTTCACTCCCCCATCCTTCCAGTGTCGCTCCAGTGTTGCTCTGGTGATGTCACAAACTGCAGGCGCCCAGCACAGGCCCCTTCCTGCCCCCGCTCCACCACCCTGCCACCATCCTGTGCCTTTTCCTTCCAGCACAAAGTGTCCCCAGGCCCTGCCCCTGTCTCCCACCCATTGCTCCACCACCCTGCCACCATCCTGTGCCTTTTCCTTCCAGCACAAAGTGTCCCCAGGCCCTGCCCCTGTCTCCCACCCATTGCTCCACCACCCTGCCACCATCCTGTGCCTTTTCCTTCCAGCACAAAGCGTCTCCAGGCCCTGCCCGTCTCCCACCCTTAGGATATCCCACACCCACAGCACGTCTGCTGGCAGGAGCTGTGTGGGGCAGAGCAGGCCTTTTGCAGCCAGCCGTGCCAATGTCCTCCAGGGGAGCTTGGCCAGCTTGGCCGAGGTCTCTCTGTCCCGGTCCGAGGTGACAAGCTGGTGAGGCAGAGGCTGCCAGCACAACATCTTCCCCCAGATAACCAGGAGCACTGTGCTACCAACCCACTGCAGAGACCTGGGGGGAAATCCCTTCTTTGGGCCTTGGAGAACCAGCTGGCTTCACGGCACAGGGTGATGGTGGATGTTGAGAGCTGTGGGATGCCACCCCAAAGTGCTGGGAGGCCACCCAAGCTCCCACTTTCCTGCTGGGAACTTCTCTGTCCTCAAAACCAGCCTGGGCAAGAGCAGCTGTCCATGTCCTGCTTTGAGGCACACCAGTATCAGCCTTCAAATCACTGGGACAGCCCTTGGAAATCAGGCTGGACTTACACCCTGACTCCATTTCCCACTCGTTTTACAGGAATTCTTCCCCAGGCAAACTGCTTCGAAGTTGCCAGCTTCCGTGTAGCTGTCAGCAAGCCTGAGTGAGACTCGAAATGTGACAGACCAAAGGCAGTTTGCCACAGATTTTATGAAACTTGTGAAAGCTGAGGACACCAAGTTTTGTATTGACATTCTGGAAAACATTCAGGTTTTGTCAGAGGATGTATGGGACGAAAATCTGTCGAGGAATTCCCTGTTACTCACACTTTTATGAAGTGGAATAAACTATGGAACAATCAGCATCTGAACACCAAGGTCTCCAGTGCTGAAGTGCCTCAATGCTTACTGAAATACCAGCTTTGATACGATGGCCTAAATAAAAAATGGGGAAAAAAGACAAAATGGAGTTGTTTAATTGATTTATTTCTGGATCACTCAGGAGAGTACAGAGACTTCCATCAGTCAATCACCACTTTAAAAATAATTCAGGTCTGCGGTGACTGGAAATAATTTGGTTTTTTTTTTCACTTTCTTCATGTACTTTTCAAGTACTTTACCAGGGATGGTCAAGATGTCAAAGGCAGCACAGTGCTCCAGCTGAGATAGCAAGCAAATTCTTACTTTCCTTCGCAGTTTTAACCAAAATTATATTCACTTTTGTAATTTCACACCAAATGAACCATTGATTATAAGGAATCTAGTAAGGAAGATCAGCAAAGACATTGGGACATTATATCTAGATTTTTTTTTTCATTGCTACTGAAACCTTGTAAATTCAGCCTTCAGGCTTTGCTTGTGCATATATCTTTCAATCCCTTATATAGATACATGAACAAAGAGAAGATCAGGACACTGGAGGAATAAATTTCTTATAGCTAGTGCAGAAGATATTTCAGGACTGACCAGGGATGTAGGCTGGGTGTTGCAGCATTAAAGAATAAAGAAATGCTATTCCTCTCTCCCAGTATTTATTACAAAGGTCAAAGGAATGCATGTGATTTTGGTTTACTTTCAAACTATAATAGTGATTATTTCCTAACATTTATCAGAGATTATTACAAATGCCTACCATCCTTGCTGTTTTCTGTAAACATAACTTTTAATTAGAGTTTCAACAGAAACAAAGTTTAATTGCAAGAACTACTGTAAATACTACACCTTAAAAAAAAAGGTGTAAACATTCAAGCATTATTCTTGCACATATTAGATGTTTTCATTGTAAGCATAAGATTTTGCTGTTGTTCATCATAGCTGGTGGGAATTGCAGTGCCACATGGGTCAAACACACCCTTTTGTAAATACTCATTTGTGGCTTTATAGATTCACTGCTGACTGACCATGATTGCTCTCATTGTCTTGGTTTTAAAATGTCATAAAGAACTATGCATTGATATGGTTTCAAGGAGAAAAAACTGTGTAAAAATAGGCATCTTCAGATTACTCTTGTGATGACAAATGAAGATTTTGCATACTTACTGCCCTCTGATTTGGGAGGTTCCTTTCTCTATGTATCTGGATATGATAATAAATATCCCAGAGAAACCAATGCAGTTGAATAGAGAGAAAGATGGAGCACAGAGAGCATTTTCTGTGCTCCCTCCGTTCTTCAAAGAGAGCTGCATTACCTTTGGGTCATTCTCTTTTCACCCCACAGCTGCTACTGAGATCCATCCAACACCAATCCAACCCTTTAGTGCCTATTTCCTGCTGGAGACCATTCAATGAACAAGTAGCTGTCTTTACATGAAATTTGGTTGAAAAAGTGATTATTTCTTTATTGAAAGTAGGAGTAATTTTATTAAAAATGTTACACAATCCAGGGTTGCTATAGTGAAGATGGCTTATTGGGCGTGTAGTTTATGTCTTTATATCTGCAGTACCAGAAAATAGAAGAAATTTTGGCCATAGATGTAAGTGCTCACAGAAACAGATATAACACTAGAAATTCTGGATTGGAAAAAAATCACTTTTTCACAAATATTGAGCATGAACAAATAATAAGGAACAACAAAGAATGATGAAAAAGATGGAACAGTTAAATGACTTTCAGTTTCAAGATTTATTCCACCAGATCAATCCCTTATGAGATATGATTTTGCAATACATTGTTTTGTTCTGTAGAATTAAATTCTGTCAACTTTAAAATGCTGTTTCTATATAGAAAAACTGTAGCAAAGAGTGCAATAATAAAAAGCATTTAATATTGTAGTATCAGTCTATCAGCCTACCTTTATGAACTTCTCATTTTCTTTCAATTTCCTTTCTCTAGAAAAGAGGGGATCTATGAAACCAGAATTTGTAACAAAAGCTGCTCAGAAGGATGAAATTTCAGCAGAATAAATGTTCTGATGTCACTGAAAATGCCTACTCATTTTTAGCAATGCTATGAAATTAATTTGAAGAAGGTAATTACAAAACAGGCTTTGCCAATTTTCCCTCTACATTCTCCAGGATGGGCTTTGATTTATTTTATTTCATTTTATTTTATTTTATTTTATTTATTTTATTTATTTTTTTTTTATTTTTGGAACTTGGAAATTTGAGAAAGAATAAAGGTTATGAGAAGAAACTAAAGGTGTACAACTCCATGGAAAACTTCACTGAACTTTTATTTATACATTTTTATGGCTCTGAATGTCTTTGAGACTTAGTTGCAACTGCTCCCTTTTTTGTCTGTAAGTGATTTTTTGTTGCATAGGGAATATGCCAACTTTCATTATTTTTATTCCTGAAATTGCCTCCTGTTCTCTCTAATGCTTTGAAAACCATTCACATTCTTATAGCTGCTTGTGAATCCCTCTCTTTTATTTTTTTTTTCAGTTCCCTGTATTTTAAAATTTAATGAAGGATTGACATGTATAATATATGCATATTTATATACACAACAAAAACAAAAATTCAAGTTTTCCACTGCAGTAAGGAGTTCAGAACACCTTTTTTTCAGAACACAAATTTCAATTCTTCAAGAATGTCTCGGGCCCTTCTCTAGTTAGGATGTGATTAAAAATGTATTTTTGTACTCTCTACAGGGGAGGCATTGGAGATGGATTCATATTCTGAAATTCCATTCCAAGCATCATAAACTCAGCAGTGCTGGTATCCAGGCTGCCTGGAAAAATTATATTATGGCAGCTGCATGTACACACTGTGTTATTTCTAATTCATTCGAGTTCCCTTCCTCAGGATAAATGGCAATTACAGCGGCTCTCTGGCTGTCAGTAGTACATGACACCACTGTCATTGTGTCTGCTGAGCAGTTATTTTAGTCTCTGTTCGCTCCAGAGGTTACACATTTGGTTTCTTCAGAAAAATACACCCAGTGTGGCTTATTCATTAGAACAGCCTCATGCTGCCTCCTGTGCTGAGCCACAGAGCAAAGGCTGAGCAGAGGGAGTTGCATTTCTTGCTGCCACCGCCCTGGCTGTAAGAGCTCTGGGGCACATGTGGGGAGGAGAGGACAAGAGCAGGACAGGGAGTGCCCAGGTGCCAGCTGAGGATGAAAGGGACAGGCGGGAACCCTCCTGCTACCCAGGGGAACAGTCCTGGTACTCCCTGAAAAGCCTCCTGTGGCAGTGCATGACCCTGGCGCGTGGTGGCTCTTCTTACGTTCTCATCATCCTTTCCCACTGCCTCTGCTTCTCAGAAGATGTGTTTCTATTTAAAGAATTAATTACCACTCTATTGTCTTGTCTTGTGTTGTTATGTCACCCTGCAGCAGGTTCAGGGCTGCTGTGTCAGTGACAGATCCCAAGGTGCAGGATGGAGAGCAGCACTTCTCTGTCTCAGGTCTCTGTTTTAACAGGGAGCAGGGAGAGCAGAGCCCAGCTCATGAGACATCCTTGTTGTGTTGTAAGCCTTGCAGGATTGAGTTCTTACTTTTTTGGGTAAATTGTGGTTGTAATACAGCTTTGGTCTAGTTAAATGTAGCCCTATTTGCCTGAATAAAACCAGGCAACTTCACACGGGCAGTGTCTGGGCTGTCCTCGCTGACCAGGTGGTGCAAAATGGCTCAAGCCCAGCTCCTCATCCCCTGCTCAGGTGAAACACCACAAAATAAGGAGGTCAGATGGATATTGAGGAGAGGTTTTGCTCACCATTACCTGATTTACAGTGGTAAAAGGCATCTTTTCCCTGCTGTGATTCCCTGCTGTCTCTGCAGGGCAGGTAAACCACATTACCAGCTTCAAGGACACACCTTTCTGGCACTGAAGACAGCTGCCTCAGTGCCTCCAGCAGAAAGATGGAGCAGGATTTGCTTAGTCATTTCTTCCACGTTATGAGACTGATTCTTCTTGCTTGGAAAATGAAAAATAGCTTTTTTTCAGTGGGAATTGTATCAGACTCCTAAAGTGCATCTTAGTAGAAAAATCTATGAAAGCAATGGGTTGCATGAAAACCAACTTGGAATACATAAAGTAGAGAAAGAGGAAGAGGGAATTTATATGTGATGTTGTTTCTCTAACTTGTTTTGGAGCTGGTCAGGAAACTTGCTCTTTTTTCCCTTTGTTATTTTTCCCTTTCTCTTGGAAACTGGAGGAAAAAAAAAATAAAATCCAGTGTTTTTGACCAGACAGAACTGCAACAATAGTGAATAGTGTCATCAGTGACTGCCAAAAAAAAAACACCCCAATTATTTGTCACTCAAGCATTAATTTGCCACTGAATTTCAGACTGATGGCAATTAGTAAACAGAAAATCTCACTGGCAGTTAACAAACAGGAAGGAAAATGAGCACTGCATGTCAGACCACTTTCTTCCATCACACTCCTTATCTGTGTTTTTTAATTTCATCCCTGATTTAAGCATGGAGCAGGTTTTAATATGTTAGCTAACATGTATTTCAATATTTTACAGATCTGCTTCCTCTAAGTTGTTAACTAAAAAAAATCAAGCTGTCTGGCCTTTTTTAGGTCCTCAGTCAGCTGGTCACAATCCTGGAGTACAATTGGTCATATCCTATGAGAACAGCCGTCTGACAATAATGCTGAAACACATGAGGAACCTTGTGAGTATTTTTATCAGAATGTGTAACCTGTAAGTCCTTGCATTTGCAGAGTACTGTGAAAACATTAATCTTCAAACAGCCTTTCTGGGAGAACTAATTTCAACTCAAAGTAGTGATAGTGCTGCTCTGTCATGATTTAACAATTGGTTTTTCCCTTTGAGCTCACTCAGTATGGTTACAGGTGTGAGACAGATACAGAAACTGGGTTTCCTTAATGGCTGGTAATGGCCTTTTCCAAGAAAACCAATTTTGATACTGTTTTGGCCCTCTCAGCAGACACATTTTGATAGCAGTCAGACATAAGGCATGGTGCAGCAGCATGACTTTTTGCAGCACCTCAGCCTGGAGCTCTGGGTTGATTATCCAGACATTGCTTTCTAGTCCAGCCTGTCTATGAAGAGGGAAGAGCTCAGCAGAGGGAGCAGTGGTGAATTTTAAGGAGCAATGTCATTTGGAGGTGTGATGCTCAGCTTTGTAACACTGTCAGGAGGCTGAGAGGTAAATGTTGAGTGCTCCTGGAGCCAGGCTACGGGAGGGGAAGCTGGCAGTGCTCCTGCAGCACAGAATTCCTGCAGGTGGAATTGGCTGCTGAGGGTGACTTCAGAGATGGAGCTGGGGCTGTGTGTGAAGTGTGATCTCTCGGTGCAGGAGCGTGTCAGCTGCTCCATAATGAATTCCCTGCCTAGATGTGCTCTCGAATTCCCATGGCTCACGTCTCCAGCAATATCTGTGGCAAGAGAGCCTTTACTTGTCTAGCCTGGGGATTAGAGCAGTTATGAGCTATTGTGGGTTCTCAGTGCATACTCTATTCCACCTCCATCCCAAACTGGATTACAATCCTTTTCCTAAATGGGGCCAGATTGAGGGGCTTATGTGGGCACCAGCCAGAAATAAAATGAGGCTGATGGTTTAATTAGTGGGATGAAGCACATGAGGCTTACATAGCTCTGACTGTTTTCTGCTGGCCACTCTGGCTTCTCATTTGCAATTCAAGCATCTCCATTCTGGTCTGTAACATTCAATACTTCTCTGTCCTGAGGCTTGTTTTCTGTGTCCTGTGTGTCACTTTGACAGGTGAGATCAGCCTCTGCTGACAGGCCCAATTTATACAAACTTTACCTTCAGGATGTAGCATAAGACCCTCTTTATTTTTTGTGTTGAGCTTTCTAAATCTAAGTGACTTTGATAAACTTCTGATAAAGTTCTAATTGGTGAGAGGGGCATATCAAAGTGATTGCCATGCTGATGATATCATTGAGATTTCAAGCAGGTGGTGTGGAGATGCACACAATTTGCAGGTGTTGGAATTAGTCTTTGTTTCTCCTTGTTTCCATCTTTGTAAATGTGTAGGTTCCTAACTGTGTTCTTAGGAAGTTCTGGTCATTTAATTAAATGAAAGTAAATTACAGCATAGATAGCTGTGTAGTGCAAACATAAAATCCAGGGTTCAGTTCACTTCATTATGGAAAGGGTGCTGTGGATAGACAGGGAAAGCCGATCGGAAGATCTCGCGTTGTACGCGAAGATAGGGCCCCTCCTTCTACAATGTTCTATAACCCATAATACTACGGTGATTACGTCATCATATCCCGGTGATATAAAAACCTAGCTCACCGGAAATAACGGCTTTTTCACCGTCCACCAGATTGGTGTTAGCGCGTGATTTGCCAGACAGGCCTGTAAGTTCAGCCGTCGTGTCACCCACGAACCGGGTCGCTACGCCTCACCCCGAGGCGACAAGTGCTGCCGAAACCCGGGACCGCTCCCCGATACACGCGGGTTCGAGCGGCCGGAGTTCAGGAGTCTCGCCGGACGCTGAGTGACGGCTGGAGCGGCAGGACCGACTCCAGCGGGGAGGACGCTCCCGTACCGCCGAGATGCAGTCGATCAGCAAGGTAGATTCGCAGCTGCATAAGCAGAGCGGTATAGACTGCAAAAAATCCAGGAATTTTGAATGCGTGGTTGTCAGATTGTTAGAATCGTGTTACCGATGATCCCGTAGATATTATTCTCCCAGATTGCTGGGATAGGTGTTCCGAGGCGCTCACAAATGACGTCTTGCGCATTAAGTCCAGCAAGTGCCTTAAAAGCTGGGTGAGAGTTACGCAAGCGCTGAGAAAAGCGCTTCACGAGCAGAAAGTTTGCAAGGCAGCTCAAAGCTGTTTAAGGGTTACACCACGGGTGGGGGTAGGAGCTGCCACTCAGACCACGTGTATTGATTACCCCACCGATTTTAACGAGCCATCTAATGATGACGGCCGACCCAAGTCGCCGTCCCGCCTGCCCGGTCCTAATGCAGGTTTGGCCGCGGAACACACTTTGCCGCCGGGGCGTACCGATGCCACGGAGCCACGGGGCGCACCCGACACCGCGGGCCCTGGAGATGTCGGGGAAAGGCCCCCGCCATATGCGCCGCGAAATGGCGCCGGGGACACGAGCAAGGGGCGGAGCGAAGGGTGCCTAACACACGCGGACATACGCGATCGGGAGTCTAAGGGGAGGCGGGCGGACAGCGCCGAGAGTGAAGGGGAGGAGAGCTCACGGTCCAACCGGAGAGCATGCTCTAGAGTGTCTCTAGTAAGGAAAAGAGCCCGCTGGAAGGAAGGCGGAGAAAGGGAGGGGACAAACCCGTCCCTGGAAAAGGGAGAGGGCGAAGCCCAACAAAAAGGCACCGCAGCCTGGAAACCTCGAGTCAGTCAACTTGCGGCACTGATCCAGACACCGGTCAGAGCAAGCGGTCAAATGACGAGCCCACAGCGCAGGCTTGCAACCGCAGTAAACTAAGCCCTTGTATTTACACCCAAGGCTTTGGCTCCTCTGCTGACTCTGTTGGGAGATCCACGTCCCTTGTAGAGGGAATTCCCTGAAGGGAATTTGCCCATTCACGTGGGGTGTCCTAGAGAAAAAACCTTTGGATCCGTCACATCCACACGTGCCAGATTTGCTGCTGATGCACAACTCTCACCCCTGGATCAGCTTCAGAGTGTCCTCTCCCTCACTGCTGCAACATTTCAGTCATGTGTGAAAAAAGCCAGTCCTGACTGAGGGAAACTCTACCAAAATTTCTGCAAAGACAAACAACGGAGAACAGCCCTATGGATTTTGTGACTGGAAAGGACCATTAATCTGATCTAACCCTCTGCAAAGTAAAAGCTGTATTTTTTCACTAAGGCAATACTTGCAGCCAAGGAAACTGTTTGAACACAGAGATGTTAAGACTGGTTGGTAATGTTTGCCTACAGTTTAAGGCTGTGGGTGCACAATGAAGACAAGTTCTGTTAAACAGATATTTAGAAGATACTAAAAATGTTTCAGTCTCAAGATTTCCCTCAGCAATTCATAGGTTCATTTGAATCCTGAGATTCTGTAAGTCAGATGGCTCACTGCTTCTGCTTATGATTTGAATGGCATCACCACGATTGCTGAGGAAAATAACTTTAAATTCCATTTTCAAATATAGAAAAGCCATGATGCCAATAAAATGCAATTTTCCAAGCGTGTATTACATAACTTGAAGTCAGCTTATTGGGGCACTGCTCGCTCCTCTCAAATACAAACAGTGCAACACTGGGCACTTTATGCATAGGGTTTACAGTCAATATTGCCTTAATAAAGTGAGGCTGGGCTAGAAGGAAACATTTGTGTAGGGGTGAAAACCCTGGAGGCCTGGAGATTTTGCCTCTGGAGTCATGGAGGATGTGGCAGGTGGAGGGGTGAGACAGGGCAGGTTTATTTTTTAAAGACAATAGCACAGTACCTGGCAAAGTGCACTGAATGGTCTTAGGAGGAATATAAAGGAGCCCCAGAGGAGGTTTTTTTTTGCCTCTGAAAGAATTTGTTAGCTTAGAACAAGAATAGTCCGACTGTGGCAGCACAATACCCAGAAAAGCAGCAGTAGGCAGGAACAGAACACAGGGGGAATGCTGCTCTACTGTAAAAATGTAGGCTTGTGCAGATGTGGAGATGAATTTCTGAACACTGAAATACATGTAGGTTTTGAACTTGAACAAGTCCAGTTCTGTTCACCTTCATTAACCAACACAGAGAGTGGGAGCTATCCAGAGCCCACCAGGTCTCACACAGGGCTGGCTATGGGCTGGTTTAGCTCCTCACAGGCAGAAACAGCCAGGCTTCCTACTGCTGGGCTTGCTCACTCCTCAAAAAATACCAGAGACAAGAGAAACAGCCATTGCTGACATCCAGAGAGAGGTTTCTAGCATATTTCCTTGCCTGCTTCACGGAGAAGAAAAGGGAACAGTGGCTCAGCATTGGCTCAGGAGGAAGCCTGTTTTTGCCACTGACTTCATTGCCATGACTTCAGGCATGCCCTGTTTTCCTAGATAAGCAGCTAAACTTTCAATCCTCACTGATAAACATTTTTGCCCATTACTTCTTGTGGACAGAGTAACTCCTCAGGGGTAGAGGGGGGGAGAAACAAAGCCAAGTTATCCTGAACGTCATGCCAGTAAATGTAAAATATTACTAGAATTCAGGAAAGCGTGCGTGGGCGATGAATTCAGAACCAATTTTACAGGGGGAAAATTTGCTGCAAGAAAAATAAACTCCTACAGTTCTGTGCAAAAGTACTTCCAGCTTTCCTTTTATAAAAGCTCTGAAGCTGTCATGTACCACTCCTGGTGATTAATGATTCTGGGATAGCTGATATGTGGGTGACAAATGAGTAATCAGCTTTAGGCTTACACAGACATCCAGCCTCTTTCCATTTCGTGTCCTATGCCGTGAGAGTACAAATTGCTTTCAAAAATGTTTGTGAGATGCGATGGTTTAAATGTGCTGGGACGAAAGGTGGAAGCCAATCTTTCCCCAATCCAAAGGGATGAAGTCTAAGCCTGCAGCACAGGGCTATAGGGATGTTCCCACCTACAGTACAGGTGGATTCTCTGCTGCCTTTTCTGGGATTTCTTTCAGCTTGAGCTGGGAAAGGGTTGGAGATCGTTGTTCAGTCTTAGCTGGTTCCCATCGTTCCTCTCATGGGCTCCCTAACTTTTACACTTTATGATTATCCTGATATAGATTTAAATGGAAAATATAGAATACCTGCCAACAACGCAGTGCCTGCCAGTGAAATAAAAAGCCACATTATCCTTTCAGAATATTATGAATGTGTACTGCTTTCCTTACTGCAGCCAACAGGGATGGGAATGGAGGTGTACAGGTAGGCAAGGCAGGGATGGAAAACAAGTGGGAAAAATATCACTTTGAGCTGAACAAAGTTATCCAGAGAGTATCAGTAACAGAATTAAATCAGCAGCTTGGCTGACAGAGGGGAGGTAACATTCAGGTGAAGTTCTCCTTAGTCTGGCACAGGAAAACAAAACAAAAAGCCATAGGAAAAAAGCTCTCATACTAACTATAGCTTATAAAGCATTTGTATTTAATTTTATATTCATAGAAAATTCTTTTGAAGTGAAAGGAAATTAGCTCTGATAAGCTATGTTCTCCTTGAGACTCAAAATTAGCTGAACACCTCTAAACAAAGGGTACTACAACTCAGCAGTAGTTTAAATTGGAAAGAGATGAGGTCTGTTCTTGTGGCACAGGGATTACTGTTGGATTCAAACATACTTGTTTTGAAAGGTGTTTGACAAATATGTTGTACAGAAAGTTCTGTAAGAAAAATAAAAAAAAAAGTAAGAAAAATGTTTCTGATGTTTCCTCCATTTTTCCTTTATTCTCCATTCTCCTTTATTTATAACTCAGAAACCCTAGGAGAGGATTCGTTTGCCCAAAACTTGGGGGTTTTTTGCCTGCTATGTCTGTTGTCTTAATAAAACAGTTTACTTCAAATTCCACCTACTCATGATTTTAAAAGAGATTTTTTGCCACGTTAATCCAAGCCTTGTTTTTGCACTATTACAGTCAAACTGCCACTATCACTCCTTGTTCCTGCTAGGAAGTGTCTAGCAAAGTACAACTCTTTCCATTGCAAGTCTTGCCTCAAGAAATCCTATGGTTAAACAGGCTCTTCACAAGAAGAGAAATTCAGCTCTTGTGCCAATCAAAAGAGAAACCGACATAAACTCATCATATGAGCTTTTTTGATTGTTTGGTGGCATAACAGTGCCTCTGCAGATGGAAAACTGGGACAATAGTGGGATTTGGAGCAGCCTGTTTGCCTTTCCTCAGCAAGGGAGGAGGAAGGAGGGAAATGTCACCTCTAAAGTGGGGGAGAAAAGAAACAATAATCAGAACTACAATGTCTACTTGGAATTCAGGTGGCTGCACATCAAGTTACCTCTAACAGTCTGACTGCTGATTGCTACTATTCATGAAAAGGGGCTTTATTTTAGTTCTGAAATAATCCAGAGCAACAGCTCCCCCGTCGAGTTTTCCCGTCTGAATCTCTAAAATGTTCTCTTTTTTAATTTTCTCTCTTGACCCTCTCCTCCCACTCACCTCTTTGAACACAGATTTAAATACATTCAAAGAGATAGTGAGGAAGTAGTTTTCAGTCCATCTCATACAGCCAAAACACTGCTGCAAAGTGCCTCCCTTAAATTTTGGGAGGAATCAGCTGACAGAGGAAGGTTAGTTGGCTGAAGGCAAGGTAACATGAGAAAGAGCAGTTCAAAAGCATAGTGACAGTTTTACCTGACTCCTTTTCAGTTAATCACATCCACTTCTGGACACCCATGTCCTGTTAAACTACATTACCTTTGGAGCCTGTCACCTCAGCCTGGTTCCTTCCTTTGTCTGAAACAACTAAAATCAGTTGACCTTCAAGTTACAGTGATGTTTACCTATTCATTGAGAAGTGGAGATCTAGATTGCACTTAGGATCCTGGTTCCTTGGACTGGGACTTAGGGCTGCATTTCATTCTCCCTCCTGATTTTTAAGAGATGCTCTGTTTACTGTTACTTGTAATCCTCAATGAAGTTTTAGTACAGTCCTAAATCAACAGAGGTGGGTTTTCAAGTGGACAGTGTAAATTATAAATCCTGCATTAACAATGTGGCCACATTGGAAAATACCCTTTAGTTCCATTGCCCTTTAATGGCTCTCTTATGTTGGCTATTGAATCCCATCTATCTAAATCCCATGGGAATTTTAAATCAGATGTGCTTTGGGGAACTTAGCAATAGCAATATTAATCACTCCCATAGTGCTGACAATATGTAATGGTTTGAGTGGGGCATCCTTTGATGCTGTATGATGTTAATGGTAGCAAGAATCAGCTTTGCAGTAGACCACATCATTTGCCTTGAAGGATCACTTCAGATAACAAAAACCAGAGGTTTGTTGTGCAAGAACTGGTTGTTCACACACACAAGCACTGTTTTCCTTCCCAACAGAGAAATTATTTATTGCTAGGAGACAGCAGTTTCTTCTATCCCAGGGATATGATGTTGGTAATGCTGTAGAAAGCCCCACATTTCCAGACACATACTGTGAATAATCAAAATCTGAGAAATTTCTTCATCCTGAGCCAGGTGTAAAACTACAACAGGAGATAGAAATGCAAGTGCCTGTATAATCCTTTGGGTTCATTGGCTCCAAATGTTTTAAGTTCTCTTCTTTTTGCCTGTATTCTCATTTGCATCATGTCACTGCATTGCTTGGCTGCTGACAGGCAAACTTCCTGTCTAAAATGCTGATTATATGATCAAAATTATTGATATTTTGATACACTCCATTTTGTGCTTTCTGACTGTATACTGTGTAACCAACACAAGGGTTTGTATTTAATTATAAGCCAAGCATTAAATGGCACGTGCTTGCTCCGTAGTTTTTAATTTTTATGTTTCTTGTGTGTTCTTTTGAAGCCTCAAGTAATAGAATGTGTTTCCTGAGTAATTGTAATCTGCTTTAGGAATGACTTTACAGCTCCTCAGAAGTTATCAGAAAATTCTCCACCCACCAGCACTGGCTGGTGTTGATGACTGAGCCTGGTTAATAGATTGTCTCTGATCTCGAGTTGCTGCTGTATAAGATGGAATATCTGGAATATCATTCAGTAACCTGAACTGGAAAATTAGAGATTGCAGCTGTGTGATGGGCGAGATCAGAAAGGCTGCTGTAAGAATCCTGTTCTGCCCATATTGCTGCAGGAAATGCTCCTGGCTCTTCTATAGCAATATGTTTTACAAAACACCCTTAGAAACCATCGGTCTCCCCAATATTAGCACAGATACTTGGGGGTTAAAATCAGTAGGAGCTTGCCATCTAAAATCCAGTTCCTATGCCTTGCTCTGGAAAGTGGAAAGGCCAGACTTTGTATCAGATTAAGATGAGTTAGAGTAGATTGAGGCTTAAGGATTTTTTCCATCAGAATGAAAATATTAAAGACAGATAATTGTACCTTGTCTCTGTGTTATTTAATTTTTATTTTCCTGATTCCATTTTAAGCTGAATTCTACTAATGCTTCTTATTCCACTGGCACTCCAGTTTAGCCCAGAGAATACTGAAAATGCAACATGTTTTTATGTCTGCTAAAAACACAGATTTCATTTGGTACTTTTTATTTGTTTTCTTTGCTAGAACATGGACACTCATATTTATGACCTTCTTGTTTTCCAGCACCTCCCAGATGGCTCTGCCCCAAGTGCACACGCTGAATTTTATCTTCTGCCAGATCCTTATGAGGTCAGTCGAAGGAAAACAAGAACAGCTCCAAGAGGCTCTGACCCTACTTACAATGAACTTGTGAGTACTGTTCACTTTCCTCCACCCCTTCTTGTTTCATGGAATCATGGAATGGGTCAGGCTGGAAGGGCCCACAGTGGTCATCTGGTGCCACCTCCCAGCTCCAGCAGGGCCATCCCAGAGCACATGGCACAGGATTGTTTCCAGATGGTTCTGGGATATCACCGGTGAGGGATTCTCCACAGCCTCTCTGGGCAATCTGCTCCAGTGCTCAATCACTGCACAAGGAAGTTCTTCCTCCCATTCAGGTGGAGCTTCCTGGGTATCTGTTCCTCCTGTTGCCTCTTGTCCCATTTCTGGGCCTCACGGAGCAGATCCTGGTACATTCCCTGACCTCTTCCTGCAGATGCTGACAGACATGGATGAGGTCCCCTCTCAGCTGTCTCTTTTCCAGGGTGAGCCCAGCTCACTCAGAGTTTTCTCTTGAGAGACATGCCCCAGTCCCCTCACCATCTCCATAGCCCTTCACTGGACTCACTCCAGTGGTTCCCTGCTTTTCTTCATCTGCTGAGCTTGGAACTGAACACAGCACTCCAGATGTGCCTCACTAGGGCTGAGTAAAAAGGCAGGGTCACCTCCCTCAACCTCCTCTCAGTGCTTTTCTTGATGCACCCCAGGATCCCTTTTTGGCCATGAGGGCACACTGCAGGCTCATATTGTCCACCAGAACCCCCAGGTCCTTCTCTGCAGAGCTCCTTCCCAGCAGGTCACCTACAACCCACACAGGTGCAATTTGTTCTATTTGCTTTGCCCTCTCTTGAAACAAAACAACAATACAACATTTTTAGAGCCGTTGCAATGAGGGTGACCAAGAAGAAGGAATGTACCATAAGGAGAACCACAAATGGTGATGACTGTCTGCTTTGCATCTTTCTCAGAAGTGAAACAGTGTCTTTTATGTCTCTCTGTTCAGGAAAACAGTTGGATTTTTCACAGTGCCCTGTCTTACCCCATAACCACAGTTACACGTTAGCCAAATGAGATCAAGCATCATTGCACCATAACCCAGCAGTTCTGAATGAAGTTATGCACAGTAGCATGAAAAGTATTAATTGAATGGATGCTGTTATTCAAATTAACATTTGAAAATTGGCTGTCACTGTCCTAAATGATAACACAAGAATGAATAGCCAGGTTCTTTTCATGTTAAAATGCCATTAGTTCACAGCTATATATGATTCTTTCACACACCACTGAAGTGCTCATGCCTCTGGGGTGAAAGGAAACATTTGTATGGAGAAGCATTTATGGCAGAATGGGAAGTGGTATAAACTGTGTTCGTTTGTAAGGGCAGATGAGATTGAAACAGTAGGTGGGATTGGAGATTATAATTATTACATGTAACAAATCTCCTAAAGATCTCAAAGCAATTTACAAATGCTCTTTCAGCAGGCTATAAAGTAGAAGGTGTGGAAAATATTACCACTCCACCCTGTTCCATAGATAAGATATGATGAAGGTTAGGTTAGTCAGCAGAGTCTCAGTGCTTATCTCTTCGTTTCTCAGTCCTGGAGTTGTAATATTTCTCTTTTCCCACATCTGTTAATTACAAAAGTTGCCTGCTTACACTGATGACTTCCAGCGTTCTGTAAGAAGGCTCCCTGAGTAGTATTGCTGCTCACAGCTGAGACAAATTTCCCTCCCTACAGTACTGCAGTGGAATAACAAGAAACTAGGCTTTATTTTTTCTGTTCTTTCCTTCTTTTTTCGCTATCAGAGTGGAATAAATCTAATTAATCTGTCTAAAGAAATTCCTTTACATTTGAAAGATATTTAAAGCAAACGAACATAATATATCATTACATTCATTGTAAGGTATCCAAAATGGACAACAGATAAGAGCCAGCCAGCAACACTGGAAGACAATTATCTTTCAAATTGCTCTTAGAAACCTTTGAATGCAAGGAAATCCAAAATCCCGTCTGCAGTTAGTCACTAGTCACTGGGAGGAGATTTAATTGTGGTTCACGAGTATTCCGCTGCTGTTAAAAGAAATCCCGTGAAAGCTTTAATGTCCTTAATCAAAACGGAGAGCCTTCTTCCCAGATGCTCAATCTTTTTCACTGGGAAGTGCTAATCACAGTGGGGACATATGGTTCCACTGAACTTGGCCCCTTCCAACCCGATGCCTGTGCTTTAGCAGCTCTGCTCCTCCATATGTGATGTCATTCTGGATGCATTTTTTTGTCCAAGGCTGGTAGACTGAGGCAGAAGCTGCCCCAGGGAAGCAAAACTACTAAAAATATAAGTCAGCTGTCTCTTAAGTTAGTTGCTGTCCAAAACACTGTGTACAGAAATGTAGTAGCCTTTTTTATGAGTTCATAAGTTTTTACTAAAGCCAAATGGCTGGAAGGAAGCTGTATATTAATTTCCTTCTTTGTTCCAGACTGAGAAAAATCTGAAATGTGCTTCTCTTGGGTATTTTTGATTCTAGTTTTGTACTTCTATTGCTTATGACTGCCTACAGCAAATTATCAACCTTGCAAAACTGCTTTTTATGTTTGATTTTTACTCGGGTGTGAGAGTGAAGATGTGAAAGTCCAGGAGGGCTGACAATAAAATGAGTTACAGCAAATGTTGTGGAGCTGCTTTTAGCAAACAAATCCTTCTTTTCTCTTGTGCCTGTGTTTGGATTTTGGAATTTGTGGCACTCATAGCAGTTAATGTTATATTGCATTAAGAAATGGTGGTAGAGAAGAGGAGAAGGAACACAGAAAAGTGGAATGCAGTGTAAAGAGAAAAGGAAGGCAGAGCAGCCCCAGCCAGTCTGATGAAAGGGGAGGAGGGGAACTGCACCAGGAGCCACGGCTGCTCCCTCCAGCACCATGCATCAAAACTGCCTTGGATTAATTACCAAATCTAGGAACTGTGCCATGGCTACCTATGGAGAAGCAACTGTCCCTCATTTGTGATTAAAATGTCATTAGACTCCTGTAGGTCAACAGTGTTTCTCTTTTTGCAGCCAGCAATAGTTGAATTCCAGCCCTAACTGTCCCACTGATTTGCTGCATGGCCACATATAACTCACCTCCATCGGATCTGTCTGTGTAAAAGGCAGGCAAATATTCTCACAGCACAATCATTTCAGGATTTAACTGTTCCCAAATTCTGGAACGTGTCATTTGTTTTATCCACACCCTTATTCAGCTTTCTCCAGACCTTTCTTCTGTCCCTACATCCTGATAATAATCCTTACTCCAGCTGAATTTGCAATACCATTTTAGAAACAGTTTACTGGGAGAATTTGAAAACCACCTACCCTGCACTGCAAAAGTCTGTCATTGCTCAAAGATGAAAGCCTATTTTTGGCCAAAGATTGAAAGTTGCTCATTACCCCAGTTCAGTTTCTTAACATTTACAGCTGATATGTGTAGGTTTTGGTGATTTAAAGCAACAGCTAGTACCTTTAATACATTGGCAAAGAAACAAGGCAGCTTTCTTTGATAGCATTAGCATCACCTCAGCATCAGATCACAGACTTATTCTAAATTATATTCTGCTTACTGTGCCTGTCCTTGCTTTTCAGATTTTCTTCATCATCTCACTTTTATTTTGGTGAGGAAAAGAGAAGCTGTGGAATCTGTAATTCATGGACAGTCTGGCAAATTAGACACAGTAAACACGAAAACCAAAAAGCACCAGGTGCAAATTTCATGACAGCCATCCCAATCTATTATTTCCAAAGGCTTCTAAATGGAAAAGGGAATTTTAACCCCCTGGTAAGACCTTTCTTGGTGTCCTGTTGGTGCTTTCTGTGAGGGTCACCTGATGTCCTGTCCATTCCATGAATGCAATTGCAAGTGGAAATACAGAGAGGGTTTATCAGTCCAGCCCACAGAGGTCCAAGCCAGAGGGGCTCAGTCTGCCTCTCCTTTCCCTCAGCAGTGCCATAGGTAACAGCCTGCATTCAGATTCCATGGAAAATCCAAGCAGGCAAATGACTTTAAGGCAGTTTCAGTTTTCCATTCTCCTGAAGTGAGAGAATGTCGCCACGTTTGCTTTTTAAATGGCATAGAGAGATTAAAATTTAAAGCATTTTTCCACTGCAAGTGAAATAGCAAAAACATTTCCAGCCATACAAATTTTAGATTAAATGAGCTTCTCTTAAGCAAACTTACCTTTCAGGCCCGCTCTGAGAGCATTTTCCTTCATATTTTTATCAGCCCACATGCAGTTTGCTCAACAGTTTTTGATTAATGCAGGGACTGAAGCATGGGAATTTGTTCTAAGTGCAATTTATTCTTGTTAGGCTATTGCTCCAGATTATTTGGGGTTTTTTTAAAATTCAGAAACTACACCATTATAATTTCATACTTTATCCCTGTGTGTTCTCACAATATTAAGGTAATTTAAAAGCTATTTTAAATCTATAGACATTAATAATTGTTTAAGACATGCTAAACTACCATCTCATTTATTTGGAGAAGTATCAACAGCACATCTGGAGTATCAGATATATCTAAATTTAGTAACTTCCATTTGCTCAACTGGGTCCAATCTTTCCCAGTTTTCACAGGGAAAATTATGAATACTGTTTTGTTTTTTTCCTCAAGCATTGTTCAAGACAGGTTTCAAATTTATTTTAAAATGGTAATCAGATTTCACGAGCTTAAGCTCGTGATTCTAAGGTAGAATCTCTTTATATAAACTAGATAAGGTCAAATGTATTTCTGAGGTAAATTCACTAAGTTAAGTGAATTTGGCTCATGGTTAATAGCTTACTATTCTGGATGGAAGTTTAAAGCAATTATCACAAAGTTGGATTAATCATCATCCTATTTGAAGTGCTTTGCCTGTCAAATAGATTAACAAACTTGTATTTTTTTTTTCTATTTCACTAGATATTATTGCAGATTGTATATGACAGAGTCCCAGAGCTCCAAGGCCGTGTACTGAAGCTTGTTGTGAAAAGCAAAGGAACATTTGTGGGAGCTGTTAACATTCAGCTGAGCAGTGTCCAGTTCAATGAAGAAAAGTGGTACTCCCTGGGAAACAGTGTAATTTAAATGCTCTCCGAGATGATTCAATTATTTGCCCACTCACTAATGTTTCTTTATCCCATTTCCCACGGTACATTTTGTCTCAGTTGCCCTTGAGAATAGGCAGTCATCTGCTGAGCACATATCCTAACATTTCATAATGCTGTTGTCTTAAATGTGCTACCATGTTCCTGCCACAGATTCCTGACAGCGTGAGTTTAAGGAATCACGTGCTAAGGACTTGTAGCAATATGCAGAAGTTCTTATGACAGCAATGAAGGGCTTGGTTTTGTTAATATTAAATAGTACAGTAAAAATACTAAATTCTCAGTGTGTGGGGCCGCATTCTTTGCCCATTAATTCCACTGATGGTGTTGAAACAATGCTGGTAATGATGTAATTTATCATCATTGCATGTGATGAGTTCACCAGAGGACCATGGGATGGTTCCCTGACAATACATTTCCCTACAGATGTCCAGCAAATTTCACATTAAATCTTATCCAATCAATACTTTGGGTTTTTTAAAGAATGTTAGAAGTTTTGATACAATGTAACATTTAATCCAGGACATTAATTTGTCAACAATATGTATCATTGTTTCTTTTATTCTGACATCCAAGAGGCAGATATAACTGGTCGTTTGTGTGAAGAGAGGAGGGAGAAGCTGATGTTCATGAATAAAGAGAATATATTGAGTGTGAGCTTTCAGGGGGGATTTATTTAAGCTCATGATGCCACAGATATTTGTTCAGCAGTCTTCCCACATTGCACTCCTATGCTGCATAAGGGGTTCAAGTCAATACATGCATTGAATAGACTTAGAGCTATAAATATATATTTATATATTAAATAATTAACATGAGTGGTTCCTTTAAGTTCACAGATGCTAATTATGATCATTTTCATGACCCTCCTCTAGACTCTCTCCAAAAGATCAACCTCTTTCTTGTGTTGGAGGCCCCAAAGCTAAATGCAAGTTCCCAAGTGGGACCTCCTGAGAGCAGACTAGGAGGGTAAAATCACCTCCCTCAACGCTGATTTTGATAGCAGATGTGGGCTATGTTTCCACTTTTTCCATCAGTGGGAACTTCCCCAACCTGCCCTGACTTCCCAAGTGAGGGATCGCGGCTCAGGCCAGTTTCCTCAGGACCTGTGGATGTTTCTCATCACGTCCCATGGACCTGTGCACCTCAAGGCTCCTTAGGTTTTCTCAGACCCAGTCTTCTCCTACAGAAAAACAGCAGTAGGGCCAAGGACAGCAGCCCTTATTTGGGATACCCCCTCCATAATATTCCCTCTGGCTTCACAAAATCATTGTGAATGTGCCTCTCTGGGAATCAGGCCACTGGGGCTGTTGCAAAGCCACAGATGTTATTTTATTGGAGCAGGGGGCAATCCTCCAGAATTTTGCAGAACATCACCGAATATGAAACATGAATAAAGAGTGATGCAGGTTCCAGCTTGGTGCCTTCTTTGGATATCAACGGAATGTTACGGTAACCTGTAAATATAATGACACCTTTATTAGTGTATTAACCACAAGCACAAATATTATGATGGAGTGTTTTTATGATCACCAATGCAAACAAGGCATAATTTATGATACTGTAAGTAGCTCTTTAAAATAAAATGAAATTATACTAGAACTGAATATCATTTGTGCTGGTTTTTCTCATTTATATATATATATAGTATTTCAATTCTGGTATCTTTGGTGTCAGAGTGAAAAAGCCCAGTGTTTTGCAGGATGTGATATTTTTTCAAATGGAAGACTTTCAGCCCAGTGATATTTAAACATGGGCAAACTTACATTGTAACATCCCAGGTTATGTGCTGCACACATTGTTTTGAGAGCAAATGAAAGAACTTGTGAATCAGCAATGATAGCACCTACAGAACGGTGCTGCAGCAGCCATGCACTGTGCAGCTGAGGCAGAAAAAAGTGAAGTGTAAGACTTTCTACCATGACTTCTTAAAAAGTTAATTTCATATGAGTAATTCACTTTATCAGAGATAGGTCATGCCATCATGAAGCTATGTGTTCATCTGGTTATTGAAGCATTTGGAAAAGCCATAGTTCTCAATTTCAAACATAATTCACTTACCTGCTTAGAAAACAAAACAACTTTTTCTTAAAAATCCCGGCCTGTACTGCTTTATATGACTAAATGTCCCTTATTTAATAACAAGTGACAATGTCACTTATGGTTAAAAAAAATTCTGTGTTTTTTCTATGTATATATGTAAATAATTCCAGCTATTTAAGTAAGTCTGTTTTGTAGAAGTATCCATGTTCTGAACTGCAGTTTTCAAAATCCCTCTTTAGGTGTGTGTGGATGCCTGTGGAGTCTTTGGGAGCCACATTTACCTGGGTTTGGAATTTCTTGCTTCTTTCATACAGAATCATAGAATTGTTTAGATTGGAAAAGAGCTCTAAGATCATCAAGTCCAGCCTTTGACTGAACACCTCCTTGTGAACCAGGGCATGGCACTGAGTGCCACATCCAATTGTTTCTTGAACACCTTCAGAGATGGTGGTTCCACCTCCTGTCTGAGCAGCTCTTTCTAATAATGGACAACCCTACCAGTGACAAAATTCTCCCTGATGTCCAACTGAACCTTCCCTGGCACAGCTTGAGCCATTTCCCCTTGTTCTGTCACACTACACATAAGTTCCTCTGGTATTTAAGGTTCAGATTCTAGGCAGCAAATATTAAAGCTGGTTGTAGGCAATTTACATTTGAGATCAGTTTTTAAGGCATGCACACAATATGTGGAAGGCTTGGTTGATTTCTTATCCGAAGATACACTTCAAAGACTAAGACTAATTTCTGAAGACTTGTGTTCTAGCCCCTAACAACAGAAGATTCTACAAAGTTTCCTGAGAGAAGTAAAACTTCTTTTTTGTTATTGAAATTGCCCCAATTTGCATTAAATGATTAACTACTCTTGGATCCCATGATAATAGAGTTAAAAATTGAGTTCCTGTCCTGTATTAGTATTCACCATGGCAGATTCATTGGCACAGGGACTGTAAGAGAGGACTCCCCCCTCCTATTTGCCTTTAACCACCCAGGTAGAGAATTTTTCTCAATTTCAGCCCCTCTGAGTATAGCTACAGAATCACTACATGGAAAATCAAATTCTGCTGCAGCTGGACAGCGAGCATTCCTCCCCAGTGGAGTCTACAGGTAGTTGGGAGTCTGCTGCTGGGGAAAGGAAGGCAGTGTGGATATAGATTTGAATCCTTTCAAAAGAAAATGCAGAGGAGGGAGGAAATGGCACAACTTTGCCCCTCTGGCTGTCAAAGAAAATAAAAGATGTAAGCACTGCTCAGCTTTTGGAAGCAACTTGCCCTCAGGGAAACCTCAGGGATATGAATCCTAGGGACCTGGGGACAGTCCTGTAGTACAGATTTAAGCAATTGGAATGCTGAAGACTAAGACTGAAATCCATGCTCACTCTCCAGCATATTAGGCAGTTCTTGCCTTGTCTTCTGCTTGTTGTGGCTCCCTCTGCAAGAACATTATTTTCCTATTTCACTGTTTAGAGAGTACTTGGGTACCTAAAGCAAAACCATCGTTCCAGACCTGCTTTCAGAGATCTCAATGTTAAGCATTGCAATGAATGCTTGTAATAAATTTTGAAATTATTTATCACTTTACCTCTTAGAAGCATTTTATTTATGGCCTCTGGGCATTCTGACAGCAAATTACTTTTTTTATATTGTGTTAAGTGGGGATTGGGGTAATTTGTTTGGCATCATTTATAATTTTTGTACCTAGACTCACTCCCTAGAATTTTAATTATTGCACTGAAAATGTTTCCTCAGAAATCTACTGCTCTTACTTTTCCAAAATATGAATCCCTCATTTGTAACCAAAATTATAATATATATAATATATATATATATAATATATAATATATAATATATACATTAAGCCTCACTGAAAATTTGTATCTAAAAAAGCCTCAATCAATAATTTTGCAAGTACTTGTAAGCAGCAGTGCCTGATATTTGAATTTGTCTCAGATATTGTGAATTGTTAGGTTGAGTGTTCTTTCATTATCCTGAAGTATACAAATAAAAGGAAACGAAAAGGTTATCAGTGTAAAAATTCATGTTGTAGAAAAACAACTGAGCTCTAAGAGTAATGTCATTTTTTTGTATAACTCCTCAGCCTCAACTAAGAATCACAAGCAGCTTTATGACTTCCAAACATGAGGGAAAAAAAATGCACCATTTCAAATCCTGTTAAGCTTAATAAAAAAGGTGTGGTGCCTGTTGCCAGCTCCAGTGTTTTGCCTTGCCGTCTTTATTCACTAATAAAAGCTGTTTGTTTTGTCAGAAATGGCTTTGGAAAGCCAGTGTAGTAAACAGCCATTTTACATAAGCCTTTCTCCTTGGCCTATTGGCTTCTGTGTCTGCTCTTTATGAGCAGCCTTTTCATTACAAAAGTTCCAGGAACTCTACTGGCTTAACAAAAGAAACTCCAGCAAGAAAAATACCATGAATATTTTGCCCTATTTTTAACCATTGTGCTCCACTCTGAAAAGCTGCAGATAGGTTACCTGAGGGGGTTTTGGTGGTTGATTTTGTTTTAATTTGGTATTGGGTTTTGAACTTATCTAAGTGCACAAAACCACTGTCTTCATAGCAGCTCTGACTAGTCTCACTTCTTGCAATGAATTAAAATACCACCTGAGCAGTTTCCATCTAGAATGGAACACTGCAGTGGGAAGAATCACCTGCCATTAATATTGTTCTGATTTCAACATCATGGATTTGCATTCAGAGAATATGTTTATTTCAAAAACAGAGAGTGCCATTTATTCATTTTGTTACAAAATCGTGCTCTAGAAAATAAACATAGTGCTGAAGTCTCTCAATGCTACAGTAACAAAAAAAGCCTGGAATGTTGCAGATTTTTTTGAGCTGTTATAGGTGGTTGACATAAAAATATTACCTGTATTCAGGCTCATCACAGGTAAAGTGTATTGGCCAAGGAATTCGTTGTTACACAGAGAAATCTCATCCTGAACGCAGAAGCGTATCATTGCCAGTTCTGGAACTTGGATGTTAAAAGAGAATGTTTCATTCCATTTAGGGCTCAAAGCTAATTAAAGGAGAAAAGAAACAGGATTAAAATATGATTTCTTTTTTTTCTACTCTATAACTAAGCTGCTATCACTAGTTTGAACTGGTAAAGAGTTTCTTTTATCCTAGGTATCTGTGCCCATTTAAACAAATAACTAAACTCCCACTGACTGTAGTGGGGCAAAAGCCTAAGATAGTTGGTGTCATCCCTTAAAAGAGAGAAAAATGAGACAAGGATAGCCAGGTTAAGAACTTCTGCTCAGCTTAAATTTTCCTATAGCCATACCAGTTTCATGCTTTTGTCAAAGTTTCTCCTTTCACAGTGTTGCAAATGAATAAGTTCAGGTAGTAGAACGTTCACTTGACCAGAAATACAAAAAGAGAATGTGGAACAGGAGGGGTTTCCCTGGTCTTTAGCAATGTTCATACCGGGAAAAGAAATTCAGGGGCTGATTTTAAACAGCAGCTATCTATAAAAAAGAAAAAGGAAGCATAGAAGACAGAGGCACAGACAAAATGAGATCACAGAAAGCTTGTAGTCTGAGACATCAAGAAGATCTGTATTATAAAGATAAGGGAGTGCTCACAGACAGCTACAAAGAGTACACACTTCACCTGTCAAGCAATTAAGGGATTACTCCTACCAGAGACTTCAAATGAGACGAGTGATGAAGTTACAGCAATTTCTTAAGAAAACCTCGTCATTAAGTTAAGTTAAGTGGTTAAGGCTGGGATAGGGTTAACTTTCTTCATGTCAACCCCTATGGTGCTGCATTTTGGATTTTTGACTCAAACAGCACTGACTACACCCCAGTGTTTGAGCTATTGCTGAACAGGGCTTCCACAGTGTCGAGATTTCTGTCTTTCTCACTGCAGAGCAGCCTCCCCATCCCAGTGAGGGGGCTGGGGGTACCCAGGAAGTTGGGAGGAGGCACAAGTGGTACAGCTGACCCCAGCTGGCCAAAGGGATGTTCCTTACAAATGGTGTCATGCTCACAGCTGGGGGGAAGGAGGAAGGGAGGGCATTCAGAATTGCAGTGTCTGTCTTCCCAAGTAACCTCAGAGCTCCAAAATGAAGCCTTGTTTCCCTGGGAATGGCTCTACACCTGCCTGCCCATGGGAAGTGGTGAATGAATTCCTTATTTTGCTTTGCTTGTGTGGGCAGCTTTTGCTTTATCTATCAAACTGTCTTCTTCTCTACCCGAGGGTTTTCTCATTTTGGCCTTTCCAGCCCTCTTCCCATCCAACTAGAGGAGAACAAGCAAGCAGCTCTTTGGAGCTGAGCTGCTGTCCAGGATGAGCCCACAGCAGTGTGAAAAAAAAACAATTCCACCTTCCTTTAGAAAGGGGGAGTGCTCCCAGCTGTGTGTTTGTGCTTCCTTAATCTACCAGTCTAGAAAAATGGAACACACAGCATGAACTTCTGCTACAGATTTTGTGCCAGGAAATCCTAGTCTAGAGAGAAATAATTGGTGTTTCCTTATAAAATGTTGTTGTGCTTTGTTCACAGCCTAGAGAAGCAGACTGATGCTCACCATTACTAGATTCTACCATTACTAGATTCTACCAATACTAGTTTTCTTTCTTGTTTGGTCCTCTGGCACACCATAGATTTCTATCTGCACCATGGGGTCAGCTTTGTTGGTCCTTGACATGCTGCTGCGTGGTAACTGATGGCCACTGATCAGCTGGAAAATTAAAGTTATATTGAAATAACTGTAAGAATGAACTAATTCACCACAGCCATATAGTCACCATAATAGAAATAGCTTTCAAAAGAAATTACTTTAAGTATATGCCAGTCATAAACTGGTGTAATAAACACAGTGGAATCAAGAATATGGTGCTTCACATCCAATTTAATTTTTTATATATAATTTTTTAGAAATATTGTGGTTTAGGAACATTTTTTAACTAGATCAGATTCCTCTGAGCCCAGTCCAAACTGACCTTGAATGGTTAGAGGGATGGGATACACATAACCTCTCTGGGCTGCCTGTGCCAGTGTTTCACCACCCTCTTTTAAATAAATAAATAAATAAATAAATAACTGAAATAATATTTTAAACAATAATTTTCAGGTTTTTTTATTCAATAGCTATACATAAAAATTATATTTTGCTACTGTACAAAATAATCCTATTGGAATCAGCCTACAGTGATTTTTACATTTTCTGCTATCGAGCTCATGAATTCCAATCTGTGTGGAGAGGATCAGCATCAAGACCCACCGTGACATCAGCATTGTGCTACAGGGTATGTAGCAGACTGCCTCACCTGTGCCTCATCTCTTGCACAGTGTTCCTTAGTATTAGACAAAAACTCTTCATTCAGTGAGCTTCCTGATGTGTTTTGACCAAAATTTCCAAAAACAGGAAATTTTGTCTCAGACTGCCCTGTAATCTGGCACCCAGACTAAGACAGGATTTATGAAAGTCACAACTTTGTCTGCTTTTTATCTATATTTCAGGGTAGCTAGGAAAGAGTCAACATCTGTGCAGTAATCAGCCTTTTAGGAATCAGTATATAACATGTATTGAGAGAGATATACAAGCCTGAAAGCCCAGGTGAAAGATATGACTCCCGACCCTGGTCTCAGGCCTAAGCATCATAAGAGATTCTTATTCCCCTGTCAACCACCCCAAAAATCAAAACCCACAAATCCCACACTTTGCTTTGATATTTTCCAGTGCTTGTAGCACCTTGCCCCCAGAGAAGTTCTAGCCTGAAATACTGAAGAGCAGTGGCTTGGCAAACACTGATGCTCTTTCTTCCTAAGGAAAAGCTGCTGCCTTCACCAGGAATCTTTGCAATCACTGATGGGCTGCCCACTAAGGACATGGGCCTACAGCCTGCTCCGAAGCTAGCCTCCAGAATTCACCCTTTCAGTTTAGGAAAAAAATAAAAAATATACAGTGTTTGTAACATCCTGCTGGGCCCTGCAGGAGGGAGAACAAACACGGCACAAGTGGTTTCTTTTACTAGATATTGGAACGGATACTCATTTGGAATTTTGGTTTATGATTTTGATGTTTAAAGATTGTTTTCCTTGCAAGGATTTGACGGTTGAGTCAAATATCTTTAACTCAGTGAACGAATACAAAACATTGCTAGTCTGGTCGAACTAACAGTCTAACTTGTCAATATAGTAGTTAAAAGGAACACTAAAGTGGTACAAGGTGAGCAAATTTGGGTCTCGCAGGGATTGCAGGACTTTGGTGCGGTTCACCCCCTGCAAGGCGGGGGGGAACGCGTGCCGGCCGGTGCACTGCTCGAGCCCCGGCATCGTCTCGCGGGGCAGCTCGGGTTCGCAGGAGAAGAACCCGGCAGCACAAGGCTGGCAGAACTCGGCCCGGCGCCCGTAGCACGGTCCACGCGCGCGCGGGCCACGCTGACGGGCGCGGGGGGGAGCAAAGTTCGCTCTCCGCGCTCACCTCCGCTTCCCCGCTGGAGCGCGAGCGAGCGCGGGGCGCTGTGCGGGCCCCGTGGTTCCGTGCCGCTTCTCGCGGCTCGCTCCGCGCGGGGCGCGCACGCGCGGGGGGAGCAGGGGCGTCCGCGCGGGCTCCGCGGTCTCGCGCCGCTTCCCGCGGCACAGAAGAAAGGAGCTCACAGGGCGCGCGCGCGCGAGCGAAAGGGGGGCTTGGGCTCCCCCCCCTTCCCCCGCCGCTTCTTGGCCGGCACCTTGGATGGGTGCGGGGGGGGGAATGCTCGCCACGGCCCCGGCCCCAGCTCCAGATCTGGGCTTGGGCTCGGCTTTTACGGGGTTTTTGCGGCCGGCCGGAGCTAGGGGGCCCGGCTGGCCGCCCGGCCCGCGGCTGGCGGCGGCGGGCGGGCGCAGGGGGAACGGGGTTGTTGCTGCCCCTCCCGCCACCGCTTCTCTGCCGGGGGGAGCCGCGCGCTCCGCCGCGTTGGTACACGGGGGTTTGTCACTCATGTTACGGATCTGGTTCTGGTCCCAGACCCGGGATCGGGCTCGGTTTCTACAGGGCTCTCGCGGCCGGCTGGCGGCCGCGACCGGACCGGTTGCCCGGGCTCCCCTGCGGCGGTGGCGGCGGCGGCAGCGGGCAGGGGCGCCCCAGACAGTTCCAGCGGCGCTTCGAACTTGGTTTTTTTTTCTCTTTTCCATTTTTTTTCTCGGTTTTTTTTTCACCGCTGCCGCTGCCGCTGCCGCCGAGGTGGTTTTGCCGGTGGCTGCGGCGCTTCTGTGTGTTCGGGTTTCTCGGCGGCGGCGGCGCCCTGCACGCTGGGCGCGGGGGGGCTGAAGAGAGGGTTTTTCGCGGCCGCGCTGGCAGCTATTTGGGGCACCGGCGGAGGCTCCATGGCGGCCGCTGGCAGCAGTGCCCGCAGCGCCGGTCCTGGAGGGGCCGGCGGAGGCTCCGCGGAGGGCGCAGGCAGAAGCGGCTCTCGCGGCGCTGGCGATGGCGGCGCCTGCGGGTGCGGTAAAGGCAGAGCCGCGCGACTTCTGCTCTGTTGTTGTTTTTCTGCTGGCAAAGCCTGCGCGCCGAGCTCTGCGGATGGCGGGCGCACAAACTTTTTTGGGGAGGGAGATTTCTGGCTCACGGACTGCTCCTTTCAAAAACAAGGGTCTGGACTCTTCTGGATGTTAAAAGAAGTAGCCAAACCTTTATTCGATGGCAAAAATACCAACAGGAGTAGGAAGACAGGCTAGCCTGACTCCCTGCAACTCACAACCCGAGGAGCAAGGAGACCTCCCCCAACACAGCTGTGCACAAGGTTAGATACCGCTTGAGCCCCAGGGGATGGTACAACTCAGGGTCCAATGAGGGATCAGGGGAGGAGGAGTGAGGGGAGGCGGTTACACTACTGGGAACCAATAGGGACATGTCATGGGCGGGACGGCAACTAGGGAACCAATCGCGAACCGAACTAGGGGTGAGGAGCATGGAAGGTTCTGGAAGAAAGGGTCAGGTTTACAATGATGGATAGGGGGATTAGGGCAGGCCGGGGTGACGGGCAGGGAAGGTTGGGGATTAAGGGGAGGGGTTTACATAATTGACAACTGGGGTCAAAACCAATACAGTTAATAGGGGAGAACAAGAACATACCAACAGACTAACAATTACAATCGTAACACTATAAATACTTATAACAATTCCCCCCTCTTAAACTTTGATCGGGCTTAAGTCCAAATCTTATAAACAGTCCTCAAAGCAGTCTTCACTAACTTAAGCCCGCATCAAAAGCACTTATAGTCAATGTGCTTCTTGTCCTAACTTCAGACTTCCTCTTCATGCTCTTGATAGATTTTTCGAAGCTTCTGGAAGTTTCTGTAGAGGTTTACTGCCGATTCAGGTCTATGATCTTTGTCTGAGTTTTCAGTCTTTATCCGAGAAATGTTCTCACTTAATTCTTGTTGCAAACTCAGTTCCAGGGATTTTTGTACAGTTTTCGTGATGGTCCGGATTATCCATGGGATTAGACAAGGGAGGAAAGAGACACCGGTTAATATACAGCCTATGACAATTAACAGCTTTTTCCACCACTCTCCATTAAAAAGATTATTCCACCAACTGGTCTTGGCTAATGAGGACCACTTTTGAACTGGGACATGTGCTAGTCTTCTGATGTTAGTAGTTATGTTCTTGATTACCTCACTGTGGTCGTCTATCTCAACGCAACACTCGGAGGAGTTGAACTTCCCACACACGCCTCCCTCTTCTGCCAGTAGGTAGTCTAGAGCTAACCGGTTTTGATAGATCATGGTCCTCATTTGTCGGGCTTGTGCAGACAGCAAATCAAGGGCTAGGCTGGACTGATTAGAGATAATCTCTACCACTGCTTGTAACCGTATCAGTCTGTTCAGCATATATATTGGGGTTCTGTATCCCCATGATCCATCTTGCGCCCAGGTAGCCGGGCCATAGGTTGCTATAATTCGTTCTGGTGGTCACTCATCGTCTCCCCATTTTTGGGTTCCCCCAATCAACACCTCTCTCCTTTTTCTTTTCAGATCATCATACAATGGAACCCCCAAATGCCAACCCTCTAATCGGGGAAGAAGGAAAAAGGAAGGTTTAATAATTCCAAGTGTGCAGCTTCCCGCCCAGTCTTTAGGCAGCATAACATCGGCTGACCTCCCACAAATCCCATAGAAATTAATTGGAGCCTTCCAGAAGCCCGGGGGTTCTATGGTGTCCACTCCAATATGGTGCCAAAATTTGGCTAACCTTTTATCCTCCCGTAGTGGATTCGGGTTTGGATCTGTAGTTGCACACTCATGTAAGTTTTCCCTCTCCACATAAGAGCATCTCGGTTCCTTCTCCTTAGCCCAATACAAATGAGGTGCTTGAGGAATCCACCATTTATGTGTGTCATTTGTTACAAAATACCTTTTACACGGCAACTCACCCACATAGAACTTAAATCTGGGTCCTTTTCTCCAAATGCATTCTTCTCCAATGACTTCAGACCGCAATCTCCATACTTCCTCCAAGGACCTCTTATCTTGAATTGTCTTCCCTTGTTCCAATGCCCTTAGTAAGTTTTGTGGGGTTAGAGGTATCCCTTCCCATGGCCAGATCTCCGCCATTTGGGTGTCTCCACAAATCCAGCAGTTAGTGATGTTAAATTCCCGACTTATCCTCTCAGCCAAGTCCAGGAAGAGATTCTTACCTCCTAATGCCTGTATCCCAGGACCTTGCTTGACTATCCCTTTTATTTCCTTTTCCTTAACCCAGTCTGATCTGTAATCTCTGCCCACTTCATCATCCCTCTCTTCTGGCTTTATTTCCGAACAGATCCATTTTTCTTTCATAGGACATTCCCCCAACAGTTTCTGCTTAAAATCACCTACATTTTCTGACAGCCAATAAACCTTGCCATCCTCTTCACAAGTGGTTAACTCCAAAAAGTTGATACATCGGGGACTTGGATTCGTATGGATTCTGAGGATGGCTGTCCGAGATTCTCCTGCATATATGGGGTAGTAGCATTTGTCGCAAGGGAGCCCTTCCCCTTCTTGGAGAGTCAACAGGAGGAATACCCATGGGAGTCCGATGCAGGTAACTCTCCCACCCATATTCGTGGCAAAAGTGTCTCTGCTCGGTCTTGCCTCCCCTTTTTATTCTCCTTTCCGGCTACCTCCTCGCTTCTTTGCTGCAGGAGTTTAGATTCCCTTCCGTATCAACTTGTTAATTCTTTTTAGGGCCTGATCTCTAGAGATGTGAGGGAATGTTCTATTTGTCTCTCAGGATCTGTCGATCTGTAAGAAGAAGCACAAATATTACAACTTATTTACAAATATTACAACTTATTCACACTTTCAACAGTTCAACTCAACATCTTGCCTCATATTACGGTTTGTCTCACTTAAGTCTTTTTACATATATCCAGTATCATTACATCTCTCGGTCTGTATTTTAAAAATATCAAATAAAAAAACAAATAGATATGCAGTTGTTAAGTTATGATAAATAGGTAGTGATAAATAAATAAATAAATATTAATCATTTTGGAATCTTCTTTCCCAATAAATTAGTCAGTAGGTTATGATAAATAGATAGCAATTAAATAAATAAATAAATATTAATCATCTTGGCATTTTAAGTTATGATAAGTAGATAGTAATAAATACATAAATAAATAAATCTTAATTATTTTTAATAAGTTATACAGTTGAACCCAGTTTAAGGCTTCTTCCTGAAAATTAACTTGGTGTCTGTTCTCTTCTCTGTGGTCCATTCACTGGGAGCTGGAGCTGGTTCCTCTGGTGCCGGAACTGGTCCTTTTACTCTGGTGGCATGTGTCCATCCTTTCTCTCGTGTATGTACAGCAGTCTCAGTAAGTAATAGAACCTGGAAGGGACCTTCCCACTTCGGTGTCAGTGGTTGTTCTTTCCAAACCTTAATGAGGACCCAATCCCCTGGGTTGACTCTATGAATCTTGGTGTCTAATGGGGTGGTCTGGGGAAGGTATCCCCTTTTTCTTAACTCTTGTAAGTTATTAGCTATTGTTTGTATATACTTCCTCAGATTTTGCTCCCCCTCTTCATAAGTTCCAATGCCATCTAGAGTAGTCAAAAAGGGCAACCCAAACATCATCTCGTACGGCGACACCCCCAAGTCTGCCCTTGGTTGTGTCCGTACCCTCAATAGGGCTAATGGAAGGCATCTAATCCAATTCATTCCGGTTTCCTCAGACAATTTCGTGAGAGCGATCTTCAGTGTCTGATTTATCCTTTCTACTCTTCCTGAACTTTGTGGTCGCCAGGGAGTATGTAGTTTCCAAGCAATGCCCAAAGCTGCTGTGATCTTATGTAAAACACTGGCAGTAAAATGAGGACCTCTGTCTGAATCTATGATATTTATTATTCCGTAGCTGGGAATAATTTGTTCTAGTAGAATTTTGCTGACCACCTCTGCCGTTGCCTTTGCCGTTGGATATGCTTCTACCCAATGGGTCAAGTGGTCTATTACTACCAGCAAGTATTTAAATCTTTGAACCTGGGGCAGTTCTGTGAAGTCTATTTGTATGTTTTGGAATGGCCTTTTAGCTAGCTCTCTTCCTCCATATGATGTCTTTCACATTACTTTTTTATTTACTTTCTGACATATCATACATTCCCGTGTAATTGCTTTAATGATTTCAAATACCCCAATGCAGACATAGGTCCTCATGAAATGATCACATATTGCCCGTGTCCCCCAATGTGTAGAGGCATGTAAAGCTTCCAATATTTTCCTTGCTAATGCTTTGTTCAGAACTTGTCTCCCATCTTGTAATCTCCACTCCCCCTTCTCATTCTTACTCGCACCTATTCTTTGTAACTCCTTCTGTTCTTTCTCATTAAATACAGGGACTTCTTTCTCACTTTTGTCTGGACCACCTCCATCTTCAATTCTCACTTCTCTTAATTGGAAAACCATCTCAATCTGTTCCAACGCTGCTGCTTTTGCTGACTGGTCCGCCATACGCTTCCCCTTTATTTCCATCGAATCCCCTTCTCTGATGCCCTTTTACATGGACCACCGCTATTTCCTCTGGTCCCTTCAAGGCTTTTAACACAGCTTTTATGATGCCCTCATGTATCAATGTCTTCCCTTTTGAACTTATGAACCCTCTTTCAACCCATACTCTGCCAAAGGTATGTACCACTCCATAGGCATATTTAGAGTCTGTATAAATGGTCCCTTTTTTCCGGTTTAGCCATTCTAAACCCTTTAACAATGCGTAGATTTCGCAGCATTGTGCTGACCAACCATCAGGTAACCTTCCCTTCTCTACAACCGTCATATTCTTTCCATTAATGACTGCATAACCACTCACCCTTTTTCCATTCATCATCCTAGAAGACCCATCTAAAAAACAAAACTTCCCCTTCCGTCAATGGACATGCCTGTAGATCTTCCCTTACTTTTGTTTGTAGATCAATGATTTTTAAACACCAATGTTCTAGTCCTTCTTCTGTTGGTTCTCCATACAAAAATTGGGATGGATTTTGGATCTTCGTCACTGCCAGTTCCAAGTTCTCTCTGTTATTTATCATCAGTTCATATTTTAAGAGTCTGTTGTCCGATATCCAATCACTGGCTCTTTTGCTCAAAATAGATTTTAAATCATGCGGTGTGTACACTTTGATTTTACTTCCAAAAGTGAATTTGTAACCTTCCTCTATGAGGACTGCTGTTGCTGCCAAAGCCTGAAGACAATTTGGCCACCCTCTGACCACAGGGTCTAATAATTTTGACACATATGCAATAGGCTTCCTAACTCCACACCATTCTTGAACTAAAACTCCATACGCTATTCCCACTTTAACAAATAACTCAAATAATCAGTTTAAATCGGGTAAACTTAAAACCGGGGCACTAGCCAATTTTTCTTTTAACTGCTTTAACTTCTTCTCATCTTCTTCTCTCCAAATAATAGGTTCCTCCTCTGCTAATTTTTCATATAAAAACTTCACTAATTTTGTATATTCTTCTCTCCAGAACTTGCAATATCCAGTCAATCCTAACAATTTTCTTATGTCCGTTTTAGTTTTTGGCGCTGATAAAGACAATATTCCTTGTACTCGGATTGGGTCTAACTTTTTGTATCCTTGCCCAATCAAATGCCCCAAATATCTCACTTCGGATTCTACGAACCGCAACTTTTTCCTGGACACCCTTAGCCCTTTCTTTCCCAAATAATTTAATAGACTAATTGTAGTTTCTCGTACTTCATCTTTTAATTCACCCAAAAGTAATAAATCATCAACATATTGTAAAATATTAACACCTCCCATGGGCTTGAATTCACTCATCAGTTCTTGTAGAGCCTGCCCAAATAAATTCGGGGATTCCGTGAAGCCTTGCGGTAACCTAGTCCATTGTAATTGCTGTTTCCTACCAGTCTCGGTGTCTGTCCACTCAAAAGCAAACCATTTTCTACTCTCTTTCTCTAACGGGCAAGACCAAAAAGCGTCCTTTAGATCGATTACGCTAAACCATTTGTGGTCTGACGGTATCCTATCCAGTAGGTTATAAGGATTGGCTACCACTGGATACCGAGTGATGGTCTGTCTGTTAACCTCCCTCAAATCTTGCACTAGCCGGTAGGTACCATCTGATTTCTTGACTGGCAAGATGGGAGTATTGTGGGGGGACATGCATGGTTCTAGTATCCCTCCTTCAATCAACTCATTAATGATGCCATTCAGTCCTTGTCTCCTTTCTACCAATATGGGATACTGTCGTATTCGGATCGGTGGTATTCCAGGCTTCATTTTTACCTCTATTGGAGGAATGTCCAACAACCCATGCTGCCCTTTTTCTGCCCATACTCTTTGATCTATCTCGCTCTCCTCCTCTTCTCTTAGCAACAACATCTTAGCCACCATCTGCCCCTCTGTTGGTATTACCCCCATTTGTAATTGCACTTGTAGGTCCCGACCCAGTAGATTGCACTTTATATCCGGGATGTATAGCAGATCCACACACCCTTCTCGGAAATCCCCCTTAACTATTACCCCTTCTATAATAAAAACCTCAAAAGGATTATTTTCAGCACCATTTACTTTGCAAGTCCTTCCACTTAAACTATATCCTTCTGGAATCTTGGAGACACTAGATCTATCTGCCCCTGTATCAACCAAAAATTCATATTCTTCGCTCTGAGGGCCTACTTCCAATTTTACCAAGGGTTCTTTTCGATGTTTCATGCCGTCCCTCAGAGCATAGAACCCCTGACACCCCTAATCATCCCCTTTTAGTATTTTTTCTAGAGTGTCCTGTTCTTTGGCGATGTATTCATCTTGTTGCCTCTTCTTACAAAACTTCTTAATATGTCCTCTCCCATTACAGTAATAGCATATTAATTCTGACCTTTGTATCCTTCTCTCTCCTCCCCCTCTCCCTTCCTTTTCTTCCTCCCACCTCCTGAATTCCCTCTTGTCATCCTTTTTGGCTCCTCCTTTTTCTCCCCCCATGCTCTCTTTGGCCACTGCTATCATTATTTTTGCTGTTGCTTTTGTTTTCTCCTCTTCCCTCCTCAGATAAACTTTCTGTGCTTCCCTCAGCAGTTCATTCAACCCCTTCTCCTGCCAATCATCCAATTTTTCTAATTTTCTTCTTATATCCACCCACGCCTTGGTCACGAATTGTATTTTTACTAGCACCTGTCCTTCCGGGCTTTCTGGATTGACACTTGAGTATAGCTGGAAGTTTCTTCTCAACCTCTCCAACCACGCACTAAGTGTCTCTTCCTTCTCCTGATGACTATCAAAGGCTAGCTTTGCGTTATTCGCTCTCGGTACTGCCTCCCTTATACCTCTAATCATTAATGTTCTGTAATCTCTCATACTCCCTCTTCCCTCTTCCTCATTGGGATTCCACCCAGGATCTCGATTTGGAACCTTCTTCTCCCCTCTGGGGCCAATCCAATTTTCCCTCTCCCATATCCTCATTGCAGCGGCTCTAATCAACTGATTTTCCTCTAGGGAAAACAGGATATTCAATATTGAATTCAATTCTTCCCAGGTGTACACACTCGGGCCTAGGAACTGATCTAGCTGATGCGAGATTCCAATTGGATCTTCCAATAAGGTTTTTATCTCTTTCTTAAAGTTCCGCACCTCCGAGGCGGTCAGAGGAGCATTCACAAACCCTATACCCCCTCTAGCACCTCCCATGGGTACTTCCCGCAACGGGAACAGCTTTTCTGCTATTCCACTTTTGTCCTCATTTCTTTTTGTTTGGAATCTGGTATTATATCTATGTCCCCCTTCATCCCAACTCTGTTTGTCAGGGACCGGAAGGGATACAGGGACATTCGGGTTAGTTGAGGGAGAATCAGTCAATTGGTCGCTTTGAGATGCTGCGGGAACTGCAATGATGTTAGAAGGAGGCCTCGGTGGAGGAGTTGAGGTTGAAACCCCCACTGGTAATCCCAAAGAGGGTGTCAGTGTCATGGGGGAGATGACCGGGAAACTAGAGGCTCTGTAAGAAGAGGTAGTGGGTTCTAATATTGGGTATGTAGATACAGACGAGGGGACCAGGGAAGCTTGAGGTAATGTAGGGTAAGATGTTAATGGCAGAGGAGGAGGATGATGCACCATAGGTGGAGTTGGGGGAGGAGGTGGTGGGAGGTTTTCTAAAGGGTCCCATTTCCTCTCCAATTTCTCTTCCTCTCCTTTTTCAGACTCCTTAGTTACTTTGTATACTTTAATTTCTTCTTCCCTCTTATCATCATGAAGCCAACAACTGGCATATTTTACTTCCTCTTCATTTGATGTCTCCCTTAAATTTACATGTTTAATCAGGGCCAAACACAACCATCTCTCTCCCGACCCATACCAGGGCCAAAACACCGGGCCCTCAGAAATGCTCTCTTTTGGCCATATTTCCGTGCAATAACTTACCATTTTTACCTTATCTAACTCATTTAGCCTTTCCTCCTTCTCCCACTTACTCAGCATTTTTCCCAGTGGGCTATTCGGAGGTATTTCTCTTGGCATCTTTTCTTTTCTATTTTTCTTATTGCCACTCTTCCCCACACATTGCCCCGTATTGCCTTTCTATGTGCTCTAAGTAATATAAATCAATATATGTCTTTCAAACAAAAATGAAATACACACCTATGGCCTCACACTTCAATGACCAGAATCAAAAATACCTACGAAGTGTTATCAATGTATTAGAATAGAAACAAAACGACAGACTATTAAAAATAATAATAATAAAATGTAAATACAATCTCTGAATGTTGTCGGGTAGAAACAAAATGACGGAGAATCAAAAACAATAATTAAATATAAATGTAATCAAGTAAAAAGCAAAATAGCAAACAATTAAAATAATCGGGTTAAAAGCAAAATAGCAGACAATTGAAAACAATATCTAAACACAAACGTAATCAGGTCAAACCCCAAAATGGCAGACAATTGAAAGTAATCAGGTAAAAACAAAATGGCAGACAATAGGAAATAATAATTAAATATAAATGTGATCAGGTAAGAACCAAATGGTGGACAATTGAAAAATAATTAAGTATAAATGTAATCAAGTAAAAACAAAATGGCAGACAATTGAAAATAATCGGGTAAAAACAAAATGGCCGTCAATAGGAAATAATAATTTAATATAAATGTAACCAAGTAAAAACAAAATGGCGGACAATTGAAAACAATAATTAAATATAAATGTAATCAGGTAAGAACAAAATGGCGAACAATTGAAAACAATAAAGAAAAACCCAAAATGGCGGACAATAAGAAATAGTTAAATGATAAAATTAATAGTCTAATTAGCAATCGACCTTCACAGCTCAAAATGGCTGCCACAGCAACAGAATGGCCACCCTCCAGCCACTTAGCCTCCCATACCAAGATGGCTGTCCTGCCAACTACACAATCAACACGAAATGGCTGCTCGACCAGCCACACGATCCACAACAAAATGGCTGCCCTGCCAGCCACACAATCCCTGCTCACCACAGCCAGGGGATGATCTGGAGACTCTCGGCTGAGCCTCACCCCAGAACTACATCCCTCTGGTGCAGCGAGATCACTTTAATATACCAAGCCTCAAACTAAATGGATAATGTGCCTCTACCCAAACTGAAGTTTAATGACGGGAAACACAAATCTGAATCGCAATCAATTCTCGTAAAAAAAGTATCTCTTAAAAAAGGAAATTCAACTAACAACAAAGGAACTTATAAATGACCAGAACTCAAAGAACCTTATACAAGAACCCTATAATGACAGGCTCTAAAACCATTCCCTCCTAATCCTAATGAGTAGAAGGCCCTTCCCACAACTGGTGGCCCTTATTCCCTCTCTAGGGTCTCCGTCTTGTGAGGTTTCCCCCTATGAACCCCAAAAACTCCGGGCGAGGTTCCTAGTTCGGGGTCCTATCTCCCCAGGTTGTCCCTCAACCCCCCGAGGAGCACAAACCCCAGAGTGAGTACCTCCTTTCTCCCCTGTCCAGAGAAAAGTTACCTCCCCACCTCCAGGTCCTAATTCCCCAGATGGTCTAACTCACAAAAAAACCTTCCCACCTGGTCTTAACCACCAAGGGGGACCCTCCCACAGTTGGTGGCCTCTCCCTCCTAGGTCTCTGCACTGTGGTGCATGGACTCTGGCACCTTCCCGGCCTTAAGGGCTTCAGAGTCCTCTCCCAAACTTCTGAAGCTCGGGACATTCAGTTAGATTTCGGGGGAATCCCTCTCTCAGGTGTTGTCCCAGGCACTTTGGGGTCCCTAGGGGTCACCCGTCTCCTTCCTCTGGGTCCCTGGGGTTTGCCCGTCTCCCTCCTAGCCTAAGGGGGTCCCTCCCCCTTCACCCCAACACCTTACCGGTCAGGGTTGCTCCCTGGAGAGGGGGGGTCCTTCTCACCGGGTTGTCACTCCTGCTGGTCTTCGGGTTCTATCCAGCAACCCTTCCATGGTCTCGACGTAGTCCAGGGGTATATATAAAACGAAAATGCGCACCACCCAAATCTGTGCTACTCCGGGACCACCTCTGGGCGTGGATATCCCGGGTTTCGGCACCAAAAATTGTCAAAAACAAGGGTCTGGACTCTTCTGGATGTTAAAAGAAGTAGCCAAACCATTATTCGATGGCAAAAATACCAACAGGAGTAGGAAGACAGGCTAGCCTGACTCCCTGCAACTCACAACCCGAGGAGCAAGGAGACCTCCCCCAACACAGCTGTGCACAAGGTTAGATACCGCTTGAGCCCCAGGGGATGGTACAACTCAGGGTCCAATGAGGGATCAGGGGAGGAGGAGTGAGGGGAGGCGGTTACACTACTGGGAACCAATAGGGACATGTCATGGGCGGGACGGCAACTAGGGAACCAATCGCGAACCGAACCAGGGGTGAGGAGCATGGAAGGTTCTGGAAGAAAGGGTTGGGTTTACAATGATGGATAGGGGGATTAGGGCAGGCCGGGGTGACGGGCAGGGAAGGTTGGGGATTAAGGGGAGGGGTTTACATAATTGACAACTGGGGTCAAAACCAATACAGTTAATAGGGGAGAACAAGAACATACCAACAGACTAACAATTACAATCGTAACACTATAAATACTTATAACACTCCTGCCCGCTGCTAAAGTTCTCTAAGGGTCTGGGCAGAGCTGAAGGACCGCCACGCAGTTCGGTTTCACTGTTTTTAGGCTGGCACTGTTTCAGTGCCTTAAAAATCACTCCCCAGGTTGCTGCCAAGCTGCATGCACTGGTATCTCCCGCAGCCAGCCTAGTCCACAGGTGGTCTCCCACTGACCACCAAATCTCAAGGTTAAACACATCATTCACAGTCATAGCAAACTCCTGCGCTTTCACCCAGTGGAACAAAGCGCATTTATCTTCTTCAGGAATACAGAGTCCCATGCTCAGCAAGGCATCTTGCCATGCAAGGCTGACAAGTTGCTCGTCAGCTAAATCACAAGTTCTCCATTATGAAATTTTTTTATCTTGGCGGCTCCGCGAATGCAATTATGCAAACGCTAATGGCTCAGACCCGGGTTTTTGAGCTCTGCTTCACCAAGATGAGCCGTTCCAAGCCCGCTCTCTGGTAGGCTCCACTATCCCGTTGGTTAAAATACCAGTTCCCTCTAGGAGAACCCGGGAGAATTCCACTTACCCCTCTAGGGGGAAGGGCTGGCTTTGTCCTCGCTCGCTGCTTACCCTCAGGGGATTAGCAGATGTCGTCACGTCGGTTGCTTTCTGACCTCGGGGGTTGGCTGCACATCACGTCGGGTTACCAGACCTCGGAGGGTCGGTTCATCATCATGCGGGGTAACCAGATTTCGTTCTAATTGGGAATGGCAGAAAGAATGACACGGACTCTCAAGGGAGTCAGAACAGGAGAGAATCTCTAGTTTATTGCTACAGCCATGTTATATAGACTAGTTTGTGGAAAGTACAGAAAAGAAACTCTTATTGGTTAGTAAAGTACTACATTACCATCATTGGTCAGTGGGGTTCACCACCCACCCTGACCCTCTCCTGCAAGGAAAACAAGAGAACAGACAAACAGCACCTGCAGGCTGTTTTCTGTCTTTGAGGATTGTTTGAAATTCTCCCATGAAATTCCCAGGCTAGCTCTCAGGCAGGTCTGGCAGGCCATGGGCCTACAGCCTGCTCTGAAGCTAGCCTCCATAAAGTTCCACCTGAATATGAGGAAGAATTTCTTTCCTGTGTGGGTGACCACACTCTGGAACAGATTGCCCAGAGAGGGTGTGGAGAATCCCTCACTGGAGATGTTCCAGAACCATCTGGATGCAATGCTGTGCCATATGCTCTGGGATGACCCTGCTGGAGCAGGGAAGTGGGGCCAGATGACCGCTGTGGGCCCTTCCAGCCTGACCCCATCTGGGATTCTGTGGTTTTGGTCAGGTATTCCTCATGTTAACCTAAATTTATAAATAAGCCAGGGCAGTCTGAGTTAGAAGTGATCACTAAATTTGATACTGTAATATGACAGAAGTCATAATCTTTAGTAAGAAAAATATTTCTGATGTTTCCTCCATTTTTCCTTTATTCTCCATTCTCCTTTATTTCAGTGCTCAACTCAGAAACCCTAGGAGAGGATTCGTTTGCCCAAAACTTGGGGGTTTTTTGCCTGCTATGTCTGTTGTCTTAATAAAACAGTTTACTTCAAATTCCACCTACTTATGATTTTAAAAGAGATTTTTTGCCACGTTAATCCAAGCCCTGTTTTTGCACTATTACAGTCAAACTGCCACTATCACTCCTTGTTCCTGCTAGGAAGTGTCTAGCAAAGGACAACTCTTTCCATTGCAAGTCTTGCCTCAAGAAATCCTATGGTTAAGCAGGCTCTTCACAAGAAGAGAAATTCAGCTCTTGTGCCAATCAAAAGAGAAACCGACATAAACTCATCATATGAGCTTTTTTGATTGTTTGGTGGCATAACAGTGCCTCTGCAGATGGAAAACTGGGACAATAGTGGGATTTGGAGCAGCCTGTTTGCCTTTCCTCAGCAAGGGAGGAGGAAGGAGGGAAATGTCACCTTTAAAGTGGGGGAGAAAAAAACCAATAATCAGAACTACAATGTCTACTTGGAATTCAGGTGGCTGCACATCAAGTTACCTCTAACAGTCTGACTGCTGATTGCTACTATTCATGAAAAGGGGCTTTATTTTAGTTCTGAAATAATCCAGAGCAACAGCTCCCCCGTCGAGTTTTCCCGTCTGAATCTCTAAAATGTTCTCTTTTTTAATTTTCTCTCTTGACCCTCTCCTCCCACTCACCTCTTTGAACACAGATTTAAATACATTCAAAGAGATAGTGAGGAAGTAGTTTTCAGTCCATCTCATACAGCCAAAACACTGCTGCAAAGTGCCTCCCTTAAATTTTGGGAGGAATCAGCTGACAGAGGAAGGTTAGTTGGCTGAAGGCAAGGTAACATGAGAAAGAGCAGTTCAAAAGCATAGTGACAGTTTTACCTGACTCCTTTTCAGTTAATCACATCCACTTCTGGACACCCATGTCCTGTTAAACTACATTACCTTTGGAGCCTGTCACCTCAGCCTGGTTCCTTCCTTTGTCTGAAACAACTAAAATCAGTTGACCTTCAAGTTACAGTGATGTTTACCTATTCATTGAGAAGTGGAGATCTACATTGCACTTAGGATCCTGGTTCCTTGGACTGGGACTTAGGGCTGCATTTCATTCTCCCTCCTGATTTTTAAGAGATGCTCTGTTTACTGTTACTTGTAATCCTCAATGAAGTTTTAGTACAGTCCTAAATCAACAGAGGTGGGTTTTCAAGTGGACAGTGTAAATTATAAATCCTGCATTAACAATGTGGCCACATTGGAAAATACCCTTTAGTTCCATTGCCCTTTAATGGCTCTCTTACATTGGCTATTGAATCCCATCTATCTAAATCCCATGGGAATTTTAAATCAGATGTGCTTTGGGGAACTTAGCAATAGCAATATTAATCACTCCCATAGTGCTGACAATATGTAATGGTTTGAGTGGGGCATCCTTTGATGCTGTATGATGTTAATGGTAGCAAGAATCAGCTTTGCAGTAGACCACATCATTTGCCTTGAAGGATCATTTCAGATAACAAAAACCAGAGGTTTGTTGTGCAAGAACTGGTTGTTCACACACACAAGCACTGTTTTCCTTCCCAACAGAGAAATTATTTATTGCTAGGAGACAGCAGTTTCTTCTATCCCAGGGATATGTTGTTGATAATGCTGTAGAAAGCCCCACATTTCCAGACACATACTGTGAATAATCAAAATCTGAGAAATTTCTTCATCCTGAGCCAGGTGTAAAACTACAACAGGAGATAGAAATGCAAGTGCCTGTATAATCCTTTGGGTTCATTGGCTCCAAATGTTTTAAGTTCTCTTCTTTTTGCCTGTATTCTCATTTGCATCATGTCACTGCATTGCTTGGGTGCTGACAGGCAAACTTCCTGTCTAAAATGCTGATTATATGATCAAAATTATTGATATTTTGATACACTCCATTTTGTGCTTTCTGACTGTATACTGTGTAACCAACACAAGGGTTTGTATTTAATTATAAGCCAAGCATTAAGTGACACGTGCCTGCTCCGTAGTTTTTAATTTTTATGTTTCTTGTGTGTTCTTTTGAAGCCTCAAGTAATAGAATGTGTTTCCTGAGTAATTGTAATCTGCTTTAGGAATGACTTTACAGCTCCTCAGAAGTTATCAGAAAATTCTCCACCCACCAGCACTGGCTGGTGTTGATGACTGAGCCTGGTTAATAGATTGTCTCTGATCTCGAGTTGCTGCCGTATAAGATGGAATATCTGGAATATCATTCAGTAACCTGAACTGGAAAATTAGAGATTGCAGCTGTGTGATGGGCGAGATCAGAATCCTGTTCTGCCCATATTGCTGCAGGAAATGCTCCTGGCTCTTCTATAGCAATATGTTTTACAAAACACCCTTAGAAACCATCGGTCTCCCCAATATCAGCACAGATACTTGGGGGTTAAAATCAGTAGGAGCTTGCCATCTAAAATCCAGTTCCTATGCCTTGCTCTGGAAAGTGGAAAGGCCAGACTTTGTATCAGATTAAGATGAGTTAGAGTAGATTGAGGCTTAAGGATTTTTTCCATCAGAATGAAAATATTAAAGACAGATAATTTTACCTTGTCTCTGTGTTATTTAATTTTTATTTTCCTGATTCCATTTTAAGCTGAATTCTACTAATGCTTGTTATTCCACTGGCGCTCCAGTTTAGCCCAGAGAATACTGAAAATGCAACATGTTTTTATGTCTGCTAAAAACACAGATTTCATTTGGTACTTTTTATTTGTTTTCTTTGCTAGAACATGGACACTCATATTTATGACCTTCTTGTTTTCCAGCACCTCCCAGATGGCTCTGCCCCAAGTGCACACGCTGAATTTTATCTTCTGCCAGATCCTTATGAGGTCAGTCGAAGGAAAACAAGAACAGCTCCAAGAGGCTCTGACCCTACTTACAATGAACTTGTGAGTACCATTCACTTTCTTCCACCCCTTCTTGTTTCATGGAATCATGGAATGGGTCAGGCTGGAAGGGCCCACAGTGGTCATCTGGTGCCACCTCCCAGCTCCAGCAGGGCCATCCCAGAGCACGTGGCACAGGATTGTGTCCAGATGGTTCTGGGATATCACCGGTGAGGGATTCTCCACAGCCTCTCTGGGCAATCTGCTCCAGTGCTCAATCACTGCACAAGGAAGTTCTTCCTCCCATTCAGGTGGAGCTTCCTGGGTATCTGTTCCTCCTGTTGCCTCTTGTCCCATTTCTGGGCCTCATGGAGCAGATCCTGGTACATTCCCTGACCTCTTCCTGCAGATGCTGACAGACATGGATGAGGTCCCCTCTCAGCTGTCTCTTTTCCAGGGTGAGCCCAGCTCACTCAGTTTTCTCATGAGAGGGATGCCCCAGTCTCCTCACCATCTCCATAGCCCTTCACTGGACTCACTCCAGTGGTTCCCTGCTTTTCTTCATCTGCTGAGCTTGGAACTGAACACAGCACTCCAGATGTGCCTCACTAGGGCTGAGTAAAAAGGCAGGGTCACCTCCCTCAACCTCCTGTCAATACTTTTCTTGATGCACCCCAGGGTCCCTTTTTGGCCATGAGGGCACACTGCAGGCTCATATTGTCCACCAGAACCCCCAGGTCCTTCTCTGCAGAGCTCCTTCCCAGCAGGTCACCTACAACCCACACAGGTGCAATTTGTTCTATTTGCTTTGCCCTCTCTTGAAACAAAACAACAATACAACATTTTTAGAGCCGTTGCAATGAGGGTGACCAAGAAGAAGGAATGTACCATAAGGAGAACCACAAATGGTGATGACTGTCTGCTTTGCATCTTTCTCAGAAGTGAAACAGCGTCTTTTATGTCTCTCTGTTCAGGAAAACAGTTGGATTTTTCACAGTGCCCTGTCTTACCCCATAACCACAGTTACACGTTAGCCAAATGAGATCAAGCATCATTGCACCATAACCCAGCAGTTCTGAATGAAGATATGCACAATAGCATGAAAAGTATTTATTGAATGGATGCTGTTATTCAAATTAACATTTGAAAATTGGCTGTCACTGTCCTAAATGATAACACAAGAATGAATAGCCAGGTTCTTTTCATGTTAAAATGCCATTAGTTCACAGCTATATATGATTCTTTCACACACCACTGAAGTGCTCATGCCTCTGGGGTGAAAGGAAACATTTGTATGGAGAAGCATTTATGGCAGAATGGGAAGTGGTATAAACTGTGTTCATTTGTAAGGGCAGATGAGATTGAAACAGTAGGTGGGATTGGAGATTATAATTATTACATGTAACAAATCTCCTAAAGATCTCAAAGCAATTTACAAATGCTCTTTCAGCAGGCTATAAAGTAGAAGGTGTGGAAAATATTACCACTCCACCCTGTTCCATAGATAAGATATGATGAAGGTTAGGTTAGTCAGCAGAGTCTCAGTGCTTATCTCTTCGTTTCTCGGTCCTGGAGTTGTAATATTTCTCTTTTCCCACATCTGTTAATTACAAAAGTTGCCTGCTTACACTGATGACTTCCAGCGTTCTGTAAGAAGGCTCCCTGAGTAGTATTGCTGCTCACAGCTGAGACAAATTTCCCTCCCTACAGTACTGCAGTGGAATAACAAGAAACTAGGCTTTATTTTTTCTGTTCTTTCCTTCTTTTTTCGCTATCAGAGTGGAATAAATCTAATTAATCTGTCTAAAGAAATTCCTTTACATTTGAAAGATATTTAAAGCAAACAAACATAATATGATTATATCATTACATTCATTGTAAGGTATCCAAAATGGACAACAGATAAGAGCCAGCCAGCAACACTGGAAGACAATTACCTTTCAAATTGCTCTTAGAAACCTTTGAATGCAAGGAAATCCAAAATCCCGTCTGCAGTTAGTCACTAGTCACTGGGAGGAGATTTAATTGTGGTTCACGAGTATTCCGCTGCTGTTAAAAGAAATCCCGTGAAAGCTTTAATGTCCTTAATCAAAACGGAGAGCCTTCTTCCCAGATGCTCAATCTTTTTCACTGGGAAGTGCTAATCACAGTGGGGACATATGGTTCCACTGAACTTGGCCCCTTCCAACCCGATGCCTGTGCTTTAGCAGCTCTGCTCCTCCATATGTGATGTCATTCTGGATGCATTTTTTTGTCCAAGGCTGGTAGACTGAGGCAGAAGCCGCCCCAGGGAAGCAAAACTACTAAAAATATAAGTCAGCTGTCTCTTAAGTTAGTTGCTGTCCAAAACACCGTGTACAGAAATGTAGTAGCCTTTTTTATGAGTTCATAAGTTTTTATTAAAGCCAAATGGCTGGAAGGAAGCTGTATATTAATTTCCTTCTTTGTTCCAGACTGAGAAAAATCTGAAATGTGCTTCTCTTGGGTATTTTTGATTCTAGTTTTGTACTTCTATTGCTTATGACTGCCTACAGCAAATTATCAACCTTGCAAAACTGCTTTTTATGTTTGATTTTTACTCGGGTGTGAGAGTGAAGATGTGAAAGTCCAGGAGGGCTGACAATAAAATGAGTTACAGCAAATGTTGTGGAGCTGCTTTTAGCAAACAAATCCTTCTTTTCTCTTGTGCCTGTGTTTGGATTTTGGAATTTGTGGCACTCATAGCAGTTAATGTTATATTGCATTAAGAAATGGTGGTAGAGAAGAGGAGAAGGAACACAGAAAAGTGGAATGCAGTGTAAAGAGAAAAGGAAGGCAGAGCAGCCCCAGCCAGTCTGATGAAAGGGGAGGAGGGGAACTGCACCAGGAGCCACGGCTGCTCCCTCCAGCACCATGCATCAAAACTGCCTTGGATTAATTACCAAATCTAGGAACTGTGCCATGGCTACCTATGGAGAAGCAACTGTCCCTCATTTGTGATTAAAATGTCATTAGACTCCTGTAGGTCAACAGTGTTTCTCTTTTTGCAGCCAGCAATAGTTGAATTCCAGCCCTAACTGTCCCACTGATTTGCTGCATGGCCACATATAACTCACCTCCATCGGATCTGTCTGTGTAAAAGGCAGGCAAATATTCTCACAGCACAATCATTTCAGGATTTAACTGTTCCCAAATTCTGGAACGTGTCATTTGTTTTATCCACACCCTTATTCAGCTTTCTCCAGACCTTTCTTCTGTCCCTACATCCTGATAATAATCCTTACTCCAGCTGAATTTGCAATACCATTTTAGAAACAGTTTACTGGGAGAATTTGAAAACCACCTACCCTGCACTGCAAAAGTCTGTCATTGCTCAAAGATGAAAGCCTATTTTTGGCCAAAGATTGAAAGTTGCTCATTACCCCAGTTCAGTTGCTTAACATTTACAGCTGATATGTGTAGGTTTTGGTGATTTAAAGCAACAGCTGGTACCTTTAATACATTGGCAAAGAAACAAGGCAGCTTTCTTTGATAGCATTAGCATCACCTCAGCATCAGATCACAGACTTATTCTAAATTATATTCTGCTTACTGTGCCTGTCCTTGCTTTTCAGATTTTCTTCATCATCTCACTTTTATTTTGGTGAGGAAAAGAGAAGCTGTGGAATCTGTAATTCATGGACAGTCTGGCAAATTAGGCACAGTAAACATGAAAACCAAAAAGCACCAGGTGCAAATTTCATGACAGCCATCCCAATCTATTATTTCCAAAGGCTTCTAAATGGAAAAGGCAATTTTAACCCCCTGGTAAGACCTTTCTTGGTGTCCTGTTGGTGCTTTCTGTGAGGGTCACCTGGTGTCCTGTCCATTCCATGAATGCAATTGCAAGTGGAAATACAGAGAGGGTTTATCAGTCCAGCCCACAGAGGTCCAAGCCAGAGGGGCTCAGTCTGCCTCTCCTTTTCCTCAGCAGTGCCATAGGTAACAGCCTGCATTCAGATTCCATGGAAAATCCAAGCAGGCAAATGACTTTAAGGCAGTTTCAGTTTTCCATTCTCCTGAAGTGAGAGAATGTCGCCACGTTTGCTTTTTAAATGGCATAGAGAGATTAAAATTTAAAGCATTTTTCCACTGCAAGTGAAATAGCAAAAACATTTCCAGCCATACAAATTTTAGATTAAATGAGCTTCTCTTAAGCAAACTTACCTTTCAGGCCCGCTCTGAGAGCATTTTCCTTCATATTTTTATCAGCCCACATGCAGTTTGCTCAACAGTTTTTGATTAATGCAGGGACTGAAGCATGGGAATTTGTTCTAAGTGCAATTTATTCTTGTTAGGCTATTGCTCCAGATTATTTGGGGTTTTTTTAAAATTCAGAAACTACACCATTATAATTTCATACTTTATCCCTGTGTGTTCTCACAATATTAAGGTAATTTAAAAGCTATTTTAAATCTATAGACATTAATAATTGTTTAAGACATGCTAAACTACCATTTAAACATCTCATTTATTTGGAGAAGTATCAACAGCACATCTGGAGTATCAGATATATCTAAATTTAGTAACTTCCATTTGCTCAACTGGGTCCAATCTTTCCCAGTTTTCACAGGGAAAATTATGAATACTGATTTTTTTTTTTCTCAAGCATTGTTCAAGACAGGTTTCAAATTTATTTTAAAATGGTAATCAGATTTCACGAGCTTAAGCTCGTGATTCTAAGGTAGAATCTCTTTATATAAACTAGATAAGGTCAAATGTATTTCTGAGGTAAATTCACTAAGTTAAGTGAATTTGGCTCATGGTTAATAGCTTACTATTCTGGATGGAAGTTTAAAGCAATTATCACAAAGTTGGATTAATCATCATCCTATTTGAAGTGCTTTGCCTGTCAAATAGATTAACAAACTTGTATTTTTTTTTTCTATTTCACTAGATATTATTGCAGATTGTATATGACAGAGTCCCAGAGCTCCAAGGCCGTGTACTGAAGCTTGTTGTGAAAAGCAAAGGAACATTTGTGGGAGCTGTTAACATTCAGCTGAGCAGTGTCCAGTTCAATGAAGAAAAGTGGTACTCCCTGGGAAACAGTGTAATTTAAATGCTCTCCGAGATGATTCAATTATTTGCCCACTCACTAATGTTTCTTTATCCCATTTCCCACGGTACATTTTGTCTCAGTTGCCCTTGAGAATAGGCAGTCATCTGCTGAGCACATATCCTAACATTTCATAATGCTGTTGTCTTAAATGTGCTACCATGTTCCTGCCACAGATTCCTGACAGCGTGAGTTTAAGGAATCACGTGCTAAGGACTTGTAGCAATATGCAGAAGTTCTTATGACAGCAATGAAGGGCTTGGTTTTGTTAATATTAAATAGTACAGTAAAAATACTAAATTCTCAGTGTGTGGGGCCTCATTCTTTGCCCATTAATTCCACTGATGGTGTTGAAACAATGCTGGTAATGATGTAATTTATCATCATTGCATGTGATGAGTTCACCAGAGGACCATGGGATGGTTCCCTGACAATACATTTCCCTGCAGATGTCCAGCAAATTTCACATTAAATCTTATCCAATCAATACTTTGGGTTTTTTAAAGAATGTTAGAAGTTTTGATACAATGTCACATTTAATCCAGGACATTAATTTGTCAACAATATGTATCATTGTTTTTTTATTCTGACATCCAAGAGGCAGATATAACTGGTCATTTGTGTGAAGAGAGAAGGGGGGAGAAGCTGATGTTCATGAATAAAGAGATTATATTGAGTGTGAGCTTTCAGGGGGGATTTATTTAAGCTCATGATGCCACAGATATTTGTTCAGCAGTCTTCCCACATTGCACTCCTATGCTGCATAAGGGGTTCAAGTCAATACATGCATTGAATAGATTTAGAGTATTTATATATTAAATAATGAACATGAGTGGTTCCTTTAAGTTCACAGATGCTAATTATGGGCCCTGTTTTTCTCTAATTTGAGGAAGCACTTAAACACCTCTTTAAGCATTTGGCATATGAGCAGCCACAATGAGCTGTCCATTACTGCCAGACTCTTGCACACACCCACTGACCATGTAAATAAACCTTTCCAGGGCCAGGGGCACAGTTTTAAGGCACAGGAGATGTGTTGATTTGTGGTCTGATCTGCTGTAAATTTTAAGTTCCCTTATACTGGGCAGATCTGACATTTGTCCTACCAGGTGGAAAAGTGGTCAACAGAGGGGTAATAATCCCAGAAGTGAAGATAATTGCCTTCTTCTCCCAAAGGACACCCACAGCAGTCGTCAGAATAGAAAGTTGTATAAAGCTCCTGAAGTGGGACTTGGAGTGTTAGGAAATAAAATAAGCTGGAGTTTTTCTCAGCATCAAACAAATGGACTTGATCAGGTTTTATCTAAAAATACTTTCCCTAGTCAAACTGATGTACTAAGCTCCTCCTCAGTAAGGGGAGGTCAGGGGAACTCTGTTTGGATATTAATATTATTCATCTATTCAGAGCTGTGAGAAACTGTAAAATATTCGCCACATGCAAAGGATATTGGCTGGCACACAGAATATCATCACTACAAAGATCAGGACACCAAACATTTTTGTACTATAGGGTCTCATGGGAGACAAATCAAGTGCCTTGTCATTCAAGCACAGAAAACACACTGAGACCAGCTTACAAAGTTATGGAATCACCTGACCTTACATTCCAATATTGATTTTAGATTCCTCTTAGTCTACTGTCTCAGTTTCCTTATTAAAACTATAATGCAATTTTCTAACAGTGTTATTTCCTGTGACATTTTCTAACACTTGTTTACCACATGCCCTGATTTTCCATCTTAGAGCAACATTTAATGAAACAGCATTAGAATAACAATAAAGAAAAAGAGCATTACAATCTATCATCAGAACTGTCTGTAAACTTAAGCAATATTATTTGATATTAAAGAAACTTGTTGATAAAACATCCTTTTCTAAAAAAAAAATCATATTTGAGTGACAAATCTGCCATTAGTTGTGTAACTGTAGTCCTGTGGAAGGTCAACAATGCTTCAGTTCTGAAAGGAAGATGGGAAAATTGTGTCTTATGGGTAAGATCTACACTGATGTTAAGCAAGTAGTTGTCCTCCTAGATTTCACACACATAATCAACCCTTGATTTTTCTAAAACTCTCCAGTTCTCCTCGGAATACTGTGTTTCCAACTTTCTGAGTTCCCGGTAAGATGTATCCTGAGCTCCCTGCTCCTATGAGGAATATGGTTCTTTACAAACTCTCCATGAATTTTTTTATCTTGCTTTAGCAGCAGAACATTCAAGACTAAGCTAAGGAAAGGTACCAATACTAGCATATGATTTTTTTATGATTTTAATTTTTTTCTGAAAACTATTTTTTCAGGTAAGAAAATGACAGTGGGCACTAAAGAGGAATAATTCAGTCAGAGCCCACTTTTTCCAAATTTAAAGGGAACATTGTATGTATAATTTTTCCTGTCCCCTTGAAAAGCTACAATGGTAAGAGATGTTGTTCAATACAAATAAAAATGCCAATTTCACATGCTTATATCCTAAAAAATTAGCATGATCTCTTATATGTATTGGATTATTATTCTCACTCAATAATTAATCATAAATTTGAAATTAGCTTCAACTGACATTAACTCAATTTTTAAAATATTCAAAAGCATTCAGTGTTTATTAATTGTTTCTAAACATTCATAGAATAATTGAATCACAGAATGGCTTGGGTTGGAAGGGATTTTAAAGATCATCTCATTCCAACCCCATGCCATGGCCAGAGACACTTTGTAGGTTGCTCAGAGCCCCATCCTACTGGTTTTGAACTCTTCCAGGGATGAGGAGTCCACAACTTCTCTGGAAACCTGTGCCAGTGCCTCACCACCCTCACAGTAAATAATTTCTTCCTTATACCCAGTTAAACTTACAGTTTAATTTACAGTTAAATGTAAATTACAGTTTAATCTTTCAGTTTAAAGCCATCCACCCTTTTCCAATCGCTACATACCCTTCTACTGGAAGGTTCTATAAGGTTTCCCTGGAGCCTTTTCTTCTCTAGGCTGAACAGCTCCAACTCTCTCAACCTTTCCTCACAGCAGAGGTGCTCCACACCTCTGATCATTTTCATGACCCTCCTCTAGACTCTCTCCAAAAGATCAACCTCTTTCTTGTGTTGGAGGCCCCAAAGCTAAATGCAACTTCCCAAGTGGGATCTCCTGAGAGCAGACTAGGAGGGTAAAATCACCTCCCTCAACGCTGATTTTGATAGCAGATGTGGGCTATGTTTCCACTTTTTCCATCAGTGGGAACTTCCCCAACCTGCCCTGACTTCCCAAGTGAGGGATCGCGGCTCAGGCCAGTTTCCTCAGGACCTGTGGATGTTTCTCATCACGTCCCATGGACCTGTGCACCTCAAGGCTCCTTAGGTTTTCTCAGACCCAGTCTTCTCCTACAGAAAAACAGCAGTAGGGCCAAGGACAGCAGCCCTTATTTGGGATACCCCCTCCATAATATTCCCTCTGGCTTCACAAAATCATTGTGAATGTGCCTCTCTGGGAATCAGGCCACTGGGGCTGTTGCGAAGCCAGAGATGTTATTTTATTGGAGCAGGGGGCAATCCTCCAGAATGATTTCTTCTGTGGAGCATCAGTGATAATACCAGATATGAACAAACAGTGATGCAGGTTCCAGCTTGGTGCCTTCTTTGGATATCAACGGAATGTTACGGTAACCTGTAAATATAATGACACCTTTATTAGCGTATAAACCACAAGCACAAATATTATGATGGAGTGTTTTTATGATCACCAATGCAAACAAGGCATAATTTATGATTCTGTAAGTAGCTCTTTAAAATAAAATGAAATTATACTAGAACTGAATATCATTTGTGCTGGTTTTTCTCATTTATATATATATAGTATTTCAATTCTGGTATTTTTGGTGTCAGAGTGAAAAAGCCCAGTGTTTTGCAGGATGTGATATTTTTTCAAATGGAAGACTTTCAGCCCAGTGATATTTAAACATGGGCAAACTTACATTGTAACATCCCAGGTTATGTGCTGCACACATTGTTTTGAGAGCAAATGAAAGAACTTGTGAATCAGCAGTGATAGCACCTACAGAACGGTGCTGCAGCAGCCATGCACTGTGCAGCTGAGGCAGAAAAAAGTGAAGTGTAAGACTTTCTACCATGACTTCTTAAAAAGTTAATTTCATATGAGTAATTCACTTTATCAGAGATAGGTCATGCCATCATGAAGCTACGTGTTCATCTGGTTATTGAAGCATTTGGAAAAGCCATAGTTCTCAATTTCAAACATAATTCACTTACCTGCTTAGAAAACAAAACAACTTTTTCTTAAAAATCCCGGCCTGTACTGCTTTATATGACTAAATGTCCCTTATTTAATAACAAGTGACAATGTCACTTATGGTTAAAAAAAATTCTGTGTTTTTTCTATGTATATATGTAAATAATTCCAGCTATTTAAGTAAGTCTGTTTTGTAGAAGTATCCATGTTCTGAACTGCAGTTTTCAAAATCCCTCTTTAGCTGTGTGTGGATGCCTGTGGAGTCTTTGGGAGCCACATTTACCTGGGTTTGGAATTTCTTGCTTCTTTCATACAGAATCATAGAATTGTTTAGATTGGAAAAGAGCTCTAAGATCATCAAGTCCAGCCTTTGACTGAACACCTCCTTGTGAACCAGGGCATGGCACTGAGTGCCACATCCAATTGTTTCTTGAACACCTTCAGAGATGGTGGTTCCACCTCCTGTCTGAGCAGCTCTTTCTAATAATGGACAACCCTACCAGTGACAAAATTCTCCCTGATGTCCAACTGAACCTTCCCTGGCACAGCTTGAGCCATTTCCCCTTGTTCTGTCACACTACACATAAGTTCCTCTGGTATTTAAGGTTCAGATTCTAGGCAGCAAATATTAAAGCTGGTTGTAGGCAATTTACATTTGAGATCAGTTTTTAAGGCATGCACACAATATGTGGAAGGCTTGGTTGATTTCTTATCCGAAGATACACTTCAAAGACTAAGACTAATTTCTGAAGACTTGTGTTCTAGCCCCTACCTACAGAAGATTCTACAAAGTTTCCTGAGAGAAGTAAAACTTCTTTTTTATTATTGAAATTGCCCCAATTTGCATTAAATAATTAACTACTCTTGGATCCCATGATAATAGAGTTAAAAATTGAGTTCCTGTCCTGTATTAGTATTCACCATGGCAGATTCATTGGCACAGGGACTGTAAGAGAGGACTCCCCCCTCCTATTTGCCTTTAACCACCCAGGTAGAGAATTTTTCTCAATTTCAGCCCCTCTGAGTATAGCTACATAATCACTACATGGAAAATCAAATTCTGCTGCAGCTGGACAGCGAGCATTCCTCCCCAGTGGAGTCTACAGGTAGTTGGAGTCTGCTGCTGGGGAAAGGAAGGCAGTGTGGATATAGATTTGAATCCTTTCAAAAGAAAATGCAGAGGAGGGAGGAAATGGCACAACCTTGCCCCTCTGGCTGTCAAAGAAAATAAAAGATGTAAGCACTGCTCAGCTTTTGGAAGCAACTTGCCCTCAGGGAAACCTCAGGGATATGAATCCTAGGGACCTGGGGACAGTCCTGTAGTACAGATTTAAGCAATTGGAATGGTGAAGACTAAGACTGAAATCCATGCTCACTCTCCAGCATATTAGGCAGTTCTTGCCTTGTCTTCTGCTTGTTGTGACTCCCTCTGCAAGAACATTATTTTCCTATTTCACTGTTTAGAGAGTACTTGGGTACCTAAAGCAAAACCATCGTTCCAGACCTGCTTTCAGAGATCTCAATGTTAAGCATTGCAATGAATGTAATAAATTGTAATAAATTTTGAAATTATTTATCACTTTACCTCTTAGAAGCATTTTATTTATGGCCTCTGGGCATTCTGATAGCAAATTACTTTTTTTATATTGTGTTAAGTGGGGATTGGGGCAATTTGTTTGGCATCATTTATAATTTTTGTACCTAGACTCACTCCCTAGAATTTTAATTATTGCACTGAAAATGTTTCCTCAGAAATCTACTGCTCTTACTTTTCCAAAATATGAATCCCTCATTTGTAACCAAAATTATAAAGACATTAAGCCTCACTGAAAATTTGTATCTAAAAAAGCCTCAATCAATAATTTTGCAAGTGCTTGTAAGCAGCAGTGCCTGATATTTGAATTTGTCTCAGATATTGTGAATTGTTAGGTTGAGTGTTCTTTCATTATCCTGAAGTATACAAATAAAAGGAAACGAAAAGGTTATCAGTGTAAAAATTCATGTTGTAGAAAAACAACTGAGCTCTAAGAGTAATGTCATTTTTCTTGTATAACTCCTCAGCCTCAACTAAGAATCACAAGCAGCTTTATGACTTCCAAACATGAGGGAAAAAAAATGCACCATTTCAAATCCTGTTAAGCTTAATAAAAAAGGTGTGGTGCCTGTTGCCAGCTCCAGTGTTTTGCCTTGCCGTCTTTATTCACTAATAAAAGCTGTTTGTTTTGTCAGAAATGGCTTTGGAAAGCCAGTGTAGTAAACAGCCATTTTACATAAGCCTTTCTCCTTGGCCTATTGGCTTCTGTGTCTGCTCTTTATGAGCAGCCTTTTCATTACAAAAGTTCCAGGAACTCTACTGGCTTAACAAAAGAAACTCCAGCAAGAAAAATACCATGAATATTTTGCCCTATTTTTAACCATTGTTCTCCACTCTGAAAAGTTGCAGATAGGTTACCTGAGGGGGTTTTGGTGGTTGATTTTGTTTTAATTTGGTATTGGGTTTTGAACTTATCTAAGTGCACAAAACCACTGTCTTCATAGCAGCTCTGACTAGTCTCACTTCTTGCAATGAATTAAAATACCACCTGAGCAGTTTCCATCTAGAATGGAACACTGCAGTGGGAATAATCACCTGCCATTAATATTGTTCTGATTTCAACATCACGGATTTGCATTCAGAGAATATGTTTATTTCAAACATAGAGAGTGCCATTTATTCATTTTGTTACAAAATCGTGTTCTAGAAAATAAAGGTGGTGCTGAAGTCTCTCAATGCTACAGTAACAAAAAAAGCCTGGAATGTTGCAGATTTTTTTGAGCTGTTATAAGTGGTTGACATAAAAATATTACCTGTATTCAGGCTCATCACAGGTAAAGTGTACTGGCCAAGGAATTCGTTGTTACACACAGAAATCTCATTCTGCACGCAGAAGCGTATCATTGCCAGTTCTGGAACTTGGATGTTAAAAGAGAATGTTTCATTCCATTTAGGGCTCAAAGCTAATTAAAGGAGAAAAGAAACAGGATTAAAATATGATTTCTTTTTTTTCTACTCTATAACTAAGCTGCTATCACTAGTCTGAACTGGTAAAGAGTTTCTTTTACCCTAGGTATCTGTGCCCATTTAAACAAATAACTAAACTCCCACTGACTGTAGTGGGGCAAAAGCCTAAGATAGTTGGTGTCATCCCTTAAAAGAGAGAAAAATGAGACAAGGATAGTCAGGTTAAGAACTTCTGCTCAGCTTAAATTTTCCTATAGCCATACCAGTTTCATGCTTTTGTCAAAGTTTCTCCTTTCACAGTGTTGGAAATGAATAAATTCAGGTAGTAAAACGTTCACTTGACTAGAAATACAAAAAGAGAATGTGGAACAGGAGGGGTTTGCCTGGTCTTTAGCAATGTTCATACAGGGAAAAGAAATTCAGGGGCTGATTTAAAACAGCAGCTATCTATAAAAAAGAAAAAGGAAGCATAGAAGACAGAGGCACAGACAAAATGAGATCACAGAAAGCTTGTAGTCTGAGACATCAAGAAGATCTGTATTATAAAGATAAGGGAGTGCTCACAGACAGCTACAAAGAGTACACACTTCACCTGTCAAGCAATTAAGGGATTACTCCTACCAGAGACTTCAAATGAGACGAGTGATGAAGTTACAGCAATTTCTTAAGAAAACCTCGTCATTAAGTTAAGTGGTTAAGGCTGGGATAGGGTTAACTTTCTTCATGCCAACCCCTATGGTGCTGCATTTTGGATTTTTGACTCAAACAGCACTGATTACACCCCAGTGTTTGAGCTATTGCTGAACAGGGCTTCCACAGTGTCGAGATTTCTGTCTTTCTCACTGCAGAGCAGCCTCCCCATCCCAGTGAGGGGGCTGGGGGTACCCAGGAAGTTGGGAGGAGGCACAAGTGGTACAGCTGACCCCAGCTGGCCAAGGGGATGTTCCTTACAAATGGTGTCATGCTCACAGCTGGGGGGAAGGAGGAAGGGAGGGCATTCAGAATTGCAGTGTCTGTCTTCCCAAGTAACCTCAGAGCTCCAAAATGAAGCCTTGTTTCCCTGGGAATGGCTCTACACCTGCCTGCCCATGGGAAGTGGTGAATGAATTCCTTATTTTGCTTTGCTTGTGTGGGCAGCTTTTGCTTTATCTATCAAACTGTCTTCTTCTCTACCCGAGGGTTTTCTCATTTTGGCCTTTCCAGCCCTCTTCCCATCCAACTAGAGGACAACAAGCAAGCAGCTCTTTGGAGCTGAGCTGCTGTCCAGGATGAGCCCACAGCAGTGTGAAAAAAAATAAATTCCACCTTCCTTTAGAAAGGGGGAGTGCTCCCAGCTGTGTGTTTGTGCTTCCTTAATCTACCAGTCTAGAAAAATGGCACACACAGCATGAACTTCTGCTACAGATTTTGTGCCAGGAAATCCTAGTCTAGAGAGAAATAATTGCATTTTCTATAACTCCTTGGGATGCAAAGTTGGTGTTTCCTTATAAAATGTTGTTGTGCTTTGTTCACAGCCTAGAGAAGCAGACTGATGCTCACCATTGCTTCTTACAATACTAGAGTTCTTTCTTGCTTCATCCTCTGGTACACCATGGATTTCTATCTGTACCATGGGGTTAGCTTTGTTGCTCCTTGACGTGCTGCTGCGTGGTAACTGATGGCCACTGATGAGCTGGAAAATTAAAGTTATATTGAAATAACTGTAAGAATGAACTAATTCACCACAGCCATATAGTCACCATAATAGAAATAGCTTTCAAAAGAAATTACTTTAAGTATATGCCAGTCATAAACTGGTGTAATAAACACAGTGGAATCAAGAATATGGTGCTTCCTATCTAATTTACTTATATATATATATATACTTTTTTAGAAACATTGTGGTTTAGGAGCATGTTTTAACTAGATCAGATTGGTCTGAGCCCAGTCCAAACTGACCTTGAATGGTTAGAGGGATGGGATACACATAACCTCTCTGGGCTGCCTGTGCCAGTGTTTCACCACCCTCTTTATAAATAAATAAATATAGAGATAAATAAATAACTGAAATAATATTTTAAACAATAATTTTCAGGTTTTTTTATTCAATAGCTATACATAAAAATTATATATTGCTACTGTACAAAATAATCCTATTGGAATCAGCCTACAGTGATTTTTACACTTTCTGCTATCGAGCTCATGAATTCCAATCTGTGTGGAGAGGATCAGCATCAAGACCCACCGTGACATCAGCATTGTGCTACAGGGTATGTAGCAGACTGCCTCACCTGTGCCTCATCTCTTGCACAGTGTTCCTTAGTATTAGACAAAAACTCTTCATTCAGTGAGCTTCCTGATGTGTTTTGACCAAAATTTCCAAAAACAGGAAATTTTGTCTCAGACTGCCCTGTAATCTGGCACCCAGACTAAGACAGGATTTATGAAAGTCACAACTTTGTCTGCTTTTTATCTATATTTCAGGGTAGCTAGGAAAGAGTCAACATCTGTGCAGTAATCAGCCTTTTAGGAATTAGTATATAACATGTATTGAGAGAGATATACAAGCCTGAAAGTCCAGGTGAAAGATATGACTCCCAATCCTGGTCTCAGGCCTAAGCATCATAAGAGATTCTTATTCCCCTGTCAACCACCCCAAAAATCAAAACCCACAAATCCCACACTTTGCTTTGATATTTTCCAGTGCTTGTAGCACCTTGCCCCAAGAGAAGTTCTAGCCTGAAATACTGAAGAGCAGTGGCTTGGCAAACACTGATGCTCTTTCTTCCTAAGGAATAGCTGCTGCCTTCACCAGGAATCTTTGCAATCACTGATGGGCTGCCCACTAAGGACATGGGAGATTCCTTGCCATGTCCTGAGGGCCATTGCCAAGGCCTGCATGACCCACTGCTAGACCTAGCCTAAGCCTCCCCTGGCATGGGAAAAGAGTGAGTTCTTTCAAGCACACCGTGACCCAAAGCCATAAATCAAATCAATTTTTGAGATCCAAGGTGAAGCAGAGATACAGAGTGATGTATAAATTTAGGAAGCACCTTGAACATCCCTATTTCTGCTTCAAAGGCTCTATGCCTCTTGATGGGAATTGTGGCACATTAGGTTGAGGATAAGGAATTCAGTAAAATCAGGCCCTATGTGATTTTTCTATTCTTCATTCGTTCATTCATTCATTCATTCAGAGAGATTTGCCCTTTAGATGTTTTCTATCTTTGCTTTCTGTTGTCATTTCTGCATTCATCTGGTTAGTAACTTTTTCAGCAGAAGCTGCTTTTCCTTTGACTCCTGCTCCAAATTGCTTTTGTCTTCAACCACAATTTCCTGGTTTTTGCTGCTGGCTATGAATGGGGCTCTCTGTGCCCTTCATTCCCTCAGCCAGTGGGATGCCATTGCCTCTCTGCAGCCCGCACTATCCAGCCTGAAGTCTCAGTCTAAAGTCCTCAATCTTAAACACAGCCTTTCTCTTCTCCAGCTCCTTCCAAACTCAGACACTTCCTCTGCATTGACAATGGTTTTGTCTGTCTCCTGCATTACAATTCAGGGTTTCTCCTCATCCTAATTCCAGCTTCATACAAATTAGGGCTAAAATAAGTGATGTATTTGCCTGGCTGCCTGAAATCATCCAGCAATGTCTATTCACAATTGGTATGCTCACTGTCAGGACACTAGAATGTTCTTGATTAGGTGCGTGCATTATGTAAGTATTTTATAATTGTCACTAACTATTGTTTTATCTCCGCTATTTATTACTCTGAAAGAAACAAAATAGCAATTACACACTAATTATATGCTAATTAAATAGCATTTATGCAAGTGGTATTCTGTGTAATCAGAAATATTACCTTTTCATTGGGAAAAGGGACTTTTCTAATTAGTGAACAATTATAACAAATCTACTTGACCTCAAAATAAAGGCCTTATCTAATCATTTATTTGTAAATGGCATGCATTTCAAGTATTTTTGGGAAGTAAATCACATTATAATTTGGGAGAAGTAGAAATAATTCAAAGACTTATTAATTCATCCCTCCTTTCACCCTTATTTATACCATTTAAGGATTATAAATAGTCTTTTATATATGCATAGAAAGATAATGAGACTTAAAAGAAGCATAAAGCTTCCTATCTTATCTTTAAAAATTTCCATTTGTCAATTAACATTATAATAGTACACGTGGTATTACTGATAGTGAAAGAAATAACACCCAAAGTGCACATTTGAATTCTGTGTTTTCAGTTCAGCTTCCACATGCACAATTGTCTGGCCCCTTTTTCAGCTACATTATTTATATTTATTTGTACAGCATCCTTAAAAATCATGTATTTTTACAGTCTCCTGGAGGCTCTGAACCCCTACATATTTTTAGCAAGCATAAGTGAAATACAGATGGGAAAGCACCCAAGCAGCAGTTGATACTCTGTGAGAGTTTTACCATCTTGTTGAAAACATTAGTTCCCAACAAACAGGAATAGGAATAAAATGGGGAAAAAAATTAGATAATAATTGCATCTGAAATACATAAAATTTGCTTTCCCATTTTCATGGAACAAAACAACACTTCAGTCATCTTACCCTTATTGACAGAGACATTGGTTTGCTGTATCCTCCCACATTTCGGGGTGTAAATGTGGTATTGCGATCCCTCAAGAATACAGGTTTCAGCACATAGCCACAACCACCATTGTCCAGGAATTTTCCATCTTGCAATTCCATTTGTGTTCCCGGTGTTTGGAAGTTTAAGGCCACTGTAAAATTATATCAGTATTGATTTTAGTGAATTAGATTTGATAACATTTTATAAAAAAAAGTTAAAAAAAATTTCAAATGAGCTTAAGATATCTACATCTTTCAATTCATATGTAGGATCCTGTTATTTCCCTTAAATTAAGTGATACTCAATAACGAATTATTTGTGCACAAAAACAGTACACTCTTTAGAACTGCACCCTCTTTTAAGAACTAATCTATAGATCTTTTTTACATTGCTATACCTCTCTTCCCTTTTCTTTCTAAATTAGACCTTGGAGAATATGAAATAAGAGATCCTTCTCTCTGCAAGAACTGAATTCACATCCTAGTTTCTCTACAGCAGCAAGACCCTGCACTCCAAACCTGCTATCAAAGATCTGGTGCAGAAGTCAAAACCTCAGGATTGTATCTAACCTTAGTTATGGTGCAGAATTCATCACAAAAACATCTCACCCAGAAGATTAAGAAGCTTTAGTTTAGTTAGAATACTCAGTGAAAATACATATAAATTTATAGAACTAGAAGCAATTTTAAAAGTGTTCTTAAATTTATGTGAGCACACACTCTCTTGGAGCTTAATCCTCAAGTACTGGTGATTATTCTAAGAATACACCTGACAGATTTTTTCCTTTCCTTGGCAGTTCAAAACATTTTCAGTTTGCTGCAGCACCAATAATAAAATATCACACTTCTCATCAACAGGATATTGTAATTCATGAGATAAAGCCAACATTGAAATAGACCTGTTTAATGAAATTTCCCCCTATTCCAGTGCAATGGAGCTTCTTGTCACATTCCAAATAGAAAATGCAGAAGTCAAATCAGCAATGAATTATGACATTATGAACCCATGACATGTGTTAAACAGAGAATGATAAGAAGTCATTTACTTAAAAGGATGGTTTGGTAGGAATGAAAAAAGAAGACTTTAAGCAGTTCAAGTGACTCATAATAATTCATAAAGAGGACCTTATTACATTTTCCTGGGAGATAATATGAATGCATTGAATGAACATTTGACATAATGCAAAAATCCTTATTGCAAGTGGAAAACACACAAAATTGTTTTCACTGCAAAAATTACTCGTTCCTTCACTGCTTTGATGATCATTTTAAAATATTCTGAAGCAAACAACACAAATAGGAATGAAGCAGCTGGTACAATGGACCTGATATTTATAATATGATATATAAACACATGTTTTTGGTGGGGTTACTTCTGAAGAGCTCTGGTTCCATAGCCTCAAAACCAATGAATGGGTGGAATACATGAAGTGCTCCCAGAGTGCATCATCTGTTTAATCTGAAAGAAATCCCATCTGTGCTAGCTAAAATTGCTCTGCATCATGAACCAACATGCAGCAAGTAGGAATAACTGGAAACCTTGTCTAGAAAAACCTCAAACAAAACAAAAAAAGCCTCCAAAACAAAACACAACATGCACTCCTGCTTTGATCTAAGTGTTAATGTAAAGACATGATTTTATGTTAATATACACAGGAATTTTGTTTTACCTTTAACAACAGAAACCAAACTTCAGAGTGTTCATATTGCCCATTGCCCACCATTGCCTTTTTTAAACAGGGTTGGTATTTTCTTGGTATGGTTTTGGCAGCGGTTCAAAATTTTCTCTTTATGACTCAACCCATCATCCAGAAACAGCCCCAAATTTGGTGCTATATGATGCTTGTATATTTTAATGCACTGAATCAAGCTGTGCAGAGGATGCTACAGGAGCTGCAACCCTGTGGCCCCTGGAAGTCTGAACTACAGATAAGCCAGGATCTCTCACTCCTCAGGTGAGTCCTAGGCCACACTTTCAGGATACGTGGGTTTAAAAGTGCAACTGAAATTAGGCACATCGAACAGTCAGCTTCAAATAGCAGCTTCCACATGATGAACCAAATTACATGATTGCACATAATGAGACTATTGCTAAATTTACCAAGCTTTATAGGCGACTAAGCAGGAAAATCTGATGTAACAACAGCAACAAGCAAACGAGAATACTTTATATTTTATCACATTAGGAAAATTACTTTTGCAACACAAGTGAAGGGCAATGTTATTATGGGTTGATATCTCTAAACATCAGCACTGTGTTTTCACTTAATTTAATTTGACCTTAAGAACAAGTTAAAAAACGCATGGAACAGTAGTTTTAATTTACTTACTGGTTTCTTTGTATTGCAAGTTTTAAGGTGATTAAGCAAATGTGAGATTTTGTGTCATATTCTCTGAGATGCAAACCTCTACTAAAACTGTTTACAGGGCTCATAGCTGCTTGGAGCCTCCCAGGGCACTACTTTATGGTGCATTGATGTACAATTTTTCTTTTTAAACAGGTGCAGTATAGCCCTAACACTTCTTGAGAAATGGCAAGGATCATAAACTAAAAGCTATGCCCAGCAGCTTGGGCTGAGCAATATCTTTCTGCAAACAATCCTGAACTTCTACCCAGTGTTTCATTTTAGCTTTGGTGAATTCAAGAGCAGAACTGTTCAATAATATTCTTTGTACTTTTGTTTTATGAAACAGTATAAATTTAATGCATGTATGAAGAGAGATTTAAACTGACAGTTTATTTTGGAAAGAAACCCAAATGAGCTTGCAATGAAACCATCTGAGCAGTACATAATCTTAATGCATGGTTTTCATGGGGAAGTAAAGGCATCTGAAGTTGAACACGGTGTACATTAAATTTTCTCCTCAGTCCTTTCATTAAGCACCAGAAGAATTTTAATATTGACATCAAAATCAAAGCAGCACAGCAAAACATGGGCTTGGGGAACAACCTGAGCAAAGCAATTCTTCACTGTGATTCCTGCACCTAAAACAGATTTAACTATTCCTAGAACCATGAGGCTAAATCCCCTTCAGATCAGAGTATTGAATACTCAAATCATCTTGCAAAGTACCAAAGCTGCCATGGCAGTCCCAGTAAGCCCCAGGTGTAAATAACTTCATATGGCAAATTGAGGTTAGGAAATAGACTAGCTCCAAAAAATGAGCCAATCCATAATACACAGAAGGATATTATTTTTGACCCCAAACCTCTGTATCACAAGCAGTTAACTGAAGTCAGTTCCACCACTAATTGCAGAACTAAAGACACTCTAAATATTCATACACAGCACCTTCTATAGGTGCCACCATTCAAGACATAATTGATTTGTGGACTAAAAGCAAAAGCTTTGTAAAACCAAAATGAGAATTGTGACTGTGATTTGAAGGCATTGAGGAAAACTGCACATCTTTTGATCCTGCCTCTCATTAATATTCCCAGTGGGACTTTTAAATTGTAATTTTTTATTTTTTGTTCTTTGCTTGCTGGTTCTATCAGCTACATCACAACCATAAGGTTTAATGCATTTTCCCATTTAAATGGGAAGATTTTAAAATAGATAAGGACACATTTGTCACCATTTTTTCTTGAAATGGGTTACTTAATTGCATTTTATGCCATTTAAAAATGCATCTCAAAATGTATCAATTTTATGCCCTTTCAAAAAAACTCATATTCAGAAAGCACTCACAGTGCCAATGTTCCTATCCCCATGGTTTACCTCACTCATTTGAATCTAAAGAGATGTAATAGATCACACTTTTATCAGCCTTCTTGTCTTGCTCTCAGCTCTTTCCAGTTGTCTGTGCTCTTAAAGTGGGCCACTCACAATGAATGCAACGAAAATCTGTGCCTCAGATATCCCAAATCTGAGCTGAATTCCACCCAGCCTGGGAAATGCTATTGCAAACAGGAGCGTATCCTAATGCTCTGGAATGTTGCCATTGCTTATGAGATGATCAATGTGATTGGATTTGAAGCCACTGCTTTCATTCCACACCAGCACTCCAAGCTGGGCACAGACTGTCTAGGCTTTCTTCTCACATGCAGGTCACAGCTGCACTCAATCCTTCACTGCCCAAATTTACAGAAATATTTCAGAAGTCCAGGAAAGATGGAGCGAGACTATTTACAGGGGCATAACAGGACAGGGGGGAAGAGCTTCAAAGTGAAAGAGAATAAACCCGTGAAGAGGTGAGACCCCACACAAACTTTATGAGCAAGGACTTTGGTCTACTAGACCAAAAATAAAGAAAAAAAACCTCTTTTTTTTCTACCAGAAAAAAAATAAAATATATAATGATTGATTTTCCTACAACACTGAGCAAGCTTATATGGACAATATACATTTTGGCATAAAAAGTATCACCTCTCTTCCTGGCAAAAAAAAAAAAATCAGTAAAACTGTATTTTTTCTCTTCCCTAACAGACTCCAAATTATATTAATCTTAATGATAACTTCTGGCTTTATTTTTCACCTACACATTTTGAAATGGTTGTTTTCACTCTACAGAAGCTTGATTTATGGCTTACAACGTGAGGGATTCTGCCGTAGGAAGAGGGACTGCTCCTCTGAGAGCTGAATAAATGCATAACTGCATGACATAACATCCTTAAAATGTGCAGTCAGTCTTTTTTGTATGGTCTTTGGGCCAGTTTAATACTGTGGCTCTAAAGACACTGTCATTAGAAATGTGAAGAATCCAGTCACACAGTTCATAACTGCTGACATTGCTCCTACTTCATTACAAGTGGTCCTACTGGAAAAGAGATGTCAGGTGATTAAGAGTCCTCCATTGTCCAAGTAAATCTGCAAAGGGTTTAAGTAGAGATCCTCTCTTGTGAGATTCTCATGGGAAAAGTACCTAAAGCATTTCTGATAAATTATCAGATCTGAAAATCTAAATTGATTTTTGCTGTCTAATTAATGTGTCAGTCTGAAAGTCACACTTCAGTGTAAGTCTGAGTATTTTTGGTTGTCATTTGACCAATTTTACACCTGAAATGTTTCCAAAATAATTTTTAAAATTTACTTAACTTGTGATTCTTGGCAGAAAAGTGAATATTATCAGCTTCCCTCTCCTGTTTTAGTCTGGAGTCACTGACAAGTTTTAGAACAAGATCAGCAACTACTTCAGAAACAATTGTGTTCCTGCAATTTTTTCCCATCTTCCTTTAAAATTTATTAGACTTCACATAAATTATTTACTATTCTATTGGTTGTCTGCAGTGAAGACAGCTGGAAAAACTGATAAAATGGAATTTCAGTGTTTCTTTGCTTTACAGTGAAATTCCAGTATCTATGACACACACCAAAAACTGCCTAAAAAGAAGCAGAATAGCCCAAGAGCTTTTTCATAAACCTGGCAGTAGAAGCATTTCTGCAGAAGAGACATAAAACCTTCATTCAAAACCACTCCCAGCATTTGGAGCCATTCCAAAGGAAAGTTGAGTGCATTTGGAGAGCTTCAGATGTTGAATCATATTATCCCACCTATCTTGCAGGTGTCTACACCTGAATTAGCTGTACCACTTCACTCTTTGTGAAGACTAAATCAGTGAAATTCAAGGGAAAACATTAAAAAAAAAATTAGTCCTCTAGGTTTCACTTCCTAAGGAGGCATTTCTGGACTATTAAAACCAGTAGAAGAGAGCAATAATATAGTTATTGACACAGAACCCAAGCAGGGTCGGGTTTGAGTCATTTTAATTTCCACAGGTGAGGCATACCAAGATCAAAATTAGTTGGTTTCTTTTCCCTTGGTTGCTTCAGAGGTTAAAATCAGAACTAGTTAGAGAGCTCCTTATCACTCCTCTTTTCATGCATCATTTTTTACCATATTTTGTCATATTATTGCACACAAGACTGAACCACAAAACAGATGTGACAAAATTGCCAAGCTGCATTTCAGTGTCACAGTCCAAAATAAAACCTACAGAAAGTAAAAAACCCATCATACAAGTACAACTTTCACAGCAGCATATAAATTTATGCACACCCCAAAAAGCACATATGAGATATTCTGAAATAAAATTCTCTACCTACAACACCATGGTTTTCTCCTGTAAGTTATGGCATGTTTTGGTCATTCCTGCAGAGTGCTTTGGTACATGTAGAACATTTCCAAATGCCACATTCAAAAGGTTATTTAAGTCTTTTTTTATGATTTTCACCAAGGCTTTCTTTCATTTTGGATTTTTGTTGTTTTTTTCAGTCTATATAAAACAACTGATATCAGTTTATTTAAATAAATGTCCTGAATTTTATTTCCCTGCATAAATCTTTCCATTTCATTTTATTTCCTAAATAAAAAGGAGACATGGATACATCAAACCAGTTCTTTCCAGTGCCTCACTGCAGTTGTATGCAGGAGGCATACTAATTTTCACAGACTATGAAAAGTGAGGGTTTTTCTCCATAAGACCTCTTTTTTCCCAAAACCTCCTGTTCTTGTGAGTCTCAATTTTCAGAGAATGGACAGGGAGTACACAGTGATATCCAAAAGCTATTTTGTGGAAACTCTGTACTTTTTACTGAGCTTTTTAACTTGCCTTCCTCTGGAAATTAGGTTTACACAATTACATGTCTTGTCCTCAGCCCCAAAAAGTCTTGAGCCTGTTGGACCATTTCATCCTGCTTTAGCTGAGTGCCAGGCTGCTCCAAGTTAATATGTTCCAAGCAATTCAGAGAAAATTGCTGGCAAGGTACAGAAGAAAGCACTGTTTTGAGTCAATCACTAAGGGAAGTGAAGGAGTAACTCAGTTCTCATAATTACAAGATGCAGAGGCCTGGAAGGCAGTGTTATGTGTAGGTTTGAACAAAACCTAATATATTTTCTTTGCCCAGCCAGAAAGGTTATGGATGTTAAAGGAATGTAAGCTTGCAGGTGTGGGGAGGAGAAGGGAGTTAAGAAGGGGAATAGGTGGCAAAGAGAAATCCAAGAGTCCTTTGAAGAGTTTCAGGGAATTGCAAAAGGGATCTAGAGGATTCACTTCTGTGCATGGGGTGTAAAGCACAAAGGCAGGCAGACAGGAGGGGTGTGTGAATTATACAGACATGGGACAGATATAAAAATCAAAAGTCTGTGTTAAATCAGTGAAAGGACATCAGCAGAAGATTCACTGAGATACCCTCACTTTGGGAGTTGCATTGTGAAGAGCTGCTATATTTCTGCCAAACAGCTATCTAAAGCAGATTAGGGAATAAATAGATCTAACATAGCTTGGAAATAATGTATGTGGAGAATTGTTTTTAATCAGCCTATTCCCATGTGAAAAATAGAGGGGTTTTTAAGTGAAGATGCAAATGAAGTGACCAAGAGGGCAAATCTAACCACTTCCTGCAGATTTTTAATTCTTCCAGGAAGGGGCCCAAACCCCCTATGCACCAAAAGTCATATGTTTTGCATATAAATGGTTAGACTGACTTCTCATTAAGGCACACTCTGAGTAAACAGCCAGTGTAGTAATTTTGAAAGATTTTGGCGCTGTCTGTGATCTAACAAATGGTTATCCTTTGCAGAGATAAGTGTGGAGATTCACAGGCTAGAAAGAAAACTAGTAAATTGCAGTATGATAAGACTGGGAGATTAATTCAATTTTAAATTAAGGACCTCTGGCGAGTGCTTTCTCTAAGAATGAAACAAACTTCCTAGTTTTTAATGGCAATGTATAGTTTAGATAGCAATGATAGCACACAGGGAGGGCAGCACCCCGGGTAAATAATCCAGACATGGCACTAAGTGTGGATGAACCACAAGGACACAACATAATCAAACCAATTTCACACAGTATGGTGATGAGAAGATACTTGGATAGTCCAGCACAAGTCCAAATCTGTACTGCAAATAAGCATTTATGAGGACATAGAAGCAAGTCAAATTTATACTAAATAGTAATTTTTGTACTCCTTATGTAGTTATGTAAAATAACAGTCAGGATGGAGAAAGTAACTTGTCACAGAAGATATATGGAGAGCTGAGAAAGGAAACAAGTGGAAAAGGAAGCCTGGAACAAGGGTGACATAAGCTCCAGGGCCCTACAGACAGAATGAAATCTGTGCCTGTCCTTGGATGAGTGTGTATTTCAACATAACAAGGTGAATCCACACCTCTCACCTCTCAAAACGGAGAGCCTAAGGCAAAGTGCCCTGCTCGCCCCACAGTCTCCCTCAGGTGGCCTTGGCAAAGACTCAAAGACAGAATATATACCTGGGTACAAAAACTATTCTGCTCTACTTTACCTAGGGCTGAAGAAAATTTAGCAGGCAAACATAGAAATATGTTCTGGAACTGAGAATCTTTTAAACTGAAGAATAAACACGTGAAGGTAAAATTGTCTCTAAAGCCATTAAAAAGGACAAAATGCTTACAGGTGAGAGGTTTTCCAAAGCCTGCTGGGTACAGAAGTCATGCCATGCTTATTTTGAAAAAATTCAAATAAATAACTTTCAATGAAGAAGCAGAAGTTAGCACTTTTTTTTGTTGCCCAGGAAACGAATATGTTTTGTACTGGAAATTAAAATTCTACATGTATGTTCATCTGAATAAAGACTGGAGACTCCCAGCAGCTCCCAGCTGTCTCTGGATGTTGTGCTGACCAGGAATGTTTGAGTGCTGCCTTGTGTAGCATATCCTGTTCTGGGAATTTTTGGCACTACTATCAATTGTTGTGCTCACATCTGCACCTAAGCAAGTCACAGAGTGCCACTGAAAACCCACAGACCCTTCAGAAGAAACTTGCATTGCTGAGTAATGGAAACTTAAAAATGCTGAGCTTGTTATTAGTGATTTTCTTAATATCCAATTCAAAGAGGTAGTTTAAAGAGATTAATAAAATAGAATAAATGGAATATCTGGCATAGGAAACAGCTATTTAACACAAAGTGATATTTACAATTACTAGTGAGAAAAAACTGGTGGAATATGTGGGTTGAAGGAAAATTTTATACAACAAAAATTAAAATAATGCCACTGGGGGAAAATTACGTAACCTACATAACACCAGAATACTATAGGAAGCAAGAAACTCCTTTATCTGTAAAGCCTAGAATGCAATAGTTTCTGCAAGGATACATACCCATCTGACACCCTACATTCCAGAACTCCTGAGGATTATAATTTGACGAGCTCATTCTTGTTCCCTTGGGGTAAATTCTTGTAATAAATCTTGTAGTATGTGAAATAAACTCTTTAGCTGATAAACAGAAGGATAAAATCTTGGTAAGAAAACCTTTGTTATTAAAGAAATCCTATTTGAACAAATAATAAAAATACAGTAATTTGATCCAGCAATATTTTTACACAATATTATGCCAATTTATTCTATTTTAACATCATTTTATTTTGAAATATATTCATTTGTTCATTTAATAATTAATTTTTAAACCTTAATATTTTGTGTGTATTTGAATCTGACAGTATTCCTGTATAAAGAAATATATATTCCTTTGTAAGAAGTTCATTATCCAAAAACCATCCCTTCCCTGAAATATTCTGTTTCTTCACCTTTTTGCAGGGTAACCTTATGATTTCTACACTAAAGCCTACTGTATTCTCATGGGAAACTGAGACACAGGAAACTGCACAAAAGTTTCCCCCTTCTATAATAGCTCAAAATGAAAAAAAAAGGAAAAAAAATCATCTTTAGATGATCTTGGCTTGTTTGTTGTTTGGAGGTTTAAATAAAATGGCTAAATAATATTAGGACCAGGGAAGAGCACGTTTTCAAAAGCCACTGAAATTCTTGTTATATAAGCCTCAGAAGATAACTATCATGTACATTGTTTTTCCTTCTGCTGGCAGTGTTCCCTCCTTTCTCATATGTAAGCATTGACTGCAGGGATGTGGGAAACTTCAGATGACTTCTATCTGCACGATTCCTTTTTAGTGATTAAACAAAAATCTACATTTCCAGGGTCATCTCTCTGATCTCCATTTTCCTCTCACCTCATTTTTTGTTTGTTTAGCGGTTTTGTTTGGTAGAGTTTGGTTTGCTTTGTTGTTTGGGGGTGGTTTTATTGAGGGGGAGGAGAGGTTCTAGAGCTACTTTTCTATCTCCTAGAGTGCTGGAGGAACCAGAGAGAGGACTCAGTGGCTGGAAAATCCTACTTTGTGACACTGTTCAGCATCATTCACCTCGCCAGCTGTTGCCCTGAAAACTAAAACCTGATAATGTTTTCATAGCTTTAGTTACTTTCCCATGGAAGTTCTATAAACAGAAGTTGTTTATCACATTCCTTCTAAGAAACATCTTTTGATGGACGTTTCACACGACCAGTGTGCTTGGGAAGGTGTAACTTAATTATCCAATTCCTGGTCATTGTTGAGAATCTATAAATACTGGGGTCAGAAAATAAAGTTCCTTCTTTCCTGTTCTACCACTGGAAAGTGTTCATGTGAATCATTTTGTGTCCTTTAGCAACAGCCAGCCACTGAATCACCTCCACAAAGTGAGTGGGCATGTGGCAGCCTTCATTGTCATTGTCACTGTCATGCTCGGTGATCTCTGCTTTTAACGCTCCCTCGGGGCTCTCTGCAGGCAGCTGGAGCTCAAACAGCAGAGGCTGCACCAAATGGAGCTGCTCCAGCCCAGAATGGTTTGGATAATTCAGTTTGGCTGGGATGGAAGGTCTGCTCCAGTGGAGCAAGCTGCCTGCTCTGGGGTTTATCCATCCCATTAATGAGGACTCTCTTATCTGCACTTGTCACCAAAGCCAGGCGACTGCCGAGCCAACTCCGCTCAGTTCTCAGCCCAGACATGGGGGTGGGGAGGGAGGTGGTGAAATTTATTCCACGCTTTTTCAAGTGCTGACTGCAATTCCTAAATTACTTGATGCAGAAAACAATGAATCGAAAGGCAGACGTACATTTTTTAGACTGTGTTAATATTTGTTCTTATAAAAATACACGGAATTAAAGCAAAGTTGAATTTCAGTTTTCCTCCCAAAGCCAACAGAAATAAAAATATTATGCAAAGTACATATCTAAAACAGTGTTATACAAAGAACCAAATAAAATCAGACAGCAGGTGTTTCATAAAATTTTAACCCTTCAATGCCTAAGCAGTGAAGCAATCATAGCACCAATGTAACTTTTAACTGATTGACTCAAAAGAAATTACCTGAAGATCTTAAAAGTTTTCGTGCTGCACTCTCTCCAACTGAATTATTTTCATAACACTGCTGATGCTGCAGGGAATGCTCAAAGCTCACAAACTTCTGAGATTTGGTATAAACCACGAGGTCTGACAATGCAAGGGCAATCTTTCCCTTTCTCACCTAAACATCATCAGATGAATAATGGAATAAAAAAGTCACAATGATGAGTATTTCATTATTATTAATATTAATAATTCAGAGAAACAATCATTTTGGATGCATAAAGCATGAAAAAATATGTCACAGTTAATGAATCTAATAAATATGACCTTTAATAGTGAGATCTGATCTGCTGAGAGAAAACTGAGGTTATTGTGCCCACGTTTATCACAGCAATCATAGGGTGAGTGGAGAGATCCTTCCTAGCAGAATGTTCTTCTCAATAGCTTTACAGTTTTCCTGCTCCTAAGAGTGGTTTGCAAATAATATAATTTTTCATGGCTTTTAATGTTGCTCCTTAAAAATATACCTCCAACTTTCTATTCATAAATATATAAAGTACTAGAAAAGACCAACAGAATAAACTCATCTATAAAATGTAGAATAACAGGAAAATATTACATTGCGCCAAGAAAATTAATCAAAGGCCTATTCCTTTAAGCATTGCCCTGAAGTTAGGAAAACTCTTTTCTTCTTGATTAAGGTTGAAAGTTCTCTCACCAAAATCTTCATTTAGTCTTGCTCAATTACCAAAATAAGCCAAAGTGACTGAAATTTTACCAGGATCTTCTCTCTTACAGAGAAGCACTGTGTGACCACTTCATTTTCCTCAGCATAACTTCTGAGCTAATTGGGGGCTCAGAGCACTGCTGATCTCAGATCAGAGAGCTGCTGATGCTAATCATGTTTACATTCCATTAAAGCTTTTGAAGGCAAATTCTCATCCCACAAAATAATAGAGATTACCTGCTCATGGCTCTTAAACTATGCAACGTTCAAGTGCATTAATTATTCTGGGGCTATGTCCCATGAGGACACCAGGAGTCTACTGCCATGGAAATCCTGAAAAATACAACTCTGGAGGCAGGCAAAGCCAGCAGCATCACTGGGGTATCTTGGCTGTGGATTCAAATGCTCTCCCACCCTCCCATAAAGCAATACAGTGGGACATCAAGGCAAATATTCCAACAGAGTGGGACCCTGGAAACCACTTTCTCTTCTGCCTGGGAAACATGAGCAGATCCTTTTTGTTGCTGCTGTTTAAGAGTCTGTGGAATTCATTCTAGTCTGTTACATGGTCCTACAAATATTCTTGAAACCTATTGTCTAGAGAGCTGGTCCTTCCTGGTCAGAGTCCATCCTTCCTCAGAATTTTTCCTTACTATTTCTCCATGTCAGTTGGAATGAGAAAGAAGAAAAAAACTTTCAAATCATATAAAAAAAAAGAGACACTGCTTCTCAGCGAGAGTGCTGGGCTCTGAGGAGCACTGCTGGTTTAGCCACATTCAGGCAATCAGAGCATGATGTGCAAGAGTGACTGGGTACACCAGGTGCTGCCTGACATCCTAAAAAAGCTGAACAAGGCAGTTTCAACCTTGATGAAGCAACAGATTTTCCGTGGTAGAGAATTATAGTTGGTTAAAAAAACTAAGTTCAATTTGACTTTCAAACACCAAATTTTTACACTTTTTTCAGAAATAAAGTTAAGTCTCTGCATGATAAATCTAAAAACACCTCTTCAGCTCCAGGTGCTGAAAAATGTTCCAGCACAACCAGGAATGTGCACCTAATTTAATGCAAAAAAATCCAGAACTGAAGAAAATAGGAGACTTTATCTATCTTAAAAATAGACTGGAAGACCTGGGGAAGAAATGGTTAACTCTGCCTGTTGTCATCAGGTACTGCTGTAAGTGTTCTCTATACATAGTTCCAGGAGAGCCATGGCACCAACAAAACACATCTTAAATCTACTGTGGGACCGAGAGCCTGGGACAAGCACAAGTTTTGAGAGAGGAAAATGTTGAAGTTCAAGATGGGAGCACAGGAAGGGGTTGATTTTGAGTTGGGTACTAAAATGTGGTCCAGTCTGACTTTTCTTATAAGAGTAGGAAAACTCTGAAACCTCGAGCTAAAAAATGTAATTTCCAAATGCACTGATCTTAGTAATTTTAAAGTTTTCTCTTTAAATTTTAAATTAAATTTAAAATATAAATTATTTTAAAATAACTTATTTATAACAACTTTTCAGTTTAGTCTCTATTTTAAGATAATCGAGTTTCTTTAAAAAAAAAAATCTGTGTGTTCTCTATATTCAATTGCAGCAAAAGTTACCTTTGGTTTTTTTTGAGGTGGGGGTGAAAGTCTATGATCTCTTCTTCTTCTGGTGGGACTCCTTGATGGCTGAAGAGGTAACGTGTCATGTGCGTCGTCATCCTCAGACTCAGATTCAGAGTCACTCAGTTCCTCTGTCTCACCACCATATTCAGCATCCATCCTGAGCAGACCTTCCTCAATTGTTCCAACTTTTTTATTTTTTATCAGAACTTTGAATTTTAATGCCTATAGAAAAGAGGTTGAACAATAGTAACTAGAATTACTTAGGTTTTCATCTCTTGGTGTTATTTAACCAATCTTCAAAGTTGTTTATTAAATATAATGATGTGAGGTTGCAAAATGAATTAAAATAGAGTGAGGCAGAAGCCAAAGCCAAAGAAACCAAACAGAATCTGGGGATCAATGTACACAACAGAATGAGCCTATCTAACACCATGACAGGAAAAAAGGCTCTCTTCCACAGGAACCCAGATGCTGAAACTATGAAAAGATAAAAGTAGAAAGCTAAGTAAGAGCCAAAAGTGATAGCCAGGCAAGACATAGAAGGTATATTTTTTTACTTATTTTTTTACTTCTATTTTAAGCCTAAATGTACTTCTATGTGTATATACACACTTAAAGATGTGTCTGCTATTCATTTGGAATGTTTTCATCTATCACTAAGCCTGCAGGAAATTTGTTATTTGATTAATGCCTTTGTGCATATCTCTCTGGTGTACCAAATGAAAACTTTTGTTTATAACTTGTGTTATTTTACAGTAGAACCTTATGCTGGTCTTACCTGGCCAGGGAAACAAAAGTTTGGTGATTTTGCCTAAGCAGTTTCTCTATTTTTAAATAGACGTGTATCAACCTCCATAATATGTAATGTAGAGGGAGAAAAACATCATTGAATTATATTGATTCTAACAGCATGGCTTTCATCTATGGAACAGAATCCTATGAGTATATATTTCACTTCAATTTACAAAACTATATTAATAGTAAAGCTTCTATTATGCAGCAGTACATCTGTGCACAGGAGCTGTCAGGGAGTAACAGGACTTACTGTCACTCTTGAATAAAGTGATCCACAAAAATGTTCTTTGAATTTCCTATGCTCTAGTGGAAAGGAAGATTACACTACTGGGAGTGTGGCGGGAAGAGGGAACAAAAAAATTCACAATAAATGAAAGGTAACTGAAATGCTGTGTTTTAAGGTATCCACGAAGTAAATATGAAAGGTATGGATAACAGAAATATATAAAGCCAAAGTTTTTTAGTAGAAACCAGAGCCATAGGCAAGGATAGAGACATTCCATTTATTTCCATTGCAAGCTCCATTGCTCATAATCCCCCTATCGCTTCAGATCTCGTGTTGGTAGTTTGCCAGGGTGCCAGTGGAATGAGACATCCTATGCCCAATATCTATCAATGCCATGCTGCTGGAAGGTTTGATTAGTCTCTCTGCACTGGTGACTCAGGATAAGGATGCCCTTTAACATTGCCTTCATTTCTTATTAATGCACTCTTTTTTTTATTTTTCTCTGGTATTTTTAGAAGAGTTTTAATATGATTAATGCTACTCATGTTTTTTAAGAGTTCTGAATTTTGCTTTGCATGTTCACATTTCCCAGTATCTAAAAGCAATTCTATCCACTTTTGATCTTGTATTTTGTTATTCATGGGAAGACTTCATTCTACAAATAAAAAAAAAAAAAATAAAATAAAAAAAGACCTGGTATACAAGGGAAGAAAAAACTATCTATGGTTACATTACTGCCTCCTATATGCAAACATAACTTTAAGTAAAAAAAGACAATAGTGTGTGTGTGTGTAATGATATAAAAATGGGTCATGATGTCAATCAGTCTCTAAAATTCTGTTTGCGAGCTGTTAGCAAAAACATAAACATCCTGAGGTAGGAGAAGTTTTTTAAGGTTTGCTTTGTTTTCTACAAAGGTAACATTCTAAAATCATGGTTCTTTTCAGAAACAGTTACAAAAATACTCCAGAGAATTTGCTATTTTTTGGCCAGAAGCAAATGACAATAATAGTTACCCCCAATCACTGAAAGTGAAACACAGAGTGAAAAAATGGCATAGGCTTTTGTCTGAACTTCACACATCTTCAAAAAAACTTATAACAAATGTATGGTTACAAATTCAGTGACTGTGTGAAATCTGAGTTCTTTAATTGGTAATCAGCACTGCTAAACATGTGACACCTTTTTCTCTACATGTCCAGGTCTTCTAAGAGAGCTGAAAAGCCTTTTAATGAGCTGAAAGTCTGAGCATTCACTATAACTTCTCCTTTCTAGTTTTATTATGAAAGGCAAAATATGTTAAAAATACATTTGCTGTTTACTTCTATAAAAACTGCAAGCATACTAAAAAATTCAAATATGTAAAACATCATAGGACCTCCCTAGAGCATAGTGGGACTTCAAGACTGGCATAAGCAAAAACCTCGAAGTGCAATCAACTAGAACAAATATTTACATAATTAAATGAACAAAACCTTTTTCTTGTGCATTCTGGTTAATGGGATGTATAACACAAATCAGCTGAAGTAATGCCAAGTTTCCAAGATAAAAATCACAAGCACTTTGGATCGGGCAAACCCACCTATTGATGACTACAATTAATGTGAAAATTCAGTGCCCAGAAATGTAAGGAACAAACCCTGGATTTGAGACAGAAGTATTAAAGACAGAATAGCTTCTCCTGTTTAAATTGAGCTTGTTGTTCTCCCTTCTTCTCTCCTGACCAGCTGTAGGTGCTCAGTTAGAGGAATATCAAGCCTTGAAAATCTTGCTAAGTAACAAAGTTAAAATCTCTTCTGAGTTTTACATAATATTCTATTTCAAGAATGATACTGCTGCCTTAAATACTGATATAGGGTTAAGATACAACACCTCCTGTGAAGTCTGACACAGGGAAAGGTTTTGAGACAATGACAAGATTTGTTAAGTACAACTGTTAAAAAAACCCAACACCAGCTATCTTTAACGAATCACACTTAGTGAAGTGTGAATGGATGTCTTTGTGGCAGCCTTATAAATCACAGTTATCATCTACAGATACTTTATATCAATACTGTATACTTATTATACAGATGTTTTTAATCAATACCACCAGCAAGGTCTGAGCTCTAGGCAAACAAATATTAATTATATCAGGAGCAGCATTTTAGCTACCTCATAGCAAGTTTTCCTACAACACATTTACCCAGTGAGAAGCACCCTACCCTGAAAATTCCATTTCTGTGTTGTGCTCTGTAGTAGACTTCAGGTAAGTCTACTTACCTTAAGTCTACTTAAGGATAAATAGCTGTGCTATAGCTGAAACTATATTCTACATGGGCAACTAAATCTCTGGATGCATTGGAAATAAGTCCAGATGATTGCAGAGAAAGATGGTTACAGGTTGGCTCAGAGTCTTCATTGCACAGATTCCTTACCAAAGTTCAATGGTCCAAGAAGATGCCTTACCAAACAAACCACATGATTTTTATACACCAAATAAGCCATTGACCCAAGACCTACCTGGGTAATGATATAAAATATGGCAATGTCTTGTTTTTAGTTATCTCCTGAAGTTGCTTTACAATGCAAAGAAGCTATTAACAGATAATGACTGTCACATGTTTACCACATTTCTGGGAAAATCATGTTCCCTCAAGAGTGCAATGCCTAAAAATAGTGAAGGAATTAGATGAGTCTTCTGTATGTACTCACTACAGCCTAGAGATTCCTGAAATTTTATGAGAAACAGTATGGATTTTTTTATTATTATTTTTGAGGTCATCACCAAGACATACCACATTCTTTTTTTTTTTTTTTTCATATTTTTTGTAAAGAATAGATGCCATAGACTGATCAAAAGGCATAAGAGTGACTAGAAACATTTTGACTTGCTAAGAAACAAAAGTATTTCTGATGCAAAGACTTGGTCAAGACATTTGCATATGTGAATGTGTTGGTCAAAATAAATAGGAATTAATCTCATAAATGAAGCAACAGAATTAGATGTGCTTAATCTTGAATTTCTCACTGAAAACACTCACTGTGTAGAGAAAGCTCTCCTTTTTATACTGAGTAGATAAAGGTGAAGAAAAGTGTGAAGGATGAGTCCTGGCTTATGGAGTTAGCTGGTTTTCCCCATAATAGCAGAATTTAAAATATCCATAGCCCATGAAGTTGTACTGGAGACCTTCTATTGATCTTTCTCAAGGATCTCATTAAACAGATCCTTTTATTTGGACACCACAGGTTTAACAACCATAGGGAAGCCTTGGCAATCCTGGCCAGAAATGCTTCTGAGACATCACAATGCAGTAATTGATCTTGCAGCTGTGTGGTAAACATTAAAGAGAACTTGTAAAATCACAGTAGTTGCCACTTCACTTTCAGTTAATCACACAGCAATATCTCATTCCAGCTTTGTGACAGGAAACCTGCAAATAATAAAAGATTCCTAACTATCTGATATATCTATCCTGTCAGCAGTGTAAGGCAGTTCAATGCTCTACAATGCAAAATAATTGAGGAACAAACTTTCATCAAAGCATCAATGTGCTTACATTCTTTTCTGTGTTATATTGGATGCCCACATGCTCCTTTCAATTGCTGTCAGATCTCTTGAGAGGAAGAACACAGCAGGGTAAGTAAAACCTTATCTCTTCTAGCATCCTGATATTTTCTAAGTTCATCTACAAATTGCTGCATAAGGCACTTCATTCCTTCACTTTCTATCAGCACATCACCACGAGTGCTGGTACAACCAGCAGAGATGTCTGGCGCCCGTCACTGATGTCAAATCTAATTTAATGCAGGACCTGACTCAAAGGACCTGTTATTCCAGTGAAGATTAGAGGGAGTTCATGAAGTCTCTTTAGAAGCACCATGATGGCCAAGACTGGGAGCAGAGAATTGTATCAGGTCTGTCGCTTTGGGTGGCAAAACATCTTCTTGGGAAAGAGATGGGACAGGTGAAGCTTAAAAGCAGCCTCAGTTTCTCATGGGATAAAGTTTGTGGGAAAGAAAGAAGTAGTGCAAAAGTCTTCTCCTTCCTCCATATGTAGAGGAGGAATTGTGTGCTGAGATGCCACAGAATACAGGAATTGCAGGGAATTAATAATATCAATATAGTCAGATGGAAGTGTGAATATATGACTGAAGGCAAAGAATTAAAAAACCTTTAGTCCTGAAATTTTCTGGGGTTTGTTTTTCAGATGAAGCAAGTGTTGGGAAAAGCAGAGAGAGGAAGTGTTCAGTGATCCTCCGCTTTTATTTCCTGCGCCTCCATGTGATTTTCACTTAGAATTACAATGGTAGGAGACATCATTGCAAGGTGGTCCAAGGAACCACCTAAGAGTGGGCGTGTTCCTCATTTTAACCTCCTTCCACACACACACACAATCATCTCAGTTGACAAAGGTATAGTTCAAGACCTACTTAAAGAAAGAAGTAGAAGATTGACCATATAAAAGAAAATTATTTCGATGGAAGCCTCCAAAACTCCAAAACCTAAAAGGAACCTGTAGTTGTCTAATGTTTCTTTGAAGTGTTTGGAGAAACTATGTGATTTCCCACTTCATGTACCCACAAAATAACCATTCAATTCTGATCTTGAAGAACACTGAGGTGGCTTTTTCCCTTTTCTTGCTAATGCTCCATCTTGAAAAAAGTGGACCAACAACTTATATAGGTGACAGCTTTTTTCTTTTTCACACTAACTGAGGATCCTTCCAACAAAGAGCATTTCAAATTCATCATTTGTGGTTCTGTAACATCTCTTTTGCACAGCTTGAGTAAAGCAGTCTGAAGACTAAATTCAGAATTTGGTTTTCTCAAATGACAATGAATTTACCCAGGCCTTGAAAATGCACAAGGTCCCAAGCTTTAAAGATGTGATGTCACTAAACTCCTTTTTTGGCTCTTCAAAAAGATGCCAGCCAAAGTCAAGCTTATAACTGAATTTACAAATTCAGTCATAGCTACATATTTCCATTGCTAAGTAAAGTCCTACTGACTTTTCTTACATGCATGATCAGAAAACCTAGGAGAAACAGAGAAGATCCTCATTTGTGTTCATTCTCAAGATAATAATTTTCTGAATTAAAACTTTTGTAATCAGGTGACGACAGTGGCGTTATTTAGGTAATCCTTACACCTTGCACAGATGGGAAATATGTCTCACAATACTTTAATATGTTAAAAGCTCAGGAGAATTAATCTCAGCTGACAGCATTTCCATACATAGACCCAGCAATCCATTTTCAGGCAAAACTCTACAGAGCTGACTCATGAAAACTCTAAGCTGTGGAAATATGAAGTATGAACTCCCTGTATCACAGTAACCATATGCTAAGGGACATATATCATAGAAATTAATATTTTTAAGTGTGTGATTCAGTGATTCCATTTCACTGATTTTGTGCTTGCTTCAGAGGACATATGATCCTTGCACATCTCCTACACTGAATCCAGCCGTGATTTGAGAAGCTTTACAACAAGCCCTCCTGTTTGATAGAGTTTAGATTTTTTCCTAATTGAAAAAACAGTTTTCAAGGCTTCAAAATTATGTTGGAAACCATGATGCAAAAAAATATATTGCTACAATAAAAAAAAAAAGGGTGGAGAAACATGAACATTAAATATTACAACATTGTCATGGAAATATAAGAGTACGGTAATACTTCAGCACATCTTCTTGCACAGATCACTTCAAAAATATTTTTCCTTGACAAATCCTTAAAAAATTATTTTAAACACCTTTTGTGTGTTGTTTTTCCTTATGACAGTGCTTCCTTCCCACATTTTCATTTGCATTTTTTTAGCTACTGTAAAAACACAAGGAATAAAATATGGCTATACTGGCAACAGCGAGAAGCTGAAATAAGTATTTTGTATGTGTGCACGTATTTGTGCTACAAAAGACTTGAAAAAAGTTTTTGTCCTTGAAAGAAAATTATGTGCAAAGACTGGAACAAAGGAAATGTATTTGTTTTAGTTTGCAATAAAATTTTCAACACCCATCTAATTGCCTTTTCTGACTTCATGTCCCAGGGGTCTCGGGCCATCCGCTGAGAAACGCTGTCTGAGGGAGAAACACACTGAGAAAGAGAATGGCTTTGCAGTAGCAGAGGACCAAAAAAAACCTCCATCATCACTGTTATTGACAAAAAATGTAGGCTCAGGTTTCCATTTCAATAACATGTTTAAATTTCAGGAATTTCCTTCAATTTAAGCAACAAAAAAATAAATCAGCAAATAACAGATGTATTTCCATGTGTTTTTTTGGTGCAGTTTAAATATTTTTGTTACTACCTGAAGTCTATTTCTGACACAGATGTGATCCATAAATTCAGTCCCAGAGGACTGAAAAAAAAAAATAATGAAGAACCCCACCATCATTTCCATTTCTTTCACAGAGAAAAATGAAAACTTATTACCTCAGGAGAAGGCAGTTCAGTCATATCTACTGCACCACCAATTGGTGTAGTGAGAAGTTTGTCACCTAGAATACTTTTCAAGCAGTCTGCCATTACTTCCTGCTGTTTAGGGCTGCAGTGGTTCTCCAGAGACAGTATAACTGGATAGGCAGATGACTGGAAATATAATTTTAGGATTTTATTATTAATAAATAAAAATATGAATAATTGCTTTTCCAAAATATCTTACAAAAGTCCCCTTGGCCATCTGTATTTACATTCATTTTCAAAAACTTCAGAATATAGATCACTTGTTCCAGGTTAGTAACACAATAAAACACGTAACATTTGTGGAAAAAAGAAAGCACGATTGAAGAAGAAAAAAGAAATGCACCTTCAGAAAGTTAAAACAGAGCTAGACATATATGAAAAAAGGACTGCTTTTCAAATAGTCTATCAAGACTCTGATAGTCTCCCCAAAGCTTGTTCAGAAATTATTTCCTTTACATGAACAAGCTATGGATATTTTTTATTTTTGATAATACCACAAACTTTTCTAGGAACAGTATACACTTTTCTCATCACACTACTCAAGCAAGGGTAATTGAGTAAAAATTAAAGCTAAAAGGTGAAAAAGAGAAAATTAGTAAAAATTAGAGAAGAACTCAAAAGAAATGCATCCATCTAGACTTATAAGTAAATCTCATAAGTTGCCAATAATACTGGTGGATACCAAAAATATAGTCTGAATGAAATCTTTGCTCAGGCAGAGCCTAAATTGTCAATAAGGAAAACACCATTTTATGTTTTTCCTGTCTTTACATTTGTCTCCTGAGCACTTGCTATTGACTTTTAAGAGAAGAAAAGCTCAGCCTACGTGGACAGCTGGTACCAACCATGACCTGTTGTGATTTTATCATCTCATTGGCACTTGGGCTTGAGAACTGAAGTTTGAATTAGAGTTAAGCACAATATGCTGTGTGTTAGCAAGAAGAGGAAAGTTTTATCCAGTGGGTTTTGAAAAACAGTGGAATAAAATCATGTTTTTAATTTCACTTTTAAAATCAGAGATTAATTAAGTTTTATATAGAAAACAGAAAAAAAACACAGCTTTGATTAACACTGAGAAGGCTATAAATACATATGCATGAAAATCCACATAAATTTATGATCGTGGATGTATATATTCACACACATAATGCTGGCCTGATTCTGAGATTTATCTTAATAGTCATTCAGCACTTCCTTTGAGCAGGAGTTTCACCAGAAGCTTATACAAAAGCCTGAGACGGTGCAAAAACTCTCCAGATTTCAGTGTTTTTCTAGAGATAGGTAAAAGGAACTTTGCTCTGATGGGTCACCTGACCAAAAAACATCAGTAGCTGCTAACATTTATCAGTGTCAACATTCAAAATCAAAAGAGAGGAAATGGAAAACAAAGTCTCAAACTCATCTATTATCTAATATTTTTGTCTATTTTATAAATTCACACAGAGGATACAAGACAGACTCATAGCAGCAGAAGAGTAAGTGACAAAAAAACCTTTAAGGGATATAAAGAAGGAGGAAAACATCAGAAAAAATCTGAACTAGGTCTTCAATATAGATTCAGTCCTTGTTTAAATTATGTCAGGTGAGAATTCCACCTAACAAGCTGAGTGAGATCACCTGAATCCTTTGCACTAAGTTTGGTTTATATTCATTATCAGGAAAAATGATTATGATTCCTTTAACTAGATTTTAAACTACATTAAGAACAAATAGCACAATTGCTCTGCAATTAATTTTTAAAATACCCATTGCTCAGTTGCATTTTTTTACCCTGGAGAATTTACAAGAGCCATGTCCCCACTTAGTTAAAGCCACCATCCCATTCTAACCAACTCATGTATACACACACAGATCTGTACGTACCATAAATGCATACTTGTCAATCACATGAATTACAGAGCGAAATGGAATTTTGCTTGTTAAAGTGTGACCATGATACACAATAGGTTCGTTGTTGGTGCCATCCCAGCAGTCAATCTCCAGGCAACGGCATCCTTTTAACAGAGCACTTCAGAAGAACAAGAGAAACAATTTTGCAGCCAAAAGAAAGATAGCAAACTTTTTTATACAAGTTGCTGTGTTTCTGATTACAAGCACAGGGATTAATTACAGAAAAAACACCTCATTTTCACCATAAATAGAAATCCTACAGAATTATATGAGACAGACATACTTTCTGTTTCTGCCTATTTTAGGTGTGTGTTATTTAATAAACTTTATTAGACCTTTAAAGAATATGGGATTACCTGCATTATCTTCCTTAATAGGCTAAAAATCAAAGATTTCAATAAAGGAATTTTAGAACAAAGGCAAATTGCCACTTAAAATAAAAGAATAAATATTTTCAATGCTATTTTGTGCTACTATTCCAAACTTGCTTAGAATTTTGAGAATCACTATATTTAAAAATCTATAGTACTTGGAGAATCAGGTTGCACTTGGTCTTTACATAAAACAGTTCCTCTCCCCAGACCACATTTCTAAGAGTGCTAAAGTTTCTGAGACACCCTGACTTTACTGCTTTAATCTGAATATGTTAGTGTCATCCCTTAAATTCTTAGGTTTCTAATATTTGACTTGCAACTAACTGAAACATTTCTTATAAACTGTTTTACTTAATTACCAAGCTGTCTTTTACATCCTGCTTTTCACACATTAACAATATGTCAAATATGCCTTTAGCTGATTTTAGCATTTTCCTCACACATACAGGAGATAAAGAGAGAGGGGGTTATACCTTCTTTGCAATTACTTTCAGCAAGGCAGCATTAACATAATGGAATTTTAAATACTGTTAGAAATTCAGTACTGTTTCTGATGGTTGCAAGTCACTAAAGAACATCAAGAGAGCAACCAAAAAAAAAATTACAAAGTGTTCAGATAGATGATGATTCCTGCTGCTTTCTCTTCATTAAAGTAGTACAAATAATTCTGGACACATCTCCTCCTAATTCTTAATACATCCTGCCCTCTCAGAGTTGCATTTACTACACAATTAATTTCTTTCTTCCCTGTCTTGGCAATAAGGCATCCTGGTCATCATCCTCTTGGAGTCACACACTGCACAGGTTCCTCTCCCTGCTGCCTACTTGAATGCCCATGTTTTGTTGTTTTTGTTGTTTCTAACCTGCCCACACTGCAACATGCACTGAACACAGATATCCTTGACACAGACATACTCCAACACACATCTTCTACATTGAACAGATCACAGCTTGCCCAGGAATTTTACATTACTTTCAGGGAGTTATTTATTTTTTGCATGGCACGTTGAGATTAAAAACTGATTTAATCGTGTACTGTACAATATACTATAGATTCCATTTGCTGCAAGGTTGATTTTCTGAGATGTAAGTGAAAAAAATAGATTGCTTCCAGACTATGAACAGATGGTTTGGCAAATATATTGAAAAGTGTACACACAAAATAAAATACCACTCTCATTTCAACTTGTATCTTTGATGGCTTTGTCCCTTATTTCCAAGTAGGATTGTATGTGACTTAGCATTAATTAAAAAAAAAAAAAAAAAGCCAAAGAAAGTTTAAAATATTAAAAATTATGTCTATATACCTGGTATAGCCCCATAAGTGACTGGGTCCCATTAGCTGGTCAGCTATCAAGTAGGTGTTGTGAGAAGATGAAATAAAATAGTCACATAATGGCTGGTTCATATCTTGATAGACGGTCTTGTGCTGGCTTTTAAATATTGAACATTCGTCTGAGTTCATGTATCTTATAAATCCTTCAAATGACAACTGCCTTTTCTTCCTCACTGAACAAAAACAAAAGGAAAAAAAAATAAATCTCTGTTGTGAAGCCACTCTGATGCACTTTCTGAAATTTTTAATAGCCAATTCTGAACACTGCTAAAGGTTATACAGCACAAAGCTTTCCTGCAATTTTAAAATTCATACCAAATGTATAAACAACACAAACATCAGATACGTGTGACTCTGGAGCTGAATTGCTGTGGTTCAAACTTCTGAGAGGAAAAAAATGTGTTTTGACACTTTTATTCTTCTATGGACAGCACTAAGAAGAATTTTCAGTAGTCCTAATTAAATATAAATAAAATATTTGTCATTTACTTTGGAAAGTAACATGCCAGACAACGTGTTAAGGGAATCTTCTCTTTTAAAAGAACCAGGATTGTTCTCTAAAAAGTCAGAAATTCTCAATATAATCTTGCAGAAACTATGACTTCTAGCACCAAATGTCTTTGCCAGGGGTGGAAAGTTCCAAATAAATATTGATCAAATCATGTTTAGAAATATTTGAAATAAAAATAGCATTGTAACCAAAGAAATAACTGTCTACACAGATGAATTGCAAATCAAGCCTATTACACTACTATATTTATAACAAAATGAACTAATTGAGTCCATACCAGTGATAGTCATCCCATTTGTTTTGGTTTTGACTGATTTAATGGCAAACAGAGCCATTACACTGCCAGCTACTGCTCTCAATGTCATGTTTGTAATGCAGTCATTTTACAAATGATATAATCTCAAAAGTTAGATTTGCTTCAAAATATAGTTTGAATTAGTGAGGGATTTTGCTCAGTTCTTACTCTAAAATAATTTTATTGTCACCGTTAGGCTAGTAGTTAACAATAAGTAAATAATCCAAGATTATTTTATGTTAATAATAGTTTAGAAGTCGATGTATACAAACTTGGGGACTGGAAATACCAGTAGGAAAACCCCCTTTTCTGCCCTGGTAATTCTTACTGCAGCTATAAGAATCAGAATGTACAAGTTAGAATTGCAATTATCGATCTTTGGTGTGTGACAGACTGGAAGTTTTACACCTGGATGAGAATTTACAGAAAATAATTGTTTCTCAATTACACAGGTCTTTGAACTAGAAAACTTGCAATGTTTTACAATGATAAAGAAAAACAGAAGGGCATCCAGACATCAAACATGCATTCACCCAACAACTTATTCCTAACAGAAGTCTTTCTGAAGTTATTCTTCCAGTCTTCCATTGATGAAGAATCCACAGACAACCCAACAAAAGCATTTCAACTGCTAAATAACCTTGTTAGGAAATTTTTCATAATTAGGAAACAGAAATTTACCCTGAAACTTCCTTGCTGTCCAAAATATTTGTTCTGTTTGGTATTATTCCTCTCCTCTTTTTTCACACTTTTTCTCCTATGAACACTGCTTTTGCACTTCCCACTTTCCACTCCTTTCCTCAAAAAAAAATCCAATCCAGGGCATTTTCTGTTTCAGATTTCTGATAATTTTCGTTTTTCTGCTATCCATCTGTATTGTTAATCTTTCATAGGAGAAAACAGGATACTATTTCTTCATGGAATGTCCTGACAAACTGCAACTCACTTTTACCATCTTAGAAGGGTTTACGTATTTATTATTTTCTCCTTTTTTTTTCTAGTCACTGACAGTGACTAGTTCTTTAGATGTTCCCTTTCTAAAACAAATATTACATTTGATCTTTTCCAGTCTTTCAATTCATCATTCATTTCCCCCCTGTTTTCAAAAGTAACCTTTGACTTGTATTAGTCAAGCTTGTTACAATTTTCTAAGAACTTGGATTTGTCAACCTGTCTTCACTGACCTGATTACATCATTTAAGAAGGTCCTACCCTGTTCCATCCATATTTTTGACTATCTTACTCAGATTAATAATATTAATAATATTACAGAACCGACTGTACTTATTGCATCGGGAATTTCTTTGGTCTTCTTTTAGCTGAGAGATTTGCAGGATGACTTCTTGCAGCCTTGATGACTCTTGAAAAGTGAATCCTATAGATTTATCCACATGCACGTGGTATATTGTTCTATACTTGTAACAACTGGATTAAATTTCTACTGTCTGGATCTTTAAAAAACATTTTGAATTTTTTCACATTACTCAAAACAGAATACACTCATCCTGTATGTTTTGCCTCTAATGAATTACATGAGCTGTCTGGATTTCATTTTGGATTATTTTATTTTTCATGGTCTATAGATTTCTCTGAGCAATTACAAGTAGAGCTAGTAACTATTTGTGTGTGTGTGTGTGTACATCTTTTATGTTCTACCTTTTCTGCATTTATTTATTAAATTAGTGAAAAAATACTGGCTTTTCAGTCTTGCTTTTTTTCTGAATTATTTATGATGTTTTCCTGGCTGTTCTTGTCATAGACAAAAGTTAACTGCAATATTCTCAAGAGAAATTAATGTTCAAGCAAATATGCTAATGACCATAATCCCCAAAAAATGAACATCTAACATTGTTTTGTTAGTCAAGATGTAAGCTCATAGACTTCAGTAAAACATTCAGCTCATGTCTCCAATCAACAGACTAAAAATCTTTGTATTTTTACAGAGCTTACATTTCTGAGGAATAGCCCAGCCATGCTATTTTCTGACCACTTACAGACATTTTCTGCTTCTACATTAAAGGAAATGGGAATTCATCTCCATAACTATTCCACAGTGAAAAGACTTTCATCAGGACCTTACATTTCTCCCCTGGAGGAACCTCAGTCTTTTTCTCCATTAGGACCTTTTAGCAGTAGTTAGTGTGCACACACATATCCATTTGTTGTAGAAAGGGAAGGCAAGAAAAGATTTCTGCCTTCTCCTTGCCTCTTTTTGTTCACAAAGTTCAATGATTTCTTTTGTCTTGCCCTCCTCTTTTGGATAGTGTACAATTCATTTTATTAACAATATTCCTTTATATTGTTTGGGGTTTTTTTAAATCTGATTTAAGATAAAATTATTTTTCTCATTCCTCCTGTTAGGGTAAACTCCAGCTCTGCCATATATACAAATACTGTCATATCAGAGAGGAATTATGGATATTTGAACCTGGGTATTTGAAAAACTTGGATTACATTATACATTATTTTCAGAGTTTATTACATTCCATTTTTCTTATTTACCTTGGAATTTCTTTGAAAATGTTTCTCTTCAGAAAGAAAAATGGAAAACTATCACAAGATGTTTGTTGCCCTGAAGGCCTTTCGAGTACCCACAATGAGGCAGACAAAACAAGCAAGAAATCACTCTGCACTGGCCAGAGCCTCCTGCAAGACCCATTTCCTCCTGAAGGGACTGAGTACAACCTGCAGCCCTGCCAGGGTCTGGGAGAGGTGTCTGGACTGAAATAGAGACTCAGGAGTGGGGAGGAGAAGAGCCTGAACGGAATGTGAGACTAGGAAATGTGGAGAGAGAGATGTTTCCCATGTTTTTAAATGTATGTGAGTGCTCTTTGCTTCCAGAGAGCTAAATGAGTAATTAAATGTCTATGGTACTTGGGACAGAGAGAGTGGAGTGGGTACAGATACATTTGCTGGGAATTTTAGGGGTGAACTCATGAGAAATACTTGCAATCACAGACAAGGGTTTTACTCTGCTATAATGGAAGGAGGAATCTTTCAGTCATTAAAAGGCAGAAACATCATCAGATGGAATTTCATACTATGAAATTTGACTACATCAGTATGAAACATTCATGCTCTAAGGGAACAGTAAAGAGAGAAGTATTTCCTTGACTAAAGTTATAATACACTTAATTCTTTTCTAGTCTCAGTTTATATTCTAGGGAGGCTTTTTCTCCCTTACCCACACTTACAGCTGGTGCATGCTGGAATAAAGTATCTATCTGAACAGCAGTTCAGTTTTCTAAGGGTTTATATCTCATAATCACCTTGTCTTGAATTTTTTCCCTGAGACTAGACCTTTACACATCTTTTCATAATCTGATATATTGTGTCTCTCAAATCCAGCCACAGCCATTGTCTTAGTTGAGATTTTTAAGCCATCTTTCTTACTTCACATGATTTTTTATGAAATCTGTGGGAGTTTGGCAGAGATGTCTCCTTTATTAAGTTTGATTTACCTTGGCCAATGGGATCAAATGCTCTCTTCTGCAAATTTGTGCTCTACATTCAGCTCTGTCTCGCATACATCAAAAATCCCAAAAAAAACCTTCACGACTGTGTGCACTAGGAATAAACTGCGAATGTTTTTTTTTTTGCTTCACAAATACATTCTGGATTACTCAAAGTCCTTGTCTGACAGATGCACCAGGCTTATATTGTTATTTACAAAGCAAGCTGTTTTTTTTAAGACAGGATTGCATTTTTGCCCTGTTTTTGTATTGCCTAGCAGGAAAATAGGCAGGAATAGAGTCCTTGAATGGCTCTACATTGTAAATAATACTGGGATGCACTTTCTTATCCTCACTGTGCCTCTAATCCTATCCATGTAAATGAGCAGAATTTTTTTTAAAAAAGACATATATACCAAGCTTAAAAAAAAATTATTTAGTTAGCATGTTTTCTTTAATCTCATTTAATGAGTTGAGTCTTCTATTCAAAGCTAATAGTAAAATGGGAAGATAATGGAATGTTTGGGAAGAATAAAACTCTCATTGGGGTGCTAGTAAGACACAACTGTCAGGTGTGAATCACATATTTTGTGATCAATTCCATAGAAATGGCTCTTTCTACCAAAAATGCAAGGTTTTAGCGCACACGTGAAAAAACCTGTTAGTGTAGTATTTTGACATTAGGCATCTAAATTGTATAACAAGATTGAAAGATTAGTTTATTCCATACTGTCCTGAGCTAGCTACAGTACCTACAGAGAATAAATTCAAAGTTATCTGGCTCAATAGCTTTGAAAATCTCTCTGCAGAAATGTTAGGGATGCACTGGATGCTATAAATGGATTTATTTAAATTAGATGTAAAATGTAGTCATTGTTTTCATCCTAATCTTGACATAGCAGTGCTATCACATTTATGAGAGAATGGTCATTACTATTAGCAAACCTGTCAATCAAATGTCAAAGCCTGGCCTTTTCCCTTTTTGTAAGACACAGGGAGGGCAAGGGTGACAGATGAGTCCAACAGATCATCCTGATGAATAATGTTCTGTAGCAAATTCAGAACGACACTTACACAAAATGGTCTATCACAATACCATATGAATCATCTCTCATGTCAATCATAACTGGAACTTTTCAAGAAATATGTTTGAGTGGGAGTATGAATTCACTCAAAGGAGCATGAACAATACAGAGGTTATTTTGTTCAGCGAGATTATTTCCAATAACAAGACAAACAAATTTATCACAGGTGAAGAAACAAACAAGAATTTGTCTCAGCATCTGAAATTTCAACCAGACATTAAATTAAACCTATAGAAACTTCAGTTGATATTTATAAAGGTGTTTTCTAATGGACTGAAGATTATTCATTGTTTAACTGTGCTATAGATTTGAACTTTCCCATCAAAACAGGTAACACAAAATAAAAGGAACCTTTTAAGCTGGTAATTTGAACAATTAGTAAACATTAGCTCCTCTGAAAGAGCAGAATATGTTTAATAAAATACAGTTAAATTTGAAAGGCAGCCTTAAAGAGTAAAGGCATAAGGAGTCACATGTTTTTATTACTGGACAGTAAGTGCCTCTAAATGAAACACCCAATGTTCTTCTGTTTCTCATTGAAAAAGTGGCATTTTCCATTTTCTTCTTCCACCACAGGTCACCATAGAAAATCCAGTGCTATTATCCCAGAAGAAATATTTTCCCCTTGGGTTTGTTTTTCTTAACCACTTATCAATTCCACCCGTTTTCAACGACTGGGAACCAAGGAAACGAAAGAATTGAACATATTCCACTGAATAAAGTAACAGCTTGCAGCAAAATGCAGTTCTATCCTTTTCCTAGCTGTAAATTTTGCCACAAGTTGAAATCAGTGACGCTCAGCAGAAGTGTTACACCCCAACTTGAGGCACCTTTAAATAGGTGAAGAACATGTTACAGATTTATGAAGCCCTCCTCATCTCAGCATTCTAGTGATTCACAAAAGGTGACCAGGCACCTACAAAAATTTTCCACAGTGCCCCTGCAAGGAAGTCAGAAGGACATAAAAGTCTTGTCTGAGGCCTTGAATTTTCACTAAGTTACTCAAGGGAGAGAAGACAGTGTAACGAGCAGAGAAGAAAAATGGCAGATATGGACTTTAAGAAAAACAAATTGAAAATGGTTTGTAATGTGCTGAAGAACAGAATTTGTAGAAGGACTAGAAATAAAAAGATAAAGAAATGACAGAAAAAAGAACAGAGCAGAGAAAGGAGGGCACCATAAAAAGAAATTAAAACACAGGAAGAAAACATAATAAATAGATGAAAAGACATGCTTTTAAAGAAATAAATATATGAGGTTTAGGACAACACAGTCATTGAGAGAAGCACGAAAAATAAGAGCTAGATATCAAATAGTTAAACTGTACATACCTTCATCAATGGGTTCATACTTCATAATAATTTCTAAGGCAGTTGTTTCATTAGCTTCAGTTTGAAATTGTTCTTTTATAAGAAATTTAAGGAGCTGGCTGTCAGGTAGAATTTTGCCATCTGTCGAGTAAGCCTTGAATAGTTCTTCAAATTCAGGCCTGTGTACAAGAGCTCGATAAATTGCTCTGAAGTCGTCCATGCTAATAATATTTCCTGACTGTTTGTCAATAGTTTTCTGAGGGAAAAAAGCAAGCAAAATTTATTAAAAAAAAAAAAGAAATTAATGAAACAACATGCAATTATACAAATTATGCACCAAACACTCTTTTATAACTGACCATAAGAGTGAGCATCATAGAAGAATCCTCAGGCAACAGTGACTACAATCAGATTACACTCCTCAACTTTTAGATGACACTTTGTGTGCTACAAATATTTTATGTAAAGTAAAATGGACCATATGACACAATTAGCATCTAAATAAGTGCAATAAATTTAGATTTAATGCATTTTTAATATTCAAACACATTGTTGAAAATCTTTAAAATGCTACGCATTAAAATAAATGTGCAGCATAAAACTTATCAAGTGGAAAATATATTTAGTATAATACCTCTCCAACAGCTATTTACACCATAATGTAAATACTGTCAGTCAAATTTGCACACAAAATCAGCAACCAGTAATCTTAAAAATGAAATAAGGATGACCAAATTACCAAGAAATACAAACCTTTCAACACTTCAATAAACGAAGTTTATTGTTTCACAACAAAACAATATTCAAGTTTGAAGACAAGATATTTTGTAATAACCTATGACACCATGTTCTAATCTTAACAAGCCAGAATGTTGAACTTAGATTAATTATTCACACTTTCAGAATTCTTGAATTGTAAGCTTGTTTTCATACAGCTTACAGAATGTTAGCATAGTAATTAATTTCTGTGTTTCAGTATAAAAGTCACTAGAAAAGTTAAAAGGCCACAAAAGAATTTGAGAAGAATACTGCTTTTTTACCATTTCTGCTTTTTACATTTTTCACAGGTTTAACAATTCTATTTTTCCTTTAAAATTTTCTACTTAAAATAAGTAACTGCATATATATAAAAATAACCATAGAAATAAATATATGTCTTGCATATATATAAACATAATATATAAAAATATAAATATAATATATATAATATATAAATATAAATTGCATTTCTATATAAATATAAATATAAATATATTAAATATATTAATATATATATTAATATATATTATAATATATAATATATATTAATATATATTAATATATAATAATATTTATATTAAATATATAAATATAAATAGAAATAGAAATAGAAATAGAAATAGAAATTTATTAAAACATTAATAATATAATATAATATAATATAATATAATATAATATAATATAATATAATATAATATAATATAATATAATATAATATAATATAATATAATATAATATAATATAATATAATATCATATCATATAATATAATATCATATAATATAATATCATATAACCATAATAAGATATAATATGTAATACGTATATTAAGATATAATAGCATATATATAATAATATATAACATATATTCTATTATATAAACTATATAATATATACTATGTATATTAATATTATTTATTAATATATAATATAAAATATAGTATATGCTATATGCTGTATATTGTATATATGTTATATATTAGTTAATTATGTACTGATTAATTAATTAATATCAATACAGAAATATAAATGTTTCTATCATTTTAGCCTGATTTTTGCTTAAAACCTGCCAAATCAAGAGAAATCTTCTGACAAAATTGCTCACAAAAACCACAAATGGCAATCCACTGCCTCAGTGATTATGACTGTAAACTGATGACAATTCTCAGTTGTTGGCTCCTTAAACTGAGATGCCAAAGACACCACGTTCCAGCATCCAAACATCCAAACATGGCCCTTACTATGGCTGCTTTGGCTTCCACAGAAATGTCTAGAAGCAGGAAATTGCTTACTTGAGCTCTGGCTGCTCTTTGATCAAGAGATTGGATTACTGCTAAATTAGATTGGTTTTGAAGCCATACCATGAAAGCTAAAAGTTTAAAGATCTGGTGCCAGTTCCTTCCTATGCAGTAAAGTTCTTTCTGCACTTCTGAATAAGTACAATAGGAGTAAAAATATATTAAATAACTGAAACGAGTACAAAATTAAATTTCATGAGGAGTTCTAGTGAAAAAATCTTACAAATGAGTACTTCAGTGTTTGCTTTGAGTTTGCAAAAGAGAATAATAATGATCATTATTAACAGAAATCACCAGCAAGAAAATATTTCTGTACAAATGCTAATTATACACATTTCATTACTGCTGAGAAATTCCCCATCTAAGGTTGATTTCTTCCATCCAATTTTTAATGTTCTTAACAATGCTGCAAATTTGCTTATAACCATTAAGCAGGAAAAGAAAATACCAACTTCTTTTGAAAATAAACAGTCTATCAGGACTTGGAGGATGTTCACTTAGTTACTGGCACAAAGAGAAGCTGGACAAAAAAGTAAAGTTTCTATTTTAGCTGCCTCCTGGTGAAATACAGGCAATAATACTACACAAAAGAACTCTTCAAATTAAAGTGATAAAAATCATGTCACTACTATAAAAAGATATTGTAAATTTTTGGGGTAGATTTTTATCATTCCTATTTTTATTAATGCACATCAAATTTTTGCTGTTCAGAAAAAGAAGAGACAAAGTCTTGAGAGAAATTAGATGAAAATTTATTATTCCTTAAAACCTTAATGTTCATAATTCTGATACTGCTCAAAAGAGTATTACAGTAAAATAAGCTCAAAGAGAACAGAGAAGAAAAAAAGCTGATTATTCCTTAAAATTAGCTTTCTATAAAATGTATTTTGCTATGTATAACCATTAGATTAACTGCTGATGTGCAGTTAATTACAAAGATGTCAGTAACATCCAGAATGCTTTGGATTTTTACATACTGTTTCGCTGATGAAATATTTGAACCCCTCAAACTACTGAACCCCTGTAAATCTTTCTCAAATAGCATAGGGCACCTAACAGTACTGCTATAAATAACTAGATCAGGCTATTGGGTATAATATGTTGTTAAATACAACTAGATCAGACTTCTTCTTTGCAGGTCACTTCCCTCAAATCTCCTTTTCTCTTCCCACAGCTGACCATCTCTCACATTCCTGCCAGAAACCAAAGTAGGGGGAAGATAGAGGAAACAACGAGAAATATCTTTAAGTTCTCAAGAGATCCTCTAGCTTTGAAACTTTCTCCATGCAGTGAAAGTTCAAAAAACCACAGGAAGCCTCTTCAGCCAGGGTTGAGCTCATGCTGCTGGTTCTACCTTGGTTTGAGAAGGCAAACAATGAGAGAGGAAGACAGGGTGAGGAAAGCTTAGTGCCTTCCTTCTTATGACCTTTCTGACTTGCCATAGTTAATTGTCTCTGCCAAATCAGGACAAAATTTGCCAGCTGGTTGCAACATTCTCCAAAGAATCATATCTATAAAGGTGAAAGTAAGTAAATATACATGTATTTATATAAATATATATATATATATATTTATATATATATACACACTTGTTTTCATTCCCTTAGGGAAAAAGCATTACCAGACAGATGGGGTTTTTTGGGGGGGAAATGATGTAAAGGGAAAATCTTAGATATTTTGAGTCATTACATGAAGAAAATATGTATCCAGTACTCATTTGTTAGTATTTGCTCACTGAGACAAGATCTGCTTGGCAGTAGTTTGCTTGCCTACACTAAATGAACTTAAGTCCAGCTTCTAGCTGCATCATGTCATCTTCACAGAAATATCTTAAAAACTGCCACCTCTCAAGGCCAAATCCATTCCCAGGGAGTTAGAGAGCGATTCCCACCCATTCAGGCACACCTCTTAAATATTACAGGAGAGGTATAGTGGAGAAAGGAATGAATGTGTGCTGGATCTAAAGCCTGGACAGCTCAGAGAAATCCCAATTGTCCTCCTGGAAAGAGGATTTTGAGAAGATTGCTCTCATGGCTCTGTCCAGAATCAGACAGACATGTCTGGGCTCATTAGCTTGACCAGAGAAGCTGAATAGGATGAAACCAGAATGCTTCAACTTTTCTCAAGCGCAGACATGTTACAAAAAAAAACCTGGGAATCCAAACCAACATATTTTCCATCTTACACTAATTTGTTGTGGAGAAAAGACAGAGTTATGTGGGTGTCAGTCTCTCCGAGTAACAAGCAGTAGGACAAGCAGGAGTGGACTCAAGTTGTGCCAGGCTATTAGGAAAAATTTCTTCACTGAAAGTGTTGTCAAGCATTGGAACAGGCTGTCCAGGGAAGTGTCTGAGTCACCATTCCTTGAAAGTACTTAAATGCTTGCAGGTGTGGTGCTTAGGGACAAGTTGCAGAGGTGGACTTTTCAATGTATTAATGGTTGGACTCAGTGATCTTAGAGATACCTTCCAATCTAAAGGCTCATGATTCAAATTCAAACCCTGGGTTATCTATTTTACACAGACATGAAAGACCTGGAGGAGGAAAATTCTTTGCTGATTTTGCACACCACACTAGCTTGAAATACATTTCCCAAAAAATTAACTTGAAAAAAATCAGCAAACATATGATGTGTGTAACTGAACTTCTAAACCATTCATTGCTTAATGTACATACACCTTACCTTGAAAATATGTTTTAAATGGTCTTCATCAAATTTTATTTGCATTTTTTCAAGCAGCCTCCTGCAGCCCTCTAAATCAACATTCCCATTCTTGAAATCATTCTGAATTGTATTCCAAAACCACGTATGAGACGTCAGGTTAAGGAAGATTCTGGCCAATTAAATTGCCTTTTAATGGAGGGGATGGGGGGGAAAAGTTTAATTTCATTAAACCTAAGAAGATTGTGCTTCCCTTTCTTCATACTCTAGAACATCCTTGCATTCTGCCCTCTGAGAATGCAGCAGGCCCCAAGGTGTGCAGGAAGAGATTTCTGCTCTGTCCTCAAAGTCCCAGAGAGCAGTGACAGAAGGGCCGAAGGGAGGGTGTGATCAAGGGGTGGTCAGGGTGCAAAAAGGGCTGCAGTGAGAGGAGGGAAACGTGGGGAAGCCGAGGGGATTCAGCAGGCTCAGGGAATGGTGGGGAGTGCCAAGAAACACCAGGGAACGAGTGCTCCCAGCATTGTGCCCACCCAAACATTATCAACCGGCCCTGGCTGACAGGACTGGCTGCCCCAGGCCCTCCAGGGCATCCCCTGTGTGCCCAGGCCTGAGGGGAAAGGGCCATGTCAGGGGCATCCCAATGGCAGCTGTCACAGGGCAGGGAGAGCAGAGGAAGAGGAGAAGGTAGAAGAAGAAAAGGATATCTGTTCTCATCCATGGTGGCTGTGCACCGCCTGCTCCAGGCCCCTCACTGCAGTGGCATAGCCGAGATCTCACTTGGGCTCACAGTGGGCTCCTCATGCCACTGTGACCTGACAGAATGGCATGGAATGTTCACTCCCCCATCCTTCCAGTGTCGCTCCAGTGTTGCTCTGGTGATGTCACAAACTGCAGGCGCCCAGCACAGGCCCCTTCCTGCCCCCGCTCCACCACCCTGCCACCATCCTGTGCCTTTTCCTTCCAGCACAAAGTGTCCCCAGGCCCTGCCCCTGTCTCCCACCCATTGCTCCACCACCCTGCCACCATCCTGTGCCTTTTCCTTCCAGCACAAAGCGTCTCCAGGCCCTGCCCGTCTCCCACCCTTAGGATATCCCACACCCACAGCACGTCTGCTGGCAGGAGCTGTGTGGGGCAGAGCAGGCCTTTTGCAGCCAGCCGTGCCAATGTCCTCCAGGGGAGCTTGGCCAGCTTGGCCGAGGTCTCTCTGTCCCGGTCCGAGGTGACAAGCTGGTGAGGCAGAGGCTGCCAGCACAACATCTTCCCCCAGATAACCAGGAGCACTGTGCTACCAACCCACTGCAGAGACCTGGGGGGAAATCCCTTCTTTGGGCCTTGGGGAACCAGCTGGCTTCACGGCACAGGGTGATGGTGGATGTTGAGAGCTGTGGGATGCCACCCCAAAGTGCTGGGAGGCCACCCAAGCTCCCACTTTCCTGCTGGGAACTTCTCTGTCCTCAAAACCAGCCTGGGCAAGAGCAGCTGTCCATGTCCTGCTTTGAGGCATACCAGTATCAGCCTTCAAATCACTGGGACAGCCCTTGGAAATCAGGCTGGACTTACACCCTGACTCCATTTCCCACTCGTTTTACAGGAATTCTTCCCCAGGCAAACTGCTTCGAAGTTGCCAGCTTCCGTGTAGCTGTCAGCAAGCCTGAGTGAGACTCGAAATGTGACAGACCAAAGGCAGTTTGCCACAGATTTTATGAAACTTGTGAAAGCTGAGGACACCAAGTTTTGTATTGACATTCTGGAAAACATTCAGGTTTTGTCAGAGGATGTATGGGACGAAAATCTGTCGAGGAATTCCCTGTTACTCACACTTTTATGAAGTGGAATAAACTATGGAACAATCAGCATCTGAACACCAAGGTCTCCAGTGCTGAAGTGCCTCAATGCTTACTGAAATACCAGCTTTGATACGATGGCCTAAATAAAAAATGGGGGAAAAAAAAAAATGGAGTTGTTTAATTGATTTATTTCTGGATCACTCAGGAGAGTACAGAGACTTCCAGCAGTCAATCACCACTTTAAAAATAATTCAGGTCTGCGGTGACTGGAAATAATTTGTTTGGTTTTTTTTTTTCACTTTCTTCATGTACTTTTCAAGTACTTTACCAGGGATGGTCAAGATGTCAAAGGCAGCACAGTGCTCCAGCTGAGATAGCAAGCAAATTCTTACTTTCCTTCGCAGTTTTAACCAAAATTATATTCACTTTTGTAATTTCACACCAAATGAACCATTGATTATAAGGAATCTAGTAAGGAAGATCAGCAAAGACATTGGGACATTATATCTAGATTTTTTTTTTCATTGCTACTGAAACCTTGTAAATTCAGCCTTCAGGCTTTGCTTGTGCATATATCTCTCAATCCCTTATATAGATACATGAACAAAGAGAAGATCAGGACACTGGAGGAATAAATTTCTTATAGCTAGTGCAGAAGATATTTCAGGACTGACCAGGGATGTAGGCTGGGTGTTGCAGCATTAAAGAATAAAGAAATGCTATTCCTCTCTCCCAGTATTTATTACAAAGGTCAAAGGAATGCATGTGATTTTGGTTTACTTTCAAACTATAATAGTGATTATTTCCTAACATTTATCACAGATTATTACAAATGCCTACCATCCTTGCTGTTTTCTGTAAACATAACTTTTAATTAGAGTTTCAACAGAAACAAAGTTTAATTGCAAGAACTACTGTAAATACTACACTTTAAAAACAAAAGGTGTAAACATTCAAGCATTATTCTTGCACATATTAGATGTTTTCATTGTAAGCATAAGATTTTGCTGTTGTTCATCACAGCTGGTGGGAATTGCAGTGCCACATGGGTCAAACACACCCTTTTGTAAATACTCATTTGTGGCTTTATAGATTCACTGCTGACTGGCCATGATTGCTCTCATTGTCTTGGTTTTAAAATGTCATAAAGAACTATGCATTGATATGGTTTCAAGGAGAAAAAACTGTGTAAAAATAGGCATCTTCAGATTACTCTTGTGATGACAAATGAAGATTTTGCATACTTACTGCCCTCTGATTTGGGAGGTTCCTTTCTCTATGTATCTGGATATGATAATAAATATCCCAGAGAAACCAATGCAGTTGAATAGAGAGAAAGATGGAGCACAGAGAGCATTTTCTGTGCTCCCTCCGTTCTTCAAAGAGAGCTGCATTACCTTTGGGTCATTCTCTTTTCACCCCACAGCTGCTACTGAGATCCATCCAACACCAATCCAACCCTTTAGTGCCTATTTCCTGCTGGAGACCATTCAATGAACAAGCAGCTGTCTTTACATGAAATTTGGTTGAATAAGTGATTATTTCTTTATTGAAAGTAGAAGTAATTTTATTAAAAATGTTATACAATCCAGGGCTGCTATAGTGAAGATGGCTTATTGGGAGTGTAGTTTATATCTTTATATCTGCAGTACCAGAAAATAGACAAAATTTTGGCCATAGATGTAAGTGCTCACAGAAACAGATATAACACTAGAAATTCTGGATTGGAAAAAAATCACTTTTTCACAAATATTGAGCATGAACAAATAATAAGGAACAACAAAGAATGATGAAAAAGATGGAACAGTTAAATGACTTTCAGTTTCAAGATTTATTCCACCAGATCAATCCCTTATGAGATATGATTTTGCAATACATTGTTTTGTTCTGTAGAATTAAATTCTGTCAACTTTAAAATGCTGTTTCTATATAGAAAAACTGTAGCAAAGAGTGCAATAATAAAAAGCATTTAATATTGTAGTATCAGTCTATCAGCCTACCTTTATGAACTTCTCATTTTCTTTCAATTTCTTTTCTCTAGAAAAGAGGGGATCTATGAAACCAGAATTTGTAACAAAAGCTGCTCAGAAGGATGAAATTTCAGCAGAATAAATGTTCTGATGTCACTGAAAATGCCTACTCATTTTTAGCAATGCTATGAAATTAATTTGAAGAAGGTAATTACAAAACAGGCTTTGCCAATTTTCCCTCTACATTCTCCAGGATGGGCTTTGATTTATTTTATTTTATTTTATTTTATTTTATTTTATTTTATTTTATTTTATTTTATTTTATTTATTTTTTTTTTTTTTATTTTTGGAAAGTGGAAATTTGAGAAAGAATAAAGATTATGAGAAGAAACTAAAGGTGTACAACTCCATGGAAAACTTCACTGAACTTTTATTTATACATTTTTATGGCTCTGAATGTCTTTGAGACTTAGTTGCAACTGCTCCCTTTTTTGTCTGTAAGTGATTTTTTGTTGCTTAGGGAATATGCCAACTTTCATTATTTTTATTCCTGAAATTGCCTCCTGTTCTCTCTAATGCTTTGAAAACCATTCACATTCTTATAGCTGCTTGTGAACCCCTCTCTTTTATTTTTTTTTTCAGTTCCCTGTATTTTAAAATTTAATGAAGGATTGACATGTATAATATATGCATATTTATATACACAACAAAAACAAAAATTCAAGTTTTCCACTGCAGTAAGGAGTTCAGAACACCTTTTTTTCAGAACACAAATTTCAATTCTTCAAGAATGTCTCGGGCCCTTCTCTAGTTAGGATGTGATTAAAAATGTATTTTTGTAGTCTCTACAGGGGAGGCATTGGAGATGGATTCATATTCTGAGATTCCATTCCAAGCATCATAAACTCAGCAGTGCTGGTATCCAGGCTGCCTGGAAAAATTATATTATGGCAGCTGCATGTACACACTGTGTTATTTCTAATTCATTCGAGTTCCCTTCCTTAGGATAAATGGCAATTACAGCGGCTCTCTGGCTGTCAGTAGTACATGACACCACTGTCATTGTGTCTGCTGAGCAGTTATTTTAGTCTCTGTTCGCTCCAGAGGTTACACATTTGGTTTCTTCAGAAAAATACACCCAGTGTGGCTTATTCATTAGAACAGCCTCATGCTGCCTCCTGTGCTGAGCCACAGAGCAAAGGCTGAGCAGAGGGAGTTGCATTTCTTGCTGCCACCGCCCTGGCTGTAAGAGCTCTGGGGCACATGTGGGGAGGAGAGGACAAGAGCAGGACAGGGAGTGCCCAGGTGTCAGCTGAGGATGAAAGGGACAGGTGGGAACCCTCCTGCTACCCAGGGGAACAGTCCTGGTACTCCCTGAAAAGCCTCCTGTGGCAGTGCATGACCCTGGCGCGTGGTGGCTCTTCTTACGTTCTCATCATCCTTTCCCACTGCCTCTGCTTCTCAGAAGATGTGATTCTATTTAAAGAATTAATTACCACTCTATTGTCTTGTCTTGTGTTGTTATGTCACCCTGCAGCAGGTTCAGGGCTGCTGTGTCAGTGACAGATCCCAAGGTGCAGGATGGAGAGCAGCACTTCTCTGTCTCAGGTCTCTGTTTTAACAGGGAGCAGGGAGAGCAGAGCCCAGCTCATGAGACATCCTTGTTGTGTTGTAAGCCTTGCAGGATTGAGTTCTTACTTTTTTGGGTAAATTGTGGTTGTAATACAGCTTTGGTCTAGTTAAATGTAGCCCTATTTGCCTGAATAAAACCAGGCAACTTCACACGGGCAGTGTCTGGGCTGTCCTCGCTGACCAGGTGGTGCAAAATGGCTCAAGCCCAGCTCCTCATCCCCTGCTCAGGTGAAACACCACAAAATAAGGAGGTCAGATGGATATTGAGGAGAGGTTTTGCTCACCATTACCTGATTTACAGTGGTAAAAGGCATCTTTTCCCTGCTGTGATTCCCTGCTGTCTCTGCAGGGCAGGTAAACCACATTACCAGCTTCAAGGACACACCTTTCTGGCACTGAAGACAGCTGCCTCAGTGCCTCCAGCAGAAAGATGGAGCAGGATTTGCTTAGTCATTTCTTCCACGTTATGAGACTGATTCTTCTTGCTTGGAAAATGAAAAATAGCTTTTTTCAGTGGGAATTGTATCAGACTCCTAAAGTGCATCTTAGTAGAAAAATCTATGAAAGCAATGGGTTGCATGAAAACCAACTTGGAATACATAAAGTAGAGAAAGAGGAAGAGAGAATTTATATGTGATGTTGTTTCTCTAACTTGTTTTGGAGCTGGTCAGGAAACTTGCTCTTTTTTCCCTTTGTTATTTTTCCCTTTCTCTTGGAAACTGGAGGAAAAAAAAAATAAAATCCAGTGTTTTTGACCAGACAGAACTGCAACAATAGTGAATAGTGTCATCAGTGACTGCCAAAAAAAAAACACCCCAATTATTTGTCACTCAAGCATTAATTTGCCACTAAATGTCAGACTGATGGCAATTAGTAAACAGAAAATCTCACTGGCAGTTAACAAACAGGAAGGAAAATGAGCACTGCATGTCAGACCACTTTCTTCCATCACACTCCTTATCTGTGTTTTTTAATTTCATCCCTGATTTAAGCATGGAGCAGGTTTTAATATGTTAGCTAACATGTATTTCAATATTTTACAGATCTGCTTCCTCTAAGTTGTTAACTAAAAATAATCAAGCTGTCTGGCCTTTTTTAGGTCCTCAGTCAGCTGGTCACAATCCTGGAGTACAATTGGTCATATCCTATGAGAACAGCCGTCTGACAATAATGCTGAAACACATGAGGAACCTTGTGAGTATTTTTATCAGAATGTGTAACCTGTAAGTCCTTGCATTTGCAGAGTACTGTGAAAACATTAATCTTCAAACAGCCTTTCTGGGAGAACTAATTTCAACTCAAAGTAGTGATAGTGCTGCTCTGTCATGATTTAACAATTGGTTTTTCCCTTTGAGATCACTCAGTATGGTTACAGGTGTGAGACAGATACAGAAACTGGGTTTCCTTAATGGCTGGTAATGGCCTTTTCCAAGAAAACCAATTTTGATACTGTTTTGGCCCTCTCAGCAGACACATTTTGATAGCAGTCAGACATAAGGCATGGTGCAGCAGCATGACTTTTTGCAGCACCTCAGCCTGGAGCTCTGGGTTGATTATCCAGACATTGCTTTCTAGTCCAGCCTGTCTATGAAGAGGGAAGAGCTCAGCAGAGGGAGCAGTGGTGAATTTTAAGGAGCAATGTCATTTGGAGGTGTGATGCTCAGCTTTGTAACACTGTCAGGAGGCTGAGAGGTAAATGTTGAGTGCTCCTGGAGCCAGGCTACGGGAGGGGAAGCTGGCAGTGCTCCTGCAGCACAGAATTCCTGCAGGTGGAATTGGCTGCTGAGGGTGACTTCAGAGATGGAGCTGGGGCTGTGTGTGAAGTGTGATCTCTCGGTGCAGGAGCGTGTCAGCTGCTCCATAATGAATTCCCTGCCTAGATGTGCTCTCGAATTCCCATGGCTCACGTCTCCAGCAATATCTGTGGCAAGAGAGCCTTTACTTGTCTAGCCTGGGGATTAGAGCAGTTATGAGCTATTGTGGGTTCTCAGTGCATACTCTATTCCACCTCCATCCCAAACTGGATTACAATCCTTTTCCTAAATGGGGCCAGATTGAGGGGCTTATGTGGGCACCAGCCAGAAATAAAATGAGGCTGATGGTTTAATTAGTGGGATGAAGCACATGAGGCTTACATAGCTCTGACTGTTTTCTGCTGGCCACTCTGGCTTCTCATTTGCAATTCAAGCATCTCCATTCTGGTCTGTAACATTCAATACTTCTCTGTCCTGAGGCTTGTTTTCTGTGTCCTGTGTGTCACTTTGACAGGTGAGATCAGCCTCTGCTGACAGGCCCAATTTATACAAACTTTACCTTCAGGATGTAGCATAAGACCCTCTTTATTTTTTGTGTTGAGCTTTCTAAATCTAAGTGACTTTGATAAACTTCTGATAAAGTTCTAATTGGTGAGAGGGGCATATCAAAGTGATTGCCATGCTGATGATATCATTGAGATTTCAAGCAGGTGGTGTGGAGATGCACACAATTTGCAGGTGTTGGAATTAGTCTTTGTTTCTCCTTGTTTCCATCTTTGTAAATGTGTAGGTTCCTAACTGTGTTCTTAGGAAGTTCTGGTCATTTAATTAAATGAAAGTAAATTACAGCATAGATAGCTGTGTAGTGCAAACATAAAATCCAGGGTTCAGTTCACTTCATTATGGAAAGGGTGCTGTGGATAGACAGGGAAAGCCGATCGGAAGATCTCGCGTTGTACGCGAAGATAGGGCCCCTCCTTCTACAATGTTCTATAACCCATAATACTACGGTGATTACGTCATCATATCTCGGTGCTATAAAAACCTAGCTCACCGGAAATAACGGCTTTTTCACCGTCCACCAGATTGGTGTTAGCGCGTGATTTGCCAGACAGGCCTGTAAGTTCAGCCGTCGTGTCACCCACGAACCGGGTCGCTACGCCTCACCCCGAGGCGACAAGTGCTGCCGAAACCCGGGACCGCTCCCCGATACACGCGGGTTCGAGCGGCCGGAGTTCAGGAGTCTCGCCGGACGCTGAGTGACGGCTGGAGCGGCAGGACCGACTCCAGCGGGGAGGACGCTCCCGTACCGCCGAGATGCAGTCGATCAGCAAGGTAGATTCGCAGCTGCATAAGCAGAGCGGTATAGACTGCAAAAAATCAAGGAATTTTGAATGCGTGGTTGTCAGATTGTTAGAATCGTGTTACCGATGATCCCGTAGATATTATTCTCCCAGATTGCTGGGATAGGTGTTCCGAGGCGCTCACAAATGACGTCTTGCGCATTAAGTCCAGCAAGTGCCTTAAAAGCTGGGTGAGAGTTACGCAAGCGCTGAGAAAAGCGCTTCACGAGCAGAAAGTTTGCAAGGCAGCTCAAAGCTGTTTAAGGGTTACACCACGGGTGGGGGTAGGAGCTGCCACTCAGACCACGTGTATTGATTACCCCACCGATTTTAACGAGCCATCTAATGATGACGGCCGACCCAAGTCGCCGTCCCGCCTGCCCGGTCCTAATGCAGGTTTGGCCGCGGAACACACTTTGCCGCCGGGGCGTACCGATGCCACGGAGCCACGGGGCGGACCCGACACCGCGGGCCCTGGAGATGTCGGGGAAAGGCCCCCGCCATATGCGCCGCGAAATGGCGCCGGGGACACGAGCAAGGGGCGGAGCGAAGGGTGCCTAACACACGCGGACATACGCGATCGGGAGTCTAAGGGGAGGCGGGCGGACAGCGCCGAGAGTGAAGGGGAGGAGAGCTCACGGTCCAACCGGAGAGCATGCTCTAGAGTGTCTCCTAGTAAGGAAAAGAGCCCGCTGGAAGGAAGGCGGAGAAAGGGAGGGGACAAACCCGTCCCTGGAAAAGGGAGAGGGCGAAGCCCAACAAAAAGGCGCCGCAGCCTGGAAACCTCGAGTCAGTCAACTTCCGGCACTGATCCAGACACCGGTCAGAGCAAGCGGTCAAGTGACGAGCCCACAGCGCAGGCTTGCAACCGCAGTAAACTAAGCCCTTGTATTTACACCCAAGGCTTTGGCTCCTCTGCTGACTCTGTTGGGAGATCCACGTCCCTTGTAGAGGGAATTCCCTGAAGGGAATTTGCCCATTCACGTGGGGTGTCCTAGAGAAAAAACCTTTGGATCCGTCACATCCACACGTGCCAGATTTGCTGCTGATGCACAACTCTCACCCCTGGATCAGCTTCAGAGTGTCCTCTCCCTCACTGCTGCAACATTTCAGTCATGTGTGAAAAAAGCCAGTCCTGACTGAGGGAAACTCTACCAAAATTTCTGCAAAGACAAACAACGGAGAACAGCCCTATGGATTTTGTGACTGGAAAGGACCATTAATCTGATCTAACCCTCTGCAAAGTAAGAGCTGTATTTTTTCACTAAGGCAATACTTGCAGCCAAGGAAACTGTTTGAACACAGAGATGTTAAGACTGGTTGGTAATGTTTGCCTACAGTTTAAGGCTGTGGGTGCACAATGAAGACAAGTTCTGTTAAACAGATATTTAGAAGATACTAAAAATGTTTCAGTCTCAAGATTTCCCTCAGCAATTCATAGGTTCATTTGAATCCTGAGATTCTGTAAGTCAGATGGCTCACTGCTTCTGCTTATGATTTGAATGGCATCACCACGATTGCTGAGGAAAATAACTTTAAATTCCATTTTCAAATATAGAAAAGCCATGATGCCAATAAAATGCAATTTTCCAAGCGTGTATTACATAACTTGAAGTCAGCTTATTGGGGCACTGCTCGCTCCTCTCAAATACAAACAGTGCAACACTGGGCACTTTATGCATAGGGTTTACAGTCAATATTGCCTTAATAAAGTGAGGCTGGGCTAGAAGGAAACATTTGTGTAGGGGTGAAAACCCTGGAGGCCTGGAGATTTTGCCTCTGGAGTCATGGAGGATGTGGCAGGTGGAGGGGTGAGACAGGGCAGGTTTATTTTTTAAAGACAATAGCACAGTACCTGGCAAAGTGCACTGAATGGTCTTAGGAGGAATATAAAGGAGCCCCAGAGGAGGTTTTTTTTTGCCTCTGAAAGAATTTGTTAGCTTAGAACAAGAATAGTCCGACTGTGGCAGCACAATACCCAGAAAAGCAGCAGTAGGCAGGAACAGAACACAGGGGGAATGCTGCTCTACTGTAAAAATGTAGGCTTGTGCAGATGTGGAGATGAATTTCTGAACACTGAAATACATGTAGGTTTTGAACTTGAACAAGTCCAGTTCTGTTCACCTTCATTAACCAACACAGAGAGTGGGAGCTATCCGGAGCCCACCAGGTCTCACACAGGGCTGGCTATGGGCTGGTTTAGCTCCTCACAGGCAGAAACAGCCAGGCTTCCTACTGCTGGGCTTGCTCACTCCTCAAAAAATACCAGAGACAAGAGAAACAGCCATTGCTGACATCCAGAGAGAGGTTTCTAGCATATTTCCTTGCCTGCTTCACGGAGAAGAAAAGGGAACAGTGGCTCAGCATTGGCTCAGGAGGAAGCCTGTTTTTGCCACTGACTTCATTGCCATGACTTCAGGCATGCCCTGTTTTCCTAGATAAGCAGCTAAACTTTCAATCCTCACTGATAAACATTTTTGCCCATTACTTCTTGTGGACAGAGTAACTCCTCAGGGGTAGAGGGGAGGAGAAACAAAGCCAAGTTATCCTGAACGTCATGCCAGTAAATGTAAAATATTACTAGAATTCAGGAAAGCGTGCGTGGGCGATGAATTCAGAACCAATTTTACAGGGGGAAAATTTGCTGCAAGAAAAAGAAACTCCTACAGTTCTGTGCAAAAGTACTTCCAGCTTTCCTTTTATAAAAGCTCTGAAGCTGTCATGTACCACTCCTGGTGATTAATGATTCTGGGATAGCTGATATGTGGGTGACAAATGAGTAATCAGCTTTAGGCTTACACAGACATCCAGCCTCTTTCCATTTCGTGTCCTATGCCGTGAGAGTACAAATTGCTTTCAAAAATGTTTGTGAGATGCGATGGTTTAAATGTGCTGGGACGAAAGGTGGAAGCCAATCTTTCCCCAATCCAAAGGGATGAAGTCTAAGCCTGCAGCACAGGGCTATAGGGATGTTCCCACCTACAGTACAGGTGGATTCTCTGCTGCCTTTTCTGGGATTTCTTTCAGCTTGAGCTGGGAAAGGGTTGGAGATCGTTGTTCAGTCTTAGCTGGTTCCCATCGTTCCTCTCATGGGCTCCCTAACTTTTACACTTTATGATTATCCTGATATAGATTTAAATGGAAAATATAGAATACCTGCCAACAACGCAGTGCCTGCCAGTGAAATAAAAAGCCACATTATCCTTTCAGAATATTATGAATGTGTACTGCTTTCCTTACTGCAGCCAACAGGGATGGGAATGGAGGTGCACAGGTAGGCAAGGCAGGGATGGAAAACAAGTGGGAAAAATATCACTTTGAGCTGAACAAAGTTATCCAGAGAGTATCAGTAGCAGAATTAAATCAGCAGCTTGGCTGACAGAGGGGAGGTAACATTCAGGTGAAGTTCTCCTTAGTCTGGCACAGGAAAACAAAACAAAAAGCCATAGGAAAAAAGCTCTCATACTAACTATAGCTTATAAAGCATTTGTATTTAATTTTATATTCATAGAAAATTCTTTTGAAGTGAAAGGAAATTAGCTCTGATAAGCTATGTTCTCCTTGAGACTCAAAATTAGCTGAACACCTCTAAACAAAGGGTACTACAACTCAGCAGTAGTTTAAATTGGAAAGAGATGAGGTCTGTTCTTGTGGCACAGGGATTACTGTTGGATTCAAACATATTTGTTTTGAAAGGTGTTTGACAAATATGTTGTACAGAAAGTTCTGTTATTATTTCTTGTTAAACACTTTAATCTGTCACAGTCACAGTACTGCCTCAGCTCTAAATTCTAACTGCTCATTTTTAAATAAGTAATTCCCTACATAGTTGATATGTGTTGAATAAGAAAAAAAAAAAAAAAAAAGACAAGACAACAAACAGTGAGTTCTGTTTAATGATAGGAGTGATCTGGGAGATGAAGGTGAACAAAAATTAGATTTGCCACTGGTTGCAAATGAAGAAAACATTAAAAATAATAGTGCAGACAGAGCAAGATCAAGAGAATAAAAATAATTTCCAGAACCCTACGACCGGCTTAGACAAATGAAAAATATTTCCTCAGGGAGGGAGAGATCTATATCCCAGAGAAATGGGAAGATAAAACAAGCCCATGGTGAGACATGAGGTTGCTACAAGAGATGCCAATGAGAAAGGCCAGATCCTGGTGTCATGGGGCAGAAATGAAGTAGTTCATCTTTATAAGGCTTTGATAATAAACTATTTCTCTCAGGATGTTTTCTTAACTAGAATACAAGTTCAAAGAACAGTTCTCAGTAGGGTTGCTGGGGAGTGATTGATTCTTCAGGAGTGATTTATTGTTACTAAAACTTAGTTAAGGACAGACTAACAAGGACACGAGTCAATTGTGCAAATATTTAAGGGAGAAGACAGGAAGGTTCAAGAGGAATTATTTAGAACATTGAGCAAGAGCGTAAGTAGAAGTAATGAGAGCTAATTAAGGAGCAGAAATTGCAAGCCTCATATAATGAAATGCTTTCTTACACAGGGAGATGGCATGCTGTAGAATAATTGAAGGAAAAGTGCAGAGAGATTGTACAGTTGGAGAAATTAAAGATAGGCACATACAGACTTTAGTAACTAATTAAGAAATTGAGAAGAAAAATAGTGCAGAATGAAGACACAGATCACAATCTCACTGTTTCTTTACACATTTTTATATTCACTTACTATCTGGGCCCAGGCAAGGAGAGAAAAGAATTTGTATGTGGCAGAGAGATAGAAACAGAACAACAGCCTCTGCTTGTGTTTCTTTTCTCAAAGGCTAATTTATTTTCATGCCCTCTAACAGGCAGCAGTGCTCTTAATCCTGAGTGATTTCAAAAAGAAAGTGAAACGGGGATTTGTCTAAAGTATTTGTTCTCCTTTGTGTTTTATTCAAAAGAAGAAATTCTGGGATCTATGTTTCTAAGGGTCAAAACAAGATCATTCTTATCTCAGCCAGTGTCATAGACTTTGTGACTAAATGTTCATCTGAAAGTAACATGTTCCAAGCACAGCAGTAATACAAGGCTGAAAGCAGTGGAATTTAGTTTCCTTATGGGCTTGGTGGTGATTCTGAAATAAAAGCTTCTAAGACTTCTTTATGAAATCTACTCTCTGCATTCTTCACCCTGCACCAACATTGCTGATCCACAGGATAATAGAGCATGACTGAGCCTTGATTCTTGATTTCTCTCACCTATTAGAAAAAAACCCAAACCAGTGGAGTTAATTGTCTCAAAGATAGCAATGCAAACACATTGCCTTTTCTTTCAGGAAAAAAAAAATCTATGTGATTCTCACTCAGCTCTTTCACTGGGAGTTGTACGTTTATTCCATACATTCCCACTTCTGTTTTATATTCTTTTTTTCAGCCTTGGTAACTTTTTTATGCCCTCATGGTGCCACGTGGAGCACACAGTGATCGAGTCCCAGGCATCAGTGAAGATCCTGTGGATGTACAGACTCTTCCCCATTCCATTCCATTCTATTATTTTATATATATATATATATATATTTTTTTTTTATATTTATATTTATATTTATATTTATATTTATATTTATATTTATATTTATATTTATATTTATATTTATATTTATATTTTATTGACATTATATCAAGTTGGGGTTGTGTCTCTCCTTATCTCTTTGTGGATCATCAGGACAATAAATTATTCTTTTTAAATGGGTCATCAGAGATACATTTCAGTGCATTTCTTCAACTTTCTGGTTTCAGAGCACCATAGAAATAAAGGCTTGAATAAAGGGAGAGAAACCCATGTGAGCTTCTGGGTATCCTAGGCCAGCTTTCATTTTATATAATTCATTTAAGCAGAGGTAGATGGGCTGTCCTCTATAAATGACTGAAGCAGATGAGAAGCATTTTGCATAATTCTTATAAAACTCTGGGTCTTTTGGGATCCAGTCCATTTTCCAGAACCATCTCCTTTAAAAAAATTAAAAAAACAAAACCAAAAATTTGTTTTTTTAAAATATTTAACAAATAATTCCTGCTCATTTTGAAAATCCCAGTATCTCTGTGCCTTGGGCTCAGTTTGAAACTGAGATGCGCTGGAATCACATTTCCATCTCATTGTGATGGATCACCTGCCTGACCACGGCTGTTTTGAACACCATGAATTATCTTGCCTAACCTCCAGTGGTCACCCCAGAATGGACCATTTTCCCTCCAGTTTCTGGTTCTATACACACATTTTGTCACTGGTGATGATACAAAGCAGCAGGATCAGCACAAACCAGCTGGGGCCAGGCACCAATGTGGGGGCAATTCAACCAAGCCAAGCCAGGAGATGTCCCCAATATGACAGAGTGAACCTCTTGCTGGTTTCCCCCTTGACAGGGCTACTTTTTCCCCATTTGACAGCCAGGACCCCTTGGAAATTGTTGGTTGACTTTTTAGAAATTTTGTGTCTCAGGACAGCTCTAACCCTATTTTTGCCAGCACAATTGTTCCCCCTCAGGAATGCTGCATAAGCAGCTGTTCCAGCCAGGCTGCTCCAGTCCTGGCCACTCTGCTACAGGCAGGTTGATGAGGATGCTGAAGGTATTGGACATAAGCTATATTTGGATATTCACATCAATAACGTGCATAGAGCATCTTTACATTTTTAGCATGGTAAATGACAAAGCCATCTGGAGGCTCGCTCCACAGACGCTGCCAGATTTCTGAAAGGTAGAAAATGCCTGCTCAAAAAAATGCTCTCCAGAATTTCCCTGACAGCAAAATATTTCTATTGTCCTGCATTAAGTTGAGATAAATGCAATTTCTTCTTTGGTTGCCTTGCCACTGACCTCCATGGCAGTGATCTCTGTCAGTGTGTCTTCTGTCTTCATGCACATACCCAGATAACCCAAAAAAAATTGGATCAGGAAATGTAACAAAAAAAGAAACTGCTGCTGAAGAGAAGCAGTTAAATATTTTCAAATTTTAGGTAAAAAAGGCAGTTGTTTGGGGGAAGAAAAATGCCATATTTCTGCAATCACTTTTGGCCAGTTGCCTTCCAGTTTTGTCTTGCCGATAGCAGACAGTGCAGGGTGTACCGTAGTGACAGAGTGGGTTATCTTCTTTTGTAATTATTATTGAATTACTGCGATTGGGATTTTATTTTTAATTTTCTTCGAAGCAATTTGGGTCTATTCTGCAAGAGGAAAATGAAAGTAGCAGGGTAGAAGAGAGGTGTTCATGCCTTGGTGTATGCTCAAAGGAAGAAGAAGGAAGGGTCTTGGTACCACATTAATATTTGGGAAGCAACCATAACCACCCATTTTTCCTAAAGTTTATATATCCTGCTTTTGAAGGAGCCTCTTGCTTTGTAATACTAATTTCTCAGCTCTGCAAGCTTAGAAGTAGCCCAGAGGATGTTCTCTTTTTCCTGAGGCAGAGGCTATATTTGCTAATTAAGCTGCAGCTTTGACAGACAGGGTTTAGCCTTCCTCTGCTCAGTTACACAGGGACTCAGAGGAAGTGAAAAGCAGCAGCAGTGATGGTTCTTCCACGTTCCTTACTGGTTTTAATTTAGTCTAGAGGCAGCCAGTAATTTACAGAGGTTGCTGCAGTGCAAGGATGATTTCTTCTGTGGATTTTTTTTCCTAATCCTCCTTTATTGGATAATAATCAAATCCAACTAATGTCTGTATATAATATATAGATATTTTGTCTTGTTGAAGGTTTTTTCCTAACCACTTACTATATTGATTTGCTTTCAAAAGGTGTATGAATATCTTGATATTAAAAATTAAGAAATATTTTGTAGTCCTTTCTTCGCTATGTAAATAAAGTCTTACAGCAGTGTATGTAAGAGAAGAACATAAGGATGGTAAAGGATAGGAAGACTAAGAGAACTACTGAACAAAGTGAATTATTTTTATTTGAGGACAGGAGCTGAAATGGGAGTCTTTCTAATGTCTGGATATATATATCCATATATATATATCTATCTTTATATAGATATATATTATTTCTTTTTCCATTGAAGAAAAGGAAGAGAGAAACTGAGATTTAAAAATGTCAAGGAAATTAATTTTTCAGGGAAGAAAAGTAGTTATTTATAGAGGAGGAAAGATGTCATTGGTTAATACAAGTTGATCATTTGTTTTTACTGTCAAAATTGTTGAAAATGAAAAATGGGAAAAAGAGAACAGCAGCTGGAACTATCAAATGTTCAGGAGCCACCAATCTCTAGGACAAAAGGTGATCTGCATGTCTAACACTAACAGAAACTGATGACATGATTTAAATTTGAGGCAAAAGTCTCCTAAAAAGAAAATTTTACGTTGCTTAGGAAGACGTGAGTTTTAAAAAGTTTTACAATAAATAATCCTTAAAATGCATATTTTAAAAATCATGTGAGTATGGCTCAATATTCATATTGGGTGCTAAATCACTTAATAGTTGAATATGTGGCAAATTTTTCAGTAGTTATGCCTATAGTAATGCTAACAAAGAATGCTTATGTTAGGAGAGTTGAGGATCATTAGTAATGATCATGGGAGAAAAGTCATTAGGATAAAATATTTCTTGTGGAAAAATTAATTGAATTTCATCCATTATATCCCAGCCACAGCTACTATTTTTAAAATTAAGTTATATAGGATGTAACCTATCTGTGTGGATTTCTGTAAGCAAATATCAACATTTTTTGGTTTTGGAAAATAAAACTGGAGTGGAAAATGGAACAGTCATAACAGATGCAGGCTCTGTATTTTAGGTTTTCAATATTGAATTAGACATATGAAAAGAAGCAAATCCAGAGTATTATTTTCTCTCCCTCATTCTCCCTCATTCTTAAAGATTTTCAGCACCTTCTGCCTGACTTTAGAAGAAAATAATGTTTCCAAAGTAAATTCGTTTTTTCACATAAATACAGGCAATTGTAACTGAGTTCCTTAAAAAACATCTGTCATTATCAAGGTCAAGTAGGCTGGTCATTCTCTGAGAAGACAGTTCAATCATCACCTGGCTGTTGAAGAAAGAAAATACAGTCAGTTTCTAAATTCAATTTGAGCCAACTTCTAAATTCAGGTTTTTTTATTGGCAGATCAAAATCATCAGTTTTGTGGGAGTTTTGTCCCTAAGCATATCAAGAGAACCTATGGCATTTTTGGTGGGAGCTTGGTGTTACACCTTTACAGTCTTGCAGATTTTTATAGCTTGGATTTATTTGCAAACTAACACAATGAAAGTTTTAAGACAGTAATTTAAATTGGGAATAACTTCTCCTTAAGGAAGTAAAAGCCTTTATTTTTGGGTTAATGAAATTACTTCAGAATTAAACACAAATAGAATTCATTTTAAAACTTTAGGATTTTTCTGTTACCTTGATCACAAGTCCATTCAAGCCATAAAGGTTTTGTAAAGTGCAAAATTACTTTCCCAAGGTACCCTTTGATTTTCCATCTGCCCTGGACTATGGACAAAAATAATTGATTTTTTAAAAACTTTTAATAAGAGGGAATTTGCTGGATTTCAGAACTACTTATGAGTCTGCTAGAAATCTTACTCTGTTTCTGTCATGAACTATCAGAGCAGGTACTCTTTGCTGCAAAGAGAGAAGTTCCACCTGAATATGAGGAAGAATTTCTTTCCTGTGTGGGTGACCAGAGTCTGGAACAGATTGCCCAGAGAGGGTGTGGAGAATCCCTCACTGGAGATGTTCCAGAACCATCTGGATGCAATGCTGTGCCATATGCTCTGGGATGACCCTGCTGGAGCAGGGAAGTGGGGCCAGATGACCGCTGTGGGCCCTTCCAGCCTGACCCCATCTGGGATTCTGTGGTTTTGGTCAGGTATTCCTCATGTTAACCTAAATTTATAAATAAGCCAGGGCAGACTGAGTTAGAAGTGATCACTAAATGTGATACTGTAATATGACAGAAGTCATAATCCTTAGTAAGAAAAATATTTCTGATGTTTCCTCCATTTTTCCTTTATTCTCCATTCTCCTTTATTTATAACTCAGAAACCCTAGGAGAGGATTAGTTTGCCCAAAACTTGGGGGTTTTTTGCCTGCTATGTCTGTTGTCTTAATAAAACAGTTTACTTCAAATTCCACCTACTCATGATTTTAAAAGAGATTTTTTGCCACGTTAATCCAAGCCCTGTTTTTGCACTATTACAGTCAAACTGCCACTATCACTCCTTGTTCCTGCTAGGAAGTGTCTAGCAAAGTACAACTCTTTCCATTGCAAGTCTTGCCTCAAGAAATCCTATGGTTAAGCAGGCTCTTCACAAGAAGAGAAATTCAGCTCTTGTGCCAATCAAAAGAGAAACCGACATAAACTCATCATATGAGCTTTTTTGATTGTTTGGTGGCATAACAGTGCCTCTGCAGATGGAAAACTGGGACAATAGTGGGATTTGGAGCAGCCTGTTTGCCTTTCCTCAGCAAGGGAGGAGGAAGGGGGGAAATGTCACCTTTAAAGTGGGGGAGAAAAAAACCAATAATCAGAACTACAATGTCTACTTGGAATTCAGGTGGCTGGACATCAAATTACCTCTAACAGTCTGACTGCTGATTGCTACTATTCATGAAAAGGGGCTTTATTTTAGTTCTGAAATAATCCAGAGCAACAGCTCCCCCGTCGAGTTTTCCCGTCTGAATCTCTAAAATGTTCTCTTTTTTAATTTTCTCTCTTGACCCTCTCCTCCCACTCACCTCTTTGAACACAGATTTAAATACATTCAAAGAGATAGTGAGGAAGTAGTTTTCAGTCCATCTCATACAGCCAAAACACTGCTGCAAAGTGCCTCCCTTAAATTTTGGGAGGAATCAGCTGACAGAGGAAGGTTAGTTGGCTGAAGGCAAGGTAACATGAGAAAGAGCAGTTCAAAAGCATAGTGACAGTTTTACCTGACTCCTTTTCAGTTAATCACATCCACTTCTGGACACCCATGTCCTGTTAAACCACATTACCTTTGGAGCCTGTCACCTCAGCCTGGTTCCTTCCTTTGTCTGAAACAACTAAAATCAGTTGACCTTCAAGTTACAGTGATGTTTACCTATTCATTGAGAAGTGGAGATCTAGATTGCACTTAGGATCCTGGTTCCTTGGACTGGGACTTAGGGCTGCATTTCATTCTCCCTCCTGATTTTTAAGAGATGCTCTGTTTACTGTTACTTGTAATCCTCAATTGAAGTTTTAGTACAGTCCTAAATCAACAGAGATGGGCTTTCAAGTGGACAGTGTAAATTATAAATCCTGCATTAACAATGTGGCCACATTGGAAAATACCCTTTAGTTCCATTGCCCTTTAATGGCTCTCTTATGTTGGCTATTGAATCCCATCTATCTAAATCCCATGGGAATTTTAAATCAGATGTGCTTTGGGGAACTTAGCAATAGCAATATTAATCACTCCCATAGTGCTGACAATATGTAATGGTTTGAGTGGGGCATCCTTTGATGCTGTATGATGTTAATGGTAGCAAGAATCAGCTTTGCAGTAGACCACATCATTTGCCTTGAAGGATCACTTCAGATAACAAAAACCAGAGGTTTGTTGTGCAAGAACTGGTTGTTCACACACACAAGCACTGTTTTCCTTCCCAACAGAGAAATTATTTATTGCTAGGAGACAGCAGTTTCTTCTATCCCAGGGATATGATGTTGGTAATGCTGTAGAAAGCCCCACATTTCCAGACACATACTGTGAATAATCAAAATCTGAGAAATTTCTTCATCCTGAGCCAGGTGTAAAACTACAACAGGAGATAGAAATGCAAGTGCCTGTATAATCCTTTGGGTTCATTGGCTCCAAATGTTTTAAGTTCTCTTCTTTTTGCCTGTATTCTCATTTGCATCATGTCACTGCATTGCTTGGCTGCTGACAGGCAAACTTCCTGTCTAAAATGCTGATTATATGATCAAAATTACTGATATTTTGATACACTCCATTTTGTGCTTTCTGACTGTATACTGTGTAACCAACACAAGGGTTTGTATTTAATTATAAGCCAAGCATTAAATGGCACGTGCTTGCTCCGTAGTTTTTAATTTTTATGTTTCTTGTGTGTTCTTTTGAAGCCTCAAGTAATATCATGTGTTTCCTGAGTAATTGTAATCTGCTTTAGGAATGACTTTACAGCTCCTCAGAAGTTATCAGAAAATTCTCCACCCACCAGCACTGGCTGGTGTTGATGACTGAGCCTGGTTAATAGATTGTCTCTGATCTCGAGTTGCTGCTGTATAAGATGGAATATCTGGAATATCATTCAGTAACCTGAACTGGAAAATTAGAGATTGCAGCTGTGTGATGGGCGAGATCAGAAAGGCTGCTGTAAGAATCCTGTTCTGCCCATATTGCTGCAGGAAATGCTCCTGGCTCTTCTATAGCAATATGTTTTACAAAACACCCTTAGAAACCATCGGTCTCCCCAATATCAGCACAGATACTTGGGGGTTAAAATCAGTAGGAGCTTACCATCTAAAATCCAGTTCCTATGCCTTGCTCTGGAAAGTGGAAAGGCCAGACTTTGTATCAGATTAAGATGAGTTAGAGTAGATTGAGGCTTAAGGATTTTTTCCATCAGAATGAAAATATTAAAGACAGATAATTTTACCTTGTCTTTGTGTTATTTAATTTTTATTTTCCTGATTCCATTTTAAGCTGAATTCTACTAATGCTTGTTATTCCACTGGCGCTCCAGTGGAATACTGAATACTGAAAATGCAACATGTTTTTATGTCTGCTAAAAACACAGATTTCATTTGGTACTTTTTATTTGTTTTCTTTGCTAGAACATGGACACTCATATTTATGACCTTCTTGTTTTCCAGCACCTCCCAGATGGCTCTGCCCCAAGTGCACACGCTGAATTTTATCTTCTGCCAGATCCTTATGAGGTCAGTCGAAGGAAAACAAGAACAGCTCCAAGAGGCTCTGACCCTACTTACAATGAACTTGTGAGTACCATTCACTTTCTTCCACCCCTTCTTGTTTCATGGAATCATGGAATGGGTCAGGCTGGAAGGGCCCACAGTGGTCATCTGGTGCCACCTCCCAGCTCCAGCAGGGCCATCCCAGAGCACGTGGCACAGGATTGTTTCCAGATGGTTCTGGGATATCACTGCTGAGGGATGCTCCACAGCCTCTCTGGGCAGTCTGCTCCAGTGCTCAATCACTGCACAAGGAAGTTCTTCCTCCCATTCAGGTGGAACTTCCTGGGTATCTGTTCCTCCTGTTGCCTCTTGTCCCATTTCTGGGCCTCATGGAGCAGATCCTGGTACATTCCCTGACCTCTTCCTGCAGATGCTGACAGACATGGATGAGGTCCCCTCTCAGCTGTCTCTTTTCCAGGGTGAGCCCAGCTCACTCAGAGTTTTCTCATGAGAGGGATGCCCCAGTCTCCTCACCATCTCCATAGCCCTTCACTGGACTCACTCCAGTGGTTCCCTGCTTTTCTTCATCTGCTGAGCTTGGAACTGAACACAGCACTCCAGATGTGCCTCACTAGGGCTGAGTAAAAAGGCAGGGTCACCTCCCTCAACCTCCTCTCAGTGCTTTTCTTGATGCACCCCAGGATCCCTTTTTGGCCATGAGGGCACACTGCAGGCTCATATTGTCCACCAGAACCCCCAGGTCCTTCTCTGCAGAGCTCCTTCCCAGCAGGTCACCTACAACCCACACAGGTGCAATTTGTTCTATTTGCTTTGCCCTCTCTTGAAACAAAACAACAATACAACATTTTTAGAGCCATTGCAATGAGGGTGACCAAGAAGAAGGAATGTACCATAAGGAGAACCACAAATGGTGATGACTGTCTGCTTTGCATCTTTCTCAGAAGTGAAACAGCGTCTTCTATGTCTCTCTGTTCAGGAAAACAGTTGGATTTTTCACAGTGCCCTGTCTTACCCCATAACCACAGTTACACGTTAGCCAAATGAGATCAAGCATCATTGCACCATAACCCAGCAGTTCTGAATGAAGATATGCACAGTAGCATGAAAAGTATTAATTGAATGGATGCTGTTATTCAAATTAACATTTGAAAATTGGCTGTCACTGTCCTAAATGATAACACAAGAATGAACAGCCAGGTTCTTTTCATGTTAAAATGCCATTAGTTCACAGCTATATATGATTATTTCACACACCACTGAAGTGCTCATGCCTCTGGGGTGAAAGGAAACATTTGTATGGAGAAGCATTTATGGCAGAATGGGAAGTGGTATAAACTGTGTTCATTTGTAAGGGCAGATGAGATTGAAACAGTAGGTGGGATTGGAGATTATAATTATTACATGTAACAAATCTCCTAAAGATCTCAAAGCAATTTACAAATGCTCTTTCAGCAGGCTATAAAGTAGAAGGTGTGGAAAATATTACCACTCCACCCTGTTCCATAGATAAGATATGATGAAGGTTAGGTTAGTCAGCAGAGTCTCAGTGCTTATCTCTTCGTTTCTCAGTCCTGGAGTTGTAATATTTCTCTTTTCCCACATCTGTTAATTACAAAAGTTGCCTGCTTACACTGATGACTTCCAGCGTTCTGTAAGAAGGCTCCCTGAGTAGTATTGCTGCTCACAGCTGAGACAAATTTCCCTCCCTACAGTACTGCAGTGGAATAACAAGAAACTAGGCTTTATTTTTTCTGTTCTTTCCTTCTTTTTTCGCTATCAGAGTGGAATAAATCTAATTAATCTGTCTAAAGAAATTCCTTTACATTTGAAAGATATTTAAAGCAAACGAACATAATATGATTATATCATTACATTCATTGTAAGGTATCCAAAATGGACAACAGATAAGAGCCAGCCAGCAACACTGGAAGACAATTATCTTTCAAATTGCTCTTAGAAACCTTTGAATGCAAGGAAATCCAAAATCCCGTCTGCAGTTAGTCACTAGTCACTGGGAGGAGATTTAATTGTGGTTCACGAGTATTCCGCTGCTGTTAAAAGAAATCCCGTGAAAGCTTTAATGTCCTTAATCAAAACGGAGAGCCTTCTTCCCAGATGCTCAATCTTTTTCACTGGGAAGTGCTAATCACAGTGGGGACATATGGTTCCACTGAACTTGGCCCCTTCCAACCCGATGCCTGTGCTTTAGCAGCTCTGCTCCTCCATATGTGATGTCATTCTGGATGCATTTTTTTGTCCAAGGCTGGTAGACTGAGGCAGAAGCCGCCCCAGGGAAGCAAAACTACTAAAAATATAAGTCAGCTGTCTCTTAAGTTAGTTGCTGTCCAAAACACTGTGTACAGAAATGTAGTAGCCTTTTTTATGAGTTCATAAGTTTTTATTAAAGCCAAATGGCTGGAAGGAAGCTGTATATTAATTTCCTTCTTTGTTCCAGACTGAGAAAAATCTGAAATGTGCTTCTCTTGGGTATTTTTGATTCTAGTTTTGTACTTCTATTGCTTATGACTGCCTACAGCAAATTATCAACCTTGCAAAACTGCTTTTTATGTTTGATTTTTACTCGGGTGTGAGAGTGAAGATGTGAAAGTCCAGGAGGGCTGACAATAAAATGAGTTACAGCAAATGTTGTGGAGCTGCTTTTAGCAAACAAATCCTTCTTTTCTCTTGTGCCTGTGTTTGGATTTTGGAATTTGTGGCACTCATAGCAGTTAATGTTATATTGCATTAAGAAATGGTGGTAGAGAAGAGGAGAAGGAACACAGAAAAGTGGAATGCAGTGTAAAGAGAAAAGGAAGGCAGAGCAGCCCCAGCCAGTCTGATGAAAGGGGAGGAGGGGAACTGCACCAGGAGCCACGGCTGCTCCCTCCAGCACCATGCATCAAAACTGCCTTGGATTAATTACCAAATCTAGGAACTGTGCCATGGCTACCTATGGAGAAGCAACTGTCCCTCATTTGTGATTAAAATGTCATTAGACTCCTGTAGGTCAACAGTGTTTCTCTTTTTGCAGCCAGCAATAGTTGAATTCCAGCCCTAACTGTCCCACTGATTTGCTGCATGGCCACATATAACTCACCTCCATCGGATCTGTCTGTGTAAAAGGCAGGCAAATATTCTCACAGCACAATCATTTCAGGATTTAACTGTTCCCAAATTCTGGAACGTGTCATTTGTTTTATCCACACCCTTATTCAGCTTTCTCCAGACCTTTCTTCTGTCCCTACATCCTGATAATAATCCTTACTCCAGCTGAATTTGCAATACCATTTTAGAAACAGTTTACTGGGAGAATTTGAAAACCACCTACCCTGCACTGCAAAAGTCTGTCATTGCTCAAAGATGAAAGCCTATTTTTGGCCAAAGATTGAAAGTTGCTCATTACCCCAGTTCAGTTGCTTAACATTTACAGCTGATATGTGTAGGTTTTGGTGATTTAAAGCAACAGCTGGTACCTTTAATACATTGGCAAAGAAACAAGGCAGCTTTCTTTGATAGCATTAGCATCATCTCAGCATCAGATCACAGACTTACTCTAAATTATATTCTGCTTACTGTGCCTGTCCTTGCTTTTCAGATTTTCTTCATCATCTCACTTTTATTTTGGTGAGGAAAAGAGAAGCTGTGGAATCTGTAATTCATGGGCAATCTGGCAAATTAGGCACAGTAAACATGAAAACCAAAAAGCACCAGGTGCAAATTTCATGACAGCCATCCCAAGCTATTATTTCCAAAGGCTTCTAAATGGAAAAGGCAATTTTAACCCCCTGGTAAGACCTTTCTTGGTGTCCTGTTGGTGCTGTCTGTGAGGGTCACCTGATGTCCTGTCCATTCCATGAATGCAATTGCAAGTGGAAATACAGAGAGGGTTTATCAGTCCAGCCCACAGAGGTCCAAGCCAGAGGGGCTCAGTCTGCCTCTCCTTTTCCTCAGCAGTGCCATAGGTAACAGCCTGCATTCAGATTCCATGGAAAATCCAAGCAGGCAAATGACTTTAAGGCAGTTTCAGTTTTCCATTCTCCTGAAGTGAGAGAATGTCGCCACGTTTGCTTTTTAAATGGCATAGAGAGATTAAAATTTAAAGCATTTTTCCACTGCAAGTGAAATAGCAAAAACATTTCCAGCCATACAAATTTTAGATTAAATGAGCTTCTCTTAAGCAAACTTACCTTTCAGGCCCGCTCTGAGAGCATTTTCCTTCATATTTTTATCAGCCCACATGCAGTTTGCTCAACAGTTTTTGATTAATGCAGGGACTGAAGCATGGGAATTTGTTCTAAGTGCAATTTATTCTTGTTAGGCTATTGCTCCAGATTATTTGGGGTTTTTTTAAAATTCAGAAACTACACCATTATAATTTCATACTTTATCCCTGTGTGTTCTCACAATATTAAGGTAATTTAAAAGCTATTTTAAATCTATAGACATTAATAATTGTTTAAGACATGCTAAACTACCATCTCATTTATTTGGAGAAGTATCAACAGCACATCTGGAGTATCAGATATATCTAAATTTAGTAACTTCCATTTGCTCAACTGGGTCCAATCTTTCCCAGTTTTCACAGGGAAAATTATGAATACTGTTTTGTTTTTTTCCTCAAGCATTGTTCAAGACAGGTTTCAAATTTATTTTAAAATGGTAATCAGATTTCACGAGCTTAAGCTCGTGATTCTAAGGTAGAATCTCTTTATATAAACTAGATAAGGTCAAATGTATTTCTGAGGTAAATTCACTAAGTTAAGTGAATTTGGCTCATGGTTAATAGCTTACTATTCTGGATGGAAGTTTAAAGCAATTATCACAAAGTTGGATTAATCATCATCCTATTTGAAGTGCTTTGCCTGTCAAATAGATTAACAAACTTGTATTTTTTTTTTCTATTTCACTATATATTATTGCAGATTGTATATGACAGAGTCACAGAGCTCCAAGGCCGTGTACTGAAGCTTGTTGTGAAAAGCAAAGGAACATTTGTGGGAGCTGTTAACATTCAGCTGAGCAGTGTCCAGTTCAATGAAGAAAAGTGGTACTCCCTGGGAAACAGTGTAATTTAAATGCTCTCCGAGATGATTCAATTATTTGCCCACTCACTAATGTTTCTTTATCCCATTTCCCACGGTACATTTTGTCTCAGTTGCCCTTGAGAATAGGCAGTCATCTGCTGAGCACATATCCTAACATTTCATAATGCTGTTGTCTTAAATGTGCTACCATGTTCCTGCCACAGATTCCTGACAGCGTGAGTTTAAGGAATCACGTGCTAAGGACTTGTAGCAATATGCAGAAGTTCTTATGACAGCAATGAAGGGCTTGGTTTTGTTAATATTAAATAGTACAGTAAAAATACTAAATTCTCAGTGTGTGGGGCCGCATTCTTTGCCCATTAATTCCACTGATGGTGTTGAAACAATGCTGGTAATGATGTAATTTATCATCATTGCATGTGATGAGTTCACCAGAGGACCACGGGATGGTTCCCTGACAATACATTTCCCTACAGATGTCCAGCAAATTTCACATTAAATCTTATCCAATCAATACTTTGGGTTTTTTAAAGAATGTTAGAAGTTTTGATACAATGTCACATTTAATCCAGGACATTAATTTGTCAACAATATGTATCATTGTTTCTTTTATTCTGACATCCAAGAGGCAGATATAACTGGTCATTTGTGTGAAGAGAGGAGGGAGAAGCTGATGTTCATGAATAAAGAGATTATATTGAGTGTGAGCTTTCAGGGGGGATTTATTTAAGCTCATGATGCCACAGATATTTGTTCAGCAGTCTTCCCACATTGCAGTCCTATGCTGCATAAGGGGTTCAAGTCAATACATGCATTGAATAGACTTAGAGCTATAAATATATATTTATATATTAAATAATTAACATGAGTGGTTCCTTTAAGTTCACAGATGCTAATTATGATCATTTTCATGACCCTCCTCTAGACTCTCTCCAAAAGATCAACCTCTTTCTTGTGTTGGAGGCCCCAAAGCTAAATGCAACTTCCCAAGTGGGACCTCCTGAGAGCAGACTAGGAGGGTAAAATCACCTCCCTCAACGCTGATTTTGATAGCAGATGTGGGCTATGTTTCCACTTTTTCCATCAGTGGGAACTTCCCCAACCTGCCCTGACTTCCCAAGTGAGGGATCGCGGCTCAGGCCAGTTTCCTCAGGACCTGTGGATGTTTCTCATCACGTCCCATGGACCTGTGCACCTCAAGGCTCCTTAGGTTTTCTCAGACCCAGTCTTCTCCTACAGAAAAACAGCAGTAGGGCCAAGGACAGCAGCCCTTATTTGGGATACCCCCTCCATAATATTCCCTCTGGCTTCACAAAATCATTGTGAATGTGCCTCTCTGGGAATCAGGCCACTGGGGCTGTTGCAAAGCCACAGATGTTATTTTAATGATTTCTTCTGCAGAATATCATCGATAATATGAAATATGAATAAAGAGTGATGCAGGTTCCAGCTTGATGCCTTCTTTGGATATCAATGGAATGTTACGGTAACCTGTAAATATAATGACACCTTTATTAGTGTATTAACCACAAGCACAAATATTATGATGGAGTGTTTTTATGATCACCAATGCAAACAAGGCATAATTTATGATACTGTAAGTAGCTCTTTAAAATAAAATGAAATTATACTAGAACTGAATATCATTTGTGCTGGTTTTTCTCATTTATATATATATATAGTATTTCAATTCTGGTATCTTTGGTGTCAGAGTGAAAAAGCCCAGTGTTTTGCAGGATGTGATATTTTTTCAAATGGAAGACTTTCAGCCCAGTGATATTTAAACATGGGCAAACTTACATTGTAACATCCCAGGTTATGTGCTGCACACATTGTTTTGAGAGCAAATGAAAGAACTTGTGAATCAGCAGTGATAGCACCTACAGAACGGTGCTGCAGCAGCCATGCACTGTGCAGCTGAGGCAGAAAAAAGTGAAGTGTAAGACTTTCTACCATGACTTCTTAAAAAGTTAATTTCATATGAGTAATTCACTTTATCAGAGATAGGTCATGCCATCATGAAGCTATGTGTTCATCTGGTTATTGAAGCATTTGGAAAAGCCATAGTTCTCAATTTCAAACATAATTCACTTACCTGCTTAGAAAACAAAACAACTTTTTCTTAAAAATCCCGGCCTGTACTGCTTTATATGACTAAATGTCCCTTATTTAATAACAAGTGACAATGTCACTTATGGTTAAAAAAAATTCTGTGTTTTTTCTATGTATATATGTAAATAATTCCAGCTATTTAAGTAAGTCTGTTTTGTAGAAGTATCCATGTTCTGAACTGCAGTTTTCAAAATCCCTCTTTAGCTGTGTGTGGATGCCTGTGGAGTCTTTGGGAGCCACATTTACCTGGGTTTGGAATTTCTTGCTTCTTTCATACAGAATCATAGAATTGTTTAGATTGGAAAAGAGCTCTAAGATCATCAAGTCCAGCCTTTGACTGAACACCTCCTTGTGAACCAGGGCATGGCACTGAGTGCCACATCCAATTGTTTCTTGAACACCTTCAGAGATGGTGGTTCCACCTCCTGTCTGAGCAGCTCTTTCTAATAATGGACAACCCTACCAGTGACAAAATTCTCCCTGATGTCCAACTGAACCTTCCCTGGCACAGCTTGAGCCATTTCCCCTTGTTCTGTCACACTACACATAAGTTCCTCTGGTATTTAAGGTTCAGATTCTAGGCAGCAAATATTAAAGCTGGTTGTAGGCAATTTACATTTGAGATCAGTTTTTAAGGCATGCACACAATATGTGGAAGGCTTGGTTGATTTCTTATCCGAAGATACACTTCAAAGACTAAGACTAATTTCTGAAGACTTGTGTTCTAGCCCCTACCTACAGAAGATTCTACAAAGTTTCCTGAGAGAAGTAAAACTTCTTTTTTGTTATTGAAATTGCCCCAATTTGCATTAAATGATTAACTACTCTTGGATCCCATGATAATAGAGTTAAAAATTGAATTCCTGTCCTGTATTAGTATTCACCATGGCAGATTCATTGGCACAGGGACTGTAAGAGAGGACTCCCCCCTCCTATTTGCCTTTAACCACCCAGGTAGAGAATTTTTCTCAATTTCAGCCCCTCTGAGTATAGCTACATAATCACTACATGGAAAATCAAATTCTGCTGCAGCTGGACAGCGAGCATTCCTCCCCAGTGGAGTCTACAGGTAGTTGGGAGTCTGCTGCTGGGGAAAGGAAGGCAGTGTGGATATAGATTTGAATCCTTTCAAAAGAAAATGCAGAGGAGGGAGGAAATGGCACAACTTTGCCCCTCTGGCTGTCAAAGAAAATAAAAGATGTAAGCACTGCTCAGCTTTTGGAAGCAACTTGCCCTCAGGGAAACCTCAGGGATATGAATCCTAGGGACCTGGGGACAGTCCTGTAGTACAGATTTAAGCAATTGGAATGCTGAAGACTAAGACTGAAATCCATGCTCACTCTCCAGCATATTAGGCAGTTCTTGCCTTGTCTTCTGCTTGTTGTGACTCCCTCTGCAAGAACATTATTTTCCTATTTCACTGTTTAGAGAGTACTTGGGTACCTAAAGCAAAACCATCGTTCCAGACCTGCTTTCAGAGATCTCAATGTTAAGCATTGCAATGAATGCTTGTAATAAATTTTGAAATTATTTATCACTTTACCTCTTAGAAGCATTTTATTTATGGCCTCTGGGCATTCTGACAGCAAATTACTTTTTTTATATTGTGTTAAGTGGGGATTGGGGTAATTTGTTTGGCATCATTTATAATTTTTGTACCTAGACTCACTCCCTAGAATTTTAATTATTGCACTGAAAATGTTTCCTCAGAAATCTACTGCTCTTACTTTTCCAAAATATGAATCCCTCATTTGTAACCAAAATTATAATATATATAATATATATATATATAATATATAATATATAATATATACATTAAGCCTCACTGAAAATTTGTATCTAAAAAAGCCTCAATCAATAATTTTGCAAGTACTTGTAAGCAGCAGTGCCTGATATTTGAATTTGTCTCAGATATTGTGAATTGTTAGGTTGAGTGTTCTTTCATTATCCTGAAGTATACAAATAAAAGGAAACGAAAAGGTTATCAGTGTAAAAATTCATGTTGTAGAAAAACAACTGAGCTCTAAGAGTAATGTCATTTTTCTTGTATAACTCCTCAGCCTCAACTAAGAATCACAAGCAGCTTTATGACTTCCAAACATGAGGGAAAAAAAATGCACCATTTAAAATCCTGTTAAGCTTAATAAAAAAGGTGTGGTGCCTGTTGCCAGCTCCAGTGTTTTGCCTTGCCGTCTTTATTCACTAATAAAAGCTGTTTGTTTTGTCAGAAATGGCTTTGGAAAGCCAGTGTAGTAAACAGCCATTTTACATAAGCCTTTCTCCTTGGCCTATTGGCTTCTGTGTCTGCTCTTTATGAGCAGCCTTTTCATTACAAAAGTTCCAGGAACTCTACTGGCTTAACAAAAGAAACTCCAGCAAGAAAAATACCATGAATATTTTGCCCTATTTTTAACCATTGTGCTCCACTCTGAAAAGTTGCAGATAGGTTACCTGAGGGGGTTTTGGTGGTTGATTTTGTTTTAATTTGGTATTGGGTTTTGAACTTATCTAAGTGCACAAAACCACTGTCTTCATAGCAGCTCTGACTAGTCTCACTTCTTGCAATGAATTAAAATACCACCTGAGCAGTTTCCATCTAGAATGGAACACTGCAGTGGGAAGAATCACCTGCCATTAATATTGTTCTGATTTCAACATCATGGATTTGCATTCAGAGAATATGTTTATTTCAAAAACAGAGAGTGCCATTTATTCATTTTGTTACAAAATCGTGCTCTAGAAAATAAACATAGTGCTGAAGTCTCTCAATGCTACAGTAACAAAAAAAGCCTGGAATGTTGCAGATTTTTTTGAGCTGTTATAGGTGGTTGACATAAAAATATTACCTGTATTCAGGCTCATCACAGGTAAAGTGTACTGGCCAAGGAATTCGTTGTTACACAGAGAAATCTCATCCTGAACGCAGAAGCGTATCATTGCCAGTTCTGGAACTTGGATGTTAAAAGAGAATGTTTCATTCCATTTAGGGCTCAAAGCTAATTAAAGGAGAAAAGAAACAGGATTAAAATATGATTTCTTTTTTTTCTACTCTATAACTAAGCTGCTATCACTAGTTTGAACTGGTAAAGAGTTTCTTTTACCCTAGGTATCTGTGCCCATTTAAACAAATAACTAAACTCCCACTGACTGTAGTGGGGCAAAAGCCTAAGATAGTTGGTGTCATCCCTTAAAAGAGGGAAAAATGAGACAAGGATAGCCAGGTTAAGAACTTCTGCTCAGCTTAAATTTTCCTATAGCCATACCAGTTTCATGCTTTTGCCAAAGTTTCTCCTTTCACAGTGTTGGAAATGAATAAGTTCAGGTAGTAGAACGTTCACTTGACCAGAAATACAAAAAGAGAATGTGGAACAGGAGGGGTTTCCCTGGTCTTTAGCAATGTTCATACCGGGAAAAGAAATTCAGGGGCTGATTTTAAACAGCAGCTATCTATAAAAAAGAAAAAGGAAGCATAGAAGACAGAGGCACAGACAAAATGAGATCACAGAAAGCTTGTAGTCTGAGACATCAAGAAGATCTGTATTATAAAGATAAGGGAGTGCTCACAGACAGCTACAAAGAGTACACACTTCACCTGTCAAGCAATTAAGGGATTACTCCTACCAGAGACTTCAAATGAGACGAGTGATGAAGTTACAGCAATTTCTTAAGAAAACCTCGTCATTAAGTTAAGTGGTTAAGGCTGGGATAGGGTTAACTTTCTTCATGCCAACCCCTATGGTGCTGCATTTTGGATTTTTGACTCAAACAGCACTGACTACACCCCAGTGTTTGAGCTATTGCTGAACAGGGCTTCCACAGTGTCGAGATTTCTGTCTTTCTCACTGCAGAGCAGCCTCCCCATCCCAGTGAGGGGGCTGGGGGTACCCAGGAAGTTGGGAGGAGGCACAAGTGGTACAGCTGACCCCAGCTGGCCAAAGGGATGTTCCTTACAAATGGTGTCATGCTCACAGCTGGGGGGAAGGAGGAAGGGAGGGCATTCAGAATTGCAGTGTCTGTCTTCCCAAGTAACCTCAGAGCTCCAAAATGAAGCCTTGTTTCCCTGGGAATGGCTCTACACCTGCCTGCCCATGGGAAGTGGTGAATGAATTCCTTATTTTGCTTTGCTTGTGTGGGCAGCTTTTGCTTTATCTATCAAACTGTCTTCTTCTCAACCCGGGGGTTTTCTCATTTTGGCCTTTCCAGCCCTCTTCCCATCCAACTAGAGGAGAACAAGCAAGCAGCTCTTTGGAGCTGAGCTGCTGTCCAGGATGAGCCCACAGCAGTGTGCAAAAAAAACAATTCCACCTTCCTTTAGAAAGGGGGAGTGCTCCCAGCTGTGTGTTTGTGCTTCCTTAATCTATCAGTCTAGAAAAATGGCACACACAGCATGAACTTCTGCTACAGATTTTGTGCCAGGAAATCCTAGTCTAGAGAGAAATAATTGGTGTTTCCTTATAAAATGTTGTTGTGCTTTGTTCACAGCCTAGAGAAGCAGACTGATGCTCACCATTACTAGATTCTACCATTACTAGATTCTACCAATACTAGTTTTCTTTCTTGTTTGGTCCTCTGGCACACCATAGATTTCTATCTGCACCATGGGGTTAGCTTTGTTGGTCCTTGAGATGCTGCTGCGTGGTAACTGATGGCCACTGATGAGCTGGAAAATTAAAGTTATATTGAAATAACTGTAAGAATGAACTAATTCACCACAGCCATATAGTCACCATAATAGAAATAGCTTTCAAAAGAAATTACTTTAAGTATATGCCAGTCATAAACTGGTGTAATAAACACAGTGGAATCAAGAATATGGTGCTTCACATCCAATTTAATTTTTTATATATAATTTTTTAGAAATATTGTGGTTTAGGAACATTTTTTAACTAGATCAGATTCCTCTGAGCCCAGTCCAAACTGACCTTGAATGGTTAGAGGGATGGGATACACATAACCTCTCTGGGCTGCCTGTGCCAGTGTTTCACCACCCTCTTTTAAATAAATAAATAAATAAATAAATAACTGAAATAATATTTTAAACAATAATTTTCAGGTTTTTTTATTCAATAGCTATACATAAAAATTATATTTTGCTACTGTACAAAATAATCCTATTGGAATCAGCCTACAGTGATTTTTACATTTTCTGCTATCGAGCTCATGAATTCCAATCTGTGTGGAGTGGATCAGCATCAAGACCCACCGTGACATCAGCATTGTGCTACAGGGTATGTAGCAGACTGCCTCACCTGTGCCTCATCTCTTGCACAGTGTTCCTTAGTATTAGACAAAAACTCTTCATTCAGTGAGCTTCCTGATGTGTTTTGACCAAAATTTCCAAAACCAGGAAATTTTGTCTCAGACTGCCCTGTAATCTGGCACCCAGACTAAGACAGGATTTATGAAAGTCACAACTTTGTCTGCTTTTTATCTATATTTCAGGGTAGCTAGGAAAGAGTCAACATCTGTGCAGTAATCAGCCTTTTAGGAATCAGTATATAACATGTATTGAGAGAGATATACAAGCCTGAAAGCCCAGGTGAAAGATATGACTCCTGACCCTGGTCTCAGGCCTAAGCATCATAAGAGATTCTTATTCCCCTGTCAACCACCCCAAAAATCAAAACCCACAAATCCCACACTTTGCTTTGATATTTTCCAGTGCTTGTAGCACCTTGCCCCCAGAGAAGTTCTAGCCTGAAATACTGAAGAGCAGTGGCTTGGCAAACACTGATGCTCTTTCTTCCTAAGGAAAAGCTGCTGCCTTCACCAGGAATCTTTGCAATCACTGATGGGCTGCCCACTAAGGACATGGGCCTACAGCCTGCTCCGAAGCTAGCCTCCAGAATTCTCCCTTTCAGTTTAGGAAAAAAATAAAAAATATACAGTGTTTGTAACATCCTGCTGGGCCCTGCAGGAGGGAGAACAAACACGGCACAAGTGGTTTCTTTTACTAGATATTGGAACGGATACTCATTTGGAATTTTGGTTTATGATTTTGATGTTTAAAGATTGTTTTCCTTGCAAGGATTTGACGGTTGAGTCAAATATCTTTAACTCAGTGAACGAATACAAAACATTGTTAGTCTGGTCGAACTAACAGTCTAACTTGTCAATATAGTAGTTAAAAGGAACACTAAAGTGGTACAAGGTGAGCAAATTTGGGTCTCGCAGGGATTGCAGGACTTTGGTGCGGTTCACCCCCTGCAAGGCGGGGGGGAACGCGTGCCGGCCGGTGCACTGCTCGAGCCCCGGCATCGTCTCGCGGGGCAGCTCGGGTTCGCAGGAGAAGAACCTGGCAGCACAAGGCTGGCAGAACTCGGCCCGGCGCCCGTAGCACGGTCCACGCGCGCGCGGGCCACGCTGACGGGCGCGGGGGGGAGCAAAGTTCGCTCTCCGCGCTCACCTCCGCTTCCCCGCTGGAGCGCGAGCGAGCGCGGGGCGCTGTGCGGGCCCCGTGGTTCCGTGCCGCTTCTCGCGGCTCGCTCCGCGCGGGGCGCGCACGCGCGGGGGGAGCAGGGGCGTCCGCGCGGGCTCCGCGGTCTCGCGCCGCTTCCCGCGGCACAGAAGAAAGGAGCTCACAGGGCGCGCGCGCGCGAGCGAAAGGGGGGCTTGGGCTCCCCCCCCTTCCCCCGCCGCTTCTTGGCTGGCACCTTGGATGGGTGCGGGGGGGGGAATGCTCGCCACGGCCCCGGCCCCAGCTCCAGATCTGGGCTTGGGCTCGGCTTTTACGGGGTTTTTGCGGCCGGCCGGAGCTAGGGGGCCCGGCTGGCCGCCCGGCCCGCGGCTGGCGGCGGCGGGCGGGCGCAGGGGGAACGGGGTTGTTGCTGCCCCTCCCGCCACCGCTTCTCTGCCGGGGGGAGCCGCGCGCTCCGCCGCGTTGGTACACGGGGGGTTTGTCACTCATGTTACGGATCTGGTTCTGGTCCCAGACCCGGGATCGGGCTCGGTTTCTACAGGGCTCTCGCGGCCGGCTGGCGGCCGCGACCGGACCGGTTGCCCGGGCTCCCCTGCGGCGGTGGCGGCGGCGGCAGCGGGCAGGGGCGCCCCAGACAGTTCCAGCGGCGCTTCGAACTTGGTTTTTTTTCTCTTTTCCATTTTTTTTCTCGGTTTTTTTTCACCGCTGCTGCTGCCGCTGCCGCCGAGGTGGTTTTGCCGGTGGCTGCGGCGCTTCTGTGTGTTCGGGTTTCTCGGCGGCGGCGGCGCCCTGCACGCTGGGCGCGGGGGGGCTGAAGAGAGGGTTTTTCGCGGCCGCGCTGGCAGCTATTTGGGGCACCGGCGGAGGCTCCATGGCGGCCGCTGGCAGCAGTGCCCGCAGCGCCGGTCCTGGAGGGGCCGGCGGAGGCTCCGCGGAGGGCGCAGGCAGAAGCGGCTCTCGCGGCGCTGGCGATGGCGGCGCCTGCGGGTGCGGTAAAGGCAGAGCCGCGCGACTTCTGCTCTGTTGTTGTTTTTCTGCTGGCAAAGCCTGCGCGCCGAGCTCTGCGGATGGCGGGCGCACAAACTTTTTTGGGGAGGGAGATTTCTGGCTCACGGACTGCTCCTTTCAAAAACAAGGGTCTGGACTCTTCTGGATGTTAAAAGAAGTAGCCAAACCTTTATTCGATGGCAAAAATACCAACAGGAGTAGGAAGACAGGCTAGCCTGACTCCCTGCAACTCACAACCCGAGGAGCAAGGAGACCTCCCCCAACACAGCTGTGCACAAGGTTATATACCGCTTGAGCCCCAGGGGATGGTACAACTCAGGGTCCAATGAGGGATCAGGGGAGGAGGAGTGAGGGGAGGCGGTTACACTACTGGGAACCAATAGGGACATGTCATGGGCGGGACGGCAACTAGGGAACCAATCGCGAACCGAACTAGGGGTGAGGAGCATGGAAGGTTCTGGAAGAAAGGGTCGGGTTTACAATGATGGATAGGGGGATTAGGGCAGGCCGGGGTGATGGGCAGGGAAGGTTGGGGATTAAGGGGAGGGGTTTACATAATTGACAACTGGGGTCAAAACCAATACAGTTAATAGGGGAGAACAAGAACATACCAACAGACTAACAATTACAATCGTAACACTATAAATACTTATAACAATTCCCCCCTCTTAAACTTTGATCGGGCTTAAGTCCAAATCTTATAAACAGTCCTCAAAGCAGTCTTCACTAACTTAAGCCCGCATCAAAAGCACTTATAGTCAATGTGCTTCTTGTCCTAACTTCAGACTTCCTCTTCATGCTCTTGATAGATTTTTCGAAGCTTCTGGAAGTTTCTGTAGAGGTTTACTGCCGATTCAGGTCTATGATCTTTGTCTGAGTTTTCAGTCTTTATCCGAGAAATGTTCTCACTTAATTCTTGTTGCAAACTCAGTTCCAGGGATTTTTGTACAGTTTTCGTGATGGTCCGGATTATCCATGGGATTAGACAAGGGAGGAAAGAGACACCGGTTAATATACAGCCTATGACAATTAACAGCTTTTTCCACCACTCTCCATTAAAAAGATTATTCCACCAACTGGTCTTGGCTAATGAGGACCACTTTTGAACTGGGACATGTGCTAGTCTTCTGATGTTAGTAGTTATGTTCTTGATTACCTCACTGTGGTCATCTATCTCAACGCAACACTCGGAGGAGTTGAACTTCCCACACACGCCTCCCTCTTCTGCCAGTGGGTAGTCCAGAGCTAACCGGTTTTGATAGATCATGGTCCTCATTTGTCGGGCTTGTGCAGACAGCAAATCAAGGGCTAGGCTGGACTGATTAGAGATAATCTCTACCACTGCTTGTAACCGTATCAGTCTGTTTAGCATATATATTGGGGTTCTGTATCCCCATGATCCATCTTGCGCCCAGGTAGCCGGGCCATAGGTTGCTATAATTCGTTCTGGTGGTCACTCATCGTCTCCCCATTTTTGGGTTCCCCCAATCAACACCTCTCTCCTTTTTCTTTTCAGATCATCATACAATGGAACCCCCAAATGCCGACCCTCTAATCGGGGAAGAAGGAAAAAGGAAGGTTTAATAATTCCAAGTGTGCAGCTTCCCGCCCAGTCTTTAGGCAGCATAACATCGGCTGACCTCCCACAAATCCCATAGAAATTAATTGGAGCCTTCCAGAAGCCCGGGGGTTCTATGGTGTCCACTCCAATATGGTGCCAAAATTTGGCTAACCTTTTATCCTCCCGTAGTGGATTCGGGTTTGGATCTGTAGTTGCACACTCATGTAAGTTTTCCCTCTCCACATAAGAGCATCTCGGTTCCTTCTCCTTAGCCCAATACAAATGAGGTGCTCGAGGAATCCACCATTTATGTGTGTCATTTGTTACAAAATACCTTTTACACGGCAACTCACCCACATAGAACTTAAATCTGGGTCCTTTTCTCCAAATGCATTCTTCTCCAATGACTTCAGACCGCAATCTCCATACTTCCTCCAAGGACCTCTTATCTTGAATTGTCTTCCCTTGTTCCAATGCCCTTAGTAAGTTTTGTGGGGTTAGAGGTATCCCTTCCCATGGCCAGATCTCCGCCATTTGGGTGTCTCCACAAATCCAGCAGTTAGTGATGTTAAATTCCCGACTTATCCTCTCAGCCAAGTCCAGGAAGAGATTCTTACCTCCTAATGCCTGTATCCCAGGACCTTGCTTGACTATCCCTTTTATTTCCTTTTCCTTAACCCAGTCTGATCTGTAATCTCTGCCCACTTCATCATCCCTCTCTTCTGGCTTTATTTCCGAACAGATCCATTTTTCTTTCATAGGACATTCCCCCAACAGTTTCTGCTTAAAATCACCTACATTTTCTGACAGCCAATAAACCTTGCCATCCTCTTCACAAGTGGTTAACTCCAAAAAGTTGATACATCGGGGACTTGGATTCGTATGGATTCTGAGGATGGCTGTCCGAGATTCTCCTGCATATATGGGGTAGTAGCATTTGTCGCAAGGGAGCCCTTCCCCTTCTTGGAGAGTCAACAGGAGGAATACCCATGGGAGTCCGATGCAGGTAACTCTCCCACCCATATTCGTGGCAAAAGTGTCTCTGCTCGGTCTTGCCTCCCCTTTTTATTCTGCTTTCCGGCTACCTCCTCGCTTCTTTGCTGCAGGAGTTTAGATTCCCTTCCGTATCAACTTGTTAATTCTTTTTAGGGCCTGATCTCTAGAGATGTGAGGGAATGTTCTATTTGTCTCTCAGGATCTGTCGATCTGTAAGAAGAAGCACAAATATTACAACTTATTTACAAATATTACAACTTATTCACACTTTCAACAGTTCAACTCAACATCTTGCCTCATATTACGGTTTGTCTCACTTAAGTCTTTTTACATATATCCAGTATCATTACATCTCTCGGTCTGTATTTTAAAAATATCAAATAAAAAAACAAATAGATATGCAGTTGTTAAGTTATGATAAATAGGTAGTGATAAATAAATAAATAAATATTAATCATTTTGGAATCTTCTTTCCCAATAAATTAGTCAGTAGGTTATGATAAATAGATAGCAATTAAATAAATAAATAAATATTAATCATCTTGGCATTTTAAGTTATGATAAGTAGATAGTAATAAATACATAAATAAATAAATCTTAATTATTTTTAATAAGTTATACAGTTGAACCCAGTTTAAGGCTTCTTCCTGAAAATTAACTTGGTGTCTGTTCTCTTCTCTGTGGTCCATTCACTGGGAGCTGGAGCTGGTTCCTCTGGTGCCGGAACTGGTCCTTTTACTCTGGTGGCATGTGTCCATCCTTTCTCTCGTGTATGTACAGCAGTCTCAGTAAGTAATAGAACCTGGAAGGGACCTTCCCACTTTGGTGTCAGTGGTTGTTCTTTCCAAACCTTAATGAGGACCCAATCCCCTGGGTTGACTCTATGAATCTTGGTGTCTAATGGGGTGGTCTGGGGAAGGTATCCCCTTTTTCTTAACTCTTGTAAGTTATTAGCTATTGTTTGTATATACTTCCTCAGATTTTGCTCCCCCTCTTCATAAGTTCCAATGCCATCTAGAGTAGTCAAAAAGGGCAACCCAAACATCATCTTGTACGGCGACACCCCCAAGTCTGCCCTTGGTTGTGTCCGTACCCTCAATAGGGCTAATGGAAGGCATCTAATCCAATTCATTCCGGTTTCCTCAGACAATTTCGTGAGAGCGATCTTCAGTGTCTGATTTATCCTTTCTACTCTTCCTGAACTTTGTGGTCGCCAGGGAGTATGTAGTTTCCAAGCAATGCCCAAAGCTGCTGTGATCTTATGTAAAACACTGGCAGTAAAATGAGGACCTCTGTCTGAATCTATGATATTTATTATTCCGTAGCTGGGAATAATTTGTTCTAGTAGAATTTTGCTGACCACCTCTGCCGTTGCCTTTGCCGTTGGATATGCTTCTACCCAATGGGTCAAGTGGTCTATTACTACCAGCAAGTATTTAAATCTTTGAACCTGGGGCAGTTCTGTGAAGTCTATTTGTATGTTTTGGAATGGCCTTTTAGCTAGCTCTCTTCCTCCATATGATGTCTTTCACATTACTTTTTTATTTACTTTCTGACATATCATACATTCCCGTGTAATTGCTTTAATGATTTCAAATACCCCAATGCAGACATAGGTCCTCATGAAATGATCACATATTGCCCGTGTCCCCCAATGTGTAGAGGCATGTAAAGCTTCCAATATTTTCCTTGCTAATGCTTTGTTCAGAACTTGTCTCCCATCTTGTAATCTCCACTCCCCCTTCTCATTCTTACTCGCACCTATTCTTTGTAACTCCTTCTGTTCTTTCTCATTAAATACAGGGACTTCTTTCTCACTTTTGTCTGGACCACCTCCATCTTCAATTCTCACTTCTCTTAATTGGAAAACCATCTCAATCTGTTCCAACGCTGCTGCTTTTGCTGACTGGTCCGCCATACGCTTCCCCTTTATTTCCATCGAATCCCCTTCTCTGATGCCCTTTTACATGGACCACCGCTATTTCCTCTGGTCCCTTCAAGGCTTTTAACACAGCTTTTATGATGCCCTCATGTATCAATGTCTTCCCTTTTGAACTTATGAACCCTCTTTCAACCCATACTCTGCCAAAGGTATGTACCACTCCATAGGCATATTTAGAGTCTGTATAAATGGTCCCTTTTTTCCGGTTTAGCCATTCTAAACCCTTTAACAATGCGTAGATTTCGCAGCATTGTGCTGACCAACCATCAGGTAACCTTCCCTTCTCTACAACCGTCATATTCTTTCCATTAATGACTGCATAACCACTCACCCTTTTTCCATTCATCATCCTAGAAGATCCATCTACAAACAAAACTTCCCCTTCCGTCAATGGACATGCCTGTAGATCTTCCCTTACTTTTGTTTGTAGATCAATGATTTTTAAACACCAATGTTCTAGTCCTTCTTCTGTTGGTTCTCCATACAAAAATTGGGATGGATTTTGGATCTTCGTCACTGCCAGTTCCAAGTTCTCTCTGTTATTTATCATCAGTTCATATTTTAAGAGTCTGTTGTCCGATATCCAATCACTGGCTCTTTTGCTCAAAATAGATTTTAAATCATGCGGTGTGTACACTTTGATTTTACTTCCAAAAGTGAATTTGTAACCTTCCTCTATGAGGACTGCTGTTGCTGCCAAAGCCTGAAGACAATTTGGCCACCCTCTGACCACAGGGTCTAATAATTTTGACACATATGCAATAGGCTTCCTAACTCCACACCATTCTTGAACTAAAACTCCATACGCTATTCCCACTTTAACAAATAACTCAAATAATCAGTTTAAATCGGGTAAACTTAAAACCGGGGCACTAGCCAATTTTTCTTTTAACTGCTTTAACTTCTTCTCATCTTCTTCTCTCCAAATAATAGGTTCCTCCTCTGCTAATTTTTCATATAAAAACTTCACTAATTTTGTATATTCTTCTCTCCAGAACTTGCAATATCCAGTCAATCCTAACAATTTTCTTATGTCCGTTTTAGTTTTTGGCGCTGATAAAGACAATATTCCTTGTACTCGGATTGGGTCTAACTTTTTGTATCCTTGCCCAATCCAATGCCCCAAATATCTCACTTCGGATTCTACAAACCGCAACTTTTTCCTGGACACCTTTATCCCTTTCTTTCCCAAATAATTTAATAGACTAATTGTAGTTTCTCGTACTTCATCTTTTAATTCACCCAAAAGTAATAAATCATCAACATATTGTAAAATATTAACACCTCCCATGGGCTTGAATTCACTCATCAGTTCTTGTAGAGCCTGCCCAAATAAATTCGGGGATTCCGTGAAGCCTTGCGGTAACCTAGTCCATTGTAATTGCTGTTTCCTACCAGTCTCGGTGTCTGTCCACTCAAAAGCAAACCATTTTCTACTCTCTTTCTCTAACGGGCAAGACCAAAAAGCGTCCTTTAGATCGATTACGCTAAACCATTTGTGGTCTGACGGTATCCTATCCAGTAGGTTATAAGGATTGGCTACCACTGGATACCGAGTGATGGTCTGTCTGTTAACCTCCCTCAAATCTTGCACTAGCCGGTAGGTACCATCTGATTTCTTGACTGGCAAGATGGGAGTATTGTGGGGGGACATGCATGGTTCTAGTATCCCTCCTTCAATCAACTCATTAATGATGCCATTCAGTCCTTGTCTCCTTTCTACCGATATGGGATACTGTCGTATTCGGATCGGTGGTATTCCAGGCTTCATTTTTACCTCTATTGGAGGAATGTCCAACAACCCATGCTGCCCTTTTTCTGCCCATACTCTTTGATCTATCTCGCTCTCCTCCTCTTCTCTTAGCAACAACATCTTAGCCACCATCTGCCCCTCTGTTGGTATTACCCCCATTTGTAATTGCACTTGTAGGTCCCGACCCAGTAGATTGCACTTTATATCCGGGATGTATAGCAGATCCACACACCCTTCTCGGAAATCCCCCTTAACTATTACCCCTTCTATAATAAAAACCTCAAAAGGATTATTTTCAGCACCATTTACTTTGCAAGTCCTTCCACTTAAACTATATCCTTCTGGAATCTTGGAGACACTAGATCTATCTGCCCCTGTATCAACCAAAAATTCATATTCTTCGCTCTGAGGGCCTACTTCCAATTTTACCAAGGGTTCTTTTCGATGTTTCATGCCGTCCCTCAGAGCATAGAACCCCTGACACCCCTAATCATCCCCTTTTAGTATTTTTTCTAGAGTGTCCTGTTCTTTGGCGATGTATTCATCTTGTTGCCTCTTCTTACAAAACTTCTTAATATGTCCTCTCCCATTACAGTAATAGCATATTAATTCTGACCTTTGTATCCTTCTCTCTCCTCCCTCTCTCCCTTCCTTTTCTTCCTCCCACCTCCTGAATTCCCTCTTGTCATCCTTTTTGGCTCCTCCTTTTTCTCCCCCCATGCTCTCTTTGGCCACTGCTATCATTATTTTTGCTGTTGCTTTTGTTTTCTCCTCTTCCCTCCTCAGATAAACTTTCTGTGCTTCCCTCAGCAGTTCATTCAACCCCTTCTCCTGCCAATCATCCAATTTTTCTAATTTTCTTCTTATATCCACCCACGCCTTGGTCACGAATTGTATTTTTACTAGCACCTGTCCTTCCGGGCTTTCTGGATTGACACTTGAGTATAGCTGGAAGTTTCTTCTCAACCTCTCCAACCACGCACTAAGTGTCTCTTCCTTCTCCTGATGACTATCAAAGGCTAGCTTTGCGTTATTCGCTCTCGGTACTGCCTCCCTTATACCTCTAATCATTAATGTTCTGTAATCTCTCATACTCCCTCTTCCCTCTTCCTCATTGGGATTCCACCCAGGATCTCAATTTGGAACCTTCTTCTCCCCTCTGGGGCCAATCCAATTTTCCCTCTCCCATATCCTCATTGCAGCGGCTCTAATCAACTGATTTTCCTCTAGGGAAAACAGGATATTCAATATTGAATTCAATTCTTCCCAGGTGTACACACTCGGGCCTAGGAACTGATCTAGCTGATGCGAGATTCCAATTGGATCTTCCAATAAGGTTTTTATCTCTTTCTTAAAGTTCCGCACCTCCGAGGCGGTCAGAGGAGCATTCACAAACCCTATACCCCCTCTAGCACCTCCCATGGGTACTTCCCGCAACGGGAACAGCTTTTCTGCTATTCCACTTTTGTCCTCATTTCTTTTTGTTTGGAATCTGGTATTATATCTATGTCCCCCTTCATCCCAACTCTGTTTGTCAGGGACCGGAAGGGATACAGGGACATTCGGGTTAGTTGAGGGAGAATCAGTCAATTGGTCGCTTTGAGATGCTGCGGGAACTGCAATGATGTTAGAAGGAGGCCTCGGTGGAGGAGTTGAGGTTGAAACCCCCACTGGTAATCCCAAAGAGGGTGTCAGTGTCATGGGGGAGATGACCGGGAAACTAGAGGCTCTGTAAGAAGAGGTAGTGGGTTCTAATATTGGGTATGTAGATACAGACGAGGGGACCAGGGAAGCTTGAGGTAATGTAGGGTAAGATGTTAATGGCAGAGGAGGAGGATGATGCACCATAGGTGGAGTTGGGGGAGGAGGTGGTGGGAGGTTTTCTAAAGGGTCCCATTTCCTCTCCAATTTCTCTTCCTCTCCTTTTTCAGACTCCTTAGTTACTTTGTATACTTTAATTTCTTCTTCCCTCTTATCATCATGAAGCCAACAACTGGCATATTTTACTTCCTCTTCATTTGATGTCTCCCTTAAATTTACATGTTTAATCAGGGCCAAACACAACCATCTCTCTCCCGACCCATACCAGGGCCAAAACACCGGGCCCTCAGAAATGCTCTCTTTTGGCCATATTTCCGTGCAATAACTTACCATTTTTACCTTATCTAACTCATTTAGCCTTTCCTCCTTCTCCCACTTACTCAGCATTTTTCCCAGTGGGCTATTCGGAGGTATTTCTCTTGGCATCTTTTCTTTTCTATTTTTCTTATTGCCACTCTTCCCCACACATTGCCCCGTATTGCCTTTCTATGTGCTCTAAGTAATATAAATCAATATATGTCTTTCAAACAAAAATGAAATACACACCTATGGCCTCACACTTCAATGACCAGAATCAAAAATACCTACGAAGTGTTATCAATGTATTAGAATAGAAACAAAACGACAGACTATTAAAAATAATAATAATAAAATGTAAATACAATCTCTGAATGTTGTCGGGTAGAAACAAAATGACGGAGAATCAAAAACAATAATTAAATATAAATGTAATCAAGTAAAAAGCAAAATAGCAAACAATTAAAATAATCGGGTTAAAAGCAAAATAGCAGACAATTGAAAACAATATCTAAACACAAACGTAATCAGGTCAAACCCCAAAATGGCAGACAATTGAAAGTAATCAGGTAAAAACAAAATGGCAGACAATAGGAAATAATAATTAAATATAAATGTGATCAGGTAAGAACCAAATGGTGGACAATTGAAAAATAATTAAGTATAAATGTAATCAAGTAAAAACAAAATGGCGGACAATTGAAAATAATCGGGTAAAAACAAAATGGCCGTCAATAGGAAATAATAATTTAATATAAATGTAACCAAGTAAAAACAAAATGGCGGACAATTGAAAACAATAATTAAATATAAATGTAATCAAGTAAAAACAAAATGGCGGACAATTTAAAAATCGGGTAAAAACAAAATGGCGGACAATAGAAAATAGTAAATATAAATGTAATCAGGTAAGAACAAAATGGCGGACAATTAATTAAATGTAGTCAAGTGAAAACAAAATGGCGGACAATTGAAAATAATCAGGTAAAAACAAAATGGCAGACAAGAGAAAATAATAATTAAATATAAATGTAATCAGGTAAGAACAAAATGGCGAACAATTGAAAACAATAAAGAAAAACCCAAAATGGCGGACAATAAGAAATAGTTAAATGATAAAATTAATAGTCTAATTAGCAATCGACCTTCACAGCTCAAAATGGCTGCCACAGCAACAGAATGGCCACCCCTCCAGCCACTTAGCCTCCCATACCAAGATGGCTGTCCTGCCAACTACACAATCAACACGAAATGGCTGCTCGACCAGCCACACGATCCACAACAAAATGGCTGCCCTGCCAGCCACACAATCCCTGCTCACCACAGCCAGGGGATGATCTGGAGACTCTCGGCTGAGCCTCACCCCAGAACTACATCCCTCTGGTGCAGCGAGATCACTTTAATATACCAAGCCTCAAACTAAATGGATAATGTGCCTCTACCCAAACTGAAATTTAATGACGGGAAACACAAATCTGAATCGCAATCAATTCTTCGTAAAAAAAGTATCTCTTAAAAAAGGAAATTCAACTAACAACAAAGGAACTTATAAATGACCAGAACTCAAAGAACCTTATACAAGAACCCTATAATGACAGGCTCTAAAACCATTCCCTCCTAATCCTAATGAGTAGAAGGCCCTTCCCACAACTGGTGGCCCTTATTCCCTCTCTAGGGTCTCCGTCTTGTGAGGTTTCCCCCTATGAACCCCAAAAACTCCGGGCGAGGTTCCTAGTTCGGGGTCCTATCTCCCCAGGTTGTCCCTCAACCCCCCGAGGAGCACAAACCCCAGAGTGAGTACCTCCTTTCTCCCCTGTCCAGAGAAAAGTTACCTCCCCACCTCCAGGTCCTAATTCCCCAGATGGTCTAACTCACAAAAAAACCTTCCCACCTGGTCTTAACCACCAAGGGGGACCCTCCCACAGTTGGTGGCCTCTCCCTCCTAGGTCTCTGCACTGTGGTGCATGGACTCTGGCACCTTCCCGGCCTTAAGGGCTTCAGAGTCCTCTCCCAAACTTCTGAAGCTCGGGACATTCAGTTAGATTTCTGGGGAATCCCTCTCTCAGGTGTTGTCCCAGGCACTTTGGGGTCCCTAGGGGTCACCCGTCTCCCTCCTCTGGGTCCCTGGGGTTTGCCTGTCTCCCTCCTAGCCTAAGGGGGTCCCTCCCCCTTCACCCCAACACCTTACCGGTCAGGGTTGCTCCCTGGAGAGGGGGAGTCCTTCTCACCGGGTTGTCACTCCCGCTGGTCTTCGGGTTCTATCCAGCAACCCTTCCATGGTCTCGACGTAGTCCAGGGGTATATATAAAACGAAAATGCGCACCACCCAAATCTGTGCTACTCCGGGACCACCTCTGGGCGTGGATATCCCGGGTTTCGGCACCAAAAATTGTCAAAAACAAGGGTCTGGACTCTTCTGGATGTTAAAAGAAGTAGCCAAACCTTTATTCGATGGCAAAAATACCAACAGGAGTAGGAAGACAGGCTAGCCTGACTCCCTGCAACTCACAACCCGAGGAGCAAGGAGACCTCCCCCAACACAGCTGTGCACAAGGTTAGATACCGCTTGAGCCCCAGGGGATGGTACAACTCAGGGTCCAATGAGGGATCAGGGGAGGAGGAGTGAGGGGAGGCGGTTACACTACTGGGAACCAATAGGGACATGTCATGGGCGGGACGGCAACTAGGGAACCAATCGCGAACCGAACCAGGGGTGAGGAGCATGGAAGGTTCTGGAAGAAAGGGTCGGGTTTACAATGATGGATAGGGGGATTAGGGCAGGCCGGGGTGACGGGCAGGGAAGGTTGGGGATTAAGGGGAGGGGTTTACATAATTGACAACTGGGGTCAAAACCAATACAGTTAATAGGGGAGAACAAGAACATACCAACAGACTAACAATTACAATCATACCACTATAAATACTTATAACACTCCTGCCCGCTGCTAAAGTTCTCTAAGGGTCTGGGCAGAGCTGAAGGACCGCCACGCAGTTCGGTTTCACTGTTTTTAGGCTGGCACTGTTTCAGTGCCTTAAAAATGACTCCCCAGGTTGCTGCCAAGCTGCATGCACTGGTATCTCCCGCAGCCAGCCTAGTCCACAGGTGGTCCCCCACTGACCACCAAATCTCAAGGTTAAACACATCATTCACAGTCATAGCAAACTCCTGCGCTTTCACCCAGTGGAACAAAGCGCATTTATCTTCTTCAGGAATACAGAGTCCCATGCTCAGCAAGGCATCTTGCCATGCAAGGCTGACAAGTTGCTCGTCAGCTAAATCACAAGTTCTCCATTATGAAATTTTTTTATCTTGGCGGCTCCGCGAATGCAATTATGCAAACGCTAATGGCTCAGACCCGGGTTTTTGAGCTCTGCTTCACCAAGATGAGCCGTTCCAAGCCCGCTCTCTGGTAGGCTCCACTATCCCGTTGGTTAAAATACCAGTTCCCTCTAGGAGAACCCGGGAGAATTCCACTTACCCCTCTAGGGGGAAGGGCTGGCTTTGTCCTCGCTCGCTGCTTACCCTCAGGGGATTAGCAGATGTCGTCACGTCGGTTGCTTTCTGACCTCGGGGGTCGGCTGCACATCACGTCGGGTTACCAGACCTCGGAGGGTCGGTTCATCATCATGCGGGGTCACCAGATGTCGTTCTAATTGGGAACGGCAGGAAGAACGACACGGACTCTCAAGGGAGTCAGAACAGGAGAGAATCTCTAGTTTATTGCTACAGCCATGTTATATAGACTAGTTTGTGGAAAGTACAGAAAAGAAACTCTTATTGGTTAGTAAAGTACTACATTACCATCATTGGTCAGTGGGGTTCACCACCCACCCTGACCCTCTCCTGCAAGGAAAACAAGAGAACAGACAAACAGCACCTGCAGGCTGTTTTCTGTCTTTGAGGATTGTTTGAAATCCTCCCATGAAATTCCCAGGCTAGCTCTCAGGCAGGTCTGGCAGGCCATGGGCCTACAGCCTGCTCTGAAGCTAGCCTCCATAAAGTTCCACCTGAATATGAGGAAGAATTTCTTTCCTGTGTGGGTGACCACACTCTGGAACAGATTGCCCAGAGAGGGTGTGGAGAATCCCTCACTGGAGATGTTCCAGAACCATCTGGATGCAATGCTGTGCCATATGCTCTGGGATGACCCTGCTGGAGCAGGGAAGTGGGGCCAGATGACCGCTGTGGGCCCTTCCAGCCTGACCCCATCTGGGATTCTGTGGTTTTGGTCAGGTATTCCTCATGTTAACCTAAATTTATAAATAAGCCAGGGCAGTCTGAGTTAGAAGTGATCACTAAATTTGATACTGTAATATGACAGAAGTCATAATCTTTAGTAAGAAAAATATTTCTGATGTTTCCTCCATTTTTCCTTTATTCTCCATTCTCCTTTATTTCAGTGCTCAACTCAGAAACCCTAGGAGAGGATTCGTTTGCCCAAAACTTGGGGGTTTTTTGCCTGCTATGTCTGTTGTCTTAATAAAACAGTTTACTTCAAATTCCACCTACTCATGATTTTAAAAGAGATTTTTTGCCACGTTAATCCAAGCCCTGTTTTTGCACTATTACAGTCAAACTGCCACTATCACTCCTTGTTCCTGCTAGGAAGTGTCTAGCAAAGGACAACTCTTTCCATTGCAAGTCTTGCCTCAAGAAATCCTATGGTTAAGCAGGCTTTTCACAAGAAAAGAAATTCAGCTCTTGTGCCAATCAAAAGAGAAAACGACATAAACTCATCATATGAGCTTTTTTGATTGTTTGGTGGCATAACAGTGCCTCTGCAGATGGAAAACTGGGACAATAGTGGGATTTGGAGCAGCCTGTTTGCCTTTCCTCAGCAAGAGAGGAGGAAGGGGGGAAATGTCACCTTTAAAGTGGGGGAGAAAAAAACCAATAATCAGAACTACAATGTCTACTTGGAATTCAGGTGGCTGGACATCAAATTACCTCTAACAGTCTGACTGCTGATTGCTACTATTCATGAAAAGGGGCTTTATTTTAGTTCTGAAATAATCCAGAGCAACAAGCAACCCGTCAAGTTTTCCCGTCTGAATCTCTAAAATGTTCTCTTTTTTAATTTTCTCTCTTGACCCTCTCCTCCCACTCACCTCTTTGAACACAGATTTAAATACATTCAAAGAGATAGTGAGGAAGTAGTTTTCAGTCCATCTCATACAGCCAAAACACTGCTGCAAAGTGCCTCCCTTAAATTTTGGGAGGAATCAGCTGACAGAGGAAGGTTAGTTGGCTGAAGGCAAGGTAACATGAGAAAGAGCAGTTCAAAAGCATAGTGACAGTTTTACCTGACTCCTTTTCAGTTAATCACATCCACTTCTGGACACCCATGTCCTGTTAAACTACATTACCTTTGGAGCCTGTCACCTCAGCGTGGTTCCTTCCTTTGTCTGAAACAACTAAAATCAGTTGACCTTCAAGTTACAGTGATGTTTACCTATTCATTGAGAAGTGGAGATCTAGATTGCACTTAGGATCCTGGTTCCTTGGACTGGGACTTAGGGCTGCGTTTCATTCTCCCTCCTGATTTTTAAGAGATGCTCAGTTTACTGTTGCTTGTAATCCTCAATTGAAGTTTTAGTACAGTCCTAAATCAACAGAGATGGGCTTTCAAGTGGACAGTGTAAATTATAAATCCTGCATTAACAATGTGACCACATTGGAAAATACCCTTTAGTTCCATTGCCCTTTAATGGCTCTCTTACATTGGCTATTGAATCCCATCTATCTAAATCCCATGGGAATTTTAAATCAGATGTGCTTTGGGGAACTTAGCAATAGTAATATTAATCACTCCCATAGTGCTGACAATATGTAATGGTTTGAGTGGTATGGAGGCTAGCTTTGGAGCAGGCTGTAGGCCCATGGCCTGCCAGCCCTGCCTGAGAAGCTAGCCTGGGAAATTCATGGGAGGATTCAAAACAATCCTCAAAGACACAAAACAGCCTGCAGGTGCTGTTTTCTGATTCCCGTGTTTTCCTTGCAGGAGAAGGTCAGGGGGTGGTAAACCCCACTGACCAATGATGGTAATGTAGTACTTTACTAACCAATAAGAGTTTCCTTTCTGTACTCTTCACGAACTAGTCTATATAACATGGCTGTAACAATAAACTAGAGATTCTCTCCTGTTCTGACTCCTTTGAGAGTCCGTGTCGTTCTTTCCGCCGTTCCTAATTAGAACGACAGAGTGGGGCATCCTTTGATGCTGTATGATGTTAATGGTAGCAAGAATCAGCTTTGCAGTAGACCACATCATTTGCCTTGAAGGATCATTTCAGATAACAAAAACCAGAGGTTTGTTGTGCAAGAACTGGTTGTTCACACACACAAGCACTGTTTTCCTTCCCAACAGAGAAATTATTTATTGCTAGGAGACAGCAGTTTCTTCTATCCCAGGGATATGTTGTTGATAATGCTGTAGAAAGCCCCACATTTCCAGACACATACTGTGAATAATCAAAATCTGAGAAATTTCTTCATCCTGAGCCAGGTGTAAAACTACAACAGGAGATAGAAATGCAAGTGCCTGTATAATCCTTTGGGTTCATTGGCTCCAAATGTTTTAAGTTCTCTTCTTTTTGCCTGTATTCTCATTTGCATCATGTCACTGCATTGCTTGGCTGCTGACAGGCAAACTTCCTGTCTAAAATGCTGATTATATGATCAAAATTATTGATATTTTGATACACTCCATTTTGTGCTTTCTGACTGTATACTGTGTAACCAACACAAGGGTTTGTATTTAATTATAAGCCAAGCATTAAATGGCACGTGCTTGCTCCGTAGTTTTTAATTTTTATGTTTCTTGTGTGTTCTTTTGAAGCCTCAAGTAATAGAATGTGTTTCCTGAGTAATTGTAATCTGCTTTAGGAATGACTTTACAGCTCCTCAGAAGTTATCAGAAAATTCTCCACCCACCAGCACTGGCTGGTGTTGATGACTGAGCCTGGTTAATAGATTGTCTCTGATCTCGAGTTGCTGCCGTATAAGATGGAATATCTGGAATATCATTCAGTAACCTGAACTGGAAAATTAGAGATTGCAGCTGTGTGATGGGCGAGATCAGAAAGGCTGCTGTAAGAATCCTGTTCTGCCCATATTGCTGCAGGAAATGCTCCTGGCTCTTCTATAGCAATATGTTTTACAAAACACCCTTAGAAACCATCGGTCTCCCCAATATCAGCACAGATACTTGGGGGTTAAAATCAGTAGGAGCTTGCCATCTAAAATCCAGTTCCTATGCCTTGCTCTGGAAAGTGGAAAGGCCAGACTTTGTATCAGATTAAGATGAGTTAGAGTAGATTGAGGCTTAAGGATTTTTTCCATCAGAATGAAAATATTAAAGACAGATAATTTTACCTTGTCTTTGTGTTATTTATTTTTTATTTTCCTGATTCCATTTTAAGCTGAATTCTACTAATGCTTGTTATTCCACTGGCGCTCCAGTGGAATACTGAATACTGAAAATGCAACATGTTTTTATGTCTGCTAAAAACACAGATTTCATTTGGTACTTTTTATTTGTTTTCTTTGCTAGAACATGGACACTCATATTTATGACCTTCTTGTTTTCCAGCACCTCCCAGATGGCTCTGCCCCAAGTGCACACGCTGAATTTTATCTTCTGCCAGATCCTTATGAGGTCAGTCGAAGGAAAACAAGAACAGCTCCAAGAGGCTCTGACCCTACTTACAATGAACTTGTGAGTACCGTTCACTTTCTTCCACCCTTTCTTGTTTCATGGAATCCTGGAATGGGTCAGGCTGGAAAGGCCCACAGTGGTCATCTGGTGCCACCTCCCAGCTCCAGCAGGGCCATCCCAGAGCACGTGGCACAGGATTGTTTCCAGATGGTTCTGGGATATCACTGCTGAGGGATGCTCCACAGCCTCTCTGGGCAATCTGCTCCAGTGCTCAATCACTGCACAAGGAAGTTCTTCCTCCCATTCAGGTGGAACTTCCTGGGTATCTGTTCCTCCTGTTGCCTCTTGTCCCATTTCTGGGCCTCATGGAGCAGATCCTGGTACATTCCCTGACCTCTTCCTGCAGATGCTGACAGACATGGATGAGGTCCCCTCTCAGCTGTCTCTTTTCCAGGGTGAGCCCAGCTCACTCAGAGTTTTCTCATGAGAGGGATGCCCCAGTCTCCTCACCATCTCCATAGCCCTTCACTGGACTCACTCCAGTGGTTCCCTGCTTTTCTTCATCTGCTGAGCTTGGAACTGAACACAGCACTCCAGATGTGCCTCACTAGGGCTGAGTAAAAAGGCAGGGTCACCTCCCTCAACCTCCTGTCAATGCTTTTCTTGATGCACCCCAGGATCCCTTTTTGGCCATGAGGGCACACTGCAGGCTCATATTGTCCACCAGAACCCCCAGGTCCTTCTCTGCAGAGCTCCTTCCCAGCAGGTCACCTACAACCCACACAGGTGCAATTTGTTCTATTTGCTTTGCCCTCTCTTGAAACAAAACAACAATACAACATTTTTAGAGCCATTGCAATGAGGGTGACCAAGAAGAAGGAATGTACCATAAGGAGAACCACAAATGGTGATGACTGTCTGCTTTGCATCTTTCTCAGAAGTGAAACAGTGTCTTTTATGTCTCTCTGTTCAGGAAAACAGTTGGATTTTTCACAGTGCCCTGTCTTACCCCATAACCACAGTTACACGTTAGCCAAATGAGATCAAGCATCATTGCACCATAACCCAGCAGTTCTGAATGAAGATATGCACAATAGCATGAAAAGTATTAATTGAATGGATGCTGTTATTCAAATTAACATTTGAAAATTGGCTGTCACTGTCCTAAATGATAACACAAGAATGAATAGCCAGGTTCTTTTCATGTTAAAATGCCATTAGTTCACAGCTATATATGATTCTTTCACACACCACTGAAGTGCTCATGCCTCTGGGGTGAAAGGAAACATTTGTATGGAGAAGCATTTATGGCAGAATGGGAAGTGGTATAAACTGTGTTCATTTGTAAGGGCAGATGAGATTGAAACAGTAGGTGGGATTGGAGATTATAATTATTACATGTAACAAATCTCCTAAAGATCTCAAAGCAATTTACAAATGCTCTTTCAGCAGGCTATAAAGTAGAAGGTGTGGAAAATATTACCACTCCACCCTGTTCCATAGATAAGATATGATGAAGGTTAGGTTAGTCAGCAGAGTCTCAGTGCTTATCTCTTCGTTTCTCAGTCCTGGAGTTGTAATATTTCTCTTTTCCCACATCTGTTAATTACAAAAGTTGCCTGCTTACACTGATGACTTCCAGCGTTCTGTAAGAAGGCTCCCTGAGTAGTATTGCTGCTCACAGCTGAGACAAATTTCCCTCCCTACAGTACTGCAGTGGAATAACAAGAAACTAGGCTTTATTTTTTCTGTTCTTTCCTTCTTTTTTCGCTATCAGAGTGGAATAAATCTAATTAATCTGTCTAAAGAAATTCCTTTACATTTGAAAGATATTTAAAGCAAACAAACATAATATGATTATATCATTACATTCATTGTAAGGTATCCAAAATGGACAACAGATAAGAGCCAGCCAGCAACACTGGAAGACAATTATCTTTCAAATTGCTCTTAGAAACCTTTGAATGCAAGGAAATCCAAAATCCCGTCTGCAGTTAGTCACTAGTCACTGGGAGGAGATTTAATTGTGGTTCACGAGTATTCCGCTGCTGTTAAAAGAAATCCCGTGAAAGCTTTAATGTCCTTAATCAAAACGGAGAGCCTTCTTCCCAGATGCTCAATCTTTTTCACTGGGAAGTGCTAATCACAGTGGGGACATATGGTTCCACTGAACTTGGCCCCTTCCAACCCGATGCCTGTGCTTTAGCAGCTCTGCTCCTCCATATGTGATGTCATTCTGGATGCATTTTTTTGTCCAAGGCTGGTAGACTGAGGCAGAAGCCGCCCCAGGGAAGCAAAACTACTAAAAATATAAGTCAGCTGTCTCTTAAGTTAGTTGCTGTCCAAAACACCGTGTACAGAAATGTAGTAGCCTTTTTTATGAGTTCATAAGTTTTTATTAAAGCCAAATGGCTGGAAGGAAGCTGTATATTAATTTCCTTCTTTGTTCCAGACTGAGAAAAATCTGAAATGTGCTTCTCTTGGGTATTTTTGATTCTAGTTTTGTACTTCTATTGCTTATGACTGCCTACAGCAAATTATCAACCTTGCAAAACTGCTTTTTATGTTTGATTTTTACTCGGGTGTGAGAGTGAAGATGTGAAAGTCCAGGAGGGCTGACAATAAAATGAGTTACAGCAAATGTTGTGGAGCTGCTTTTAGCAAACAAATCCTTCTTTTCTCTTGTGCCTGTGTTTGGATTTTGGAATTTGTGGCACTCATAGCAGTTAATGTTATATTGCATTAAGAAATGGTGGTAGAGAAGAGGAGAAGGAACACAGAAAAGTGGAATGCAGTGTAAAGAGAAAAGGAAGGCAGAGCAGCCCCAGCCAGTCTGATGAAAGGGGAGGAGGGGAACTGCACCAGGAGCCACGGCTGCTCCCTCCAGCACCATGCATCAAAACTGCCTTGGATTAATTACCAAATCTAGGAACTGTGCCATGGCTACCTATGGAGAAGCAACTGTCCCTCATTTGTGATTAAAATGTCATTAGACTCCTGTAGGTCAACAGTGTTTCTCTTTTTGCAGCCAGCAATAGTTGAATTCCAGCCCTAACTGTCCCACTGATTTGCTGCATGGCCACATATAACTCACCTCCATCGGATCTGTCTGTGTAAAAGGCAGGCAAATATTCTCACAGCACAATCATTTCAGGATTTAACTGTTCCCAAATTCTGGAACGTGTCATTTGTTTTATCCACACCCTTATTCAGCTTTCTCCAGACCTTTCTTCTGTCCCTACATCCTGATAATAATCCTTACTCCAGCTGAATTTGCAATACCATTTTAGAAACAGTTTACTGGGAGAATTTGAAAACCACCTACCCTGCACTGCAAAAGTCTGTCATTGCTCAAAGATGAAAGCCTATTTTTGGCCAAAGATTGAAAGTTGCTCATTACCCCAGTTCAGTTTCTTAACATTTACAGCTGATATGTGTAGGTTTTGGTGATTTAAAGCAACAGCTGGTACCTTTAATACATTGGCAAAGAAACAAGGCAGCTTTCTTTGATAGCATTAGCATCACCTCAGCATCAGATCACAGACTTATTCTAAATTATATTCTGCTTACTGTGCCTGTCCTTGCTTTTCAGATTTTCTTCATCATCTCACTTTTATTTTGGTGAGGAAAAGAGAAGCTGTGGAATCTGTAATTCATGGGCAATCTGGCAAATTAGGCACAGTAAACATGAAAACCAAAAAGCACCAGGTGCAAATTTCATGACAGCCATCCCAATCTATTATTTCCAAAGGCTTCTAAATGGAAAAGGCAATTTTAACCCCCTGGTAAGACCTTTCTTGGTGTCCTGTTGGTGCTTTCTGTGAGGGTCACCTGATGTCCTGTCCATTCCATGAATGCAATTGCAAGTGGAAATACAGAGAGGGTTTATCAGTCCAGCCCACAGAGGTCCAAGCCAGAGGGGCTCAGTCTGCCTCTCCTTTCCCTCAGCAGTGCCATAGGTAACAGCCTGCATTCAGATTCCATGGAAAATCCAAGCAGGCAAATGACTTTAAGGCAGTTTCAGTTTTCCATTCTCCTGAAGTGAGAGAATGTCGCCACGTTTGCTTTTTAAATGGCATAGAGAGATTAAAATTTAAAGCATTTTTCCACTGCAAGTGAAATAGCAAAAACATTTCCAGCCATACCAATTTTAGATTAAATGAGCTTCTCTTAAGCAAACTTACCTTTCAGGCCCGCTCTGAGAGCATTTTCCTTCATATTTTTATCAGCCCACATGCAGTTTGCTCAACAGTTTTTGATTAATGCAGGGACTGAAGCATGGGAATTTGTTCTAAGTGCAATTTATTCTTGTTAGGCTATTGCTCCAGATTATTTGGGGTTTTTTTAAAATTCAGAAACTACACCATTATAATTTCATACTTTATCCCTGTGTGTTCTCACAATATTAAGGTAATTTAAAAGCTATTTTAAATCTATAGACATTAATAATTGTTTAAGACATGCTAAACTACCATCTCATTTATTTGGAGAAGTATCAACAGCACATCTGGAGTATCAGATATATCTAAATTTAGTAACTTCCATTTGCTCAACTGGGTCCAATCTTTCCCAGTTTTCACAGGGAAAATTATGAATACTGATTTTTTTTTTTCCTCAAGCATTGTTCAAGACAGGTTTCAAATTTATTTTAAAATGGTAATCAGATTTCACGAGCTTAAGCTCGTGATTCTAAGGTAGAATCTCTTTATATAAACTAGATAAGGTCAAATGTATTTCTGAGGTAAATTCACTAAGTTAAGTGAATTTGGCTCATGGTTAATAGCTTACTATTCTGGATGGAAGTTTAAAGCAATTATCACAAAGTTGGATTAATCATCATCCTATTTGAAGTGCTTTGCCTGTCAAATAGATTAACAAACTTGTATTTTTTTTTTCTATTTCACTATATATTATTGCAGATTGTATATGACAGAGTCCCAGAGCTCCAAGGCCGTGTACTGAAGCTTGTTGTGAAAAGCAAAGGAACATTTGTGGGAGCTGTTAACATTCAACTGAGCAGTGTCCAGTTCAATGAAGAAAAGTGGTACTCCCTGGGAAACAGTGTAATTTAAATGCTCTCCGAGATGATTCAATTATTTGCCCACTCACTAATGTTTCTTTATCCCATTTCCCACGGTACATTTTGTCTCAGTTGCCCTTGAGAATAGGCAGTCATCTGCTGAGCACATATCCTAACATTTCATAATGCTATTGTCTTAAATGTGCTACCATGTTCCTGCCACAGATTCCTGACAGCGTGAGTTTAAGGAATCACGTGCTAAGGACTTGTAGCAATATGCAGAAGTTCTTATGACAGCAATGAAGGGCTTGGTTTTGTTAATATTAAATAGTACAGTAAAAATACTAAATTCTCAGTGTGTGGGGCCTCATTCTTTGCCCATTAATTCCACTGATGGTGTTGAAACAATGCTGGTAATGATGTAATTTATCATCATTGCATGTGATGAGTTCACCAGAGGACCATGGGATGGTTCCCTGACAATACATTTCCCTACAGATGTCCAGCAAATTTCATATTAAATCTTATCCAATCAATACTTTGGGTTTTTTAAAGAATGTTAGAAGTTTTGATACAATGTCACATTTAATCCAGGACATTAATTTGTCAACAATATGTATCATTGTTTTTTTATTCTGACATCCAAGAGGCAGATATAACTGGTCATTTGTGTGAAGAGAGAAGGGGGGAGAAGCTGATGTTCATGAATAAAGAGATTATATTGAGTGTGAGCTTTCAGGGGGGATTTATTTAAGCTCATGATGCCACAGATATTTGTTCAGCAGTCTTCCCACATTGCACTCCTATGCTGCATAAGGGGTTCAAGTCAATACATGCATTGAATAGATTTAGAGTATTTATATATTAAATAATGAACATGAGTGGTTCCTTTAAGTTCACAGATGCTAATTATGGGCCCTGTTTTTCTCTAATTTGAGGAAGCACTTAAACACCTCTTTAAGCATTTGGCATATGAGCAGCCACAATGAGCTGTCCATTACTGCCAGACTCTTGCACACACCCACTGACCATGTAAATAAACCTTTCCAGGGCCAGGGGCACAGTTTTAAGGCACAGGAGATGTGTTGATTTGTGGTCTGATCTGCTGTAAATTTTAAGTTCCCTTATACTGGGCAGATCTGACATTTGTCCTACCAGGTGGAAAAGTGGTCAACAGAGGGGTAATAATCCCAGAAGTGAAGATAATTGCCTTCTTCTCCCAAAGGACACCCACAACAGTCGTCAGAATAGAAAGTTGTATAAAGCTCCTGAAGTGGGACTTGGAGTGTTAGGAAATAAAATAAGCTGGAGTTTTTCTCAGCATCAAACAAATGGACTTGATCAGGTTTTATCTAAAAATACTTTCCCTAGTCAAACTGATGTACTAAGCTCCTCCTCAGTAAGGGGAGGTCAGGGGAACTCTGTTTGGATATTAATATTATTCATCTATTCAGAGCTGTGAGAAACTGTAAAATATTCGCCACATGCAAAGGATATTGGCTGGCACACAGAATATCATCACTACAAAGATCAGGACACCAAACATTTTTGTACTATAGGGTCTCATGGGAGACAAATCAAGTGCCTTGTCATTCAAGCACAGAAAACACACTGAGACCAGCTTACAAAGTTATGGAATCACCTGACCTTACATTCCAATATTGATTTTAGATTCCTCTTAGTCTACTGTCTCAGTTTCCTTATTAAAACTATAATGCAATTTTCTAACAGTGTTATTTCCTGTGACATTTTCTAACACTTGTTTACCACATGCCCTGATTTTCCATCTTAGAGCAACATTTAATGAAACAGCATTAGAATAACAATAAAGAAAAAGAGCATTAAAATCTATCATCAGAACTGTCTGTAAACTTAAGCAATATTATTTGGTATTAAAGAAACTTGTTGATATAACATCCTTTTTTAAAAAAAAATCATATTTGAGTGACAAATCTGCCATTAGTTGTGTAACTGTAGTCCTGTGGAAGGTCAACAATGCTTCAGTTCTGAAAGGAAGATGGGAAAATTGTGTCTTATGGGTAAGATCTACACTGATGTTAAGCAAGTAGTTGTCCTCCTAGATTTCACACACATAATCAACCCTTGATTTTTCTAAAACTCTCCAGTTCTCCTCGGAATACTGTGTTTCCAACTTCCTGAGTTCCCGGTAAGATGTATCCTGAGCTCCCTGCTCCTATGAGGAATATGGTTCTTTACAAACTCTCCATGAATTTTTTTATCTTGCTTTAGCAGCAGAACATTCAAGACTAAGCTAAGGAAAGGTACCAATACTAGCATATGATTTTTTTATGATTTTAATTTTTTTCTGAAAACTGTTTTTTCAGGTAAGAAAATGACAGTGGGCACTAAAGAGGAATAATTCAGTCAGAGCCCACTTTTTCCAAATTTAAAGGGAACATTGTATGTATAATTTTTCCTGTCCCCTTGAAAAGCTACAATGGTAAGAGATGTTGTTCAATACAAATAAAAATGCCAAATTCACATGCTTATATCCTAAAAAATTAGCATGATCTCTTATATGTATTGGATTATTATTCTCACTCAATAATTAATCATAAATTTGAAATTAGCTTCAACTGACATTAACTCAATTTTTAAAATATTCAAAAGCATTCAGTGTTTATTAATTGTTTCTAAACATTCATAGAATAATTGAATCACAGAATGTCTTGGGTTGGAAGGGATTTTAAAGACCATCTCATTCCAACCCCATGCCATGGCCAGAGACACTTTGTAGGTTGCTCAGAGCCCCATCCTACTGGTTTTGAACTCTTCCAGGGATGAGGAGTCCACAACTTCTCTGGAAACCTGTGCCAGTGCCTCACCACCCTCACAGTAAATAATTTCTTCCTTATACCCAGTTAAACTTACAGTTTAATTTACAGTTAAATGTAAATTACAGTTTAATCTTTCAGTTTAAAGCCATCCACCCTTTTCCAATCGCTACATACCCTTCTACTGGAAGGTTCTATAAAGTTTCCCTGGAGCCTTTTCTTCTCTAGGCTGAACAGCTCCAACTCTCTCAACCTTTCCTCACAGCAGAGGTGCTCCACACCTCTGATCATTTTCATGACCCTCCTCTAGACTCTCTCCAAAAGATCAACCTCTTTCTTGTGTTGGAGGCCCCAAAGCTAAATGCAACTTCCCAAGTGGGACCTCCTGAGAGCAGACTAGGAGGGTAAAATCACCTCCCTCAATGCTGATTTTGATAGCAGATGTGGGCTATGTTTCCACTTTTTCCATCAGTGGGAACTTCCCCAACCTGCCCTGACTTCCCAAGTGAGGGATCGCGGCTCAGGCCAGTTTCCTCAGGACCTGTGGATGTTTCTCATCACGTCCCATGGACCTGTGCACCTCAAGGCTCCTTAGGTTTTCTCAGACCCAGTCTTCTCCTACAGAAAAACAGCAGTAGGGCCAAGGACAGCAGCCCTTATTTGGGATACCCCCTCCATAATATTCCCTCTGGCTTCACAAAATCATTGTGAATGTGCCTCTCTGGGAATCAGGCCACTGGGGCTGTTGCGAAGTTAGAGATGTTATTTTATTGGAGCAGGGGGCAATCCTCCAGAATGATTTCTTGTGCAGAAAGATATCACTAATAGTACCAGATATGAACAAACAAAGAAGCAGGTTCCAGCTTGATGCCTTCTTTGGATATCAATGGAATGTTACGGTAACCTGTAAATATAATGACACCTTTATTAGCGTATAAACCACAAGCACAAATATTATGATGGAGTGTTTTTATGATCACCAATGCAAACAAGGCATAATTTATGATTCTGTAAGTAGCTCTTTAAAATAAAATGAAATTATACTAGAACTGAATATCATTTGTGCTGGTTTTTCTCATTTATATATATATATAGTATTTCAATTCTGGTATCTTTGGTGTCAGAGTGAAAAAGCCCAGTGTTTTGCAGGATGTGATATTTTTTCAAATGGAAGACTTTCAGCCCAGTGATATTTAAACATGGGCAAACTTACATTGTAACATCCCAGGTTATGTGCTGCACACATTGTTTTGAGAGCAAATGAAAGAACTTGTGAATCAGCAGTGATAGCACCTACAGAACGGTGCTGCAGCAGCCATGCACTGTGCAGCTGAGGCAGAAAAAAGTGAAGTGTAAGACTTTCTACCATGACTTCTTAAAAAGTTAATTTCATATGAGTAATTCACTTTATCAGAGATAGGTCATGCCATCATGAAGCTATGTGTTCATCTGGTTATTGAAGCATTTGGAAAAGCCATAGTTCTCAATTTCAAACATAATTCACTTACCTGCTTAGAAAACAAAACAACTTTTTCTTAAAAATCCCGGCCTGTACTGCTTTATATGACTAAATGTCCCTTATTTAATAACAAGTGACAATGTCACTTATGGTTAAAAAAAATTCTGTGTTTTTTCTATGTATATATGTAAATAATTCCAGCTATTTAAGTAAGTCTGTTTTGTAGAAGTATCCATGTTCTGAACTGCAGTTTTCAAAATCCCTCTTTAGCTGTGTGTGGATGCCTGTGGAGTCTTTGGGAGCCACATTTACCTGGGTTTGGAATTTCTTGCTTCTTTCATACAGAATCATAGAATTGTTTAGATTGGAAAAGAGCTCTAAGATCATCAAGTCCAGCCTTTGACTGAACACCTCCTTGTGAACCAGGGCATGGCACTGAGTGCCACATCCAATTGTTTCTTGAACACCTTCAGAGATGGTGGTTCCACCTCCTGTCTGAGCAGCTCTTTCTAATAATGGACAACCCTACCAGTGACAAAATTCTCCCTGATGTCCAACTGAACCTTCCCTGGCACAGCTTGAGCCATTTCCCCTTGTTCTGTCACACTACACATAAGTTCCTCTGGTATTTAAGGTTCAGATTCTAGGCAGCAAATATTAAAGCTGGTTGTAGGCAATTTACATTTGAGATCAGTTTTTAAGGCATGCACACAATATGTGGAAGGCTTGGTTGATTTCCTATCCAAAGATACACTTCAAAGACTAAGACTAATTTCTGAAGACTTGTGTTCTAGCCCCTACCTACAGAAGATTCTACAAAGTTTCCTGAGAGAAGTAAAACTTCTTTTTTGTTATTGAAATTGCCCCAATTTGCATTAAATGATTAACTACTCTTGGATCCCATGATAATAGAGTTAAAAATTGAGTTCCTGTCCTGTATTAGTATTCACCATGGCAGATTCATTGGCACAGGGACTGTAAGAGAGGACTCCCCCCTCCTATTTGCCTTTAACCACCCAGGTAGAGAATTTTTCTCAATTTCAGCCCCTCTGAGTATAGCTACATAATCACTACATGGAAAATCAAATTCTGCTGCAGCTGGACAGCGAGCATTCCTCCCCAGTGGAGTCTACAGGTAGTTGGGAGTCTGCTGCTGGGGAAAGGAAGGCAGTGTGGATATAGATTTGAATCCTTTCAAAAGAAAATGCAGAGGAGGGAGGAAATGGCACAACTTTGCCCCTCTGGCTGTCAAAGAAAATAAAAGATGTAAGCACTGCTCAGCTTTTGGAAGCAACTTGCCCTCAGGGAAACCTCAGGGATATGAATCCTAGGGACCTGGGGACAGTCCTGTAGTACAGATTTAAGCAATTGGAATGCTGAAGACTAAGACTGAAATCCATGCTCACTCTCCAGCATATTAGGCAGTTCTTGCCTTGTCTTCTGCTTGTTGTGACTCCCTCTGCAAGAACATTATTTTCCTATTTCACTGTTTAGAGAGTACTTGGGTACCTAAAGCAAAACCATCGTTCCAGACCTGCTTTCAGAGATCTCAATGTTAAGCATTGCAATGAATGCTTGTAATAAATTGTAATAAATTTTGAAATTATTTATCACTTTACCTCTTAGAAGCATTTTATTTATGGCCTCTGGGCATTCTGATAGCAAATTACTTTTTTTATATTGTGTTAAGTGGGGATTGGGGCAATTTGTTTGGCATCATTTATAATTTTTGTACCTAGACTCACTCCCTAGAATTTTAATTATTGCACTGAAAATGTTTCCTCAGAAATCTACTGCTCTTACTTTTCCAAAATATGAATCCCTCATTTGTAACCAAAATTATAAAGACATTAAGCCTCACTGAAAATTTGTATCTAAAAAAGCCTCAATCAATAATTTTGCAAGTACTTGTAAGCAGCAGTGCCTGATATTTGAATTTGTCTCAGATATTGTGAATTGTTAGGTTGAGTGTTCTTTCATTATCCTGAAGTATACAAATAAAAGGAAACGAAAAGGTTATCAGTGTAAAAATTCATGTTGTAGAAAAACAACTGAGCTCTAAGAGTAATGTCATTTTTCTTGTATAACTCCTCAGCCTCAACTAAGAATCACAAGCAGCTTTATGACTTCCAAACATGAGGGAAAAAAAATGCACCATTTAAAATCCTGTTAAGCTTAATAAAAAAGGTGTGGTGCCTGTTGCCAGCTCCAGTGTTTTGCCTTGCCGTCTTTATTCACTAATAAAAGCTGTTTGTTTTGTCAGAAATGGCTTTGGAAAGCCAGTGTAGTAAACAGCCATTTTACATAAGCCTTTCTCCTTGGCCTATTGGCTTCTGTGTCTGCTCTTTATGAGCAGCCTTTTCATTACAAAAGTTCCAGGAACTCTACTGGCTTAACAAAAGAAACTCCAGCAAGAAAAATACCATGAATATTTTGCCCTATTTTTAACCATTGTGCTCCACTCTGAAAAGTTGCAGATAGGTTACCTGAGGGGGTTTTGGTGGTTGATTTTGTTTTAATTTGGTATTGGGTTTTGAACTTATCTAAGTGCACAAAACCACTGTCTTCATAGCAGCTCTGACTAGTCTCACTTCTTGCAATGAATTAAAATACCACCTGAGCAGTTTCCATCTAGAATGGAACACTGCAGTGGGAAGAATCACCTGCCATTAATATTGTTCTGATTTCAACATCATGGATTTGCATTCAGAGAATATGTTTATTTCAAAAACAGAGAGTGCCATTTATTCATTTTGTTACAAAATCGTGCTCTAGAAAATAAACATAGTGCTGAAGTCTCTCAATGCTACAGTAACAAAAAAAGCCTGGAATGTTGCAGATTTTTTTGAGCTGTTATAGGTGGTTGACATAAAAATATTACCTGTATTCAGGCTCATCACAGGTAAAGTGTACTGGCCAAGGAATTCGTTGTTACACACAGAAATCTCATCCTGAACGCAGAAGCGTATCATTGCCAGTTCTGGAACTTGGATGTTAAAAGAGAATGTTTCATTCCATTTAGGGCTCAAAGCTAATTAAAGGAGAAAAGAAACAGGATTAAAATATGATTTCTTTTTTTTCTACTCTATAACTAAGCTGCTATCACTAGTCTGAACTGGTAAAGAGTTTCTTTTACCCTAGGTATCTGTGCCCATTTAAACAAATAACTAAACTCCCACTGATTGTAGTGGGGCAAAAGCCTAAGATAGTTGGTGTCATCCCTTAAAAGAGAGAAAAATGAGACAAGGATAGCCAGGTTAAGAACTTCTGCTCAGCTTAAATTTTCCTGTAGCCATACCAGTTTCATGCTTTTGCCAAAGTTTCTCCTTTCACAGTGTTGGAAATGAATAAATTCAGGTAGTAAAACGTTCACTTGACTAGAAATACAAAAAGAGAATGTGGAACAGGAGGGGTTTGCCTGGTCTTTAGCAATGTTCATACAGGGAAAAGAAATTCAGGGGCTGATTTTAAACAGCAGCTATCTATAAAAAAGAAAAAGGAAGCATAGAAGACAGAGGCACAGACAAAATGAGATCACAGAAAGCTTGTAGTCTGAGACATCAAGAAGATCTGTATTATAAAGATAAGGGAGTGCTCACAGACAGCTACAAAGAGTACACACTTCACCTGTCAAGCAATTAAGGGATTACTCCTACCAGAGACTTCAAATGAGACGAGTGATGAAGTTACAGCAATTTCTTAAGAAAACCTCGTCATTAAGTTAAGTTAAGTGGTTAAGGCTGGGATAGGGTTAACTTTCTTCATGCCAACCCCTATGGTGCTGCATTTTGGATTTTTGACTCAAACAGCACTGATTACACCCCAGTGTTTGAGCTATTGCTGAACAGGGCTTCCACAGTGTCGAGATTTCTGTCTTTCTCACTGCAGAGCAGCCTCCCCATCCCAGTGAGGGGGCTGGGGGTACCCAGGAAGTTGGGAGGAGGCACAAGTGGTACAGCTGACCCCAGCTGGCCAAGGGGATGTTCCTTACAAATGGTGTCATGCTCACAGCTGGGGGGAAGGAGGAAGGGAGGGCATTCAGAATTGCAGTGTCTGTCTTCCCAAGTAACCTCAGAGCTCCAAAATGAAGCCTTGTTTCCCTGGGAATGGCTCTACACCTGCCTGCCCATGGGAAGTGGTGAATGAATTCCTTATTTTGCTTTGCTTGTGTGGGCAGCTTTTGCTTTATCTATCAAACTGTCTTCTTCTCTACCCGAGGGTTTTCTCATTTTGACCTTTCCAGCCCTCTTCCCATCCAACTAGAGGAGAACAAGCAAGCAGCTCTTTGGAGCTGAGCTGCTGTCCAGGATGAGCCCACAGCAGTGTGCAAAAAAAACAATTCCACCTTCCTTTAGAAAGGGGGAGTGCTCCCAGCTGTGTGTTTGTGCTTCCTTAATCTACCAGTCTAGAAAAATGGCACACACAGCATGAACTTCTGCTACAGATTTTGTGCCAGGAAATCCTAGTCTAGAGAGAAATAATTGCATTTTCTATAACTCCTTGGGATGCAAAGTTGGTGTTTCCTTATAAAATGTTGTTGTGCTTTGTTCACAGCCTCGAGGAGCAGACTGATGCTCACCATTGCTTCTTACAATACTAGATTTCTTTCTTGTTTGGTCCTCTGGTACACCATAGATTTCTATCTGCACTGTGGGGTCAGCTTTGTTGGTCCTAGAGATGCTGCTGGGTGGTAACTGATGGCCACTGATCAGCTGGAAAATTAAAGTTATATTGAAATAACTGTAAGAACGAACTAATTCACCACAGCCATATAGTCACCATAATAGAAATAGCTTTCAAAAGAAATTACTTTAAGTATATGCCAGTCATAAACTGGTGTAATAAACACAGTGGAATCAAGAATATGGTGCTTCCTATCTAATTTACTTATATATATATATATATTTTTTTTTTTAGAAATATTGTGGTTTAGGAGCATGTTTTAACTAGATCAGATTGGTCTGAGCCCAGTCCAAACTGACCTTGAATGGTTAGAGGGATGGGATACACATAACCTCTCTGGGCTGCCTGTGCCAGTGTTTCACCACCCTCTTTATAAATAAATAAATATATAGATAAATAAATAACTGAAATAATATTTTAAACAATAATTTTCAGGTTTTTTTATTCAATAGCTATACATAAAAATTATATTTTGCTACTGTACAAAATAATCCTATTGGAATCAGCCTACAGTGATTTTTACATTTTCTGCTATCGAGCTCATGAATTCCAATCTGTGTGGAGTGGATCAGCATCAAGACCCACCGTGACATCAGCATTGTGCTACAGGGTATGTAGCAGACTGCCTCACCTGTGCCTCATCTCTTGCACAGTGTTCCTTAGTATTAGACAAAAACTCTTCATTCAGTGAGCTTCCTGATGTGTTTTGACCAAAATTTCCAAAACCAGGAAATTTTGTCTCAGACTGCCCTGTAATCTGGCACCCAGACTAAGACAGGATTTATGAAAGTCACAACTTTGTCTGCTTTTTATCTATATTTCAGGGTAGCTAGGAAAGAGTCAACATCTGTGCAGTAATCAGCCTTTTAGGAATCAGTATATAACATGTATTGAGAGAGATATACAAGCCTGAAAGTCCAGGTGAAAGATATGACTCCCAATCCTGGTCTCAGGCCTAAGCATCATAAGAGATTCTTATTCCCCTGTCAACCACCCCAAAAATCAAAACCCACAAATCCCACACTTTGCTTTGATATTTTCCAGTGCTTGTAGCACCTTGCCCCAAGAGAAGTTCTAGCCTGAAATACTGAAGAGCAGTGGCTTGGCAAACACTGATGCTCTTTCTTCCTAAGGAATAGCTGCTGCCTTCACCAGGAATCTTTGCAATCACTGATGGGCTGCCCACTAAGGACATGGGAGATTCCTTGCCATTTCCTGAGGGCCATTGCCAAGGCCTGCATGACCCACTGCTAGACCTAGCCTAAGCCTCCCCTGGCATGGGAAAAGAGTGAGTTCTTTCAAGCACACCATGACCCAAATCCATAAATCAAATCAATTTTTGACATCCAAGGTGAAGCAGACATACAGAGTGATGTAAAAATTTAGGAAGCACCTTGAACATCCCTATTTCTGCTTCAAAGGCTCTATGCCTCTTGATGGGAATTGTGGCACATTGGGTTAAGGATAAGGAATTCAGTAACATCAGGCCCTATGTGATTTTTCTATTCTTCATTCGTTCATTCATTCATTCGTTCAGAGAGATTTGCCCTTTAGATGTTTTCTATCTTTGCTTTCTGTTGTCATTTCTGCATTCATCTGGTTAGTAACTTTTTCAGCAGAAGCTGCTTTTCCTTTGACTCCTGCTCCAAATTGCTTTTGTCTTCAACCACAATTTCCTGGTTTTTGCTGCTGGCTATGAATGGGGCTCTCTGTGCCCTTCATTCCCTCAGCCAGTGGGATGCCATTGCCTCTCTGCAGCCCGCACTATCCAGCCTGAAGTCTCAGTCTAAAGTCCTCAATCTTAAACACAGCCTTTCTCTTCTCCAGCTCCTTCCAAACTCAGACACTTCCTCTGCATTGACAATGGTTTTGTCTGTCTCCTGCATTACAATTCAGGGTTTCTCCTCATCCTAATTCCAGCTTCATACAAATTAGGGCTGAAATAAGTGATGTATTTGCCTGGCTGCCTGAAATCATCCAGCAATGTCTATTCACAATTGGTATGCTCACTGTCAGGACACTAGAATGTTCTTGATTAGGTGCGTGCATTATGTAAGTATTTTATAATTGTCACTAACTATTGTTTTATCTCTGCTATTTATTACTCTGAAAGAAACAAAATAGCAATTACACACTAATTATATGCTAATTAAATAGCATTTATGCAAGTGGTATTCTGTGTAATCAGAAATATTACTTTTTCATTGGGAAAAGGGACTTTTCTAATTAGTGAACAATTATAACAAATCTACTTGACCTCAAAATAAAGGCCTTATCTAATCATTTATTTGTAAATGGCATGCATTTCAAGTATTTTTGGGAAGTCAATCACATTATAATTTGGGAGAAGTAGAAATAATTCAAAGACTTACTAATTCATCCCTCCTTTCACCCTTATTTATACCATTTAAGGATTATAAATAGTCTTTTATATATGCATAGAAAGATAATGAGACTTAAAAGAAGCATAAAGCTTCCTATCTTATCTTTAAAAATTTCCATTTGTCAATTAACATTATAATAGTACAGGTGGTATTATTGATAGTGAAAGAAATAACACCCAAAGTGCACATTTGAATTCTGTGTTTTCAGTTCAGCTTCCACATGCACAATTGTCTGGCCCCTTTTTCAGCTACATTATTTATATTTATTTGTACAGCATCATTAAAAATCATGTATTTTTACAGTCTCCTGGAGGCTCTGAACCCCTACATATTTTTAGCAAGCATAAGTGAAATACAGATGGGAAAGCACCCAAGCAGCAGTTGATACTCTGTGAGAGTTTTACCATCTTGTTGAAAACATTAGTTCCCAACAAACAGGAATAGGAATAAAATGGGGAAAAAAATTAGATAATAATTGCATCTGAAATACATAAAATTTGCTTTCCCATTTTCATGGAACAAAACAACACTTCAGTCATCTTACCCTTATTGACAGAGACATTGGTTTGCTGTATCCTCCCACATTTCGGGGTGTAAATGTGGTATTGCGATCCCTCAAGAATACAGGTTTCAGCACATAGCCACAACCACCATTGTCCAGGAATTTTCCATCTTGCAATTCCATTTGTGTTCCCGGTGTTTGGAAGTTTAAGGCCACTGTAAAATTATATCAGTATTGATTTTAGTGAATTAGATTTGATATCATTTTATAAAAAAAAGTTAAAAAAAATTTCAAATGAGCTTAAGATATCTACATCTTTCAATTCATATGTAGGATCCTGTTATTTCCCTTAAATTAAGTGATACTCAATAACGAATTATTTGTGCACAAAAACAGTACACTCTTTAGAACTGCACCCTCTTTTAAGAACTAATCTATAGATCTTTTTTACATTGCTATACCTCTCTTCCCTTTTCTTTCTAAATTAGACCTTGGAGAATATGAAATAAGAGATCCTTCTCTCTGCAAGAACTGAATTCACATCCTAGTTTCTCTACAGCAGCAAGACCCTGCACTCCAAACCTGCTATCAAAGATCTGGTGCAGAAGTCAAAACCTCAGGATTGTATCTAACCTTAGTTATGGTGCAGAATTCATCACAAAAACATCTCACCCAGAAGATTAAGAAGCTTTAGTTTAGTTAGAATACTCAGTGAAAATACATATAAATTTATAGAACTAGAAGCAATTTTAAAAGTGTTCTTAAATTTATGTGAGCACACACTCTCTTGGAGCTTAATCCTCAAGTACTGGTGATTATTCTAAGAATACACCTGACAGATTTTTTCCTTTCCTTGGCAGTTCAAAACATTTTCAGTTTGCTGCAGCACCAATAATAAAATATCACACTTCTCATCAACAGGATATTGTAATTCATGAGATAAAGCCAACATTGAAATAGACCTGTTTAATGAAATTTCCCCCTATTCCAGTGCATTGGAGCTTCTTGTCACATTCCAAATAGAAAATGCAGAAGTCAAATCAGCAATGAATTATGACATTATGAACCCATGACATGTGTTAAACAGAGAATGATAAGAAGTCATTTACTTAAAAGGATGGTTTGGTAGGAATGAAAAAAGAAGACTTTAAGCAGTTCAAGTGACTCATAATAATTCATAAAGAGGACCTTATTACATTTTCCTGGGAGATAATATGAATGCATTGAATGAACATTTGACATAATGCAAAAATCCTTATTGCAAGTGGAAAACACACAAAATTGTTTTCACTGCAAAAATTACTCATTCCTTCACTGCTTTGATGATCATTTTAAAATATTCTGAAGCAAACAACACAAATAGGAATGAAGCAGCTGGTACAATGGACCTGATATTTATAATATGATATATAAACACATGTTTTTGGTGGGGTTACTTCTGAAGAGCTCTGGTTCCGTAGTCTCAAAACCAATGAATGGGTGGAATACATGAAGTGCTCCCAGAGTGCATCATCTGTTTAATCTGAAAGGAATCCCATCTGTGCTAGCTAAAATTGCTCTGCATCATGAACCAACATGCAGCAAGTAGGAATAACTGGAAACCTTGTCTAGAAAAACCTCAAACAAAACAAAAAAAGCCTCCAAAACAAAACACAACATGCACTCCTGCTTTGATCTAAGTGTTAATGTAAAGACATGATTTTATGTTAATATACACAGGAATTTTGTTTTACCTTTAACAACAGAAACCAAACTTCAGAGTGTTCATATTGCCCATTGCCCACCATTGCCTTTTTTAAACAGGGTTGGTATTTTCTTGGTATGGTTTTGGCAGCGGTTCAAAATTTTCTCTTTATGACTCAACCCATCATCCAGAAACAGCCCCAAATTTGGTGCTATATGATGCTTGTATATTTTAATGCACTGAATCAAGCTGTGCAGAGGATGCTACAGGAGCTGCAACCCTGTGGCCCCTGGAAGTCTGAACTACAGATAAGCCAGGATCTCTCAGTCCTCAGGTGAGTCCTAGGCCACACTTTCAGGATACGTGGGTTTAAAAGTGCAACTGAAATTAGGCACATCGAACAGTCAGCTTCAAATAGCAGCTTCCACATGATGAACCAAATTACATGATTGCACATAATGAGACTATTGCTAAATTTACCAAGCTTTATAGGCGACTAAGCAGGAAAATCTGATGTAACAGCAGCAACAAGCAAACGAGAATACTTTATATTTTATCACATTAGGAAAATTACTTTTGCAACACAAGTGAAGGGCAATGTTATTATGGGTTGATATCTCTAAACATCAGCACTGTGTTTTCACTTAATTTAATTTGACCTTAAGAACAAGTTAAGAAACGCATGGAACAGTAGTTTTAATTTACTTACTGGTTTCTTTGTATTGCAAGTTTTAAGGTGATTAAGCAAATGTGAGATTTTGTGTCATATTCTCTGAGATGCAAACCTCTACTAAAACTGTTTACAGGGCTCATAGCTGCTTGGAGCCTCCCAGGGCACTACTTTATGGTGCATTGATGTACAATTTTTCTTTTTAATCAGGTGCAGTATAGCCCTAACACTTCTTGAGAAATGGCAAGGATCATAAACTAAAAGCTATGCCCAGCAGCTTGGGCTGAGCAATATCTTCCTGCAAACAATCCTGAACTTCTACCCAGTGTTTCATTTTAGCTTTGGTGAATTCAAGAGCAGAACTGTTCAATAATATTCTTTGTACTTTTGTTTTATGAAACAGTATAAATATAATGCATGTATGAAGAGAGATTTAAACTGACAGTTTATTTTGGAAAGAAACCCAAATGAGCTTGCAATGAAACCATCTGAGCAGTACATAATCTTAATGCATGGTTTTCATGGGGAAGTAAAGGCATCTGAAGTTGAACACGGTGTACATTAAATTTTCTCCTCAGTCCTTTCATTAAGCACCAGAAGAATTTTAATATTGACATCAAAATCAAAGCAGCACAGCAAAACATGGGCTTGGGGAACAACCTGAGCAAAGCAATTCTTCACTGTGATTCCTGCACCTAAAACAGATTTAACTATTCCTAGAACCATGAGGCTAAATCCCCTTCAGATCAGAGTATTGAATACTCAAATCATCTTGCAAAGTACCAAAGCTGCCATGGCAGTCCCAGTAAGCCCCAGGTGTAAATAACTTCATATGGCAAATTGAGGTTAGGAAATAGACTAGCTCCAAAAAATGAGCCAATCCATAATACACAGAAGAATATTATTTTTGACCCCAAACCTCTGTATCACAAGCAGTTAACTGAAGTCAGTTCCACCACTAATTGCAGAACTAAAGACACTCTAAATATTCATACACAGCACCTTCGATAGGTGCCACCATTCAAGACATAATTGATTTGTGGACTAAAAGCAAAAGCTTTGTAAAACCAAAATGAGAATTGTGACTGTGATTTGAAGGCATTGAGGAAAACTGCACATCTTTTGATCCTGCCTCTCATTAATATTCCCAGTGGGACTTTTAAATTGTAATTTTTTATTTTTTGTTCTTTGCTTGCTGGTTCTATCAGCTACATCACAACCATAAGGTTTAATGCATTTTCCCATTTAAATGGGAAGATTTTAAAATAGATAAGGACACATTTGTCACCATTTTTTCTTGAAATGAGTTACTTAATTGCATTTTATGCCATTTAAAAATGCATCTCAAAATGTATCAATTTTATGCCCTTTCAAAAAAACTCATATTCAGAAAGCACTCACAGTGCCAATGTTCCTATCCCCATGGTTTACCTCACTCATTTGAATCTAAAGAGATGTAATAGATCACACTTTTATCAGCCTTCTTGTCTTGCTCTCAGCTCTTTCCAGTTGTCTGTGCTCTTAAAGTGGGCCACTCACAATGAATGCAACGAAAATCTGTGCCTCAGATATCCCAAATCTGAGCTGAATTCCACCCAGCCTGGGAAATGCTATTGCAAACAGGAGCGTATCCTAATGCTCTGGAATGTTGCCATTGCTTATGAGATGATCAATGTGATTGGATTTGAAGCCACTGCTTTCATTCCACACCAGCACTCCAAGCTGGGCACAGACTGTCTAGGCTTTCTTCTCACATGCAGGTCACAGCTGCACTCAATCCATCACTGCCCAAATTTACAGAAATATTTCAGAAGTCCAGGAAAGATGGAGCGAGACTATTTACAGGGGCATAACAGGACAGGGGGGAAGAGCTTCAAAGTGAAAGAGAATAAACCCGTGAATAGGTGAGACCCCACACAAACTTTATGAGCAAGGACTTTGGTCTACTAGACCAAAAATAAAGAAAAAAAACCTCTTTTTTTTCTACCATAAACAAAATAAAATATATAATGATTGATTTTCCTACAACACAGAGCAAGCTTATATGGACAATATACATTTTGGCATAAAAAGTATCACCTCTCTTCCTGGCAAAAAAAAAAAAATCAGTAAAACTGTATTTTTTCTCTTCCCTAACAGACTCCAAATTGTATTAATCTTAATGATAACTTCTGGCTTCATTTTTCACCTGCACATTTTGAAATGGTTGTTTTCACTCTACAGAAGCTTGATTTATGGCTTACAATGTGAGGGATTCTGCCGTAGGAAGAGGGACTGCTCCTCTGAGAGCTGAATAAATGCATAACTGCATGACATAACATCCTTAAAATGTGCAGTCAGTCTTTTTTGTATGGTCTTTGGGCCAGTTTAATACTGTGGCTCTAAAGACACTGTCATTAGAAATGTGAAGAATCCAGTCACACAGTTCATAACTGCTGACATTGCTCCTACTTCATTACAAGTGGTCCTACTGGAAAAGAGATGTCAGGTGATTAAGAGTCTTCCATTGTCCAAGTAAATCTGCAAAGGGTTTAAGTAGAGATCCTCTCTTGTGAGATTCTCATGGGAAAAGTACCTAAAGCATTTCTGATAAATTATCAGATCTAAAAATCTAAATTGATTTTTGCTGTCTAATTAATGTGTCAGTCTGAAAGTCACACTTCAGTGTAAGTCTGAGTATTTTTGGTTGTCATTTGACCAATTTTACACATGAAACGTTTCCAAAATAATTTTTAAAATTTACTTAACTTGTGATTCTTGGCAGAAAAGTGAATATTATCAGCTTCCCTCTCCTGTTTTAGTCTGGAGTCACTGACAGGTTTTAGAACAAGATCAGCAACTACTTCAGAAACAATTGTGTTCCTGCAATTTTTTCCCATCTTCCTTTAAAATTTATTAGACTTCACATAAATTATTTACTATTCTATTGGTTGTCTGCAGTGAAGACAGCTGGAAAAACTGATAAAATGGAATTTCAGTGTTTCTTTGCTTTAAAGTGAAATTCCAGTATCTATGACACACACCAAAAACTGCCTAAAAAGAAGCAGAATAGCCCAAGAGCTTTTTCATAAACCTGGCAGTAGAAGCATTTCTGCAGAAGAGACATAAAACCTTCATTCAAAACCACTCCCAGCATTTGGAGCCATTCCAAAGGAAAGTTGAGTGCATTTGGAGAGCTTCAGATGTTGAATCATATTATCCCACCTATCTTGCAGGTGTCTACACCTGAATTAGCTGTACCACTTCACTCTTTGTGAAGACTAAATCAGTGAAATTCAAGGGAAAACATTAAAAAAAAAATTAGTCCTCTAGGTTTCACTTCCTAAGGAGGCATTTCTGGACTATTAAAACCAGTAGAAGAGAGCAATAATATAGTTATTGACACAGAACCCAAGCAGGGTCAGGTTTGAGTCATTTTAATTTCCACAGGTGAGGCATACCAAGATCAAAATTAGTTGGTTTCTTTTCCCTTGGTTGCTTCAGAGGTTAAAATCAGAACTAGTTAGAGAGCTCCTTATCACTCCTCTTTTCATGCATCATTTTTTACCATATTTTGTCATATTATTGCACACAAGACTGAACCACAAAACAGATGTGACAAAATTGCCAAGCTGCATTTCAGTGTCACAGTCCAAAATAAAACCTACAGAAAGTAAAAAACCCATCATACAAGTACAACTTTCACAGCAGCATATAAATTTATGCACACCCCAAAAAGCACATATGAGATATTCTGAAATAAAATTCTCTACCTACAACACCATGGTTTTCTCCTGTAAGTTATGGCATGTTTTGGTCATTCCTGCAGAGTGCTTTGGTACATGTAGAACATTTCCAAATGCCACATTCAAAAGGTTATTTAAGTCTTTTTTTATTATGATTTTCACCAAGGCTTTCTTTCATTTTGGATTTTTGTTGTTTTTTTCAGTCTATATAAAACAACTGATATCAGTTTATTTAAATAAATGTCCTGAATTTTATTTCCCTGCATAAATCTTTCCATTTCATTTTATTTCCTAAATAAAAAGGAGACATGGATACATCAAACCAGTTCTTTCCAGTGCCTCACTGCAGTTGTATGCAGGAGGCATACTAATTTTCACAGACTATGAAAAGTGAGGGTTTTTCTCCATAAGACCTCTTTTTTCCCAAAACCTCCTGTTCTTATGAGTCTCAATTTTCAGAGAGTGGACAGGGAGTACACAGTGATATCCAAAAGCTATTTTGTGGAAACTCTGTACTTTTTACTGAGCTTTTTAACTTGCCTTCCTCTGGAAATTAGGTTTACACAATTACATGTCTTGTCCTCAGCCCCAAAAAGTCTTGAGCCTGTTGGACCATTTCATCCTGCTTTAGCTGAGTGCCAGGCTGCTCCAAGTTAATATGTTCCAAGCAATTCAGAGAAAATTGCTGGCAAGGTACAGAAGAAAGCACTGTTTTGAGTCAGTCACTAAGGGAAGTGAAGGAGTAACTCAGTTCTCATAATTACAAGATGCAGAGGCCTGGAAGGCAGTGTTATGTGTAGGTTTGAACAAAACCTAATATATTTTCTTTGCCCAGCCAGAAAGGTTATGGATGTTAAAGGAATGTAAGCTTGCAGGTGTGGGGAGGAGAAGGGAGTTAAGAAGGGGAATAGGTGGCAAAGAGAAATCCAAGAGTCCTTTGAAGAGTTTCAGGGAATTGCAAAAGGGATCTAGAGGATTCACTTCTGTGCATGGGGTGTAAAGCACAAAGGCAGGCAGACAGGAGGGGTGTGTGAATTATACAGACATGGGACAGATATAAAAATCAAAAGTCTGTGTTAAATCAGTGAAAGGACATCAGCAGAAGATTCACTGAGATACCCTCACTTTGGGAGTTGCATTGTGAAGAGCTGCTATATTTCTGCCAAACAGCTATCTAAAGCAGATTAGGGAATAAATAGATCTAACATAGCTTGGAAATAATGTATGTGGAGAATTGTTTTTAATCAGCCTATTCCCATGTGAAAAATAGAGGGGTTTTTAAGTGAAGATGCAAATGAAGTGACCAAGAGGGCAAATCTAACCACTTCCTGCAGATTTTTAATTCTTCCAGGAAGGGGCCCAAACCCCCTATGCACCAAAAGTCATATGTTTTGCATATTAATGTTAGACTGACTTCTCATTAAGGCACACTCTGAGTAAACAGCCAGTGTAGTAATTTTGAAAGATTTTGGCGCTGTCTGTGATCTAACAAATGGCTATCCTTTGCAGAGATAAGTGTGGAGATTCACAGGCTAGAAAGAAAACTAGTAAATTGCAGTATGATAAGACTGGGAGATTAATTCAATTTTAAATTAAGGACCTCTGGCGAGTGCTTTCTCTAAGAATGAAACAAACTTCCTAGTTTTTAATGGCAATGTATAGTTTAGATAGCAATGATAGCACACAGGGAGTGCAGCACCCCAGGTAAATAATCCAGACATGGCACTAAGTGTGGATGAACCACAAGGACACAACATAATCAAACCAATTTCACACAGTATGGTGATGAGAAGATACTTGGATAGTCCAGCACAAGTCCAAATCTGTACTGCAAATAAGCATTTATGAGGACATAGAAGCAAGTCAAATTTATACTAAATAGTAATTTTTGTACTCCTTATGTAGTTATGTAAAATAACAGTCAGGATGGAGAAAGTAACTTGTCACAGAAGATATATGGAGAGCTGAGAAAGGAAACAAGTGGAAAAGGAAGCCTGGAACAAGGGTGACATAAGCTCCAGGGCCCTACAGACAGAATGAAATCTGTGCCTGTCCTTGGATGAGTGTGTATTTCAACATAACAAGGTGAATCCACACCTTTCACCTCTCAAAACCGAGAGCCTAAGGCAAAGTGCCCTGCTCACCCCACAGTCTCCCTCAGGTGGCCTTGGCAAAGACTCAAAGACAGAATATATACCTGGGTACAAAACCTATTCTGCTCTACTTTACCTAGGGCTGAAGAAAATTTAGCAGGCAAACATAGAAATATGTTCTGGAACTGAGAATCTTTTAAACTGAAGAATAAACACGTGAAGGTAAGATGGTCTCTAAAGCCATTAAAAAGGACAAAATGCTTACAGGTGAGAGGTTTTCCAAAGCCTGCTGGGTACAGAAGTCATGCCATGCTTATTTTGAAAAAATTCAAATAAATAACTTTCAATGAAGAAGCAGAAGTTACCACTTTTTTTGTTGCCCAGGAAACGAATATGTTTTGTACTGGAAATTAAAATTCTACATCTGAATAAAGACTGGAGACTCCCAGCAGCTCCCAGCTGTCTCTGGATGTTGTGCTGACCAGGAATGTTTGAGTGCTGCCTTGTGTAGCATATCCTGTTCTGGGAATTTTTGGCACTACTATCAATTGTTGTGCTCACATCTGCACCTAAGCAAGTCACAGAGTGCCACTGAAAACCCACAGACCCTTCAGAAGAAACTTGCATTGCTGAGTAATGGAAACTTAAAAATGCTGAGCTTGTTATTAGTGATTTTCTTAATATCCAATTCAAAGAGGTAGTTTAAAGAGATTAATAAAATAGAATAAATGGAATATCTGGGATAGAAAACAGCTATTTAACACAAAGTGATATTTACAAATTCTAGTGAGAAAAAACTGGTGGAATATGTGGGTTGAAGGAAAATTTTATACAACAAAAATTAAAATAATGCCACTGGGGGAAAATTACGTAACCTACATAACACCAAAATACTATAGGAAGCAAGAAACTCCTTTATCTGTAAAGCCTAGAATGCAATAGTTTCTGCAAGGATACATACCCATCTGACACCCTACATTCCAGAACTCCTGAGGATTATAATTTGACGAGCTCATTCTTGTTCCCTTGGGGTAAATTCTTGTAATAAATCTTGTAGTATGTGAAATAAACTCTTTAGCTGATAAACAGAAGGATAAAATCTTGGTAAGAAAACCTTTGTTATTAAAGAAATCCTATTTGAACAAATAATAAAAATACAGTAATTTGATCCAGCAATTTTTTTACACAATATTATGCCAATTTATTCTATTTTAACATCATTTTATTTTGAAATTTATTCATTTGTTCATTTAATAATTAATTTTTAAACCTTAATATTTTGTGTGTACTTGAATCTGACAGTATTCCTGTATAAAGAAATATATATTCCTTTGTAAGAAGTTCATTATCCAAAAACCATCCCTTCACTGAAATATTCTGTTTCTTCACCTTTTTGCAGGGTAAGCTTATGATTTCTACACTAAAGCCCACTGTATTCTCATGGGAAACTGAGACACAGGAAACTGCACAAAAGTTTCCCCCTTCTATAATAGCTCAAAATGAAAAAAAAAGGGAAAAAAAATCATCTTTAGATGATCTTGGCTTGTTTGTTGTTTGGAGGTTTAAATAAAATGGCTAAATAATATTAGGACCAGGGAAGAGCACGTTTTCAAAAGCCACTGAAATTCTTGTTATATAAGCCTCAGAAGATAACTATCATGTACATTGTTTTTCCTTCTGCTGGCAGTGTTCCCTCCTTTCTCATATGTAAGCATTGACTGCAGGGATGTGGGAAACTTCAGATGACTTCTATCTGCACGATTCCTTTTTAGTGATTAAACAAAAATCTACATTTCCAGGGTCATCTCTCTGATCTCCATTTTCCTCTCACCTCATTTTTTGTTTGTTTAGCGGTTTTGTTTGGTAGAGTTTGGTTTGCTTTGTTGTTTGGGGGTGGTTTTATTGAGGGGGAGGAGAGGTTCTAGAGCTACTTTTCTATCTCCTAGAGTGCTGGAGGAACCAGAGAGAGGACTCAGTGGCTGGAAAATCCTACTTTGTGACACTGTTCAGCATCATTCACCTCGCCAGCTGTTGCCCTGAAAACTAAAACCTGATAATGTTTTCATAGTTTTAGTTACTTTCCCATGGAAGTTCTATAAACAGAAGTTGTTTATCACATTCCTTCTAAGAAACATCTTTTGATGGACGTTTCACACGACCAGTGTGCTTGGGAAGGTGTAATTTAATTATCCAATCCCTGGTCATTGTTGAGAATCTATAAATACTGGGGTCAGAAAATAAAGTTCCTTCTTTCCTGTTCTACCACTGGAAAGTGTTCATGTGAATCATTTTGTGTCCTTTAGCAACAGCCAGCCACTGAATCACCTCCACAAAGTGAGTGGGCATGTGGCAGCCTTCATTGTCATTGTCACTGTCATGCTCGGTGATCTCTGCTTTTAACGCTCCCTCGGGGCTCTCTGCAGGCAGCTGGAGCTCAAACAGCAGAGGCTGCACCAAATGGAGCTGCTCCAGCCCAGAATGGTTTGGATAATTCAGTTTGGCTGGGATGGAAGGTCTGCTCCAGTGGAGCAAGCTGCCTGCTCTGGGGTTTATCCATCCCATTAATGAGGACTCTCTTATCTGCACTTGTCACCAAAGCCAGGCGACTGCCGAGCCAACTCCGCTCAGTTCTCAGCCCAGACATGGGGGTGGGGAGGGAGGTGGTGAAATTTATTCCACGCTTTTTCAAGTGCTGACTGCAATTCCTAAATTACTTGATGCAGAAAACAATGAATCGAAAGGCAGACGTACATTTTTTAGACTGTGTTAATATTTGTTCTTACAAAAATACACGGAATTAAAGCAAAGTTGAATTTCAGTTTTCCTCCCAAAGCCAACAGAAATAAAAATATTATGCAAAGGACATATCTAAAACAGTGTTATACAAAGAACCAAATAAAATCAGACAGCAGGTGTTTCATGAAATTTTAACCCTTCAATGCCTAAGCAGTGAAGCAATCATAGCACCAATGTAACTTTTAACTGATTGACTCCAAAGAAATTACCTGAAGATCTTAAAAGTTTTCGTGCTGCACTCTCTCCAATTGAATTATTTTCATAACACTGCTGATGCTGCAGGGAATGCTCAAAGCTCACAAACTTCTGAGATTTGGTATAAACCACGAGGTCTGACAATGCAAGGGCAATCTTTCCCTTTCTCACCTAAACATCATCAGATGAATAATGGAATAAAAAAGTCACAATGATGAGTATTTCATTATTATTAATATTAATAATTCAGAGAAACAATCATTTTGGATGCATAAAGCATGAAAAAACGTCTCAGTTAATGAATCTAATAAATATGACCTTTAATAGTGAGATCTGATCTGCTGAGAGAAAATTGAGGTTATTGTGCCCACGTTTATCACAGCAATCATAGGGTGAGTGGAGAGATCCTTCCTAGCAGAATGTTCTTCTCGATAGCTTTACAGTTTTCCTGCTCCTAAGAGTGGTTTGCAAATAATATAATTTTTCATGGCTTTTAATGTTGCTCCTTAAAAATATACCTCCAACTTTCTATTCATAAATATATAAAGTACTAGAAAAGACCAACAGAATAAACTCATCTATAAAATGTAGAATAACAGGAAAATATTACATTGCGCCAAGAAAATTAATCAAAGGCCTATTCCTTTAAGCATTGCCCTGAAGTTAGGAAAACTCTTTTCTTCTTGATTAAGGTTGAAAGTTCTCTCACCAAAATCTTAATTTAGTCTTGCTCAATTACCAAAATAAGCCAAAGTGACTGAAATTTTACCAGGATCTTCTCTCTTACAGAGAAGCACTGTGTGACCACTTCATTTTCCTCAGCATAACTTCTGAGCTAATTGGGGGCAGTAGCCAGCAGAGAGCTGCTGATGCTAATCATGTTTACATTCCATTAAAGCTTTTGAAGGCAAATTCTCATCCCACAAAATAATAGAGATTGCCTGCTCATGGCTCTTAAACTATGCAACGTTCAAGTGCATTAATTATTCTGGGGCTATGTCCCATGAGGACACCAGGAGTCTACTGCCATGGAAATCCTGAAAAATACAACTCTGGAGGCAGGCAAAGCCAGCAGCATCACTGGGGTATCTTGGCTGTGGATTCAAATGCTCTCCCACCCTCCCATAAAGCAATACAGTGGGACATCAAGGCAAATATTCCAACAGAGTGGGACCCTGGAAACCACTTTCTCTTCTGCCTGGGAAACATGAGCAGATCCTTTTTGTTGCTGCTGTTTAAGAGTCTGTGGAATTCATTCTAGTCTGTTACATGGTCCTACAAATATTCTTGAAACCTATTGTCTAGAGAGCTGGTCCTTCCTGGTCAGAGTCCATCCTTCCTCAGAATTTTTCCTTACTATTTCTCCATGTCAGTTGGAATGAGAAAGAAGAAAAAAACTTTCAAATCATATAAAAAAAAAGAGACACTGCTTCTCAGCGAGAGTGCTGGGCTCTGAGGAGCACTGCTGGTTTAGCCACATTCAGGCAATCAGAGCATGATGTGCAAGAGTGACTGGGTACACCAGGTGCTGCCTGACATCCTAAAAAAGCTGAACAAGGCAGTTTCAACCTTGATGAAGCAACAGATTTTCCGTGGTAGAGAATTATAGTTGGTTAAAAAAACTAAGTTCAACTTGACTTTCAAACACCAAATTTTTACACTTTTTTCAGAAATAAAGTTAAGTCTCTGCATGATAAATCTAAAAACACCTCTTCAGCTCCAGGTGCTGAAAAATGTTCCAGCACAACCAGGAATGTGCACCTAATTTAATGCAAAAAAATCCAGAACTGAAGAAAATAGGAGACTTTATCTATCTTAAAAATAGACTGGAAGACCTGGGGAAGAAATGGTTAACTCTGCCTGTTGTCATCAGGTACTGCTGTAAGTGTTCTCTATACATAGTTCCAGGAGAGCCATGGCACCAACAAAACACATCTTAAATCTACTGTGGGACCGAGAGCCTGGGACAAGCACAAGTTTTGAGAGAGGAAAATGTTGAAGTTCAAGATGGGAGCACAGGAAGGGGTTGATTTTGAGTTGGGTACTAAAATGTGGTCCAGTCTGACTTTTCTTATAAGAGTAGGAAAACTCTGAAACCTCGAGCTAAAAAATGTAATTTCCAAATGCACTGATCTTAGTAATTTTAAAGTTTTCTCTTTAAATTTTAAATTAAATTTAAAATATAAATTATTTTAAAATAACTTATTTATAACAACTTTTCAGTTTAGTCTCTATTTTAAGATAATCGAGTTTCTTTAAAAAAAAAAATCTGTGTGTTCTCTATATTCAATTGCAGCAAAAGTTACCTTTGGTTTTTTTTGAGGTGGGGGTGAAAGTCTATGATCTCTTCTTCTTCTGGTGGGACTCCTTGATGGCTGAAGAGGTAACGTGTCATCTGCGTCGTCATCCTCAGACTCAGATTCAGAGTCACTCAGTTCCTCTGTCTCACCACCATATTCAGCATCCATCCTGAGCAGACCTTCCTCAATTGTTCCAACTTTTTTATTTTTTATCAGAACTTTGAATTTTAATGCCTATAGAAAAGAGGTTGAACAATAGTAACTAGAATTACTTAGGTTTTCATCTCTTGGTGTTATTTAACCAATCTTCAAAGTTGTTTATTAAATATAATGATGTGAGGTTGCAAAATGAATTAAAATAGAGTGAGGCAGAAGCCAAAGCCAAAGAAACCAAACAGAATCTGGGGATCAATGTACACAACAGAATGAGCCTATCTAACACCATGACAGGAAAAAAGGCTCTCTTCCACAGGAACCCAGATGCTGAAACTATGAAAAGATAAAAGTAGAAAGCTAAGTAAGAGCCAAAAGTGATAGCCAGGCAAGACATAGAAGGTATATTTTTTTACTTATTTTTTTACTTCTATTTTAAGCCTAAATGTACTTCTATGTGTATATACACACTTAAAGATGTGTCTGCTATTCATTTGGAATGTTTTCATCTATCACTAAGCCTGCAGGAAATTTGTTATTTGATTAATGCCTTTGTGCATATCTCTCTGGTGTACCAAATGAAAACTTTTGTTTATAACTTGTGTTATTTTACAGTAGAACCTTATGCTGGTCTTACCTGGCCAGGGAAACAAAAGTTTGGTGATTTTGCCTAAGCAGTTTCTCTATTTTTAAATAGACGTGTATCAACCTCCATAATATGTAATGTAAAGGGAGAAAAACATCATTGAATTATATTGATTCTAACAGCATGGCTTTCATCTATGGAACAGAATCCTATGAGTATATATTTCACTTCAATTTACAAAACTATATTAATAGTAAAGCTTCTATTATGCAGCAGTACATCTGTGCACAGGAGCTGTCAGGGAGTAACAGGACTTACTGTCACTCTTGAATAAAGTGATCCACAACAATGTTCTTTGAATTTCCTATGCTCTAGTGGAAAGGAAGATTACACTACTGGGAGTGTGGCGGGAAGAGGGAACAAAAAAATTCACAATAAATGAAAGGTAACTGAAATGCTGTGTTTTAAGGTATCCACGAAGTAAATATGAAAGGTATGGATAACAGAAATATATAAAGCCAAAGTTTTTTAGTAGAAACCAGAGCCATAGGCAAGGATAGAGACATTCCATTTATTTCCATTGCAAGCTCCATTGCTCATAATCCCCCTATCGCTTCAGATCTCGTGTTGGTAGTTTGCCAGGGTGCCAGTGGAATGAGACATCCTATGCCCAATATCTATCAATGCCATGCTGCTGGAAGGTTTGATTAGTCTCTCTGCACTGGTGACTCAGGATAAGGATGCCCTTTAACATTGCCTTCATTTCTTATTAATGCACTCTTTTTTTTATTTTTCTCTGGTATTTTTAGAAGAGTTTTAATATGATTAATGCTACTCATGTTTTTTAAGAGTTCTGAATTTTGCTTTGCATGTTCACATTTCCCAGTATCTAAAAGCAATTCTATCCACTTTTGATCTTGTATTTTGTTATTCATGGGAAGACTTCATTCTACAAATAAAAAAAAAAAAAATAAAATAAAAAAAGACCTGGTATACAAGGGAAGAAAAAACTATCTATGGTTACATTACTGCCTCCTATATGCAAACATAACTTTAAGTAAAAAAAGACAATAGTGTGTGTGTGTGTAATGATATAAAAATGGGTCATGATGTCAATCAGTCTCTAAAATTCTGTTTGCGAGCTGTTAGCAAAAACATAAACATCCTGAGGTAGGAGAAGTTTTTTAAGGTTTGCTTTGTTTTCTACAAAGGTAACATTCTAAAATCATGGTTCTTTTCAGAAACAGTTACAAAAATACTCCAGAGAATTTGCTATTTTTTGGCCAGAAGCAAATGACAATAATAGTTACCCCCAATCACTGAAAGTGAAACACAGAGTGAAAAAATGGCATAGGCTTTTGTCTGAACTTCACACATCTTCAAAAAAACTTATAACAAATGTATGGTTACAAATTCAGTGACTGTGTGAAATCTGAGTTCTTTAATTGGTAATCAGCACTGCTAAACATGTGACACCTTTTTCTCTACATGTCCAGGTCTTCTAAGAGAGCTGAAAAGCCTTTTAATGAGCTGAAAGTCTGAGCATTCACTATAACTTCTCCTTTCTAGTTTTATTATGAAAGGCAAAATATGTTAAAAATACATTTGCTGTTTACTTCTATAAAAACTGCAAGCATACTAAAAAATTCAAATATGTAAAACATCATAGGACCTCCCTAGAGCATAGTGGGACTTCAAGACTGGCATAAGCAAAAACCTCGAAGTGCAATCAACTGGAACAAATATTTACATAATTAAATGAACAAAACCTTTTTCTTGTGCATTCTGGTTAATGGGATGTATAACACAAATCAGCTGAAGTAATGCCAAGTTTCCAAGATAAAAATCACAAGCACTTTGGATCGGGCAAACCCACCTATTGATGACTACAATTAATGTGAAAATTCAGTGCCCAGAAATGTAAGGAACAAACCCTGGATTTGAGACAGAAGTATTAAAGACAGAATAGCTTCTCCTGTTTAAATTGAGCTTGTTGTTCTCCCTTCTTCTCTCCTGACCAGCTGTAGGTGCTCAGTTAGAGGAATATCAAGCCTTGAAAATCTTGCTAAGTAACAAAGTTAAAATCTCTTCTGAGTTTTACATAATATTCTATTTCAAGAATGATACTGCTGCCTTAAATACTGATATAGGGTTAAGATACAACACCTCCTGTGAAGTCTGACACAGGGAAAGGTTTTGAGACAATGACAAGATTTGTTAAGTACAACTGTTAAAAAAACCCAACACCAGCTATCTTTAACGAATCACACTTAGTGAAGTGTGAATGGATGTCTTTGTGGCAGCCTTATAAATCACAGTTATCATCTACAGATACTTTATATCAATACTGTATACTTATTATACAGATATTTTTAATCAATACCACCAGCAAGGTCTGAGCTCTAGGCAAACAAATATTAATTATATCAGGAGCAGCATTTTAGCTACCTCATAGCAAGTTTTCCTACAACACATTTACCCAGTGAGAAGCACCCTACCCTGAAAATTCCATTTCTGTGTTGTGCTCTGTAGTAGACTTCAGGTAAGTCTACTTACCTTAAGTCTACTTAAGGATAAATAGCTGTGCTATAGCTGAAACTATATTCTACATGGGCAACTAAATCTCTGGATGCATTGGAAATAAGTCCAGATGATTGCAGAGAAAGATGAGATGGTTACAGGTTGGCTCAGAGTCTTCATTGCACAGATTCCTTACCAAAGTTCAATGGTCCAAGAAGATGCCTTACCAAACAAACCACATGATTTTTATACACCAAATAAGCCATTGACCCAAGACCTACCTGGGTAATGATATAAAATATGGCAATGTCTTGTTTTTAGTTATCTCCTGAAGTTGCTTTACAATGCAAAGAAGCTATTAACAGATAATGACTGTCACATGTTTACCACATTTCTGGGAAAATCATGTTCCCTCAAGAGTGCAATGCCTAAAAATAGTGAAGGAATTAGATGAGTCTTCTGTATGTACTCACTACAGCCTAGAGATTCCTGAAATTTTATGAGAAACAGTATGGATTTTTTTATTATTATTTTTGAGGTCATCACCAAGACATACCACATTCTTTTTTTTTTTTTTTTCATATTTTTTGTAAAGAATAGATGCCATAGACTGATCAAAAGGCCTAAGAGTGACTAGAAACATTTTGACTTGCTAAGAAACAAAAGTATTTCTGATGCAAAGACTTGGTCAAGACATTTGCATATGTGAATGTGTTGGTCAAAATAAATAGGAATTAATCTCATAAATGAAGCAACAGAATTAGATGTGCTTAATCTTGAATTTCTCACTGAAAACACTCACTGTGTAGAGAAAGCTCTCCTTTTTATACTGAGTAGATAAAGGTGAAGAAAAGTGTGAAGGATGAGTCCTGGCTTATGGAGTTAGCTGGTTTTCCCCATAATAGCAGAATTTAAAATATCCATAGCCCATGAAGTTGTACTGGAGACCTTCTATTGATCTTTCTCAAGGATCTCATTAAACAGATCCTTTTATTTGGACACCACAGGTTTAACAACCATAGGGAAGCCTTGGCAATCCTGGCCAGAAATGCTTCTGAGACATCACAATGCAGTAATTGATCTTGCAGCTGTGTGGTAAACATTAAAGAGAACTTGTAAAATCACAGTAGTTGCCACTTCACTTTCAGTTAATCACACAGCAATATCTCATTCCAGCTTTGTGACAGGAAACCTGCAAATAATAAAAGATTCCTAACTATCTGATATATCTATCCTGTCAGCAGTGTAAGGCAGTTCAATGCTCTACAATGCAAAATAATTGAGGAACAAACTTTCATCAAAGCATCAATGTGCTTACATTCTTTTCTGTGTTATATTGGATGCCCACATGCTCCTTTCAATTGCTGTCAGATCTCTTGAGAGGAAGAACACAGCAGGGTAAGTAAAACCTTATCTCTTCTAGCATCCTGATATTTTCTAAGTTCATCTACAAATTGCTGCATAAGGCACTTCATTCCTTCACTTTCTATCAGCACATCACCACGAGTGCTGGTACAACCAGCAGAGATGTCTGGCGCCCGTCACTGATGTCAAATCTAATTTAATGCAGGACCTGACTCAAAGGACCTGTTATTCCAGTGAAGATTAGAGGGAGTTCATGAAGTCTCTTTAGAAGCACCATGATGGCCAAGACTGGGAGCAGAGAATTGTATCAGGTCTGTCGCTTTGGGTGGCAAAACATCTTCTTGGGAAAGAGATGGGACAGGTGAAGCTTAAAAGCAGCCTCAGTTTCTCATGGGATAAAGTTTGTGGGAAAGAAAGAAGTAGTGCAAAAGTCTTCTCCTTCCTCCATATGTAGAGGAGGAATTGTGTGCTGAGATGCCACAGAATACAGGAATTGCAGGGAATTAATAATATCAATATAGTCAGATGGAAGTGTGAATATATGACTGAAGGCAAAGAATTAAAAAACCTTTAGTCCTGAAATTTTCTGGGGTTTGTTTTTCAGATGAAGCAAGTGTTGGGAAAAGCAGAGAGAGGAAGTGTTCAGTGATCCTCCGCTTTTATTTCCTGCGCCTCCATGTGATTTTCACTTAGAATTACAATGGTAGGAGACATCATTGCAAGGTGGTCCAAGGAACCACCTAAGAGTGGGCGTGTTCCTCATTTTAACCTCCTTCCACACACACACACAATCATCTCAGTTGACAAAGGTATAGTTCAAGACCTACTTAAAGAAAGAAGTAGAAGATTGACCATATAAAAGAAAATTATTTCGATGGAAGCCTCCAAAACTCCAAAACCTAAAAGGAACCTGTAGTTGTCTAATGTTTCTTTGAAGTGTTTGGAGAAACTATGTGATTTCCCACTTCATGTACACACAAAATAACCATTCAATTCTGATCTTGAAGAACACTGAGGTGGCTTTTTCCCTTTTCTTGCTAATGCTCCATCTTGAAAAAAGTGGACCAACAACTTATATAGGTGACAGCTTTTTTCTTTTTCACACTAACTGAGGATCCTTCCAACAAAGAGCATTTCAAATTCATCATTTGTGGTTCTGTAACATCTCTTTTGCACAGCTTGAGTAAAGCAGTCTGAAGACTAAATTCAGAATTTGGTTTTCTCAAATGACAATGAATTTACCCAGGCCTTGAAAATGCACAAGGTCCCAAGCTTTAAAGATGTGATGTCACTAAACTCCTTTTTTGGCTCTTCAAAAAGATGCCAGCCAAAGTCAAGCTTATAACTGAATTTACAAATTCAGTCATAGCTACATATTTCCATTGCTAAGTAAAGTCCTACTGACTTTTCTTACATGCATGATCAGAAAACCTAGGAGAAACAGAGAAGATCCTCATTTGTGTTCATCCTCAAGATAATAATTTTCTGAATTAAAACTTTTGTAATCAGGTGACGACAGTGGCGTTATTTAGGTAATCCTTACACCTTGCACAGATGGGAAATATGTCTCACAATACTTTAATATGTTAAAAGCTCAGGAGAATTAATCTCAGCTGACAGCATTTCCATACATAGACCCAGCAATCCATTTTCAGGCAAAACTCTACAGAGCTGACTCATGAAAACTCTAAGCTGTGGAAATATGAAGTATGAACTCCCTGTATCACAGTAACCATATGGTAAGGGACATATATCATAGAAATTAATATTTTTAAGTGTGTGATTCAGTGATTCCATTTCACTGATTTTGTGCTTGCTTCAGAGGACATATGATCCTTGCACATCTCCTACACTGAATCCAGCCGTGATTTGAGAAGCTTTACAACAAGCCCTCCTGTTTGATAGAGTTTAGATTTTTTCCTAATTGAAAAAACAGTTTTCAAGGCTTCAAAATTATGTTGGAAACCATGATGCAAAAAAATATATTGCTACAATAAAAAAAAAAAAGGGTGGAGAAACATGAACATTAAATATTACAACATTGTCATGGAAATATAAGAGTACGGTAATACTTCAGCACATCTTCTTGCACAGATCACTTCAAAAATATTTTTCCTTGACAAATCCTTAAAAAATTATTTTAAACACCTTTTGTGTGTTGTTTTTCCTTATGACAGTGCTTCCTTCCCACATTTTCATTTGCATTTTTTTAGCTACTGTAAAAACACAAGGAATAAAATATGGCTATACTGGCAACAGCGAGAAGCTGAAATAAGTATTTTGTATGTGTGCACGTATTTGTGCTACAAAAGACTTGAAAAAAGTTTTTGTCCTTGAAAGAAAATTATGTGCAAAGACTGGAACAAAGGAAATGTATTTGTTTTAGTTTGCAATAAAATTTTCAACACCCATCTAATTGCCTTTTCTGACTTCATGTCCCAGGGGTCTCGGGCCATCCGCTGAGAAACGCTGTCTGAGGGAGAAACACACTGAGAAAGAGAATGGCTTTGCAGTAGCAGAGGACCAAAAAAAACCTCCATCATCACTGTTATTGACAAAAAATGTAGGCTCAGGTTTCCATTTCAATAACATGTTTAAATTTCAGGAATTTCCTTCAATTTAAGCAACAAAAAAATAAATCAGCAAATAACAGATGTATTTCCATGTGTTTTTTTGGTGCAGTTTAAATATTTTTGTTACTACCTGAAGTCTATTTCTGACACAGATGTGATCCATAAATTCAGTCCCAGAGGACTGAAAAAAAAAAATAATGAAGAACCCCACCATCATTTCCATTTCTTTCACAGAGAAAAATGAAAACTTATTACCTCAGGAGAAGGCAGTTCAGTCATATCTACTGCACCACCAATTGGTGTAGTGAGAAGTTTGTCACCTAGAATACTTTTCAAGCAGTCTGCCATTACTTCCTGCTGTTTAGGGCTGCAGTGGTTCTCCAGAGACAGTATAACTGGATAGGCAGATGACTGGAAATATAATTTTAGGATTTTATTATTAATAAATAAAAATATGAATAATTGCTTTTCCAAAATATCTTACAAAAGTCCCCTTGGCCATCTGTATTTACATTCATTTTCAAAAACTTCAGAATATAGATCACTTGTTCCAGGTTAGTAACACAATAAAACACGTAACATTTGTGGAAAAAAGAAAGCACGATTGAAGAAGAAAAAAGAAATGCACCTTCAGAAAGTTAAAACAGAGCTAGACATATATGAAAAAAGGACTGCTTTTCAAATAGTCTATCAAGACTCTGATAGTCTCCCCAAAGCTTGTTCAGAAATTATTTCCTTTACATGAACAAGCTATGGATATTTTTTATTTTTGATAATACCACAAACTTTTCTAGGAACAGTATACACTTTTCTCATCACACTACTCAAGCAAGGGTAATTGAGTAAAAATTAAAGCTAAAAGGTGAAAAAGAGAAAATTAGTAAAAATTAGAGAAGAACTCAAAAGAAATGCATCCATCTAGACTTATAAGTAAATCTCATAAGTTGCCAATAATACTGGTGGATACCAAAAATATAGTCTGAATGAAATCTTTGCTCAGGCAGAGCCTAAATTGTCAATAAGGAAAACACCATTTTATGTTTTTCCTGTCTTTACATTTGTCTCCTGAGCACTTGCTATTGACTTTTAAGAGAAGAAAAGCTCAGCCTGCATGGACAGCTGGTACCAACCATGACCTGTTGTGATTTTATCATCTCATTGGCACTTGGGCTTGAGAACTGAAGTTTGAATTAGAGTTAAGCACAATATGCTGTGTGTTAGCAAGAAGAGGCAAGTTTTATCCAGTGGGTTTTGAAAAACAGTGGAATAAAATCATGTTTTTAATTTCACTTTTAAAATCAGAGATTAATTAAGTTTTATATAGAAAACAGAAAAAAACCGCAGCTTTGATTAACACTGAGAAGGCTATAAATACATATGCATGAAAATCCACATAAATTTATGATCGTGGATGTATATATTCACACACATAATGCTGGCCTGATTCTGAGATTTATCTTAATAGTCATTCAGCACTTCCTTTGAGCAGGAGTTTCACCAGAAGCTTATACAAAAGCCTGAGACGGTGCAAAAACTCTCCAGATTTCAGTGTTTTTCTAGAGATAGGTAAAAGGAACTTTGCTCTGATGGGTCACCTGACCAAAAAACATCAGTAGCTGCTAACATTTATCAGTGTCAACATTCAAAATCAAAAGAGAGGAAATGGAAAACAAAGTCTCAAACTCATCTATTATCTAATATTTTTGTCTATTTTATAAATTCACACAGAGGATACAAGACAGACTCATAGCAGCAGAAGAGTAAGTGACAAAAAAACCTTTAAGGGATATAAAGAAGGAGGAAAACATCAGAAAAAATCTGAACTAGGTCTTCAATATAGATTCAGTCCTTGTTTAAATTATGTCAGGTGAGAATTCCACCTAACAAGCTGAGTGAGATCACCTGAATCCTTTGCACTAAGTTTGGTTTATATTCATTATCAGGAAAAATGATTATGATTCCTTTAACTAGATTTTAAACTACATTAAGAACAAATAGCACAATTGCTCTGCAATTAATTTTTAAAATACCCATTGCTCAGTTGCATTTTTTTTTACCCTGGAGAATTTACAAGAGCCATGTCCCCACTTAGTTAAAGCCACCATCCCATTCTAACCAACTCATGTATACACACACAGATCTGTACGTACCATAAATGCATACTTGTCAATCACATGAATTACAGAGCGAAATGGAATTTTGCTTGTTAAAGTGTGACCATGATACACAATAGGTTCATTGTTGGTGCCATCCCAGCAGTCAATCTCCAGGCAACGGCATCCTTTTAACAGAGCACTTCAGAAGAACAAGAGAAACAATTTTGCAGCCAAAAGAAAGATAGCAAACTTTTTTATACAAGTTGCTGTGTTTCTAATTACAAGCACAGGGATTAATTACAGAAAAAACACCTCATTTTCACCATAAATAGAAATCCTACAGAATTATATGAGACAGACATACTTTCTGTTTCTGCCTATTTTAGGTGTGTGTTATTTAATAAACTTTATTAGACCTTTAAAGAATATGGGATTACCTGCATTATCTTCCTTAAAAGGCTAAAAATCAAGGATTTCAATAAAGGAATTTTAGAACAAAGGCAAATTGCCACTTAAAATAAAAGAATAAATATTTTCAATGCTATTTTGTGCTACTATTCCAAACTTGCTTAGAATTTTGAGAATCACTATATTTAAAAATCTATAGTACTTGGAGAATCAGGTTGCACTTGGTCTTTACATAAAACAGTTCCTCTCCCCAGACCACATTTCTAAGAGTGCTAAAGTTTCTGAGACACCCTGACTTTACTGCTTTAATCTGAATATGTTAGTGTCATCCCTTAAATTCTTAGGTTTCTAATATTTGACTTGCAACTAACTGAAACATTTCTTATAAACTGTTTTACTTAATTACCAAGCTGTCTTTTACATCCTGCTTTTCACACATTAACAATATGTCAAATATGCCTTTAGCTGATTTTAGCATTTTCCTCACACATACAGGAGATAAAGAGAGAGGGGGTTATACCTTCTTTGCAATTACTTTCAGCAAGGCAGCATTAACATAATGGAATTTTAAATACTGTTAGAAATTCAGTACTGTTTCTGATGGTTGCAAGTCACTAAAGAACATCAAGAGAGCAACCAAAAAAAAAATTACAAAGTGTTCAGATAGATGATGATTCCTGCTGCTTTCTCTTCATTAAAGTAGTACAAATAATTCTGGACACATCTCCTCCTAATTCTTAATACATCCTGCCCTCTCAGAGTTGCATTTACTACACAATTAATTTCTTTCTTCCCTGTCTTGGCAATAAGGCATCCTGGTCATCATCCTCTTGGAGTCACACACTGCACAGGTTCCTCTCCCTGCTGCCTACTTGAATGCCCATGTTTTGTTGTTTTTGTTGTTTCTAACCTGCCCACACTGCAACATGCACTGAACACAGATATCCTTGACACAGACATACTCCAACACACATCTTCTACATTGAACAGATCACAGCTTGCCCAGGAATTTTACATTTCTTTCAGGGAGTTATTTATTTTTTGCATGGCACGTTGAGATTAAAAACTGATTTAATCGTGTACTGTACAATATACTATAGATTCCATTTGCTGCAAGGTTGATTTTCTGAGATGTAAGTGAAAAAAATAGATTGCTTCCAGACTATGAACAGATGGTTTGGCAAATATATTGAAAAGTGTACACACAAAATAAAATACCACTCTCATTTCAACTTGTATCTTTGATGGCTTTGTCCCTTATTTCCAAGTAGGATTGTATGTGACTTAGCATTAATTAAAAAAAAAAAAAAAAAGCCAAAGAAAGTTTAAAATATTAAAAATTATGTCTATATACCTGGTATAGCCCCATAAGTGACTGGGTCCCATTAGCTGGTCAGCTATCAAGTAGGTGTTGTGAGAAGATGAAATAAAATAGTCACATAATGGCTGGTTCATATCTTGATAGACGGTCTTGTGCTGGCTTTTAAATATTGAACATTCGTCTGAGTTCATGTATCTTATAAATCCTTCAAATGACAACTGCCTTTTCTTCCTCACTGAACAAAAACAAAAGGAAAAAAAAATAAATCTCTGTTGTGAAGCCACTCTGATGCACTTTCTGAAATTTTTAATAGCCAATTCTGAACACTGCTAAAGGTTATACAGCACAAAGCTTTCCTGCAATTTTAAAATTCATACCAAATGTATAAACAACACAAACATCAGATACGTGTGACTCTGGAGCTGAATTGCTGTGGTTCAAACTTCTGAGAGGAAAAAAATGTGTTTTGACACTTTTATTCTTCTATGGACAGCACTAAGAAGAATTTTCAGTAGTCCTAATTAAATATAAATAAAATATTTGTCATTTACTTTGGAAAGTAACATGCCAGACAACGTGTTAAGGGAATCTTCTCTTTTAAAAGAACCAGGATTGTTCTCTAAAAAGTCAGAAATTCTCAATATAATCTTGCAGAAACTATGACTTCTAGCACCAAATGTCTTTGCCAGGGGTGGAAAATTCCAAATAAATATTGATCAAATCATGTTTAGAAATATTTGAAATAAAAATAGCATTGTAACCAAAGAAATAACTGTCTACACAGATGAATTGCAAATCAAGCCTATTACACTACTATATTTATAACAAAATGAACTAATTGAGTCCATACCAGTGATAGTCATCCCATTTGTTTTGGTTTTGACTGATTTAATGGCAAACAGAGCCATTACACTGCCAGCTACTGCTCTCAATGTCATGTTTGTAATGCAGTCATTTTACAAATGATATAATCTCAAAAGTTAGATTTGCTTCAAAATATAGTTTGAATTAGTGAGGGATTTTGCTCAGTTCTTACTCTAAAATAATTTTATTGTCACCGTTAGGCTAGTAGTTAACAATAAGTAAATAATCCAAGATTATTTTATGTTAATAATAGTTTAGAAGTCGATGTATACAAACTTGGGGACTGGAAATACCTGTAGGAAAACCCCCTTTTCTGCCCTGGTAATTCTTACTGCAGCTATAAGAATCAGAATGTACAAGTTAGAATTGCAATTATCGATCTTTGGTGTGTGACAGACTGGAAGTTTTACACCTGGATGAGAATTTACAGAAAATAATTGTTTCTCAATTACACAGGTCTTTGAACTAGAAAACTTGCAATGTTTTACAATGATAAAGAAAAACAGAAGGGCATCCAGACATCAAACATGCATTCACCCAACAACTTATTCCTAACAGAAGTCTTTCTGAAGTTATTCTTCCAGTCTTCCATTGATGAAGAATCCACAGACAACCCAACAAAAGCATTTCAACTGCTAAATAACCTTGTTAGGAAATTTTTCATAATTAGGAAACAGAAATTTACCCTGAAACTTCCTTGCTGTCCAAAATATTTGTTCTGTTTGGTATTATTCCTCTCCTCTTTTTTCACACTTTTTCTCCTATGAACACTGCTTTTGCACTTCCCACTTTCCACTCCTTTCCTCAAAAAAAAAATCCAATCCAGGGCATTTTCTGTTTCAGATTTCTGATAATTTTCGTTTTTCTGCTATCCATCTGTATTGTTAATCTTTCATAGGAGAAAACAGGATACTATTTCTTCATGGAATGTCCTGACAAACTGCTACTCACTTTTACCATCTTAGAAGGGTTTACGTATTTATTATTTTCTCCTTTTTTTTTCTAGTCACTGACAGTGACTAGTTCTTTAGATGTTCCCTTTCTAAAACAAATATTACATTTGATCTTTTCCAGTCTTTCAATTCATCATTCATTTCCCCCGTTTTCAAAAGTAACCTTTGACTTGTATTAGTCAAGCTTGTTACAATTTTCTAAGAACTTGGATTTGTCAACCTGTCTTCACTGACCTGATTACATCATTTAAGAAGGTCCTACCCTGTTCCATCCATATTTTTGACTATCTTACTCAGATTAATAATATTAATAATATTACAGAACCGACTGTACTTATTGCATCGGGAATTTCTTTGGTCTTCTTTTAGCTGAGAGATTTGCAGGATGACTTCTTGCAGCCTTGATGACTCTTGAAAAGTGAATCCTATAGATTTATCCACATGCACGTGGTATATTGTTCTATACTTGTAACAACTGGATTAAATTTCTACTGTCTGGATCTTTAAAAAACATTTTGAATTTTTTCACATTACTCAAAACAGAATACACTCATCCTGTATGTTTTGCCTCTAATGAATTACATGAGCTGTCTGGATTTCATTTTGGATTATTTTATTTTTCATGGTCTATAGATTTCTCTGAGCAATTACAAGTAGAGCTAGTAACTATTTGTGTGTGTGTGTGTGTACATCTTTTATGTTCTACCTTTTCTGCATTTATTTATTAAATTAGTGAAAAAATACTGGCTTTTCAGTCTTGCTTTTTTTCTGAATTATTTATGATGTTTTCCTGGCTGTTCTTGTCATCGACAAAAGTTAACTGCAATATTCTCAAGAGAAATTAATGTTCAAGCAAATATGCTAATGACCATAATCCCCAAAAAATGAACATCTAACATTGTTTTGTTAGTCAAGATGTAAGCTCATAGACTTCAGTAAAACATTCAGCTCATGTCTCCAATCAACAGACTAAAAATCTTTGTATTTTTACAGAGCTTACATTTCTGAGGAATAGCCCAGCCATGCTATTTTCTGACCACTTACAGACATTTTCTGCTTCTACATTAAAGGAAATGGGAATTCATCTCCATAACTATTCCACAGTGAAAAGACTTTCATCAAGACCTTACATTTCTCCCCTGGAGGAACCTCAGTCTTTTTCTCCATTAGGACCTTTTAGCAGTAGTTAGTGTGCACACACATATCCATTTGTTGTAGAAAGGGAAGGCAAGAAAAGATTTCTGCCTTCTCGTTGCCTCTTTTTGTTCACAAAGTTCAATGATTTCTTTTGTCTTGCCCTCCTCTTTTGGATAGTGTACAATTCATTTTATTAACAATATTCCTTTATATTGTTTGGGGTTTTTTTAAATCTGATTTAAGATAAAATTATTTTTCTCATTCCTCCTGTTAGGGTAAACTCCAGCTCTGCCATATATACAAATACTGTCATATCAGAGAGGAATTATGGATATTTGAACCTGGGTATTTGAAAAACTTGGATTACATTATACATTATTTTCAGAGTTTATTACATTCCATTTTTCTTATTTACCTTGGAATTTCTTTGAAAATGTTTCTCTTCAGAAAGAAAAAATGGAAAACTATCACAAGATGTTTGTTGCCCTGAAGGCCTTTAGAGTACCCACAATGAGGCAGACAAAACAAGCAAGAAATCACTCTGCACTGGCCAGAGCCTCCTGCAAGACCCATTTCCTCCTGAAGGGACTGAGTACAACCTGCAGCCCTGCCAGGGTCTGGGAGAGGTGTCTGGACTGAAATAGAGACTCAGGAGTGGGGAGGAGAAGAGCCTGAACGGAATGTGAGACTAGGAAATGTGGAGAGAGAGATGTTTCCCATGTTTTTAAATGTATGTGAGTGCTCTTTGCTTCCAGAGAGCTAAATGAGTAATTAAATGTCTATGGTACTTGGGACAGAGAGAGTGGAGTGGGTACAGATACATTTGCTGGGAATTTTAGGGGTGAACTCATGAGAAATACTTGCAATCACAGACAAGGGTTTTACTCTGCTATAATGGAAGGAGGAATCTTTCAGTCATTAAAAGGCAGAAACATCATCAGATGGAATTTCATACTATGAAATTTGACTACATCAGTATGAAACATTCATGCTCTAAGGGAACAGTAAAGAGAGAAGTATTTCCTTGACTAAAGTTATAATACACTTAATTCTTTTCTAGTCTCAGTTTATATTCTAGGGAAGCTTTTTCTCCCTTACCCACACTTACAACTGGTGCATGCTGGAATAAAGTATCTATCTGAACAGCAGTTCAGTTTTCTAAGGGTTTATATCTCATAATCACCTTGTCTTGAATTTTTTCCCCGAGACTAGACCTTTACACATCTTTTCATAATCTGATATATTGTGTCTCTCAAATCCAGCCACAGTCATTGTCTTTGTTGAGATTTTTAAGCCATCTTTCTTACTTCACATGATTTTTTATGAAATCTGTGGGAGTTTGGCAGAGATGTCTCCTTTATTAAGTTTGATTTACCTTGGCCAATGGGATCAAATGCTCTCTTCTGCAAATTTGTGCTCTACATTCAGCTCTGTCTCACATACATCAAAAATCCAAAAAAAACCTTCACGACTGTGTGCACTAGGAATAAACTGCGAATGTTTTTTTTTTGCTTCACAAATACATTCTGGATTACTCAAAGTCCTTGTCTGACAGATGCACCAGGCTTATATTGTTATTTACAAAGCAAGCTGTTTTTTTTAAGACAGGATTGCATTTTTGCCCTGTTTTTGTATTGCCTAGCAGGAAAATAGGCAGGAATAGAGTCCTTGAATGGCTCTACATTGTAAATAATACTGGGATGCACTTTCTTATCCTCACTGTGCCTCTAATCCTATCCATGTAAATGAGCAGAATTTTTTTTAAAAAAGACATATATACCAAGCTTAAAAAAAAATTATTTAGTTAGCATGTTTTCTTTAATCTCATTTAATGAGTTGAGTCTTCTATTCAAAGCTAATAGTAAAATGGGAAGATAATGGAATGTTTGGGAAGAATAAAACTCTCATTGGGGTGCTAGTAAGACACAACTGTCAGGTGTGAATCACATATTTTGTGATCAATTCCATAGAAATGGCTCTTTCTACCAAAAATGCAAGGTTTTAGCACACACGTGAAAAAACCTGTTAGTGTAGTATTTTGACATTAGGCATCTAAATTGTATAACAAGAATGAAAGATTAGTTTATTCCATACTGTCCTGAGCTAGCTACAGTACCTACAGAGAATAAATTCAAAGTTATCTGGCTCAATAGCTTTGAAAATCTCTCTGCAGAAATGTTAGGGATGCACTGGATGCTATAAATGGATTTATTTAAATTAGATGTAAAATGTAGTCATTGTTTTCATCCTAATCTTGACATAGCAGTGCTATCACATTTATGAGAGAATGGTCATTCCTATTAGCAAACCTGTCAATCAAATGTCAAAGCCTGGCCTTTTCCCTTTTTGTAAGACACAGGGAGGGCAAGGGTGACAGATGAGTCCAACAGATCATCCTGATGAATAATGTTCTGTAGCAAATTCAGAACGACACTTACACAAAATGGTCTATCACAATACCATATGAATCATCTCTCATGTCAATCATAACTGGAACTTTTCAATAAATATGTTTGAGTGGGAGTATGAATTCACTCAAAGGAGCATGAACAATACAGAGGTTATTTTGTTCAGCGAGATTATTTCCAATAACAAGACAAACAAATTTATCACAAGTGAAGAAACAAACAAGAATTTGTCTCAGCATCTGAAATTTCAACCAGACATTAAATTAAACCTATAGAAACTTCAGTTCATATTTTTAAAGGTGTTTTCTAATGGACTGAAGATTATTCATTGTTTAACTGTGCTATAGATTTTAACTTTCCCATCAAAACAGGTGACACAAAATAAAAGGAACCTTTTAAGCTGGTAATTTGAACAATTAGTAAACATTAGCTCCTCTGAAAGAGCAGAATATGTTTAATAAAATACAGTTAAATTTGAAAGGCAGCCTTAAAGAGTAAAGGCATAAGGAATCACATGTTTTTATTACTGGACAGTAAGTGCCTCTAAATGAAACACCCAATGTTCTTCTGTTTCTCATTGAAAAAGTGGCATTTTCCATTTTCTTCTTCCACCACAGGTCAGCATAGAAAATCCAGTGCTATTATCCCAGAAGAAATATTTTCCCCTTGGGTTTGTTTTTCTTAACCACTTATCAATTCCACCCGTTTTCAACGACTGGGAACCAAGGAAACGAAAGAATTGAACATATTCCACTGAATAAAGTAACAGCTTGCAGCAAAATGCAGTTCTATCCTTTTCCTAGCTGTAAATTTTGCCACAAGTTGAAATCAGTGACGCTCAGCAGAAGTGTTACACCCCAACTTGAGGCACCTTTAAATAGGTGAAGAACATGTTACAGATTTATGAAGCCCTCCTCATCTCAGCATTCTAGTGATTCACAAAAGGTGACCAGGCACCTACAAAAATTTTCCACAGTGCCCCTGCAAGGAAGTCAGAAGGACATAAAAGTCTTGTCTGAGGCCTTGAATTTTCACTAAGTGACTCAAGGGAGAGAAGACAGTGTAACGAGCAGAGAAGAAAAATGGCAGATATGGACTTTAAGAAAAACAAATTGAAAATGGTTTGTAATGAGCTGAAGAACAGAATTTGTAGAAGGACTAGAAATAAAAAGATAAAGAAATGACAGAAAAAAGAACAGAGCAGAGAAAGGAGGGCACCATAAAAAGAAATTAAAACACAGGAAGAAAACATAATAAATAGATGAAAAGACATGCTTTTAAAGAAAGAAATATATGAGGTTTAGGACAACACAGTCATTGAGAGAAGCACGAGAAATAAGAGCTAGATATCAAATAGTTAAACTGTACATACCTTCATCAATGGGTTCATACTTCATAATAATTTCTAAGGCAGTTGTTTCATTAGCTTCAGTTTGAAATTGTTCTTTTATAAGAAATTTAAGGAGCTGGCTGTCAGGTAGAATTTTGCCATCTGTCGAGTAAGCCTTGAATAGTTCTTCAAATTCAGGCCTGTGTACAAGAGCTCGATAAATTGCTCTGAAGTCGTCCATGCTAATAATATTTCCTGACTGTTTGTCAATAGTTTTCTGAGGGAAAAAAGCAAGCAAAATTTATTAAAAAAAAAAAAAGAAATTAATGAAACAACATGCAATTATACAAATTATGCACCAAACACTCTTTTATAACTGACCATAAGAGTGAGCATCATAGAAGAATCCTCAGGCAACAGTGACTACAATCAGATTACACTCCTCAACTTTTAGATGACACTTTGTGTGCTACAAATATTTTATGTAAAGTAAAATGGACCATATGACACAATTAGCATCTAAATAAGTGCAATAAATTTAGATTTAATGCATTTTTAATATTCAAACACATTGTTGAAAATCTTTAAAATGCTACGCATTAAAATAAATGTGCAGCATAAAACTTATCAAGTGGAAAATATATTTAGTATAATACCTCTCCAACAGCTATTTACACCATATTGTAAATACTGTCAGTCAAATTTGCACACAAAATCAGCAACCAGTAATCTTAAAAATGAAATAAGGATGACCAAATTACCAAGAAATACAAACCTTTCAACACTTCAATAAACGAAGTTTATTGTTTCACAACAAAACAATATTCAAGTTTGAAGACAAGATATTTTGTAAGAACCTATGACACCATGTTCTAATCTTAACAAGCCAGAATGTTTAACTTAGATTAATTATTCACACTTTCAGAATTCTTGAATTGTAAGCTTGTTTTCATACAGCTTACAGAATGTTAGCATAGTAATTAATTTCTGTGTTTCAGTATAAAAGTCACTAGAAAAGTTAAAAGGCCACAAAAGAATTTGAGCAGAATAATGCTTTTTTACCATTTCTGCTTTTTACATTTTTCACAGGTTTAACAATTCTATTTTTCCTTTAAAATTTTCTACTTAAAATAAGTAACTGCATATATATATAAATAAGCATAGAAATAAATATATGTCTTGCATATATATAAACATAATATATAAAAATATAAATATAATATATATAATATATAAATATAAATTGCATTTCTATATAAATATAAATATAAATATAAATATAAATATAAATATAAATATAAATATAAATATAAATATAAATATAAATATAAATATAAATATAAATATAAATATAAATATTAATATTAATATTAATATTAATATAAATTTATTAAAACATTAATATAATATAATATAATATAATATAATATAATATAATATAATATAATATAATATAATATAATATAACCATAATAAGATATAATATGTAATACGTATATTAAGATATAATAGCATATATATAATAATATATAACATATATTCTATTATATAAACTATATACTATATACTATGTATATTAATATTATTTATTAATATATAATATAAAATATAGTATATGCTATATGCTGTATATTGTATATATGTTATATATTAGTTAATTATGTACTGATTAATTAATTAATATCAATATAGAAATATAAATGTTTCTAACATTTTAGCCTGATTTTTGCTTAAAACCTGCCAAATCAAGAGAAATCTTCTGACAAAATTGCTCACAAAAACCACAAATGGCAATCCACTGCCTCAGTGCTTATGACTGTAAACTGATGAAAATTCTCAGTTGTTGGCTCCTTAAACTGAGATGCCAAAGACACCATGTTCCAGCATCCAAACATCCAAACATGGCCCTTACTATGGCTGGTTTGGCTTCCACAGAAATGTCTAGAAGCAGGAAATTGCTTACTTGAGCTCTGGCTGCTCTTTGATCAACAGATTGGATTACTGCTAAATTAGATTGGTTTTGAAGCCATACCATGAAAGCCAAAAGTTTAAAGATCTGGTGCCAGTTCCTTCCTATGCAGTAAAGTTCTTTCTGCACTTCTGAATAAGTACAATAGGAGTAAAAATATATTAAATAACTGAAACGAGTACAAAATTAAATTTCATGAGGAGTTCTAGTGAAAAAATCTTACAAATGAGTACTTCAGTGTTTGCTTTGAGTTTGCAAAAGAGAATAATAATGATCATTATTAACAGAAATCACCAGCAAGAAAATATTTCTGTACAAATGCTAATTATACACATTTCATTACTGCTGAGAAATTCCCCATCTAAGGTTGATTTCTTCCATCCAATTTTTAATGTTCTTAACAGTGCTGCAAATTTGCTTATAACCATTAAGCAGGAAAAGAAAATACCAACTTCTTTTGAAAATAAACAGTCTATCAGGACTTGGAGGATGTTCACTTAGTTACTGGCACAAAGAGAAGCTGGACAAAAAAGTAAAGTTTCTATTTTAGCTGCCTCCTGGTGAAATACAGGCAATAATACTACACAAAAGAACTCTTCAAATTAAAGTCATAAAAATCATGTCACTATAAAAAGATATTGTAAATTTTTGGGGTAGATTTTTATCATTCCTATTTTTATTAATGCACATCAAATTTTTGCTGTTCAGAAAAAGAAGAGACAAAGTCTTGAGAGAAATTAGATGAAAATTTATTATTCCTTAAAACCTTAATGTTCATAATTCTGATACTGCTCAAAAGAGTATTACAGTAAAATAAGCTCAAAGAGAACAGAGAAGAAAAAAGCTGATTATTCCTTAAAATTAGCTTTCTATAAAATGTATTTTGCTATGTAGAACCATTAGATTAACTGCTGATGTGCAGTTAATTACAAAGATGTCAGTAACATCCAGAATGCTTTGGATTTTTACATATTGTTTCGCTGATGAAATATTTGAACCCCCCAAACTACTGAACCCCTGTAAATCTTTCTCAAATAGCATAGGGCACCTAACAGTACTGCTATAAATAACTAGATCAGGCTATTGGGTATAATATGTTGTTAAATACAACTAGATCAGACTTCTTCTTTGCAGGTCACTTCCCTCAAATCTCCTTTTCTCTTCCCACAGCTGACCATCTCTCACATTCCTGCCAGAAACCAAAGTAGGGGGAAGATAGAGGAAACAACGAGAAATATCTTTAAGTTCTCAAGAGATCCTCTAGCTTTGAAACTTTCTCCATGCAGTGAAAGTTCAAAAAACCACAGGAAGCCTCTTCAGCCAGGGTTGAGCTCATGCTGCTGGTTCTACCTTGGTTTGAGAAGGCAAACAATGAGAGAGGAAGACAGGGTGAGGAAAGCTTAGTGCCTTCCTTCTTATGACCTTTCTGACTTGCCATAGTTAATTGTCTCTGCCAAATCAGGACAAAATTTGCCAGCTGGTTGCAACATTCTCCAAAGAATCATATCTATAAAGGTGAAAGTAAGTAAATATACATGTATTTATATAAATATATATATATATTTATATATATATACACACTTGTTTTCATTCCCTTAGGGAAAAAGCATTACCAGACAGATGGGGTTTTTTGGGGGGGAAATGATGTAAAGGGAAAATCTTAGATATTTTGAGTCATTACATGAAGAAAATATGTATCCAGTACTCATTTGTTAGTATTTGCTCACTGAGACAAGATCTGCTTGGCAGTAGTTTGCTTGCCTACACTAAATGAACTTAAGTCCAGCTTCTAGCTGTATCATATAATCTTCACAGAAATATCTTAAAAACTGCCACCTCTCAAGGCCAAATCCATTCCCAGGGAGTTAGAGAGCGATTCCCATCCATTCAGGCACACCTCTTAAATATTACAGGAGAGGTATAGTGGAGAAAGGAATGAATGTGTGCTGGATCTAAAGCCTGGACAGCTCAGAGAAATCCCAATTGTCCTCCTGGAAAGAGGATTTTGAGAAGATTGCTCTCATGGCTCTGTCCAGAATCAGACAGACATGTCTGGGCTCATTAGCTTGACCAGAGAAGCTGAATAGGATGAAACCAGAATGCTTTAACTTTTCTCAAGCGCAGACATGTTACAAAAAAAACCCTGGGAATCCAAACCAACATATTTTCCATCTTACACTAATTTGTTGTGGAGAAAAGACAGAGTTATGTGGGTGTCAGTCTCTCCGAGTAACAAGCAGTAGGACAAGCAGGAGTGGACTCAAGTTGTGCCAGGCTATTAGGAAAAATTTCTTCACTGAAAGTGTTGTCAAGCATTGGAACAGGCTGTCCAGGGAAGTGTCTGCGTCACCATTCCTTGAAAGTACTTAAATGCTTGCAGATGTGGTGCTTAGGGACAAGTTGCAGAGGTGGACTTTTCAATGTATTAATGGTTGGACTCAGTGATCTTAGAGATACCTTCCAATCTAAAGGCTCATGATTCAAATTCAAACCCTGGGTTATCTATTTTACACAGACATGAAAGACCTGGAGGAGGAAAATTCTTTGCTGATTTTGCACACCACACTAGCTTGAAATACATTTCCCAAAAAATTAACTTGAAAAAAATCAGCAAACATATGATGTGTGTAACTGAACTTCTAAACCATTCATTGCTTAATGTACATACACCTTACCTTGAAAATATGTTTTAAATGGTCTTCATCAAATTTTATTTGCATTTTTTCAAGCAGCCTCCTGCAGCCCTCTAAATCAACATTCCCATTCATGAAATCATTCTGAATTGTATTCCAAAACCACGTATGAGACGTCAGGTTAAGGAAGATTCTGGCCAATTAAATTGCCTTTTAATGGAGGGGATGAGGGGGAAAAGTTTAATTTCATTAAACCTAAGAAGATTGTGCTTCCCTTTCTTCATACTCTAGAACATCCTTGCATTCTGCCCTCTGAGAATGCAGCAGGCCCCAAGGTGTGCAGGAAGAGATTTCTGCTCTGTCCTCAAAGTCCCAGAGAGCAGTGACAGAAGGGCCGAAGGGAGGGTGTGATCAAGGGGTGGTCAGGGTGCAAAAAGGGCTGCAGTGAGAGGAGGGAAACGTGGGGAAGCCGAGGGGATTCAGCAGGCTCAGGGAATGGTGGGGAGTGCCAAGAAACACCAGGGAACGAGTGCTCCCAGCACTGTGCCCACCCAAACATTATCAACCGGCCCTGGCTGACAGGACTGGCTGCCCCAGGCCCTCCAGGGCATCCCCTGTGTGCCCAGGCCTGAGGGGAAAGGGCCATGTCAGGGGCATCCCAATGGCAGCTGTCACAGGGCAGGGAGAGCAGAGGAAGAGGAGAAGGTAGAAGAAGAAAAGGATATCTGTTCTCATCCATGGTGGCTGTGCACCGCCTGCTCCAGGCCCCTCACTGCAGTGGCATAGCCGAGATCTCACTTGGGCTCACAGTGGGCTCCTCATGCCACTGTGACCTGACAGAATGGCATGGAATGTTCACTCCCCCATCCTTCCAGTGTCGCTCCAGTGTTGCTCTGGTGATGTCACAAACTGCAGGCGCCCAGCACAGGCCCCTTCCTGCCCCCGCTCCACCACCCTGCCACCATCCTGTGCCTTTTCCTTCCAGCACAAAGTGTCCCCAGGCCCTGCCCCTGTCTCCCACCCATTGCTCCACCACCCTGCCACCATCCTGTGCCTTTTCCTTCCAGCACAAAGCGTCTCCAGGCCCTGCCCGTCTCCCACCCTTAGGATATCCCACACCCACAGCACGTCTGCTGGCAGGAGCTGTGTGGGGCAGAGCAGGCCTTTTGCAGCCAGCCGTGCCAATGTCCTCCAGGGGAGCTTGGCCAGCTTGGCCGAGGTCTCTCTGTCCCGGTCCGAGGTGACAAGCTGGTGAGGCAGAGGCTGCCAGCACAACATCTTCCCCCAGATAACCAGGAGCACTGTGCTACCAACCCACTGCAGAGACCTGGGGGGAAATCCCTTCTTTGGGCCTTGGGGAACCAGCTGGCTTCACGGCACAGGGTGATGGTGGATGTTGAGAGTTGTGGGATGCCACCCCAAAGTGCTGGGAGGCCACCCAAGCTCCCACTTTCCTGCTGGGAACTTCTCTGTCCTCAAAACCAGCCTGGGCAAGAGCAGCTGTCCATGTCCTGCTTTGAGGCACACCAGTATCAGCCTTCAAATCACTGGGACAGCCCTTGGGAATCAGGCTGGACTTACACCCTGACTCCATTTCCCACTCGTTTTACAGGAATTCTTCCCCAGGCAAACTGCTTCGAAGTTGCCAGCTTCCGTGTAGCTGTCAGCAAGCCTGAGTGAGACTCGAAATGTGACAGACCAAAGGCAGTTTGCCACAGATTTTATGAAACTTGTGAAAGCTGAGGACACCAAGTTTTGTATTGACATTCTGGAAAACATTCAGGTTTTGTCAGAGGATGTATGGGACGAAAATCTGTCGAGGAATTCCCTGTTACTCACACTTTTATGAAGTGGAATAAACTATGGAACAATCAGCATCTGAACACCAAGGTCTCCAGTGCTGAAGTGCCTCAATGCTTACTGAAATACCAGCTTTGATACGATGGCCTAAATAAAAAATGGGGAAAAAAGACAAAATGGAGTTGTTTAATTGATTTATTTCTGGATCACTCAGGAGAGTACAGAGACTTCCATCAGTCAATCACCACTTTAAAAATAATTCAGGTCTGCGGTGACTGGAAATAATTTGTTTGGTTTTTTTTTTCACTTTCTTCATGTACTTTTCAAGTACTTTACCAGGGATGGTCAAGATGTCAAAGGCAGCACAGTGCTCCAGCTGAGATAGCAAGCAAATTCTTACTTTCCTTCGCAGTTTTAACCAAAATTATATTCACTTTTGTAATTTCACACCAAATGAACCATTGATTATAAGGAATCTAGTAAGGAAGATCAGCAAAGACATTGGGACATTATATCTAGATTTTTTTTTTCATTGCTACTGAAACCTTGTAAATTCAGCCTTCAGGCTTTGCTTGTGCATATATCTCTCAATCCCTTATATAGATACATGAACAAAGAGAAGATCAGGACACTGGAGGAATAAATTTCTTATAGCTAGTGCAGAAGATATTTCAGGACTGACCAGGGATGTAGGCTGGGTGTTGCAGCATTAAAGAATAAAGAAATGCTATTCCTCTCTCCCAGTATTTATTACAAAGGTCAAAGGAATGCATGTGATTTTGGTTTACTTTCAAACTATAATAGTGATTATTTCCTAACATTTATCAGAGATTATTACAAATGCCTACCATCCTTGCTGTTTTCTGTAAACATAACTTTTAATTAGAGTTTCAACAGAAACAAAGTTTAATTGCAAGAACTACTGTAAATACTACACCTTAAAAAAAAAGGTGTAAACATTCAAGCATTATTCTTGCACATATTAGATGTTTTCATTGTAAGCATAAGATTTTGCTGTTGTTCATCATAGCTGGTGGGAATTGCAGTGCCACATGGGTCAAACACACCCTTTTGTAAATACTCATTTGTGGCTTTATAGATTCACTGCTGACTGACCATGATTGCTCTCATTGTCTTGGTTTTAAAATGTCATAAAGAACTATGCATTGATATGGTTTCAAGGAGAAAAAACTGTGTAAAAATGGGCATCTTCAGATTACTCTTCTGATGACAAATGAAGATTTTGCATACTTACTGCCCTCTGATTTGGGAGGTTCCTTTCTCTATGTATCTGGATATGATAATAAATATCCCAGAGAAACCAATGCAGTTGAATAGAGAGAAAGATGGAGCACAGAGAGCATTTTCTGTGCTCCCTCCGTTCTTCAAAGAGAGCTGCATTACCTTTGGGTCATTCTCTTTTCACCCCACAGCTGCTACTGAGATCCATCCAACACCAATCCAACCCTTTAGTGCCTATTTCCTGCTGGAGACCATTCAATGAACAAGTAGCTGTCTTTACATGAAATTTGGTTGAAAAAGTGATTATTTCTTTATTGAAAGTAGGAGTAATTTTATTAAAAATGTTATACAATCCAGGGCTGCTATAGTGAAGATGGCTTATTGGGAGTGTAGTTTATATCTGCAGTACCAGAAAATAGACAAAATTTTGGCCATAGATGTAAGTGCTAACAGAAACATATATAACACTAGAAATTATGGATTGGAAAAAAATCACTTTTTTCACAAATATTGAGCATGAACAAATAATAAGGAACAACAAAGAATGATGAAAAAGATGGAACAGTTAAATGACTTTCAGTTTCAATATTTATTCCACCAGATCAATCCCTTATGAGATATGATTTTGCAATACATTGTTTTGTTCTGTAGAATTAAATTCTGTCAACTTTAAAATGCTGTTTCTATATAGAAAAACTGTAGCAAAGAGTGCAATAATAAAAAGTATTTAATATTGTAGTATCAGTCTATCAGTCTACCTTTATAAACTTTTCATTTTCTTTCAATTTCCTTTCTCTAGAAAAGAGGGGATCTATGAAACCAGAATTTGTAACAAAAGCTGCTCAGAAGGATGAAATTTCAGCAGAATAAATGTTCTGATGTCACTGAAAATGCCTACTCATTTTTAGCAATGCTATGAAATTAATTTGAAGAAGGTAATTATAAAACAGGCTTTGCCAATTTTCCCTCTACATTCTCCAGGATGGGCTTTGATTTATTTTATTTTATTTTATTTTATTTTATTTTATTTTATTTTATTTTATTTTATTTTATTTTATTTTATTTTATTTTATTTTATTTTATTTTATTTTATTTTATTTTATTTTTTTATTTATTTTTTTTTTATTTTTGGAAAGTGGAAATTTGAGAAAGAATAAACATTATGAGAAGAAACTGAAGGTGTACAACTCCATGGAAAACTTCACTGAACTTTTATTTATACATTTTTATGGCTCTGAATGTCTTTGAGACTTAGTTGCAACTGCTCCCTTTTTTGTCTGTAAGTGATTTTTTGTTGCATAGGGAATATGCCAACTTTCATTATTTTTATTCCTGAAATTGCCTCCTGTTCTCTCTAATGCTTTGAAAACCATTCACATTCTTATAGCTGCTTGTGAACCCCTCTCTTTTATTTTTTTTTTCAGTTCCCTGTATTTTAAAATTTAATGAAGGATTGACATGTATAATATATGTATATTTATATATACAACAAAAACAAAAATTCAAATTTTCCATTGCAGTAAGGAGTTCAGCACACCTGGAATTGAAGCTCTGTCCTATTTACAGTCATAGCTCCACTGCTGGTAAAGACTTGCTTTGTGCCTGCAAAAATAAATTTTTTATATCATCAGGTATCTTTTGGTTCTTCTTATGTTGGGTTGCTCCTGAGTGGCCATGGATCTTTTTTACAGGGAGAAGATCACCCGCTCCATAAGTTCAGAATAGCTTTGCACAGAGATGTAATTTTATTTCAAAATAAAATGGGAATTTTGTTAAAACTCTGCTCCTCCATTTTCAGGTTTGCAGACTCATTGGAATCACCAAGTTGGTACAAATGCACCTGAGGCAAACTGGCTCAAATTTTTCATTTCTGATAGTAATTTTGAATCTGTCATTAACTGTTGCTGTAAAGAAAATGATCATTTTTACTATGCCAGTCACATTAGAGTTTAGCTTGGACTTCATTGTCAGCTTATAGCTGCATTAAAATGAAAAGACAGCATTTGGACTGAATATTTAATGTTCATTTTAAAGTTTGCTTCATGTTTTGCTACCACTACAGCAGGTGGAAAACCTATCAAAATGAAAACAGTGAAACAAGCTTAATGGTTACATATTCAAATATATATGTGAAAAAAACTGATTTTTTTTTGATTCAGAATAGATAGATAAATCTGTAACAGGCAATAAAGACTCCAGTTATCTGTTGGCAGAAAGCAAAGTCTATCAATATTCCTAGTCACCAGAAGAAATTAATGTTTTCCTCTCTACATTTTCCAAAAATTCTTTCTTTGCTTCATTCATGGAACAGAAAAGACAATTTTTGTAAAACAAAACACCTTGCTTGTATGTCTTCCAGCCTGTAGTCTGTACTAAAATCTCCACTGTATGCCTAAATTCCCATTCCTTTCCAAATTGTGAGAAAGAAAAGAAAATATGATTTTAAAACAGAGGAAATAAAAATGAAGGAAATCCAAAGAACCTTCTGTCAAGTGTCTCTCTCACTGAGCTCAAACAACCAACACTGTGATGCTGCAGCTATAGTAAGACTAAATTCAAGGATTATTTTCCCTTCTACAGTAAGAATGGTTTAAAATGTTCCAATAAATCTGAAAAAGCAGATTTATTACATGCCAAGTGCAGGATATTTTCTAAGTCCGTATGTCAGTATGCCATTCCTGGCCAAATATTGGTTTTTATAGTCCTTTTTAATGAAAGCTGCAGAGTTATAAAAAATGTGGAGTGGTTTAAAAAAGTCACTATTTCAAAAAAAACAAACCTGTTTTGAGCTATTCAAAGCATAATATCCTGGGATTCTCCAAAGTTATGAGACATGTTTGTTATAGTACGACTTTGGGATTGCCACCATACAAAACTAAGGGAACAAGAGACAATAATAACAATAACAATAATTATATCAATAATAATATCAACAATAACAATAACAATAACAATAACAATAACAATAACAATAACAATAACAATAACAATAACAATAACAATAACAATAATAATAATAATAATAATAATAATAATAATAATAATAATAATAAATTACCCATTCCATATTAGATCATTAATATAGTCCATTATTCTTGAATGGAAAAAGGAACTATTACACATCCTTAAATTAATGCCCAGAAAATATCCTGAGACACATTATTAAAGGGATGGACAGCATCTAGATTAAATTAGAGACAACAATAGTTGGTTCTTAAAACCTGAGGCAGGGATTAACATAATTATAATAATATATATAAATATATAATTAATATATATACTATATTGCACGTGTGCAAGGCAGCCATAATCCCAGATGAAACTCTTTGATAGCTGATGCAAGTTTCTTTCACAAAATGAAAAAGAATTAAGAAACAAGAAATTTTCTATCCTGGTTGAAGTTTAGAATTACAAACCTACATCCTCAAGCACGCTGCTGTGTTCTCATGTATGACAGCTTTCTTCTCTGCAAAGATTCAAGATCTACCTACACAGATCACAGATGACAGATGACAGATCAGTGCAGCAGCCCCTGGCAAGCCTACAGCTTTTTAGGTGTGCTCATCTTCACTGGCAGAAAGCAAAGGATCAAAGGTCTTTGCTTGTTCAGCTATTCATTGCTTTTTCTTAAATATATTTTGTTTATTCTTAAACACAGGTTTAGGAGCCTGAGGAAGATAAAATATTGAGTATGGTGCTGCTCATGTAATTTTACTGTTACCTGACTTCTGAGACACAACCAGCCCACCAAGGAGTTAGACTTTAACCCAAATAAATTGATCAGGCCATACTAAATCCTACACATTCAACTAAGTTGAAACTATGAGTATGTGTTCACAGTCATTCATGTTCATGGCTGGAGATTGTCACAGGGGCTCCTTTTGGCATTAATCCTCAGTCATTCTACCTGGGCACATGGTGAACTGCCCATTTCATGTGGCTCATTTTTGTCCACCTACTCACATTTATTTCCCTTGTTTAATGTTTAATTTAGGGCTCTGTTGGGACAGGAGAGCATACTGAGGAACATATCCCACTATGGGAATTCAATGGCTGAAAGAGTCCAAGTTCCTCTAAAGGTTAAGAAAAATAAATACGCTACAAGCCACTTCTCTTGGAGTGGGGAATTGGCAGCTAAACCTCCTAGAGACTGGTATCAGTTAAAAAAGAAAAAAAAAGTTTCAATAAACATCTTTAGTTTCAGATAGAAACTGTTTCTGAAACAAGATAATCAAAGCAAAGATGAACACATTTCTTGGGGGGGGGGGGGGGGCGGTATTTGTAGAGTTTTGTGAGTTTTACCCTGCAATGAAGATACTGTTAATAGGATTTCCTCTGAGAAACTCACAGAGAAGTAAACACTCCTGTACATGCCTGGAACAGCTGTGTTGTCCTTTATGTACCATTGACTCCATTGATCTTGAAGCAAATGTCATAGATAACTTCTCTTTAGAATCAGGCATGTTCCAAGCCATCGAGTTTCCTTATGCTGTTTTTCTTGCTTTATAGCATTCAACAGATGAGAAAAAGTGAGTTTTTGTTTCCAATTCTTACGAGTTCATTAGTAAATATCTTTTACAAATCCCTGTGATTATTTTTGAGAAGAAAGCAATTGCCAGCTCACTGAAGATATTAATTTTATTTAAGAACTATATTTCACACAAGAATTCCCTTTTTCAACTCACTTTAATTACATAGTCATTAGAGACAGATATGAGAAGCGCAGCTTATTTGAAGTATTTATTATTCATTCTTGTATTGTTAATGAAGTAATGCCTGAAGCGCATCTGCAGTAAGAAGTCACCTTCTTGTTCATCAGTTTTTCAAGTCCATAAAATAAATGTGATTGCTTCAGGTACTGTATTACACAGATTTAATACCATTGCTTTCCATATTAACATCTACATGCAGATTTATTCTGTTGTTCTTTCTTCAATAATTAACATTATCTGCTAATATATTCTTGCTCAGACCAGTTCCTTTAGTAATTATCATCCAATGCTGTATGTATTCACTGAGCAGCTATAGTTTATTCTTCCTTTTTCCATCAAAAGGTCATTTTAAAGACACATCCACAACATGCCTTCTATGATCTGCAAGCCCTGCAAGAACCAAGCTGTTGTTTCAGCCCCTGGGCTGTAGTTCCATATGCCTAAATCCATTATAAAATCTGGATTTATATCAAGCCAATGAAAAACATAATTAACATTTTGGTATTTGGTGTGCAATAATTTATTTTCTGTTATCAAAGTTACATAGGCTGCCAAATGTGTGATACAGATTATGGGACAAACTGTGCTTAAAATGCAGGTTCTTTCAAAACAACCTGTTATTTCCCATGAAGTATTCATGGGAAGAAAGAGATTAAAATGCATAGGCTCGATTTTGCCTTCAGCTCTTTTCTGGCTCCTCTGTTTAAGTCCCAGTTCAACAAAGTGCTTAATTGTCTGATTAATTGCAATTATGTGACTATTTCCACTGAGAGGAGTAGTATGATATAGGTACCATGATGCTACAGTTGGTTAAATTTCATCATACAAAATGAAGGACTTGATAAAGAGGGTACAGAGAACAACAGAAATGTGCCCTTCTTTTGACTGTGGACTTTAGACCTGGCTGAAGAAAGTTGCTACAGACCAATTTCCAGTCCTTTGCTTAAATCTATTTTATAGCTTTATTTACACGATTCTGCTGCATTTTTTTCGTATTAAATATAATACAAGTTGATTCATTTTCTTTAAATTAATACTTCTAGATCCAGAAATGTTCTTAAAAGTCTAGAAGCTTTGGTAAATTAAATGCTAAGTATTTATTCTTGCTCTAGTCAGAAACACAACATTCAAGTGAAGAGCCTTGTCCATTTAAGCTCTGAGCAAGAGTGTTCAATGTCTCCTGAATTTGAAGAGGTTCTGTTGGAGGCTGAGACACAGAATGTGGGCCCTTGTTTCTGATATTTAGTTCTAAGATCCAGAAAAACACTGAATTTCATGCAATATGAAATTTATGAGCATGTTTTCATGGTGATACATGAAAACAACTGTTAAAGTTAGATAGAAAAAGCTAAAAGTGTGAGTGTGTAGATCAGAGAGTTTTCTTAAGTCACTGGGTGAAAAAGTTAGTTTAGAGTTTAAGTTAATTTAGGAAGCAGAAGGCAAGATGGAGGATTTAGAATGTTGTCTCTTTTCCTTCTTTCTTTTTCATTTTCTTCTTCTAGAGGTTTTTGGGTAATTGTATGTGATTGAATAGAAAACGCTGCAATGCAGCACACAGGTGATGGGTCATTGGGTCATTAAGAAAAATAATACACGTGTCTATTGTTAATTGGATAAGAATGAGTATAAAGATAAAATAATTGCGTAGTTCGAGGCCATTTTGTGCCTTCAAAGCCCAAAGTGAGCCACAAGGCCATTCTGTACCATCAGAAGAAAATGAGCCAGATTGCAGTGAATTGAACTTGTGCAGAAAGTCTGGAGAGACCTGCCAAGTTTTGTGATAACATCCTAATAAACACGAGAAACAAGATCCTAATGAGCTTGAGAGCTTTCTTCAAACCCAGAGAACTGAGATAAGCAGGTCTCTCCACGAGGGAGGATCCCAAAGGAGCTCAGCCCAAAGGGGACTGAGAAATCTGGGAGGAAATAAAAATACAGAAGTGCAGCAGAATCAAGAAAGAGAAAAAAGAAACAAAAAAGAAAAAGTTGCAGGTTCAGCTGTGTGCTTCAACTCATTTTTCCACTGGAGTTCCCTTACAGCTGTAGGAAAATGTTCATGTGTCCTACAGAATGAGCAGTTTGTGGGCATGAATGGAGCAAGATTAGCATCACTCCTGACATAGCAGGGAAGTAGCTGGAGAATGTTCTGGTCATTTCTTCTGCACCAGGAAGATGTAAAAGCAGTTTTTTTAAAACTTTCCATACTGCTTTTGTGGATTCAGAAGAGTGAAGTTCTGTTTCATTTCTATGAGGTAATTGACCATTGTGTATTGGGAAAGTAAATACATGAAGCAATGTGAGCTGATGAGATTCTACAAGAGTGTGGGCTACTTACTTGTTTTCAGATGACAGGGAGGAGATTAGAAATTAAATTCATAATAAGGGTGAAAAAAAAAAATTGGATTTTTGCTTGCCATGGATCTTTAGTTTAGAATTTTAGGTTGTCCAGTAGTTGGGTTTTTTTAAAGCAAGATTTATTATAAGAATTTCCTATAAAAAGGGAATTTCTGCCAATTTTCTGAAGACATAGGACCAGACTAGAAGAGGTGAAAGCATTTGTAGATTTACCCCTGCAACAGAGTAGGTAATTCCAGTGTCTGATTTCTACTGATATTGGCACAATATTTTTATAAGCAAAAAGTTGAAGTAGAAACAAAAAGAACTCAATATATTTATCATAAAATTCTGCAGTCAAAAGTGACTTTGATGCCGTCTGTTCCTGTTTCATTAAGTTCCTCATAGGCAGCATAATCCTGATAATTTCAATTCCCTAGAAGAATATTCTCTATTTCATTTGCTTCTAAAGGACCGAATTATTAACCATGTCATATTGTAAAATTGCCATCTAAAGACTTGATGATGTGCTAAGTAGAAAGGGAATTGCCAGAGGCTGTAAGCTCTGGGTCAAAGGACAGTTGTTTGTAGCTCATTAGTATGATGTGGTGAAATCTGAAATTATATTAAATGTTTGTTTAAGATGTAATTAGTGAACAATTTATGCATTTTCAAGTATTCCATGCAGAGTCTCATGTAGAATCTGTAATCTCATATCAACAGTGGCAGAAATGCTTTCTTGGGTGCATTATTTGCTTCATTCAGCAGCAGGAAAACAATTCAAAAGTCAGAATATATTGCTCAGCATGTTTGCTTCTTTTTTTTTCTTTTTTCTATTTCTCTCTTTACTCAGCTGTGCAGCCCTGACTGCCAATATATGGTTTTACAGGAGAGCTCAATTCAGTCTGTTCTGTTCCCATTCTGCCTTTTGAAGAAAATTCAAGTACAGGCTGAATTAGCCTCATGGCTTTGGGCATGTGTGGGCCAGGAGTCATTTTCCAGGCTGCTGTGACACAAGTGCTGGGTACCTCAGAGGCTCCTGCTCAGATGCACAGGCTAAAGGCTGGGTGACCTCTTTCCTCAGTCTGCTGAGAAGGAGAATAAAGTCATCACACAGAGCACTTCATCTGGACTCCTTGTTTTGATGTCAGGGAGTGTGGCATGAAATAAGAGATTGCACTTTCTCCCAGGGAAGTTGGTCTTGGTGCTGTCTCTCCCCAAGCACACACATCACCTGAGCTGCAAGCTCAATTTAGTGGTTCATCCACCCCCTTCTTCCTCCCTTTAAAGCAAGATCTGGGTGCACACCTTCACACCTAACAGCAGAACTCTTCTTCAGTGTGTCAGGTGGAAAGGATTAAGAGCCTGTGTTGGAGTCAGAGGCACAGAGAGCGTGCCCTTATCTCTGATACCTGGCTCTGACATCCAAGAAAGCACTGATTTCTTATAACATCCTGAAAACAACTGTTCAAGTTAAATAGAAAAGCTAGGGGTGTAAATGTGTCAATTAGAAAGTTTTCTTAAGTCACTGGGTGAAAAAGTTAAAGTTTGGAGTTTTAACTAGTTTAGAGAACGGAAGACAAGATGGAGAATTTAGGGTGTTATCTCTTGTCCTTCTTTCTTCTTCATCTTCTTCTTCCAGAGGTTTTTGGGTAGTAATGAGTGATTGGATAGAGAATGCCACAGTGCAGCTCACAGGTGTTGGGTCATTGGGACACTAAGAAAAATAATTTACTTGGCATTTGTTAATTGGGTAAATGGACATATAAAGAACCTTGAGCAGGATCTTTTTTGGCCATTTTGCACCTTTCTATCTTAGTGCACATAGCTCCTTGTACCCTGTGTACATGTAATGCTGATAAGAGAAGAATAAACAACCAAGTCCAAACGAGAGAAAAATCTGCCTCCTTCTCATCAACTTCAGTTCAAGGGGAGAAAGAACATAATCACGAATGCCTAACAGAGACAATCCTGTTTTCCACCAACACACCAAAAGAAAAGAGCTTGGCAAGTAGCCTGGTGAATGAGAGTACCCACATCTGAAAATGAAAGAAATGGAAGGAGGCAGAAAAAAGTCTAAGTGTGCTGGGGGAGGAAATAGTGTTTGTCCTTAGAGTACAGTAGTGCCTGTTTCTTTAAAAAGACTCAGAATACAGTAAATGAGGGGCTGATATGCTTCTATCAGACTGTTGAAATAAGGATTTTGGATAGCCAAGTGTGAATCTACATTTGTTTGGTATTAAATCCTTCTAAAATCTTTGCACAACTGATCTTGGTACTGGGATATCCAAACCCTGATCAGCCTAGTTTTTGAACCAGATTCATTCCTGCTCTGCCTGAAGAGCTAAAACCCAGGCTAAGGAGGTTCTATGCACTATGGAACTACTGCAGCTCAGCTGATTTTGGAATTCATGTTGGATCTCTGAGAGAATCCCCAGTTGTGCTGCACAGTACAACTGACATTGCTACCTCTGGGGTCACTGCAAACTGGTTGTGGCCATGAAATGCCCCATATAGGACAGGACAGACCTGCCAAACATATTTCAGGGGAAGAAAAAAGCCTATAGTTGCATCTAAAATATAAAGTGTATGTGTGTATATGTATATAGATAGATATTATAAAGCATAAAGAGCATGTGTGTGTATATATGTACACACTTTGAGATGAAATAGAGCCAATAAAATTAGAAGACCTAAAAATCTCTATTGAGATATTTTATGTATATATTTATAGTATGCTCTAATTCCCATACAGGATGCAAGTTGCAGTCGCTAATTCAATGTTTAATGCTGTATCATTGAAGATTCAGTCTATGAAATAAGGTTGTAGTGGAAGTAATATTTGAGGAATTATTGAAAAATAAATATATCTAAGCAAAATGAACCTGAGTGCACTGGGTACATCTGTATTATGCTACACATGTCAGGATAATAAAAGCTTTCCTTTGAAAGAAAATAATATAATAATTAGTTGACAGCTAAACTTTTTCCCTGGCTGCCAGATAGTTTTACAAATATGCAGTTTAAAATAGTGACTTAGCTACTGTATCTAATATAATTATAGAACATTGAAGGTTTATACACAGAATTCATTGGTATCTGCATACTTTTTTAAAAAACAGCAAATACTGTGTTTTTCAGTATTACAGCCTTGGAAAATGCTATCTGATCACTTAAAAACTTGGACAAAAAACAGTTTTGATTCCAGGTCACTGTAAATATCTCTAAAAGTGGAGTTATTATGTATAAACTTGCTATTACTCATGATAAAAATCTATCCCACATTAAATCTATCCTGCTCTCATACTTAATCTGTTCCTACAAAGACAGTATTTATACACATCAGGATTGCTTTAAACATAATATTTGATTTAAATTTTGTTATTTATATACAAAGAATATTGAAATATTCTGATATTCTGAGTTGTGTCAAATCAAGTGAAATATCACTGAGAGTAAATGTTGCTAAAAGCTTTCAGACTTAGTAAAGGCTTGTGTATGAAATGAGTTTTGTAGCTTTGGCAATGCCCATGTAGAAACCTAGACAAAAGGTATGTAACTATTTATTGAAGACATGTTTATCCTGCATAAAACATTATAATAATAATATATAATAATATATTATAGAATACAATAAAAAGTCCTGAAAACAAACATTACTTGTACCACTATATTCCTGTACCCTGCATCCATCCTATGGGAAGCCCCATCCTAATGAATTGCTGCAATGCTGCAGAAGCACCTGCAATTAAATACACAGAGCAGCCAATACAATTTGGCTTCTTGAGCAAGGGCAAACAGCTTCAGGAGAATCAGTTTCCACCCATGAGGGGAATAAAATTGTGCCAGGTCATAGCTCAGTCTTAGGTGGGAGAGGAATGAAGCCTGCCCAGATGGACGAGGTGGAGTTCATAGTGGAGAACTTAATGGTCACAGTCCCACAAGTGCTGGCCAGGGGGGAGGTCTTCAGACACTCCACCAATACTGAGCAGATTGTTTCCAGCTTTAGGAAGAATATCCCCTGAAATTGCATCTACATGACACTGAGCAGGCAGAAAACCTCTCCTTTTTTTTCTTTTTGGTACTCCTTTGACAGCGAGCTGCACAGCCTAGAGAAGCGGGAATTAAGTGAATTATGGTGCACAGGGGTAAAAAGCTTGTGAAGGATAAAAGAGGGATGACTAGAGACCAGAAGTTAAAACAAGGGGAGATGGAAAAGGACTGGAAGAAAATGGATTTTGTAGAAGCAGACTTGCCCATAGCTCTGGAAGAGTACTCTGCATTTTGCTGTGGTTCAGCTTTGAATTTATTCTGCTGATTCTATATAATTCTAAAATTCAATTCATAATAACCTCCTATTCACTATAACCACCTTTCTTATGGGTATCTCCTTGTGTCAATACTATCTCCATATGTCAATTTGCTATGACATTTTCCTTGGTTTATCAAAGCGACAGACATTGCACTCTGCTTCAAAATGATCTACTCTTATGAATAAAGAAGTACCGATATTTTCCAAGGTTTCAGAATTCTTGTTTTGATCCATTGCTCTTTAAAAATTGTGTCTAAATTTTCTATTCAACGAAAAATATGTTGAAAGCAAAGCAGTGAGATGTTTACCTTTATGTATTTCTACTTTCTGATACACTCTTTAACTGCTCAATCACACATTAGTTATTTTCTGCTTGCTTGGCTGGTGTGTTGCTTAGCTTGGTTTGCACAAATGTTCTCTTTTTTCATTAACTTATTTCATTCACATGGATGAATTTGGGATACAGTTTACACTTTCTCTTCCTTTTGACATGTTAAGAAAAAGAAGAAATAACTTCGTTTTGAGGTGGGCCACTTTTAAAATAGATTAAAGAGATTGTTATTGCTGTACAGCACAACAGAATAGCACAACTTCGCATCTCTGACTTCATCAGCAGACTATCCACCCCAATTCACTACATGTGACTGTTTATGTCGTTGTGTATTTGAATGGTCACTGCAAATTTTCATTTCTGTCATCAATTAAATGGAATATTGCAGATGGAAAAGAAATGAAGTTAAACCACTAGACTTTCAGAAGCTCACACTCTCAGCTTTTAAGTTATTGGATGTTGGTTTCCAGTCTCAAGAAGATGGACTATGTTTCAGGAAATCGATTTTGTTCTCATTTAAGCCAAAGGACCTTGCTATTGCTGCATATCCTGCTCCTTCTTCAGAAAGATTTATTACAAAAGATGTAGAAATTCTGATGAGTTTCCCTGAAAATCTAGATTATTTGAAGGCAAACTCTGTAGTGTATAACCTCACTGTTGTGCCAGTGTCTTATCACAGAAATCCCTAAATGTTGCTGCATGTCTCCTCTGTATTAGTGGGGTCTGTATTAGGGCATTCACAGAATTGTGGAATCTTCTGCTGTACTGACTGTGGCTTTGGCTAAACTAGAAAAATCTATATTCCCTCTAGAGATTAAAATCTAAAACCTGTAAAGACTGAAACATCTATTTTACACAGTGTTAAAAACCACACATAAACTTCACAGATTGTTAGGTCATGCACTACAGCAGAGAAGCAATAAGTTCCCTCTTCTCTTTTAAACAGGTGAGCTAAGTAAAACAAATTTTATCACCACTATATGCCTTGCTATGCTGCCAAATATATCCATTTAGGGACATGGAGGGAAGGAACTAGAGGTGAAGCTACACTCTTTACACAGAATAGCACGGAGGCAAAAGTTATCACAAAGAAAGCAGGGGTGCAGCCCCTGGCCCCAGGTCATGCTCTGAATTGCTGTGAAGCTCACTCTGAACTGATCAGCAAGCTGCACATGTCCACCCTGTGCACCTCTCCTGCTTTGCCAGCTCCTAAAGGGGGAAGCAAATGCATGAACTCTGACCCCAGCATCGCTTTCTGCTGCTGTTTCTCTGCCCAGAAAGTAAACAAGGAGTAGGAGTGCTCACAGAACCTGTCCATGGGATTTGATTATATACTGGAGGTACAGCTGAGAAGTCTCCATTACTGTTTGGGAAAGGTCAGCAGTAATCAAAGCTCAGAACTCTTAAGGTAGGAATATATTAAAATTTTTCCTCCCCTTTTCCCTCCCCTTTTCCTTCCCTTCTTTCCTCATACTGGATACAGCCTATAACCACAACCTCTTCTACAGTTCATTATTTCATCTCCTTCATAAAGGTATTCTGCTGTGGGCATTTCTACTGCACTATAATTATTATTACACTGGCAATCTGACTTTCTCTTTTTTTTTTTTTTCACTTTTATTTTTACCTCATAGTGTTACTGGAAATGTTTTATCTTCTGCTGGTTTACATGATCTTTTCAGCAGTGGTCAACAACACGGAAGAACTTTTTCCCTGGGATAGCTGAACTGGTAAAACTTTTCTTCACCACCACATACACAGCACTGAACAACTCTTGTTAAAAAAATAATATATCCTTTCTTCTGCTTGTTTTTCTGTTGCAGCAGGCAATCTTTGTAAGTGGTGCTAGACACAAACTCTGTCTGTCATCGAGAAGAAATCAAGCACATCCCTTTCCTTGCAAACCTTCTCCTTTCCTCACATTAGCACAGGGACACACAGATGGTAACAATTGCATTGTCCCATCTCCTACCACACACATTAGGGCATTTATCTGACGAGTCTTGTGGCTCCTTGGCAGGCAGGTTAACACACCCAGGAGGGTTTGCACAACTCCTCGAGCAGGGTGGCCATGTGGCCTCTGCTGCAGCTTGTCGTGAAGCACCAGCAGCCTTTGGGCCTCTGGCGTGCTGCTGCTCACTCCTGCTTTTGATTGAGCAGGGTTGCTTCATTTGTCAGAGCTTTTGCAATCCCCTCTGCAGTTGTCTTTGTTACAGGCTCTGTTTAAAAGCCCTCCCCCTGCTCTTGCTGAAGAATTCTGGTTTTCTTTTTTTCATTTCAAAGATTCAGGATTACTTAATTTCTTTCTGTTCCAGAGAGCTCCTGGTTTTCTTTCAAGCTTTTCCCAGCAGCCTGATCTCACAGAGATTTTTCTTACTCTCTTCCTAGTACGACAGTAGTATCCTTTCTTTTTTGCTTCAAGATGTTTTAAGAATAATGGCAAAGCTTGGATGTTAACCTCTTCAAGCTGCAAGGCTGACACATGCCTCCTTGACCTCTCGAAAACCTGAAAAATTAAAAGAGTTACATGTTTAACGATGTCAGTAGCTTGGTTGATGAAATTACCATGAGCATACTGAAATGTCATGAAGAAAGCAAAACAAACAGGGCTTATCTGGAGAAATAAAGCAGCTGATCTAGCAGAGCAGCAGAGATTTCAGTCCAGAAAATGAAATCATCAGCTCTGGGAAGCAAAAATGGAACGCCAGGAGCCAGTTGTAACGGAAGGCTGAGTACAAGAGAGAGAAGAATGGTGTCAGATGGGCATTAAACATAGAAAATGAGTGGGCAGGGAGGAAAAAACAGAAGTGATAGTCAGAACAGACTGGAGGGAGGGAAGCCTCGTTATTCACAGCACGAATCTGGGTCCTCTGGGGACCAGCTGGAGGAGCAGAGTTCTGCAGAAATTATCACAAGAGAGGACAGGTGCGCAGCCAGCCTTGGAGAGAAGATGCAGCCTTCGGGGAAAGGCAGGCGCAGGGGACAGGTCACCCTGTCACAGCTTTTACCTGTTTCTGTCCTCTGGAGAAGGAGCAGAAGTGTAAATGGAGGAAGAGAGTGGATGAGTTAAAGGGGAACGCCAGGAAATGCAAAGATAAGGAGGAGGAAGTAGGGTTCAAGGTGGAATATGGGGAGCGCCATTTCAGAGGAAGATAAAGAAGAAGTTGAGAAAGGAAGGCAAAATGGGAAGGTAAAAGCTGGTGGGAGCAGCAGAAGAAGGTAGAAAGGAAATAGAATCAGAAAATCATACAATTGTTTAGATTGGGAAAGACAAGATATTCTCCATATGCAGAAATCTGTATAAAAAATTTGAGATGAAAATTCCTCAGTACAGAAAATATAATTTCAGAAAATTAAAAGCATAAAGATTAAAGGCAACTACTACAAATCAAGCTGGCTTAACCTTTGCTACAAGCTGGGACAAATGGAAATAGCTGGGGAAAAAAAGAGATGCATTAACAGCAATATTTAACCAGGGAATTACAGCCTGTGTGTGATGTGTGAACCACAAAGTGTTTAATGAAAGATAACCTTGTTTTCAGCTAATACAACCCTGCCACACAGGGCTCCTGCTTCCCCTGGAGAAGAGAAATCCACAAAAATAAAAATGAAGATTGGAAACCATTTGAATGACAATAGGATATGAGAAAATAAAATGTATGACAGAACTATACAAGCATAAAACCAAGCACAGATGAGCAGCTGAGATTATGGCAAGACAAATGACAGTGGGTTTCTGGCTATAACAAAGTGACCCATTGCCTTAGAGGCTGGAACACTCCCCAGTTCAGCAACTGCTGTCAGTGATACTTGGTGACAGAAACTGGCTCAGTGGAACATTTTTAGTTTCTCCTTCACAAGTTCTTTCCTCTCTTGTATGTTTATTACTTATATATATATATATATATACATTTGCATGTGCCCCTTTTTTTCTATGAGAAATGCCTTTTTTATCACTAATCTGGCATTTTCTTTGATGTAACTTAACATGTGGCAGAGTACAAACAAAAGATGACATGGAGCAAAAAAAAAGACCAGAAGGAGTGGTAAGGGGAGAAGACTGGAGCAGAAACTAAAAAAATTCAAAGCATATTAAATTCTCCTGAAATGGGGGATATGGTTGAAGTAGGTTCAATAAAGTAACACAATTTTTCTTTAAAAAGGAGACAGGGCTGATGAAAAGAAAGATGAATTAAGGTAACTCTGAGTACTGCAGGACCAGAAGCACCAGATTGCTAATGAGAAATCCTGTGCTATAGCTTTGAGAAAATATTGTGCTCTTGGAAATACTGAAATATTTGAGACATGGCCACTGTATAACTGAAACCTAGAAGAAATCTTTCCAAATACTTATAATGTTTGAAAGCACTGATGATTGTGTAATTTTCAAAATCAAATCTGAGATCAGAATACTATAGGGACCAAGAGACCCTCAGAAGTTGGTTGCTAGAAGTGCACAGCTTTAGCTTGCTAAAGGTTGTCAGAATTGGCTGCAGAACAGAGCTAGATCTGATTACAAGTCTTGAAAATGAAACCAGCTGATGCTACAGAACCTCATCACAAAATGAAGAAGCAGAACAGGTCTGAATAGTCAGAGATGAAGTCTAAAAACTGCAGTCAACCAGCGTGAAGTTTCATGAAGCAATGGAAGAAACTGGTTGGAAGAAAATGCACAGTTAAATTAAATAAGAATAAAAACATCTTGTAAAAGCTTTCCAAGAGTGACTACAGTTGTCTTTGAAAGAAATACTCTGTATGGGAGGCTCTTTGTGGGGACTGTCCAAATGGCAGCTGTGTTTCAGGTGGGATTTGTCTCCTCTGACTACAGCAGTTTACAGTAAAGGTCTCTGCTCCTGCCTGGGAAGGAATCCCACCACTGTTAACAGAGTCAGTGTAGCCAGTCCAGCTCAAGGTGTGATTCAAGTGAGTGGATATAGGTCCCTACATCAGAATAAGAACTGCTCCATAGTCTACATTAACTGTATTGACTATCTAGACCAGCCCACTGCTGCTGTAAAAGAGGCCTTGGAAGACACCTTCCTTTTCTCAGGAAAATCCAGCCCCAGTACCTGAAATCCAAAGAGTTTGAGCTGGACACAATTTTGCAAGCCAAGTTGCAGAAACTTTTTTTTTTTTTTTTCAGTTAAATAACTATTCAGCACGAGTAGGTAAAAGTCATGTCATGCAGTGAACAAAATATTCTTACTGTGAGTAAAATGTAAATCAGATGTAAGGGAAACAAATGTGAAAGAACAAAACTATGTCTTACCTCCCGTTGGGAGAGCTGAAACTATGGAAGAACAGCAGTTCATGAAGATAAAATGAAAGAGATGTGCACAGAAAAGCTGAAGTATACAAAAAATACAACAACAAAAAAAAAAGAATAGAACTTCTAGTAAATAGATTAGGCCAGATAGAACCTGCTGAGATGATAAAAGGTGAATGCTGTTAACAACAAAACAAGCCTTGAAACAGATACCAGCCCATATCTAAATATAGCCAAGGAAATTTTAGATCAACAAGTTAAGATATGGCTTGGATTTGCTTATGTTGCAGGGAAAATTACAGGCTAAAAATAGATTACTTTTCTTGTTCTGCTGTAACACTATTAAAGAACATCACTGGTAATCTTATGTCTAGTCCATAAAGACTGACACACGTATTACACCAACTGTGGTAATTACAGAAAATGGCCCATGATTTGATTAAGATGTTAAATGGCTTGCAAAAATAGTATCACTTAAAGCACTTCATGGCCAAGGTATCCACAACATCATGATTTTATGGAAAATGTCATCCAGATTGCAACAAGGGTGCCTACCAAAATCTCAAGGGTGAAACACAGTATTATTTCACCCTGCTCTGGAAAAAGACTGTCAGCTGCTGAAAGTTGAATGGGAATAGCTTAAAATTCATTATATAGTTGGTATTAAACACAAACATACTTCAAATTCTTACTAGCCCCACTGAAAAAAAAAAAAAAGAGGGAGGGGGAGAATGAATGCATATGAGGAAAGGTATGAAAAAAGACCACATAAAAGACCACATAAATAAAACCTTTGCAGCCACAGGGCCCTGTATATCTCACATAATGCAAACCACAGGTGAAGCTCTTCCAGATATTCCACATGAAGCTCATTCTTATTTGTTCAAGCAATTACTGAACAAACAAAGGCAATTCTTTGGCAGAAACTCAGGTCATCTTCTTCTAGAGCAGAGAAAGCTTCTTCATCTCCTACTGTTTGAAACAGAGCAGGTTTTTGTGCAACTGGACAGCAGCAGTGAAAAGAACTGTGTGAAGAAAAGCAGATGCTGAAGTCTACCAGATACTGAAGAGATCTGTGAAACAGAGAAGCCAGCTGAGAGACAGGGAATTTATTTGTGTTGCACTGTATATGATTTCCATCTAGATGATTCAAGTGAGAGGGTTATTTGAGAGATGAAATACCCTGGCTTAAGTCAAATGGAGCTAGCAATGGCCAGTTGGAGGAAAAGTAACATATTGAGATCACCGCACTTCCCTCACAAATTATTTCCTTCTTAATACTATTTTAAACTAATCCTGGCAATAAACATGATATTAAAATGTCATTTTTAACACTCTGTGAACATCACAGGCAACTATTGTTATAGTAGGCTTGAGGGCTTCCTAAGCAAGAAGGCTGTGAAATGGTGTGAAAATAATGAAGAAGGTTCCAGAAAAGTAGCTGCTCATCTTGAAAAGTAGCATCTTCAATCCTTTTTGAAACACTGAATATCATAGCATCACTAAAAGAAACCTGAATGTCCCAAAGAGGGCATCCATCATTTCAGGCTGGAAGATTCTCATGTAACCTCACACATGGCATGGACCATACAGTGAATGAGTCTCTGAAAAAAGGCTTGCAACAAAAAAGTGTATAGACTTTTTTCAAAATTACACTGAACAGGCAAGATGATTCTGGCAAGATGGTGCTGGTTCAGAGAATAATAACCCCTTTTTCTTTTCTGGTGTTGTCTGCCAGGGAAAGGCAAATTTCACACTTTGGCTTTGGAGTTTGTTTTGTATTAGTCTGACTGGATGTTTCAAAGAAAATGGCCTCATATTAGGATTCACTGCCATGAAGGAAACAAAAATTCTACACAGCACAGCTAGACCTGGAAATCATTAGTTGCAGATAAAAAAAATAGTTTTGAGATGAGAACAACTGCTTTTCCTGTCAAGCACAGATTGCAAAACTTATGAAGCTGTAAGATACCACTCGTTTCTACTGCCTGAGTGTGCACAGGCTTTGGTTGTGCATCTCCCAGTGTGTGAGGATATCTGGTGCTGATGGCAGGCAGGCTAATGACCCAATGCTTGTTCAGTCACATTGATGCTTTAACCCAGAGGAGGACTCCTGTGCCACTGGTACCAATGACCCCCCGAAAAACTTTCAGCCTCCAGAGCAACCAGACAGGAGCCCTGGACAGTCGTCAGGCTCTTTATTTGGAGTAAAAGAGAGGATCCATTCTAGCAACAGAGCTGTCTGCAGAGGCTGTGTTCAACAGCTTTTTTCCTCTTTCTTATTTCCTCTGACCTAGGCTAATTGCTTCTTTCATCTGCACAGAGATATCCTGACTCCAGAGAACGTTAATTAGCAGATTGTTGATTTTTTCCCCCCTCCTCATCACTGAAGAATGTAGCCTAAAGGAGTGGTTCTTCTCTTCTCACCCCATGTGTTGGATCTAGTTATCAAGTGACCTCAGGATGTGTTAGATCAGCTTATTGATCTGATAGGAAACTAATTATTTGAGAGGATTTGTGATTTATTTTCTAACAGATCAGCAAACTGATGTAATTCACCATGGTCTGCAGTATTGCTACAAAGGCAAGAAAAACTAATGTTTGGGGATGGGGTAAAAGGGAACCCACCCTTCAGAAGTAGAGCAGTGCACATTCCCTCGTGAGAATGTGTAATATAAAACTGCACCTCCAGCAATGGCCTTTCCTCACATTTAAAGGGTTATATTGTCTCACTAGTTAAACAACATAAAAAATGTAAAGTCACAGACTCCATGAAATAACCTCATCCAGTTTGATTCACGTTGACAGAACACACAGAATCAATCGTGATGAACACAGTTCTGCAGAGAGGTTTTAGGTGGAGTGTCTGCACTGGGATGGGGCAGCCCTGGCTGTATGGACAGACTGGGGTCTGGAGTGCTGGAAATGGACCAGCAATGGAATTCTATGGAATGCTGGGGTCTGGAGTGCCAGGGAAAGGGACCTGGGGGTGCTGGTCGAGGGCAAGCTGGACATGAGGCAGCAGTGTCCTGGCAGCCAGGAGGGACATCCCTGTCCTGGGGGTATCAGGGACAGCATCTCCAGCTGGGCAAGGGAAGGGATTGTCCTGCTCTGCTCGGGGCTGGGATGGCCTCACCTCGAGTTTTGGGGGCAGTTCTGGGTGCCACAATATAAAAAGGTCATGAAGCTGTTAGACAGTGTCCAAAGGAGGCCACAAGGAAGGTGAAGGGCCTTGAGGGGAAGCCGTGTGAGGAGCAGCTGAGGGCACTGGGTCTGCTCAGGCTGGAGGAGACTGAGGGGACACCTCACTGCAGTCACAGCATCCTTGTGAGGGGAAGAGGAGGGGCAGGCACTGCTCTCTTCGCTCTCATGACCAGTGGCAGGACCCAAGGGAATGGCCTGAAGTTCCATCAGGGGAGGGTTAGGTTGGATGTTAGGATAAGGTGTTTCCCCCAGAGGGTGGTGGGGCACTGGAACAGGCTCCCCAGGGAAGTGGTCATGGCCCCAAGCCTGGCAGAGTTTAAGAAAGGTTTGGAAAACTCCCTCAGGCACGTGGTGTGACTGTGCAGGGCCAGGAGTTGGACTTTGATGACCCTTGTGGGTCTCTTCCAGCTCAGGATGTTCTGTGATTCTCTGACTGCAGTCCACTCCCTGCTTCAGAGGCTTTGTCAGATGCTATGCTTAGGGTCTAGCCCTCTTTACTCAGCTCATTGTGTTTGTTGTCACCTCAGACCTGTTGGGAGAGGTGTGGATGGAATTCTCTGAGTCTTATTCAATGAATGTTCTCTCAACACTGTTTTTAATTAATCTCATTTCAAGGGATTCATTGTTTTGTGGGCAGGGTTCCTTTGCCCCAGGAATTTTAAGTATTTTGATTATGAATACATTATTGAACCAAAATTATTTTCTTAAAACATCAATAGTCTTACTTCTCCCTTAGTACTCCCTGGCCTGGAGGGATTTGCTAGGAAAGGTTCTGTCGTGTGGAGGTGAAAGAGGAAGAGAAGAAGCCTGGATCAAGATGGAGAAACACGGGAAAAGTCTCAGTGGAGCTGGGTTTTTGCTTCATCCCATGCTCCCAGGGCTGGGGGTACTGATGGGAGGGCTCTGTCTCACAGATTAACATCCTGCTCCACATCCTCTTCCCGTCGGTGACAGGAGCAGCAGATAAATAAGGCCATACATGCAGAGAGCAGAGAACAGCTGTGCCAGTGGTGGTCACCACTCCAACAGTCTGTCTTCAACTCTTCTGGGAAAAAAAATAAACAAAAAAAAACCCATTGGGCAGATGGGAACATTCTGATGGATTTCTCTGAGCTTTATAAATCACACTGACCAGTTTCACATTTGGAATCATTAGCTCTTTTTTATAGTAAAAGGAATGATGTGAAAGGTACAATATGTAGTGTCTTGAATTATGCATGCAGTTTTTATAGTGATATAAACTCTTTTCAAAGACAAGTTTTACTCCCCCTAGAGATAAATCTTTTTTTTCCCTGAATGTTGTTCTCGAGTCCCTCTTTTAAGAGCATTCATGCACTTATCTGACTGTAGAAAAAAATGTATCATTACTGACCCTTGCAAAAAAACTCCATGTGTGATTTGTTTTGATCAAACTTTTAGACCAACTTTGAAGCCAAAGTTTTAACTGTGGAACCTACAGCAGCCTTCAGAAAGACAAGCTGCCAGCACCAGCCTGCACAAGTGGTGCAGATGTGCTTTCCCCCATACCCTTTGCTCCACAAAATGGCAACATTTCGGGCTCCCAGGAATCACTGTGAGTTCAGGGTGCATAGCACCTGGCAGGATAAGCATCTGCAAATACATTTTATTTGATGGCTACTTAACATAAAATACTTGAGTCCCTGAACCCAATGTCCCTGGGTGAAGTAGAACCAGGGTCTTCCATCACTCCCTGGCTGAGCTTCCTACTCATGAAACCAGCAAGTCATGCCACCACCCTATAACCCAATAATTACATTTGCAAAATAATGTGAGGGGGAGGAGGAGCACCTTCAGTATCCTCATAGAATAGTCTCAGCTTCAGAACACCGTATAGCTTGGAGCAAAAACATTTTCCTGGGAATAGAGTGGCATGGTTTTGAATGCCCTTCATCCTTGAGGCTGAATATGCTCCCCGTAGTGCTCATGGTGATGACTCTGCTGCCAGCCTGTTTGCTGTGAGTTATTCAGAAATGAAACTTGTCTTTCTTAGGTGTGGCCTGAACACGGCCGATTTATCCAGCCTCTGTGGCATCTGGGGCAGTAATGTCTTGCCTGAGAATTTGGGCATATTTTAAGTACCATGATCCTGGTTTTACCAAGATGGCAGCAATTCTAAGCACAAGCAAAACAGAAAGAGGCTGCAAAGCAAGGGACTGGCAGAACCTGGTGGCCTGAGGAAGCCATTTGGCAAAGCACATGCTGGGACTGGGCAGGATTTATGCACCTAAATTCTACCTAAATACCTAATTTATGGATCTAGGCCAATATAAGTCTAGCTGTGCTGCATGCATTTCTCTGCTTGTGAAAAAAATTGATTCTGCATACTGGAAGGTATCCACTGTTCGGGGGATTAAGAGCACTTGCTCTACGCTTTACTTAGGCTGTGTGGGGAAATATTAGGGCATGAGCACCTCAGGAGCCCCAAATGCACAGGATTCCCACCTTGCTGTTGTCAGGCAGCTTTCCACAGCCCTTCACAGGAAGAGCCATTACTCACTTCACTCATCATCTAAGGGCTCTTTCTCTTAGGAGAGAAGGGAACTGTTTATAGAATAACTTGTGTTTTCCCCAGAGTATTGTTCCTCTGGTAGTCTATAAATCTCAGGTGCTGTCAGTGCTGAGTGGAAATGAAAGGTATTGCTGGACAGGGAGGAATTCTTATCTTGCATCCAGTTACTTAAAGATAACTCCAGATCTTCTCATATGGCTGCTCTTCGTATCTGGAATATCTTGTGTGGGACAACAGGGATTTAAAGTTTTGACCACATGGCACGATGGGGACCAAACAACAAAACACAATTTTAGTTTTCCTAAGGTGTTCAAAATGGGAAAGGGGGCAAAACTGCCTGTGCAAAATACCGTGAATTACAGATGTGGACATGGGAATGCTGCAAGACTTCCCAGCTTTAGTGCTTATTCAGAAAGTGGTATTGCAAGGCAAGGTTCCCTTAGAAATATCATGGCCAGGGCACAGTGTTTTTTTAATTTACATTTGTCATGTATAAGTTAAATCGAAGGGGTGCATGGCTATAATACACGTGCAGTAGGGTAATTTACGTGCATTAAACTATACACAAGGGCACAGAGAGTCATTTCTGCAGTGGGTTTTACCTGAATTACTGCCACTTCCCTGAAGCACTGAAAACACGCACCCATGCCATATCCCAGAGCTCTTTCGCAAGTGGGGCACAAAGCACAGATAGCACGGTTTGCGTGAAGGAAAAATATGCCACTTCTTTATACTTTGAGCCTTTACGTAAGAAATTTCAAAAACGCCTGAAGCGGAGGGTGTGAGAAGAGCGCATTCACCCGGGGAGGAAATAGGACAAAACTTTCAATTTCCTTTGTCCTTACGGACCCGATGAGGGGCTGCCAGGGGCGCAGCCACGATTCTGGAGTTGGCAGCGCTGGGGTGCGAACGAGCGGAGCCGGGGCCGAGGAGCCGTGCCCTCCTCTGGCAGCCGCGCTCCGACCGGCCGCAGCTCCCTCCCTCCGTCCGTCCGTCCGTCCGTCCGTCCGTCCGTCCCTCCTCCCCGGCTGCCGGCCGCACATCGCCTCCCGGCCCCGCGGGACGGCCCCGGCCGCCTCCCGGCGCTCCGTCCATCCCCGCGGCTCCCTCCCCACACGCCGGAACCCGCCCCCGCCGGCCGGGCGCGCCCCCGCGGCCAGCGCGCCCCCGCGGCGGGCGGGGCGGGGCGGGGCGGGGCGGGGCGGGGCGGGCGCTGCTCCCGCCCCTCCCCAAGGTGTTGGCGGCGGCGGGGACGCGCTCGCTGCTCGTGCCCGCGCCGCCCCCCCGCCCGCGCTCCCCTCGGCTCTCCCCGGCTGCGGCTGCTCGGCCATGGCGGAGCTGAGCGCGGAGCGGCTGCGGGCGCTGCCCGGCAGCTGGAGTTACGGGATCAGCCAGGGCGGCCGCGTCTTCTGTGTCCGTGTGTCCGTCCCCGCAGCGAGGAGGCGAAGAGCACGACCTGGCTGCACCCGCTCACCGGCGAGGCCGTGATCACCGGGCACCGCCGCAGCGCAGGTAGGACCCTGCCCGGAGCCCTGCCCGGAGCCCTGCCCGGAGCCCTGCCCGGGGCCCCCGGCCCTGCCCCGGCTCGGCCGCCCCCGCCCGCCCCTGGCCCGGGCGGGCTCAGCCCGGGGTCCCCGCGGAGCCGCCGCAGCCCCCCGGGACAAGTCCCGATCCCGCTTTCCCCGCACTTCGCGCAGTTGTTCCCCCGGGGTGAGCAGCGCTGCAGCCGCCGGGCGCTCCTGCGTGTCCAGCCTGCTCGCCAGTTTCTTCGAGCGCCTTCTCCCCCTGCCCCCGAGTTGTGCCTGTGTAATGTATCTGTCTCCGCTTTCCCTCCGTTGCCTTGTATCACCCCTGCGAGGCTGTGTAGTTACCATTAGAGACCGCCTCGTTCCTCTCGTGCTCCTTGCTGGCTACCCCGGTTATCCACCTGCATAGCATCCTTCCTCACTTGAGCACGAAACCTTTCGCCGTATTTCTGTTTCCAGCGGTACCTAGATTGAACCACGGTAGGTGTACTAGAAATGTAGAGGCTGATTTCGCTAGTCACCTAGAAACCCTTTTTCTCCCTGCGCTTCCATCTAGGCTGAGAGTCTGTGTGGTTTCCAAGTGACTGTGAGAGGTGGAATAGGTAGGAGGAAAAGGGACTTGAAACATTAGAAATAACTTGGAGGGAGGAGGGTGGAATCGAATCTTTGCTTCTGCTGTTTGCTCCACTCTGGAGAAGTAGCAGCAGGAGGTGCTGGAGGAGGAGGATTTACAGCAGACACTCTGGAGACCCGGAGCCAACTCTTGACTGCTGGAATTGCACACAGGCTGCATATGCCACTGGGAGGTGGTGGAGTGTAGTAATACGTGCAGTTGTTTTTATGTGTATAATCACTTGGATAATCACGGGGAAATAATCTGCAAGTGAATTGGTCTGTATCAGATTATCTGCTTTCATGTTTGGTTAATACTTATGCATTAAGGAATCAGAAACAGCCTTTTAGAAAACTGTGGACAGCCTTTCTTTTTTTTTTCTTTTTTTTTTTTGTAGTTTTTGAGTTGGGAATAGTTTAAAAACCACAGGGTTCTGTTTATTAGAACTCTACAGTTTGATTTGCAGCAAAGGTTCTGTTGTTTAAAAGAAGTCATTTAATGCTTGGGAGTAGAACTACTGATTGCTGTCAGGCTCCTCTTCCTCCTGCTCTCAGTGCTCAGAGAGAGTGGCCTTCATCTACAGCAATATGCATGGGGGCAGATGTGTGTGAAGTGCTTTTCTCATTCAACACTGGCATTAGCTGAGTATTAATTCTTTTTTTAAACTATTCCCACTGTCTCTGTTGACTGATGATGATTTCCCGGTAATTTTCCAAGTGTCTCATTTGTTTCTGCTGTTAAGTGCCTTCGAAAGGAAATGCAGTTTGCTTTTGAGTGTCTGGAGTATTGTGTATAACAGAGTAGAGTTATCATCAGGTAAATTAAACTTATTTTTGAACACAAGACTGAGACATGACCTTGGATACATTGGCCATAATTCATCAATCAGATACCAAAGTGTCTAAAAACCAGATCTGTTCCTAATGTTTTCCTCATTCACAAGTATGTAAATGAATCTCTCCATACACAGATATAATCAAACAGAATTATTCTGAGGTTTATCTCTTCTTTTGCTCTGACCATTGTTTTGGAACCTAGTCAAAATATGTTCAAAATGCATCTATCTTCTCTTAAACAATTTTTGAGTGAATGGCACTTCTTTTGCAGATGTATATTATTGCAAAGCTCTCTGTTAAATAATTCTGTGAGGCATGTTCTAGACGGTGAGGAGAGCTTTGTCCTCCATTATGAATTGAAGTGCTTTTTATTCTTGCAGCTATTCAGCACTGGAAGGGTATTTTTTGCAAAGTTCTTATAGCAACCATAAATACTTCTGCTGGAGAGACTTCCTGTTTGCTGTACTTTGCCCCATTGTCGAAATACACCTTGATTTTTTGTTCTGCAGAAGACGGGAGCGAAAAAAAAAAAGCAGCCAGAGCAAATAAATAATAAGGAGGATAAAAACCACCACATAACCCAGACTGATTGCTTTCTTTTTCTTTAGGAATGCATTCTTGCTTTTATAATTCAATGAGAGAGCTCTATGTATCAATCATTATTTTTATTGACAGGGGCAAACTTTTAAGGGTGGTGGTGCATCTAGAGGTGCAATATCTCCAGAGCTTCAATCACACCAGGAAACTGTTAGTTGAGAGATTTTGACCATTAGTGGTATGGGTTTTTTTTATATCTGGACTCCTGACTCCAAAGAGTGGTAAAAGAAAGGAAGAGATATGCCCACATTCTCTACTAGATTTACATGGAAAATGATTTTCATGTAAAATGCAATAGAGTTGTAAACACTGCAGGAACACTTGTTAGTCACAAGAGTGGTGGAATTATGCTAATACAATGCTAATGCTCTGGTATAGTTGATATCGTGCCTCTTCAGGAGCTTCTGACTTGCATGGAACTCAGTTAGGTGGATTTTTGTTTAGATCTCTGCCTGCCAGGTAATGTGATGCTGCTCAAGTTCAAGGCAGGGAGATGTGGCGATGACCCCGAGTTGCTGGGCAAAGGGACCTTAAACAAGGGCACACTGAAGCCATCCTTGTTATTATTTGAGAACAAGAAAGCCCAATCAGATTTTCAGGCGTGCAGCTTCTCTTGGCTCACAGAATTCACACTTAGGCAGTCTTGTGAGTCAATTCTGAAATACTTGTTTCTGGGACTAAAGGTTTCGACATGTGGAATCAGACACCGTATTTCAACTCCCTCAGTGTTAGGGAGTAGACCAGTATGGCTAGCATCATTTCAGAAGGTAATTGGAATGTTTTGCTGCTTGTTTTCCAGACTTACCCACAGGTTGGGAGGAAGCATATACTTTTGAAGGTGCAAGATATTATGTAAAGTAAGTTGAATGTTTGTCACATTACTATAATTTTCAATTAGTTTGTCTGAATGTCACTGTAATTTTGAATGCGTTCCCAACTGAACTTGAGTGTTGTGCTGTCAATCCAAAAGGTGCATTTAAATTTGTCATAGGGTATGTAGCCCTTTTTTTACTGAATTCTGCACAGCTAAAACAATTTCTTGACTTTTTGTGTTTATTAAAGCTGTTTGAGGATGCAGATTCAAATGCAGTTTCTGCTATGAATGTAACCATCTGACAACAAATATCCTTGCAATTCAAGAATACCTGGAATTTGTCTGTTTGCTTGACATTTGTGTGCGTACCCTCTTGTGCCATAAATGCTTTCACAAAGGCAAGATTTTACTTCATCACTGGGAGAAGAGTTGATTTCAGCCCTGTTGGCTAATTACATTGTTTAAAGCCACACTGAAGGTTTAATTTGGCCATTTTCTTTGCAGACCTCCTGCTTCTGCTTCTAGCATTGATTTCCATTATTTCTTTCTTTTTTCTTCTGGTTTCAGTATGTTTTGAGGAGCACGTTCACTGTGGTAGCCTTGCTGTGTGTATTGTCTTCTTGGATGAGAGACATGAAAATCAAGCTCTTGTGTAGAAATCCAGGGGGTGTATTGGTTGGATCTGTACAAATTTCTTACAAGCTTTTCCCCTCCAGATAGTTAGTCCATTATTCCTTATCTGGAAAATTTTTAAGTGGCTAAAAATACACTATGTATATTTGGTTAATATGCTTCTTTTTCTTCTATTTAACAATTCACAGGCTTTTCTCAAATCATTCAGGAGTTTTTGCTCACTGCACTGTGTTTGGTTTGCTGTCTTTAAGTTAGTAATGTCATTAGTGGGGTAACTTTTATGAGTGAACTTTACAGATAGAGTTTATAGGCTGCAAGTAGGTTTTTCCTGTGTTGTAGTGTTGAGCACAAGGTTGCTGCTCTGTGTAAGAGGCATTGTAGGTAGCGTGAGGTGACTGTTACATGTGTGTTTCATGGTTTATTTTATATGAGTGTGTTTGATTTGGTCCTAAACAAAAGTTAAAATAGAGAGCATACAATAGAGCATAATGCTCCCAAAAATCTGACCAGAATAGGCACTGTGCTGTCTACGAGGGCAGATTATTTGTTAATAAGCAAGTTGTTTTTCTGTTCTGTTCCGCCTTCTTGCAATTTACATTGCAGGAGTGTTGTGTAGCAGTTGACAAGAAATACACCAATCTGAGGACAAGGATCCATTAAAAATTTCACCTCAGGAGTACTGTGCAGATTGTTAAATGATGACAAGTGAGAATTAAAGAAAGCTGTGTTTGTGTGTGTATACAATATGAAAAAAAAAATATTCTTCTGGACTTTTATCATGGGTTAACTTCACCTTTAAAACCGAGTGAAAAAAAAAAAAGAGGAAGTTGAAGCTACTGGTGACTGATGAGAGTTTTTCTTCTTGACCAATGATCAGTCATTTCAAGAATTGACAGCAGATCTGACCATTAAAAAGTGAATTCAACTTGTAAACACTCCCTTAAGAAGTACACTCAGAGCTGTCTCGTTCTCTTTTTGTTTCCGGCTCTGGAGAGGTAACAAGCTCCGTCTTGGCTTTCCCCCCCCCCCTCCCAGGCCCGGGACAAGGCCGCAGGGAGGGGGGGGAAGGAGAGAAAGCAGTTTAGCAGTTTTGTTTAGTTTTCAAGGTCTGTTGCTAGACTGAAACCGGACACTATGAACTTTTGTAGCTTTCTTCTTTTAACTCCTTTATTACCTAGATAAACAACAGATTACTCCTTTTTCTTAGAACAGACAGAGAAAGAGAGACAATTAACATGTAAGACATCATAAACTTACCAGAAACAGTGAAGAAAAGAGTTAAGTTTAAATAAGAAAGAGAGAAAAAGAAGATGCTTGTTGCTGAAAAGTCTTTCTGTTGCAGCTATGGAGATGGACAGTAGTTTAAAGACTCCTTTAATTCATAGCTAGAGTATGAGAGGAATAGAGTATTCAAAGTGTGGACTTTAAAGAAAAGAAAAATGATTATGATCCTGTGAGTTGCTGGAACTTGCGAGTGAAGATTTTAAAGCCTTAAAGGAGCCAGGGAGATGGCTGTTTTCCAGGAGAGCTCACAGAAACAACTGAAAAAGATTTCTGCTTTGAATCACTTATCCTTAAAAATAGCATCCCTAGATTCAATTTGACCCATTGCACACCTCAGAGTGGTGTGAGATGGGAGGAGTGGACTCTAGAAACTCCATGGATTAGCAGAAAGAGACTTCTGTTTTCTCTACGGGGACTGATGAAAAGACTCTAAAATTGAAACTGTTTTTGACCACCAAGATTATAAAACTTTTTTTTGTCTCTATGTTGTTATGTGTACAAAGAAATGATCAGGTAGTGAAAAGTAAAAGAGTTCTCTGAAAGTTTATTTTGGTATTTTTATTCTAGTAGTTTGTTAATAAACTGTCTTTATTCCTTTTAAGTTTTAAGCCTGTTTTGCTCTTATTTTAATCCATATCTCTAGCAAAAAATAAATAAGTTTTTATTACTAGCTTGAAACCACAACAACTTTGAGATGGAACCTTTTCTTGTAGAATAAACCCATGAACAGAGTGTTGGCTAGCTGTAGTAACTGGAAAATAGCAACTTGAGTTTTCCTGAATAAACAAGTGTGTGAACAGCTGTTGTACAGTAACTGATGCTCTTCTGGCCAGATTTACTGAGTGCTAAGTTGGTTGTGCACCCTTGTCCTTCCAAGATCTTGTGTTCAAGGTGCTGCCATAACTGTGAGGATGTGCATGGAGCTGATTGTCTTGCTGACAGCCAACAGAAAATAGCTCTGTTTGTGTTTGGAAGTTGTGCTGCCTTTGAAAACATGTTGCACAAACACTTCTGTGTGGTTTGAGAGCTGTAGGAGGATAGCAGGGATGGTGCTGTCAGGCCTGCTGAAAGGTTCACGTGGTCTGACCAGTTTGGCATCCTAAGTTAAATACTGGTTTGTTGTGTAGTGTCTCAGGCTGAATTTGAATTCCTGCCCGGTGATAGCTTCTTTTAAAGCTGTCTCGCATTCCCTCTCTGTGCTGGTGCTAGAGAGGATGTGAGAGCTAACGAAGACAGGGTGACAACGTTATAATCACTGTCTTCTAATCCCAGGCACTGTAACTCTGGGTGATGTGTTGATTATAATAATTCTGGTTGTCTGAATTTTAACTACTGTGGGGCTTCTGCATGAGGGGCAAACAGCACGGGCTGTTGTGACCTTCTGCTATACAAACACCCCCACATGTGGATTTTTAACCATAACCTGCTGATTTGTGTGTACTGATTTGCTGAATGTTATTAATACCCAATTACGGCGTAATAAAGCTATGTTAAAAACTAAAAATATTGAAATCTTGTTTGTGGTTCTGGAAGAAACAGATCGTTTTATGTTCCATATGAGTTACAAAGTTACAATGAAATGAATTTTAATGTCATGCTTTTGGTGCTTCATCCGCTGGAACCTGTCTGTTGGATTGCTGCAATGTTTCCAGTCAGAGTTAGACAAGAAGGATAGTCAAGTTTCCTGATCACATAAATAATTTGACCTAAGTTCTGAGGCACAGCTTCAAATATGTGGGTTGAATAGAAATGTTTAACAACCTTCCTTTGTGGTAAGTTCTTATGCTAGACTGTGTTTGAAAATAAAAACCTTTTGAAAATTATTCCTCTGGTTCTTTAATAATAGGTCTTCAGTGTTCCAAGTGGGTGTGTTGCTGAATCTATTACTGTGCTTTTTTTGGCTTTGATGTAGTAAACACTGTATAATCAAATTGGGATAATGTCGAGGAGATAATCGTCAGCTAAATCTTAGCATTCCTTGGACTGGCATTTCAAACAAATGACTCAGTTTACAGACTGCATTGAAATGTGATTATTTTTAAAGGACACTCTATTTTTCTTGGGATGTGTGCACTCGGTTTCAGAATAAGTAAATACCAAACGGTGACTATTTGACACTTTTTTTTTCCTCTCCCATGGCATTGAATTTGTTCTAGTTTTAAGCTGGAAAGATACACTATAACAGGGAGAGATAAGGGGTTTTTCCCTTTGTATACTGTGGTTTTCTTTTGGTGTAGGGTTGTCTTAATAAGTTGATGCTAGCTAGGACTTTGACCTTTTTTGCATGTTATTTTTTTGGGTTTTTTCGAGTAGTAGAATATTTGCTAATGACAGAACCATTTCCCCACATCCTCCTCACCTCTAGTAAACCTGAATGACAAAAGGTGTAGTTTGCTATTTGGAGTTAAAAAGAATGTGCAATGTGGTGATACCTTGTGTATGTTCTCAGGAGAGTGGTTGTATTGTTTAGGGGTTTTGTCCCTTTCAGAGTGAGAAGTCTGGGTTTGTTTAATTTACATTAGACCTGTGCACTGACACATTAGCCCTTCACTGGCACTTGGTGGGAACTCCAGCAATAAACTTTGCTGAAGTAGTGCTTGGTTTGGTATTTATACAACTAAACTTTTACCCAGAATATAGGTCCCCTGACTGTAGAACCAAGACATTCAATTACAACATTTGTTATTTTCAGTTAAGTATTGAATCTTCTGAAGTAAAACTCATGGGGCTTGAAAATTGTGATGCAGCAAACTTGATATTCCTTTTGTCCTGCTTTGGGTCTCTCACTGGCCTGGTTAATTGTGCTGAGTGTATTGTGCACTTTGAGCTCTGGAAAGTTAAGGGCTTTACTCCCAAAACACATCTAAGCTGGAGAGTAGTATGGGGAGCTTAAGTTACTTATGTTATTTATTAGTGCCTAAGGAAAAGGACCCCATGGGACAATCCCATTGTGATCCTTCCCAGTGGAGAAGACAGACCTGGTCACGGGCCACAGACTCCTCATCTAGTAAGATCATTGAGAATTTCCAGCTTGATCTTTTTAGGATTTTGTGATGACTTCATAATCTTTAGGCACCGAAGCACTGGGTTTGAGTACTATAAAATTACATAACTGTGTATGTGCATTTATGTATTTTCATAAGAAACCCCTTTTGGTGGTTAAAACGACCCAATGATCTAAACTCAGGCACTTGCTTCCTGTTCTTGCAGTTTTGGTTCTCATTGCAATAGTTCTGAATACATGTTCAATATTTATGTAATTTTTTGTTTTCCTTTCCAAACAAGGGTTATATTATATTATTTAAATTGCTAATTTGTCAAATAAGGTTGTTCTAAAAATCAATCCAAATACAATATTTGTGGAATTTTGCATCAGTTTGCCTAGGTTGGCTTGTACAGAAGTACTATTAGGTAAGCTGTTTGGATGTTAGAATTTGATTTTTCTCAACTTTGCTGTAGGACTGACACTTTTTGGGCAGTAAAAAAGCTGACTGCAGAAGTTCTTAAAAACTCAAAGAATTAAGAGGGTTGAAGTTTCATTTTTAGGGTTTGCTCTTGAAGTTTACCTTTTTCTGTATTCATCAGAACAGTTTTTTCCTGTTGCTAGCTGAATCAAGGCATTGGCAAACCCTGGCCACAGCCAAGGTGAATGCACTGTTGCATCAAACAGAGGTTTTGTGTGCTTTTATAGAGGCTTTTTGTCAGTGCAGGTTTGTTTATTGTAGACATGTAGCTTGAAAATTGGGAAGGCAAGAAAAATTTATTAAGTGATTAAAAGGGATAAGATCTCGTTCAGCTCTGAGTTTCTATTGTTTACTAAAATAAACCTGTGCTCATTGAGAATTCAGCTTTCATTTGAACCTTTGTCTTTTATGTGCATTCTAAAGACCCTTTCCCATTCAGATGAGACTTTCTCCAGAAAAATCAAAGAACAACCAGTAGTGTTTGCAGAGAAGCCCTTTCTTGAAAGGAAATTGGACTTTGAGAAAAATATGAACAGATCAAACAGTTTTTCTCCAGGACTAAAAAATCGCAGTGTTCCTCCTGGAAATTTAGTTCTTGTTACCTCTAACCTTTATTTTACTAAAATGAAGAATAAACTCAATTCTTTTTCTTACATGGTATGATCTGTAGGTCAAATAATGGTGTGTGGGTGAACTGGGACGTAGCTACAAGCTATCCTGTGCCTTTTGTAGTGAGCAAAGCTGTTCAGATAAGGAGAACTTTTTTGGGAATGCCTGCACATTTATTATCTGTTTTAACATTTGCTTCTTTCTTCCACTGAAATATTTTGAGAACCAAAAATACTGCAAAGCTCAAGCTGGGTGTGGAGGTGGAAGGATTCTAGGCACAGGAAGAGATGGGTGTGGGTCAGAGGAGAGGTGGGACTGCATCCAAAAAGCAGCTTCTTATGGGTTGGATGTGGAAGGACAAGGCTGTAGGTAGTGCTGTAGTGCAGGGGAAGGCTAAAAGGGTGGGAGAAGTTGCAGAAAGGGAAAGAGTGGAGAGACAAGCAGGCAGGAAGGAGCAGTGGCAAGTCAGGAAAAGGAGTGGGAGCTGATTTCCTAGGAGCAAACTTAATGGGATTTCTCCCAGAGGGAAGGGTGGCAAAAGTTCACCCTGCAAAAACAAGTTGTCTGACTCGTGTGCAGGTCTGGAAGGGCCCATTATCCCTGGCTTAGGAGTCTGTTTCAAAGTTAGTCTGGGAGGTGGAATACCAAATGTGAACGTTAGGAATTGCTGTGCTTCTAAAGGATCTTTTTGCCTATGACGTCTGTGGTTGATATTTGGAGCTGTCTCTTTCCTGCAGTGTGTTTCTAAATTGGGCAATACCTTAAATGCTTCAGTTTCACTGAGAAAGACTTGAAAGCATAAGAAAACTTACTGATTTTTTTTAAAATCTTTACCAAGTTTTTCAACACTTGTAAGAATTGACAAGTAATTATTTAAAAATACAAAAATACCTATACATGAGTAGTCACATGAGATACTGGAGTCCATGAGAAAGATATTGAAGACACTCAAACTTTTTTGATATTTGTTAACAAATTAGTAAATTGGTCTCTAGCTTTAGATCCTTGTTTTTGAAGTGGAAAGATCTTTTCCCTAGCTTTGGTCTTTTTTTGGTGATTAAGTACTACTGGCAGATAAAGTGGATATACTCTACATTTATTACAGTGAAGTGAATTCTTGCATGGTCTTTCATGTGTGAAGGATCGCAAAAAGCAGAGGAAATGCTCATCAATCAAAACTTTCATGTAGGTGGTTGCTGCAGTGTTTAATAAATACAGTAGTACATTTTTTTTCCCCAAGCCCTCCCCCCTTTGCAAAAAAAAAAAAGATAACTGATGTGCCTTCTTCAGACTGATTTTGGGGCACATACCTGTATTTCATCTTCCTGTTGTGTCTGGGTGCTGCACAGGTTCTTTTTCTCTTCCTCACCTTGGTACCATATCCTGCAGCACCCGGAGCTGAGGGACACTTCCATAAACCTCACCTGGTGCCTTGTGAACTACTCGTTGTAGCTCTGTTTGCTAGAGCTTTTACAGGTCCAAATTTTACCTGGTGCCTTTTATGTTCTGCTTTTGCTTTAAAGGAGTTGCACCCACTTTTCTTTTTTAACCCTGTGGTCTGACGGAGTTTTGTTGTGCTGATCAAACCCGGTGTCTGTTGTGGTGTTGCGCCAAGCCTGTTTTTCCTGCACATGTTTATGTTACCCCAGCTCTTATTCTAATGAATTAGACTTCATTAAACCTGAGATACACTCGGGCTGGCAGTGCAGAGCACTCCTCAGTTCGCTTCTGTGTGCTTGTGAGAGGGGGAGAAGGCTCTTGTGGAGCTTCAGGCAAAGAAATCCTTGCTGGAAGCAAAGCTCCACAGCCCTGACTGCTGGGATTCCTGCCAGCGTGGTGCCTGGATATGTGTTCTTTTCTGTGTTTCAGTAAGTAAATACCTAAATTTAAACTCTTTCCCCTTCTCTCTCTCCCTCCTCCCTTGCCTTCTTTCTTTGGAATGTGTGAGATAACCATGCCTTGCAGCTCTCTCCTTGCATTTGCTTGAAGGTGAGGTGTTCTCTGACAGTGATGGTGAGGAGGGAAGAAGCTGCATCAGTGGTGGCCATCAGAAGTAGAAATTTGGGGATGGGAACTTGACAGCAGAGGCACTCCAGTAAAACTCTGCTTCCCAGTGCTGGGTAGGACAGGGAGGTCTGGTTAAATGCTTGGTTGAGAAGTTTCATCTCTTCTTCATCTCTGCTCCAGACCTATGAAACTTGAATACTTATTTGAAATCTATGGGGTGGGGAAAAAAAGGGTTTTTAAGACAGTATTTTGAATTTCAGTGCGGCCTGTGATTGTCTTGAAGCTTTATAGAAGCAATTAAAAAAATACTTGCATATTCAGGAGGTTCCACAAACTTAATTCTTCATGGCTTTCTCCACTGTGATTTAGTAAGAACAATTATTTGTAAGGAAAGGTACATTGCCAAGCAACCTAACCTTTAAAATTGGCTCTCTGTTTTTACTTCTTCCAGAATCTATAAAAAATCATGTTTAATAGAAACAAGTGCTTTAAAAATAAATCTTGTGTTTTATTAACTGGAAATGTTTCAGTGTGTCAGACCATGCAAGAGAGGTCCTACTAGGAAAAGGTATTTGGAAGCAAAATGCCTGGTGAAAGCTCCAATTTTCAAATGTCATCTTTGCCATCTTTCCACTCCAGTATTTCCTGGAAGCTTTTATCATCTACTCCCTGAATAAGTAGGATACCGTAATTGCACAAATCCTGCAAAAATACAGCTTTGGATTTTGTTCTGAGCTGTACTACTAGCAAAATTCTGTCATTTTGGATTTTTTTTTATTCCCTATTTTTTTATTTAATCCTGAAGATTATGCAGCTCCTGACCAACGTCTGTAAGATTTATCATTTTTGAGACTATTTTTGAGATGAGTAAAAACATGTGATGTATAATCTAAAAATTTTTTTCAGTGAACTTGGTTTATAAAAAGGACAGAAATCTCTCTTTTAAATAAAATTTTGTGAGCAACAAGAATAAACACGTGATGCTCTCAAATGCTTACAGTGAAAAACAAAACCTTTTAATCTTATTTACTTGAATGCCTGAAAGAGTAACTTGGTTTCCTCTTGGCTAAGACTGTGAGGTGGAGGGTTTTGTTGTGGATTTTAAATTTTGTTCACACCATTTTGTAGGGTTACTTTTGTCTTTTTTGATGTATAAGGAAAATCCTCTAGATGAATATAAAACTCTTTGGTTGGAAATTTTTGTAAGGTTTGATGCAAAGGTTGACAAAGAAAGTTGCAAACAAAAATACATGTTTGAGCAATCAATGTCGTAAGATCAAGTGTTCATTTAATGATGAATTTTAATCAGAAGAATGATGCAAGCTAAACCTCATTAGATATTCATATCATCTGTTCTGATCTGAAATCTCTCTTGTGGTACAAACTCATCTTCTCTGCTTGATGTGGGGATCCGTTGCTTACATGGTCTGAAACACTGAAATATTTTCAGTTGGTAAAGCACCCAAATGTTACTATTTTTTTTTTTCAATTAATAGCATTTCAGCTTGTGCTGATTGATCCATCTTCTTTGTTGTATCAGCAGAGTTAAAATAATTTGATTTTTGAATCAATAAAATTTTAACTTGTTTAATTGAAACCTGAAAATATCCCTATTACAGTGAATTTTGGAGGAATATGGCACTAAAGTTACCCTAACCCACCTCAACCTTGCCTTGAAATGCTGTGAGGATGAGGCTGGAAGGAGGCAGAGTGTGAATTTTGCTAACCCTGCTGCAAAAAGTGTTTTATTTCCTTTGTACTCCTCTTCCTCTTGTATTTCTTCATCTGCAGCTCCTGTCTGTCTGACGATTCAATAACTAAATGAAAGGGTTTTTTCCTGTAAACTGAATTTAAAAGTTTCCCAGGTTTAGGATTGCCACATTAGTGATTGCCACAAGGAGGAGGGTTAAAGGAAAGTTTTTTGTTCTTTAGAGCAGATAAAGTGACAACAAAACCATTAAATTTGCCTACTTTCCTAGCTGAATATACTGCACAGTGCATAGTACACAGCATAAAAAGTGTCATTTTAGCATTATTTAGATGAGTGATGCCTAGTAGTATGGTAAAGTGACTTCTGTTTAAATGCAAATCTAATGAAAGGGTATCCTTTTGGTCTTCCTGTTACCACTAGTGTTTATATCTTACATCTATATGTATATATATACACACATATATATATACAGAACACATTGTTCTTTATGCCTCTTTTACAGACCACCCACTCCCAAGTTTCGTACCTGGAACATTTGCATTTTACTTCACTTTCAAGGTATAATAAATATCTGAACCTTTTCCTGAAGTGCTCTTTATTCTTGCATTCGAAGCTACACACTTTGCAATGTGCTTCAGAACTGAGCTCACCCTGTGGTTTTCATCCAACTTCAGGTGAAAAGTGCCAAACCTGTCTAACAAGAAATTCGGGATTTCTGGTGCCTCTGATTGCTCATTTTGTGGTTCAAAACAACAAAAAGTGCTATCAAATTCAGCAATTCAAATACCAGTCTTTTATCCTGTTCATTATAATCTTTTGTTTGGGTGACTGCTGCCTCAAAACATTTTTGAGTTCAGATATGTAAGTTCCTTGAAAATCTTGCTGTTTGGTTGCTGAAAGAGAACTAGAAGTGAGACATAAATAGAAAACAGTCTGTTGATTAAAGTGGTGATGTCCTATTAGGCTCTAAGTGGGGTTTCGCAGCCCTTGATGATTTAAGCAAAGATTGCATCAGGCTGAGGAGTTGGAATTATCAGCATCCTGGTTTTAAATAAGAGGGGGAGGAAGTCTTTTGCTCAGTAATGGAGTTGTTTTTTCTTTCTGACTTTTAGTGATGCTGTTTTTATGTCATTAGTGCAGACAGAGACTTCTCAAACTTTTAATGAGGATTGAAGGTACCATCATTTTTGTCAAGTATTGCAACCATTAACTTACACAAGAGCTCTTGCTTTTATTATTTTCCGTGAAAAACTGCATTGTGCAATTTGAAACAGGGTTTTAAAAGGCGTTCTGGTAACTTAAGGCTTTTATTTATTTTTTCAAGGAGCTGAAGAACTGAATCTGGCTCTGGTTCAGGACCTGTGTGTCTCATACACTTTCACCAGGCCTGATATACAGGAGATTATGTTGCTGGCAGAGTGAATCTGTAAAGAACAAACAAAATTTTTCACTTGTTTGAAGATGGGTTAAGCACCTCTAAGAAATATTGGAGTAGAATTTGTGGAAAATTGGCTCCTGTATTCCTGTCTAATTTCTTTGCAGCAGTAGGAACCTGAATTGCAGTGAATGGAGGTGAGCAGGTTTTGGATTTAACAGCTGGGTTCACCACGTGTCTCTGTTAGGAGTGGAGAGGGGATGGTCAAAAGCAGAGCTTATGGAGGATTTTATGGTCTGGGTTGTTTTTTTCTGTCCAAATTTGACATAGACATGTCAACCACAACAAAAAAATTCAACACAATGCAGACAAAGCTACAGTTGGCAGCTGTTAATTTGTTTTGATCAGAGGCAAATATTTCAAGTCTTCTGATCAGTTTATTTTCCTTGAGCTAAAGTAATTTGGTTTTTTAGTAGTCTGAAAGCCTCTCTGCACCATTGGTTTGGAAAAAAAAAATAAGGATTTATTTATATCAGAAAAACAACTGTCTCCAAGTCTTTGTCTCTTCAGTTCTTCTCCTCTTCTGCTGTTTGACCTTCTCTTTCTCTTCCTTTTTATTTTATTTCTGTGTACATGCCCTTACTGTTCACCCTACTATTTTCACTGTTACTCTGCTTGCTTCTAGCACTGGTAGCTCAAGTAGTGTTAGACATGATCTTCCCCAGTTGGACTGCATGCCAGATTTTCCTGAGGGGAATGTAAATACTGCGAGGTCAGTGCAGTATCAAATGCCTGCAGCCTGAAATGAACCCAGCAAGATTTTCTGCTGTTCAGTCAAAATTAAAGCCTGCTCAGGATACGCTGCTAAATGTTGAAGAGTTGAGACTTTGAATTGTATATTCAACTTTACAGATTTTTAATTTTATTTTTTTTTATTTTAATTAAGCTTACTTTTTTCCCCTAAAGTAAGTGTGCACTAGGGACTACTCACTAGAATTGTGGTAATTAACAGATATGTTTAGAAATCTCTCTCTGTAAATTGATGGATTAGATTACTTGATTTATTTCTGAAAATGAGGAAGAGGTGTATGTATGTGCATGCTCACCTGCAACATATTTAATACAGTGACACTTAAACATTCAACTAATGTGCTGTTAATAGCAAATAAAATCTTCAGCCCATCTATTCCTCTGTTTTTCCCCTCACCTCCTTCACTCTTCCCTTTCTCCCTGGACAAGGATGGAGAGGGGTAAACTCACATGGCAGAGCAAAAACAAATCGTTCTTTATGACTTTCTCCTGTACTTCAAACAACCTGCTGGTCATTCTTTCCAGGGAGAATTGCACCCTGTGATTCCTTCAGATCAGTGATGCTCTTTAATTTGCCATATGATAGTTTGAATTGCTTGCTAGGGGCCAGTACTTCTCGTTTTACAAGGAGTGGAAGTAGAGATTAACAATTGAACTTGAGGGGTTTTTGCTTTGTAGGGCTGCTGTCATTAGACTGACATACTTTAATTCTATTTGTCTTCCAGACTGTTGTCTGTGAAAGACTGGCTGCTATGAGTTTGGGGAAGAATCTGTCTAATTGAAGAAATTAGAAGAAAATAACCTCTGAAGGTTAATAGACAAGCCAGGGGTTGAGTTGTGTTTTGGTATTTTCTGTTGGCACACCATGGCAAGACTGATTCTTTCTCCATTTCTCTCCAGGTCTCTTAGATGTCTTGGTAATGTCACTGTGATAACAGAAAAATACGATTTGTGGTCAGGGAATTTTTGTTGGTTTTTTTTTAAATCAAAGCTGTTTTCTTTTTGGGAGGAGATAAATAGTGTTGTAGTCATTAGATAAGTCCTTACTGCTTCACAATGTTTTTGTTATGTTCCTGGTAGAGTTTCATGTTTTTGTCTTGGAGACTTCATGATGCTCAGATGAAGGAATATTTGGTTATTAAATACAACACTTTGATTTTCTCAGTGGATTGAAGTGGGTATTGAAAATAACTGTTAGAGGTATTGATGAAAAACTACAGTGCTGAACACAGAATAAAACAGATTTTAAAATGAAAAGCATTAGTAGCTGTCATGTAAGCAAAGTAGTGTTAAGTTCAAATGAATACATTAGGAAATACTCCTTCTGAAGCAAAGATGAATGCATTATGGAGTGTAAAACTATCTTTCAAGAATAGCACTAAAATACGTTCCTTGAACAGCTTTATTAATACTTAGTTTTGTGCCATTGGACAGCAGCATTTTTTCCTAGAAATGATTTACTTGGGAGATCAACATTTCATACCTTTTCTCTCTAAAAATTAAAAGATAAAACACCTGTGTGCTGATAGACCCTTGCTTAAAATATTCAAGTGAAAACTCAGGCTATTAGATGTGAAGGAGTAGGAACAGCTCATCTATCAGTTCTTTCTTTTAAAATAAAATTAAAAGCTATTGATGGTGCTTAATAGAAGAATATATATGTGGTGTTTTTGTTGTTGTTTATGTAATGATATAATAGGAATTCCCAATGTCCATTTGAAAACGATGGGAATTTCATCAGCAGGATGACAAGAAGTCTGGCATGTGGCTGGCTGGGATTTGTGAGGTTGGTTGGTTTGTTTTTTACAACACTGTTGAATTGGGTTTTGGAAACACCAGTAAGTGCCTGACTTCACCATCTGGATTGGCTGAGGTTTGGGTTTTGCCTGAGTGAACACCACGATGTCCCTTCAGCTCATCACTGCATCACTGATTTCCCTGGTCTGATTCTGTAACCCCAGCGTTTCTTTTGGGAAAGATCCAATATTGTTGGCTGAGATGTCTACAAGGGAATGTAGTTTCCAATGTTTGTTTGGTTTTTTGGGGTTTTTTTTCAATCAAGTAGAACATTGATCTTTTTTAGAGGCTTCTTTTGAAGTGTTTAATGATTCCTCCTCATGAGGTGTGATGATTAAACATAGCATCCCTGTGCATCATTAAAACTTGAAAAAAAAGTGCTGATACTTGTTTTTCATTTCAGTAGGAAAGGGTGGTTGCATCTGCTGTCTTTTGTACAGCTCTGTGCCATGCAAGGCACGGTTTCTTCTCATTGCTGAGTGAAAAATACCTGGTGAAAGGCTCTGAGAACAACAGGGGTTCCGTCAGCGCGTCCACTGAGCGGGCTTTGGGATGACTTTGGAGCATCACCTCTGTGGTTTTGCCTCTCTGCAAACCACTGGCAGCTCTGAATGCTCTGAAATCTGTGTTTAAGCAATTTGTCTGCACCCCTTTTCTGTAGGTTAAGCTTTTCCTGGTCAGTGAAGATGAATTCTGAGAGTTTTGGGAGGAAATTCTCATTTTCGAGAAGGTGGCTGCAGCACCTCTACTCCAGGTGCACTGTCAAGTTGCATCTGTTAGATTTTGTCATCTTAAATAATTGAATCCAAAAGGAGAAGAGTTCTTTAGCATCCCTAAAATTATCTGGAGCTTATTGGCAAGTACTTTCCTCATATACAGTTTTTTAATAAGTATAAACCCAGCTTTTTCTTTGGATGGGGAGAGTAAACTGAAAGCAGATAATTGTTTCAAATCCTGATCACACCGCAGGCAGTAAAATCTTATGTCTGAGCAACCACTAGAATATCATCATGGAAAAATTAAAGTTACAGGAAATTATGTTGCTGTGGAAAAAATAATTTACTTTATTCCCACAGGCACTAATTATCAGGGCTCTAAACTGAAACTTGTACTTTTCTGCAAAGGATCATTGTAAGGAAAACATAATCGAGAGCCACTAAAATCTCTGGTCTTGTTTTAAGAGGTAAGTTGTGCCATTTCACTGGTTGCTTTCCAAGTTATGTATTGAAATGGTAAAACAAAGCAAAAAATTTTTGCTTGACTGAATTCCACATAATGGTACATTCTTAACACCCAGCACTCAAATAAAAGAGGTGGAAATGGAGAAGAATGTAATTTCATAATAATTTCCATAATTTAGCAACTTGAGTTTACTATGTTTTTAAATATTTGATTTTTTTTTTTTTAATTTGCATACGAAACCACTGCTCGTGTTTGCTCACTTTTCAAAGCATCTCAGCTTTTCATGCTCTTTAGGCCATGTTTTGTATTGCACAAAATACCATGGAAATGTTAGTTCTAGAGTTCTCTGGTGACACTGCTTTGAGCTATTTCTGATTGCTGTTCTGGTGATTCTTTGGACCACCAAAAATTATGTAAGACCATTGCTAGTTTGTAAGTTATCCTTGGACGTTTAATAAATTTATATATATATATTTATTTATTTATTTATTTACTTGCTTGAGGCGTAATAAAGAAGAGTATATAAATATTGTGTGTGGAATGAATGATCTTTGAAGCTAGGATTTTGTTTTCAGTAATTTGCTATACTCTTCCAGTGCTCTTACTTTGATTCACCTGGTGCTAATGGCCAGGGTAATAATTTGGGGAGAGCTGACTCATGTAAAGCTGAGGAGGTGCAGCTCCCAAAAAAAAAGAGAATGGTATAGAGTAGGAGCTGATGTGCATTGGTAACTTTAGAGATGTAAATATTTTGTGAGTTACAGCAGTAAACAGGGAGCTCTTGGGGAAGAGGCAGCATCCCTCTGAATGGAGACATTTCTTCAAAATAAAACTTATAATGGAGGAAAGAAAATATCTACAAGAAAGATTGTTTCTCCAAATGCTCAGGAGTAGGATTGATGAGCAGTCCTGGCAGCTGAGGAGAGAGTGATGAACACCCTACATGAAATTAGGACAGGAATTTACATACAGGAGCTGTTTCCTTTAAGCTGAGAAGAACAGCAGTGTTTTCAAGATATGACCTGTCTTGGCAGTAGATGAACTAAATAGTGTGAATTCATCAAAAGTTTATGTATCTTTGTAACCTGTTTTGAGGCTGCTGAAGTGGTTGATGTTAAATATTTTACATGGCTCAGCTCTCCCTTTTAAAGGATTTTATTTTTATCTAACCAAAATTAACCATCTGCTTGTCAGAGATTGTTTTGCCACAAAAACAGATTAAAGCTTTTCATTGTGGTGCAAGATTAATAGGTGGAAGAATATGAAGTTAGAGGCCAATTAAAATATTTTCTTGGTTACCCTGTATAGGTAGTCAGCATTAAAAAAAAAATAAAAAGAGATGTGTAATGACATTCTAGAGAGAATTTATTTTGGTAAATGTTTTTTCCTCTTTATATACTTGTTCATTTTGACTACTTAATTGATTTTCTTCTATTTTCTTTATTTTTATTTTATTTTCCCATTTGCCTGGGGGGAGGGACTTTTTGAAATTAAAATAATAGCCAAAAAAAGCACATCTATGTAGTGTTAATACTGGTTCAAGGTTTTTCTCTATAGCTGACACGTAGGGTTCATTCTTTAGGTACTGACTTGAACACTGAAATCCCTTTCTTTGCAGATTTTACCACTGGTTTCTTTAGAAAAAGAATTAAAAAAATATAAGAATCTGTTTCTTATTTAAGATAACTAGGAAGAAAACTGGCCTCTCACTTTAAATGTGTCAAGGTGAATACTGAGTTCAGCAGTAACACAGAGTACAGAGGAGTATCAGCTCCATATTCTTTCAGACTTTCAAATTTTTCAAATATATCCCAACTGTTGTCAATTGTGGTACAGATTTTTTTGTGAAGCAGGCACTAAAATTAAAATTTAATTTTGAGTTAAACAACAGCTTGTGCTTGTTTTTGGGTTTTTTTGGTTTTTTTTTTGTTTGTTTTTGCCTGATGTGATTTGAACCTCTTCAGAGGCAACCTGCAGATAATAGATGCTATTTTATCACTTCAGCTTATGGAGCCACCAGGTCTTAAATTTTAGTGATGACTTTCCAAAGGTGGATGAGTTGGAGTTTGTGTTTTTCTTTTCTTCTTTATGTCTCCTTTTGAGCCGGTATCTTAATTGAATCTTTCATTTCTACTTTGCTAAAATTAGCTTGGAGCAAATGTTGCTTCTTTAATGGCTACTCCTCTGGTTTGAGCGAGGAAATTCTGCATGCATTTAAAAAAAAACTTTACATGCAATTATATCAATTTGTTGCCTTATTGGTATTTCTAGTTCTTAGAGAGTCCTAAGCTATTCAGATGAGTGGGGATTTTTAATAATTTCATTTGAGAAGTAAAAAGTGCTTTTTGATTCTTAGGTGTGCTCTTTTTTGTCACAATGCCACTGCTTTTCACTGACCTTTTCAAGCAAGGATTTCTGGCTCTTTTTAACAAGATTTCCTTTTCCTATTTGAAAGGCAGCACTACTTGCTCAAATTCGATTGATATCTTCGTGATGCTAAGCTTATGAATTGACAGAATTGCATGCCCTCAGGATAGGAAAAAATGTAATCTATTGATATTTGGATGATATTTTATCACTTTCATTTAGGAGAAGAAGCAGAAGCTATGGCCTTCATCCACAGTGCAGAGAGAAAACAGGCTTCTTAAAATCAGACTCCAGCTGGAAAAGCCATGTGGCTGTAAAGGCCTGACATCTGAAATAATATTGTTCCAGTTCAGCGAGCTTAGTTTTATGCTAAAGTAGTACTGGTTTAACAGGAAAATGATATAACAGGACTGGAGACCCAGAGGAGTTTGACAAGGGTGATCAAAGATGGAAGAGCTTCATTTGAGGAATGCCTGCAATTCCTCACTGAGGGCTGATGTGGAGAGTGCAGGTCTTCAAAGTTAGAAATAGTAAAGTGAAGAACAAGTAAAGAACATGTTTGCTGTGTGTTCCACTAAGAGAGCTACCAGGAGGAATCACAAATCAAGAAGAGCTGGCCCTTGTGGCTGGTGTTCCAAAGGTCTGAAAGAAATGCCTGTCATTCAGGAAAGTGGCTGAAAACACATGGAAAGTGTAGCTGGGGATGGTGTAGGCTGGAAGTCTTCAGTCATGGAATCCTGTGGTCACTCCTTTCGTTTGGTGTCCCACTTGTGAACATTGGAATTGCCAAAACAAGGCATCCCTGTGCATCCCTCCCATCCTGATGGGCTGTCCCAGGTGTTTGCTGCTGATCACAGCACTGCTGTGTGGATCTAACCTAGTTCAGCAGCTCTGGAGAGCAGTGTTAATTACCAGGGTATAAATATTAATTTACTAGGAGTAAATGAGAGGAATGTTGTTTTAATTATGGCGCTGCAGGTACTTAGAAATGGTCTTGCAGAGTATCTCTGGCTGGTATCTTATCACTAAAGCTTTGATGGATGCTGTGTGTGCACAAAGCATGGCTGCATGCTTAATAGTTTGCTTATAGTAATGTTTTGGCTTTAACTTGTTTTGAAAATAAACTGTGTAAACATGAAAACCTTACTGATCTTCCTACTGAAGCTTTACTACACACACAGATTTAATGAGAGAAACATAAAAGTTATGAAATCATTAGATACTGTCTGCTGGCTGAGTATTGATTCAGACTGGTGTAATTGACTTTTTGCACAAAGGGGTTTGGGTGAATGAGTTGGAACCTGGCAAAAAGGTTTTAAAGCTGAATTGTTTTTCAGATTATAAATGGATTTGAAGTATTAAACTTGTACCTGCTTTCAGAAATCCTATGAGATCATTTTAGAGATAGTAGGAGATTAATTTAGATGATACAAGCTTGGGGTGTGTAGAGTAAGATGCTTACAACAGTCTAAATGATGAAATATTTACTTACTTGAAAAGAAAATCTTCTCTTTTTCTCTCCCTTTCTTCCCAAAAGATCCATTTTATCAAAGCACATGGGCATCTGAAGAATGATTTTTCTTCAACTCTAGATCAGTACTTGGATTATTAGGAAGTAACTATCTTTTCTATATTATTCTCTAAAGAAATAAATTGTTTGGAAAATGTAACAAGTGGGATATAAATGTTGTAGAGGTTTAATTATAATTTAGACAACATTTTTCTCTGAAGTTATGGATTTGGATTTTTTTCCTTATAACTAGTGAAGCTATGAATTTATTTGAGTAATGAATCCAGAAGCTTTTTTACATATGGATCTCAATGTTGGTCAGCTCTGAAAATGAATTTCTGTTTTCCTAAGAAAATAGTGTCAGAATACAAAGTTGCATATTCCTAAAATCTGACAGCCAAATACTTACCTTAGTATTGCTAATAGTAAATCAGTGTGGGTTGTATACACACAACTCCAAAAGGGTTTGGAGGACAAGAACCCTCTGTTAGAAGGTTCTGTGAAAGGTTTGATGCTTTGGGCTCAATATTATTTCATGTTATCAAACAGAACAGAAAACCTGTGGTGTTTTTTCCTATTTAGATGTTTGGAAGAGTGGAAATACAGATTACTGGTCTGACACAGATTATGGGTTTTGTTGTTAAACTGTATTTGTGGGGATAGACTTGTAAACTTTCTCAAAGGATGGGAATCAATTCCTAAATTTGCTGGATGTGCCACTGGAATATCTTTAAAATATGAAGAAAATGCTATGAAGAGAATTTAGCTGGTAAAAGCTGCTTAGTGTACCACCAGCTGGATTCCCACTGTAGGGTTTATGTGCTTTTAATGATTTCTCATTTGGGTTGGGAGGAGCAAGATTAGGAGCAAGTATCTAAGAGTACTGGAAACCTGGGTTCTCATGTGATCTAGTAAACGAGAGAACTGAGTAACAAGAATATTGGAAACGAATACTTTTTAATTCAAGTTTGTTTCTTTAAGTTGTTCATCAGCAGAAATTAGGTTGTGAAGCTTCTACCAACACTGCCTGAATTAAATCCTACCAGGTATTCAGCAAAGCTTTTAAAGCCATTTGGTGGCTTTTTTTGCATGGTTGTCCATTTCTGAAGAGAGAATAAGAAAATAACAAAACTGAAGAATAGCCGAGTGAGTTTCCAAATGCTGATAAAGATCTTGCCATGCTTTCCCAATTTTCAGGCTCTTTAATTTGGACTGGTTTGTGACTACTCCTTATCCAAAAAGAAGCCTGTTTAAATCCCGAGGAACAATAGAAGAATTGTTTGGCAGAGAAGCCAGCAGCCAGTATCTTGGCACTACCTTCAGCTTTTTAAGCCAGGTTGCTGACAGCAAAAGCACGAACAGAACTTTGAAAAAAAAAAGTTAAAGATCTCCAGTCTTCCAGAAGCAAGTCTAAATGGAAAATGGACTCCACTCTAGAGAGACTACAGCTTTCTATGCAGTTACTTTAAAATTCTTCTGCATAAAATAATGACACTTGAAAAGTATTTTTATCTAAAAATAGTTTTTGTTTTATGTGCAAGCTTTTCAGCTCACATAATTGCTTGCACCTAATCTAATGTGATGGCCTGTCTGCATCAAAAATTATTGGGGTGCGGCTTTCTAATTTTCATTCTCTACAAAAAACTCTTGGGACCTAACTCTTTCAGAACTCTTTGTAATAGCTGAAGAAATTGGAATGCAGGAAACAACACAAGGAATTTGACATAACTTAGAAGTTATGTCAAGAGCTGCATTTGTCAAAGCAGCATTTGCTTTCTGCCACTGTTTGATGTGTAATTTTTGAGCAAGCTTGAAGCAATGGTGAATTGAGGCCACTTTAATTGCTGACAGTATGAAATGTATAATCATATTGAAAGACCCCCGAGCTGTTCACCAGTCTTCACAGAAGTAATTGTGAATGCCGTTTATTTCTGTCTTTAGCACACCTTTTATAGGGTTCTACAGGGTCTGCAGGCAGAGCAAGCTACTATTGGCTAACACACACAGTTTACATTTTTTCTCTTACACACAGGGATATTGTTTTGCTTTACTCTCTCTTCTGCATGAAGGTTTCAAGGACTTTAGCCCTTAATATCACGACTTATTTCAAAGGCTGGTTTGTGCATACAGGCCTTTACTAATATATAAAATATAGCAACATAATCAGAATAGGGGAAAGATGATAATGGATCTTCTTCAGGCTCTGCTGTACAATTATGTATTGTAGAATGGCTTGGGTTGGGAGGGACCTTAAAGACCATCCATGGCAGGGACACCTTCCACTGTCCCAGGTAGCTCAGGACTCCATCCAACCTGGCCTTGGACACTTCCAGGGATGGGGCAGCCACAGCTTCTCTGGGAACCCTGTGCCAGGGCCTCACCACCCTCATAGTAGAGAATTTTTTCCTAATATCCAATCTAAACCTACTCTCTGTCAGTCTGAAGCCATTCCCTCTTGTCCTGTCCCTCCAGGCCCTCCATCTTTCCTGTGGGCTCCCTTCCTGTACTGGAAGGCCACAATTCGGTCACACCTAAGCCTTCTCTTTTCCAGGCTGAACACTTCAAACTGCAGTCAGAGAAATAAATAGAGTGGATGTGGCTTTGCCAGGCTCAGGGTTAATGGCTCAGTCCAAGGGTAAAAGGTGTTCAGGGGTTTTTATTTGCTTGTATTTTCACTGTACCTTTGGAGCACTTTGCCAGGATTGGTTCATCTTGGCTGAGATTGGCTTGAAGCTATAAAAGTTATCAGTGCCACAGATTCCTTTTCCTGTGGTCATGAAGTCTTTCCTCTCTTGCAATAATTTTTGCAATCATGCAGCCATAGGGCAAGTCTCATCAAAATGAAAATGTGTCATTTGTAGTTTACAGTGAGATATGAGCTGATGTGGACCTGTATCACTTTCCAGAAGAGCTGCTGCAAATACCAGCTCCTCAGACAGTTTCAGCTATTCAGGGAAAAGACTTTTGTGCTGGCATAGGCTCCATCTGCCTAAAGAAGGTTTGTTAATGCTGAAATGTTTCTCACCAAATATCATGCTGCCTGGTAATGCTCTATGGGGGGAAAAAAATCTGACATGTAGATTTGCTTATAGTTTTTATACAGTATTTTTATGTGCATACTTGAGTGATGCCAGCTCAGTATTTCCCTGCAGTTCACTGGTGTTTCTATTTATGCTTACAGTTTTCTTTGATTAACTAAAACAGTAAGTAGGTGCTATTTCTAGCATAGAAGGCATATTGAAATAAAGATGTGGAGATATTCTTTGAAGTCTGCCTCCAAAATCAGCAGAAACTTTAGAACCCAGCAAAATTGCTAATACTGCTTATTGGGTTGAGCGACTTGCCTGTCCACAGAAGTTTGAAAAATAATGTTGTTGGGTACAGCTGAAATGGAAGCTGAATCAAGTTAAAAAGTAACTGTACTGACAGGAATGAATCAGAACTGTAGAATTAGCTGCTCTGGCTTAGCAGTGTGTGTTGAGATCTTAAATAACTAGAACTCTCTGAAACGAGTGTAAAACCTGTGGATTACACTTGCCAGGTGCAAGTCTAAACTTCTAGGTGCTTTCAAAAGTGAACTTTGGCACTGGGGGAAGGCTGATTCCCCTGTGTGTTTTCTCTTGGCTGTCACGTGTGTGCACGTGTGTTTGTATGCACATGAAACAAACTTTGGTATTTAGTATAGTTTCCTGCCAGTTTCAATATCAAAAATTCAGGTCCTCTCTTGGACTTACAGATCATATCTAGAGACTAAACTATTGAAGTTAACATAGGAAAATGAGTGCCAAGCTGACTGAGCAGGTAAAGATTTGTTTTTCAATCAAGGAGGGAAGCACCAAATATAAAATAATGGCAAAAGGAGTGTTTACCTTGGCAACAAGTTTCAGGGGGAATTTGAATCTTTAAGTTGTCTTTGATTCATTACTATATTTGATTAAAACTAAACAAAACAAAACCCCAAAATAACAAAAGAAGTTGACTTCAGAAGTGATTCAGCAAGTCATTTATCATGTTGATAAAATAAGGGAAAAGACCATTCATTTAGCTGACTTGTTCGTAAGCACTGTGTTTTCTCCATGGATTATTTGATGTGTCTGCTGCTTTTAAAGGCAGAAAACGTATTCTGCATTTGACCCACCTGTTATCACAGCATAGCAGTAAATATATGGACCTCTATGCCATGAAATAGAGGAGGTATTTCTGACTGAATACCCAGAGTTCTGTCAGTTTTGGCAAGATGACTTCAGGAAATGGTTGTGCTTTGAAAAATACTGTCAGAAACAGTTTTCAGTGCAGAAACTCTGTTATTGGGCATTGACAGCTGCTGCTGCTGTTGCTGCTAACTCTTCCAGTGCTATTTGACGTAGTAATATTAATATCATTTTGTCAGCAATGGCAGGGGCTTTTGCCAGCTCTTGATGATAAGGAAATGTAATTATCCTTGAGAGGAGCATAATCTGTGACCTGCTTCATCTCAGCTTTAGACCAGAGGGGCCGTGGGGTCTCTGTCTTTGAAGATTGTTGAAACTTGACTGCACAAGGTTCTAATTAACCTGAACGAGGTTTGAGGCTGTTCCTGCTTGGAGCACGGGGTCAGAATAAATGAGCTCCAGAGGTGGCTCCCAGCCTAAATCATTGGGTGATGTTTTGTCAGTGAAGCAGTGGCTCTTCCATAAGATGATAACATTACAGTATTTTTTCCCCATGGACATCAGCTTGTGGCTGAGATATGGAAGCACTAAGAATAAATGTGAGTGCAAACACAGATCTCAGTTCTGAGAAGTGAGTGATATCAGGGTGAGCAGAGATGGGGATTTTTGATGCTTTTGTGGTCGCCAGTATAGTTGTAGGTTACAGAGAGCTGGAAATGTCTCTGAAATTGCAGTTTGTTCAGTAATGATAAAAACTGAGCACCTTTGTGGATCTCAGTACCAATGAGAGGTGACTTTCAGTTTAGCCCCCTGAACTAAAAAATCAAGACACACCTTAAATGTAGACTTTAAAGTCTTGGCTGTGTGTACCTGGGAGGGAACTGAAGCTCAGACTGAGGTGGTTGACTCAGTTCTGAGCTGCCTGATGTGATGCAGTCTGGACTGGGATGAATACTGGGAGCAAGCACCATGCCCAGGCTTCTCACAAAAGCTGCATTTTGACTTTGTTTGCAGTGTTGGGGTTGGCTGTGATGTTAAGAGAAAGCTTAAAGACCCCCCCTCATATCCCAGTGGATGCAATGAAAGATTAATATTTGAAATACAGAATAAAAGTTAATGGAAGTGGGTTAAGGCACCGGCTTGTCCTGAGCTTGGTGAACTGTGAAGGAGAAATTTATGGTGCTTTTACTGTGTTTAGTGTTTTTAGTGGGTTTTATTATGCTTGTGGATTTTCTTTTATTTTTTTTTTTGGTAGCAAGGATTATTTCTACTTCATATTAATTTGTATATTTTGTTTGGAAGTGCTACAGTAATTATTAAGGAAAATCTTCTCTATATCACATTGAATTTGGAACGTAGCACTTTTCAGTTTATAAAAAAATGTTGAAATGAGTCTTAGTAATCAAATTACCTCTTCTTCCAGGATGCAGATGTGTCTAGGACAAGGCATTTTTCCTGCCTTGTGCTTTAATGGCATCTCAGGAATAAATAAAAGAGTAGAGGGAGCTTGGTAGTGTCTTTGAATTGTCTAAAAACAGCAGCAGCCAAACAAAACAATCCAACACTTGTGTACCTTCTTGGGATAGCTTTGTGGTACACAAATGAAAATATGCAGGAAGGTTGCAGAGCAGTGTTGTAAGTTGCTTCATTTCTGGTTTGGTCCAGTAAAATATTACTTCATAAGAGAGAGGAAAATCTCTTTTCAATCCCATGGATGATGATAATGATAAAGTGTTTCTCAGTTTGGTTCATGTTGTTTTTTTTACTTCTGGGTAGACAGCAAAAGAACTCAAATATTAAAGTTTGTTCTTTTACGTGTTTTTTTTTAAACTTGTAATTTGTTTCTGTGCTTTTATATGGGCTTGTCCATGAAGAATTTGATGCTAAATCATTTAAAATTAAATTGGAGGATAATTGAGTGTGACAGCATTTCTGGGTGTTATCACACAAAATAAGTTTGATTTGATAAAGCATAAATCAAATAAGTTGTTTGATATTTGTTGTTCTTGTTTGGTTGTTATTTTTAGTTTTGTTTTAAATTCAGTGGCAATTGAATATTTACTTGTAATTGTTATAGGCACAATGCTTGCCTAGATGTTTCTGGTTTGCTATGTGTAAAATAAGTAGCACTGCTAGTAAGAGTAGGGCTCCAAGCACAAGTGCAGATGTAAGCTACCATTATATGTTTATTTTTTGAATTGACTCTTGATAGAGTACATTCAAACAAACTGTATGTTATGAAGTCTCAGGAATGTGTAGGTTTTTAGGTACCAAACATCTCTCTCCATAATATGATTGTACTATATATCTGTATTTATATATATATATTTATATATATATACACCTATAGATGTGATACATAGGTGCTTTCATTTTTTTTCTTTCTTTTCTTTATTTTCTAGACCAAGAAGTCTAGAAACCAGTACAGTCTTATTTTTTACATTTTGCATGCCTGTTTTTGCATTAGTTTTAATTTATGTAGTGTAACTGTGAATGTTACTTGTAAATATGATAAAAAGAGGCAGAACTTCCTTAAATTTGGGGAGCCTAAATTTATAAATAACAACTAAAGTTGTTAGTACTTGCACTATTGAGGGGTTTTTTGGTGGTTTGAGTCTGTTGCAGTGTGTTACAAATAATCCTGGTTTAATTTATGCTTCAAATCTAATTTAAAAATTTTACAATTCCCTCTATTAAGTGGGAATCCAAAATGGGAAGAGAGAAACAGGGACTTTTGTAGAAATTACAGACTCATCTTTATTTTTTTTTTGTTTGTTCTAGAGCATCTGTTGTGGAAATTTGATAACAAATGTGCTTATTTGGGGAGTTTTGGGGTTTTTTTTAATTTTTGCTGTCTTTTGTAACTACTGCCTTTTCATGCCAGTAGATGAATTTCCTAATCTTATTTCACTGGGACGTGTTTCTTGAAGAAATAATTGCAGGGAGAAGCTTTGGCCTTGTGACTGTGATCCCACACAGACTTGTAACTCGGTTGAGGTCACTTTTTTGGATTGACTGGGTTTATGCACTCTCTGGAAGCATCAATTAGTGCAACTTTGCCGTGGCAAATGCAGATGACCTGAGAGAAAAACAGCTTTGCCTCTTTATGTGGGAGAAAAGCACCAAGTATGGGGTACAGCTACCCTCGGAAACTTTTGTCCTCTCATTGTCTCTGTTTTCCTTGGTGGTCTCTCTTGCCACTGCGTTTAAAACCTCAAACCTTGTAGCTGTTGTCACCTGGGCAAGGTCATTGTGTCAGCTTGAGAGCACTGTGGGGTTCTTAGTGGGATGTTGATTTAGGTGGTGTTATCCTCATCCTTGATTTTCAGCCCAGGGGAAGCCAAGCTAACAGGCACAGGGTTCAAATGTGACTGTGAAGAGATGAATTTCTACATGTTTATAAAGGCATTTATCTACTGTAAGTAATTTCAAACATGCCTGGTGTGGGTTAGAGCTCAAACATGATTAATCCCTACAAGGTTTTGTGTAAACAGATAGAAGCATTTATTCTGTGTGGAGAAAATATAATGGAGAACTTCAGAAATTAATTTTTGTGTGATACGCTATAGAATCCACTACTTAAATCAAGAAATCTTTCCTGAGTGAATTTTCTGGAGCATAAAAAGATTTTCAGATTGTTTGTTTTTCATCTCTGGCATACTTCTGTGCTAGTTCCAGACCAAAGCAGCATTGCTGCATAGTTCTGTGTTGTGTGCAAGTATTTCCAGTTTGATGGCTGTTAGAGATTTCCACTGTGCTTTCACAACTTTAACGTGTCCTACATTTCTTGACATTCCCTGGTAGAGCAGAGAGAAGGCTGCCTAACCAGATGCCTTCCAAAGTGTGGTGTTTTCCAGCCTTCAGAAAATAGAGCAAGCATGAACTTTGGGCACCTCCTTGAGTGAGTCTGTGTTGGTGAGATCATCGCTGCAGTTAATTTTAGTTCATGTGTCTGGAAAAAAAAACCAAAACTTGGAAGCAGGGATGAAGAAGTGGTACAATGAGGAGCAGACTGGAGGAAATGATAACTTTTAGGGTGCATGGAGTGAAGCTTCATGTTTTTGTGCAGGCAACCCCCAACTTCCTACCCCATCATGGCAGTGTAGGGGGAAATAAGTTGTAAAAGACACTGGGAAAATTCTATTTGACTGCCGTGGTTTCATCTGGACAGGAGAAACTATTTGCAAGAGTAACAAGGATTCTGTAAGCAGCTCATTTGAGGAGCAGGATATTGAGAACACCCTACCTGTTGAGTCTGCAACTTCTTCACTCGGTCAAACCTGTTTCTTTAAGAAGCAGAATGAATGTGAGTCATGGCTGCAGTTGTGTCACCTCATATGAGAAGCTTTGATCTTTTATCTAAATCATGCTAATTTCTTTGACAGTGGTTTTTAAAGCCAAATCAGTGTACATTTGTTGTGGGGTTTAGGGATAGGTGTTTCTCGTGGTGGGTTTTTTTTGAGTATTCAAATAGTGCCTTTCTATTAGAAATATTATTTAGGAAGAAAACTGCAGTAGTTAAAGCAGAGGGCAAGGAACCACTAATACTGTACTTAAAGGCTGTAAATGATGCAGGGTTATTGAGGCTTAATGGGCTCAGAACCTTTCTTCTAGACACAGAGATTGTAAAAATGAGGTTGCAGCCGCCTGTTCCTGGCGTGAGTGATGTCCCTGTACTAAAATAATGATCCAGTTCTGACTGTATTGGTTTGGGTTTGCTTACCTAGAGACTACTCTTAACTTTGCAGCTTGACTGCTCAGGAGGGCACTAATTGCCAGGATCAGAACTCTGAGCAAGAGTAATTTGGGAATTTAGGACACAGATTGTTTTTTGACTCGTAGAAGCAGAAGAGAAACAGAACTCGAGCTTCTTGTTGAAGTGACCCACATGTTAAACTATAGCCCTCACCTTTTCTCTCCTAGGGCTGACATAGGTTAAAAGGAAGTGGAATAAACACTTGTATTTTAGACTAATAATATGCTTCAAAGCATAAAGCAAGACTTTTCATCTACGGGAGAAGGAGTCCTGTTATTAAGTCTGTTGTGGCAATGTGTGAAAGTGCCTAATTTTTTTGAGCTTCAGAGAGCTATCTTGTAATATTTTCCTCTATTTTTTTATAGCATCTGGATGTTTAATCACTTTCCCAAATTAAGAGAAATTCCCCCAGATATCATTCTTAGACACCTCTCAAAAATGAGCAATCCTGTGTCCAAAACCTCAGTATCTTTCTCATCTGACATCATGAAATAGCAAGTGCCTGTAAAACGTCTTCCATAGGTGCTTAGCATCCCTTTGGATCCCTTATTTGCTCCAACATGAAAACCTCATCTTTGGGAGCAAGAAAAGAAGTCAGTTGCTTCTGTGGGAGTCCTTTTACCAGAACCACATCAAACAATGGACAACATTCATCAGCAAAGTTAATTTATTGCTTTTAAGACCCACAATATTGTAGCTATCAGAAATTACCCAATGCAAGCTGTGGTGAACGTGGGGTTGAGTGAGTTTTGTATGAAGTTTATTAAGTGTGTTGCACAACGTTGTCCATGTGATTTTGGCTCTCCTGGGCGGTGGTGCAGGTGATGAACTTAGAGTTTACAACAGTTTACAACCAGTTTAGGACCTCGTCTTTCAAGTGTAGTTGAACAGGTAATAGCAATAAAATGCTGGCTTAGGTGTTTGTGTTGCTTTGATTTGAACACAGTGTCTCTTAAGCTTTTCACTGTTTTGTTCCACTTCTAGCTTGAAACACATGAGTAATGCTGGGGTGGAGGAGCTTTGGCAATTAATTATCTTACCTCGATTATAAATGATCAAGGACTAACACAGAAGGAAAAAAAAAAACCATCCTTTCTGTGCACCACTGCTTAATTGGAGTGTGTTCTTCCATGTTAAACTATGAACTTTATGGTTGGTGTGGTCAACAAGAAAAACTTGTTTTAGGCCCCAGGGTGAGTAACTGATGAGTGCTGTGAAGCTCTTGAGGGTTTTCTTTTCTTATTTCTTTATTTTTTTTTCTCCATTTTCAAATAATTTAGGATTACGCAAACTTTAATGCTGGTGTTGACTTTTTTGCTTCATTGAGAAATAGTGTGTTATGCCAGTATGAAAGAGTAAAAATCTGTAGGACTTCACAAACACAGCTTTGTATAAGTGGGATTTATAATTTTCAGGCCAAAATATTTAAATAAATTTGGCTTAGGGAGATTAAAGTTTAATCTTTTAGGAAGAAGATTCAACAGTAAGATATAACAAAAATCCCTCAAGGCAGGAAGTAGTTTCATGAATGTGAATGTGTGTTGATTTTTAACATGGAAAATGGTGTATCACATTGGTACCTACCAAAAAAATTATAAGTTGAATTTATTGCATGACAACTCATAAATTAAACTAAATGAAAACAGCAACAACAAAACTAAGAGAAGAGCAAGAGCAGAAGGAATGACTCAATACAGTGCTAATAAAAGTTGTTCAGCATTAAGGATTTTTTAGATTTTGAGTTTGTTGCCTGGGCAATGGGGCAGAGTCAAGCATCTCCCAAGGCTTTTGGTGGTTAGAATTCACCAGCAGCAGTGATAAGAACATCAGAACTTCTGAACTAATGAAGTTGAATAGCTGTCACAAGTGGTAGGTACTTCAGGACTATTTGAAGTCGTTCTTCTGGGTGAGAAGGTGCTTGAAGTGGCAGATGCATCCTGAAACCCTCAGTGCAATCTGAATATGGCAGAAAATGGACTACACTATATATGTTACATAAATAAGTGTAAAGAACCAAGGTAGGGGAATAATGATTGGAAACTTGCAAGATGTGGAAGCTGAGCTGATCCTTTAATGAGTCTACTTTCATATAGACTTCAGCATTTTACAGTGGTTTAAGAGGTTTCCTTGCTTAGATGTTAAATTTAAGAGGCTGCTTTACTTCTACACTTTTACCAAAGGTATTTTTGTGTCATTCTCTTAGGAGAGTCAATGCAGCAAGAGATGTTCCTGTTATTTATAGCACATCATAAAGAAAATCTATAGCTTACAGTCCACAAATGAGCACGTATTTTAATGTGTCTTAGTTCTTGAATTGCCAGAGTGCATCCCTGAGCTGTCAGGTTATCAATTTTTAGATATTTTGGGAGGAGGGGATGCACAGAAGTGTATTTGAAAGTCTTCCCATAACCTCAAGTAACCCTATGGAACTAATAGTTTCTTTTTTTTCCAAAAGTAGACAGGCATTAATTGTGTATATAATATATGAGAGGATTTTTCTCATTTGTATTTTATCTTTAGTAGATATCAACTGGCATCTTAATCAATTAGTTACAGATCCTTATCAGCCCTTGATTCAAGTAGCTCTTACATGTGAAAATACTGAAGTGTCTCGCTTTTTCTTCTGAGAAATGTTAGGAACATAATTTTGCTTCTGCAAGAATTTCAAGTGCTAAAAAAATATAAAATCCTGGTAATTTTAAAACTGGTAGCTGCAATATGCATGCATGTTATGGATATGATTAACAGCCACCTTCTTCTTATCTTCCCATCGACTTGAAAGAGAATCTCTTGGAAGTCTTCTGTCTGTCAAAAAGTAATTTATAAATGAAGCCAGGATACTGAAGTCTGCATTTGAATTTTACTGCACCTTGGGGGCAAGAGGAAGAGCCCTTTTAATTTAAATCCACATCAAAGAGTTCTTTCACAAATTGTCCGGAGTCAGGATGGTCACAGCTTGACATTCACACTTGTGACAATGAATAATTCGCTCGTGTGGTTTCATATGGAATTATGGAAAAGGATAAGATTTAGCAGTGCTGTGGATTTTTAGCAGCTTTTAAACCCAGAAAAAAATTATCTTTTTTTCTTTTTTTTTTTTTCCAAATTAGTGGAATCACTGTGAGATGATTTTCAGCTTCTCTGCCTGCTGGGCAATAAGGGTGTCCCCTCTGCTGGTCTGTTCATGACCTGTAAGCAGCCTACTAATTGGAATAGATTACAAATTTTTTTTAATTTTTTTTTTTTTAAGTGATCATATTCAACTGAAATGTCTCAAATAAAACCAAACATCTTGCCACTTGCTTGCCTTAGAATCTTCTGTTTGTTGGATTTTTTATGAGATAATGTGACATTCCCCCATTTTTATATAGCCTGGCTGCTGGCATGTTTAAATTCTGCTTCCTACAGAAGTGAGAATAAGTTATTCCGTGTGGTTGGTTTACCTCTGAGTTTTATTTTGAGACCAGCAAGACTACCATGCAAGTTTGGCCAGCTCCCTCTGTTGGAAACTGGGGAGATTTCTGTGCTGAGCATCTCTGTGAGCACCCTTTCTTCCACAGATCATCCCTCCAGGAAAATGTGGGCCTGCAGCTCTACTCTGTCAGCCAAGAGAGGCCATGGAAGCAGAAATAGTAGCTTAAATTTTCCTTTTCCTGTGCTCTGTTTCAGGTGATAACCTATGGGAGTAATTTGTAGCTCCTCAGGAGTGTTTGAAACCAAAACCAAACCTAATGTGTAGTGTCCTTGGCACCAAGGGTTTTGCTTTTAAAGTTCTGTTCCTGTTTCTTCTACTTGTTTCTGTAGTCAATGACTGTAAAATGTGCTTGTTATGATCTTTTAATTGCTCACATGGTTTTAAAACAGGCTATTACTTATTTATCAGCAGGAAATGGACAATATTCAAAATAGTATAATCAGTTTCTGATGTATTTCCCTGCTTGTTTTCCCATCTGTTGAAAAGTTTTTATGGATTGTGTCTGCTCAGGATTTTAAACGTTTTGTGATGTGCCTTCTATCAATTAGTGAATCTTTTAATTGACACTTCTTTCCTTTTAGAAAAATCTGATAGTCTTTGGTCTTGGAAGAGTGCCTTCCATTATGTAATCCTTTGCTGCTGCTTTCTGCTCAGAAATCTCCAAGTTTTGAAATGCCAATTAAGGCAGCAAAGTAAAAATTCTTAGTTTTTTAAACGTTTACCTTGCACACCATTAAAAATGGTCATGAAGGCCTATTTTTCTTGCCTTTCCTGTTTTAATGAATCCTAGAAACCTTTTCAGCAAAGAGAGTCACACAGGATGCATTGCAGTTATACAATTGTTATATTAAACACTTAATATCCGTAATCTATAAATTTTATGCAACCTCTGGCTGAGCATAGGTGCTTAATTTGTACGGGCTTCATTTGAATATTTCATGTAGAAATGGAAAAATAATTCACTATCTTTTATTTTAGCGCATAAAGACTGCCAACATTAGTTTTAATTGTAACTTTTACAGCAAAAGTGACTATTGTGGCACAGACAGCTGTAAAAATACAGAACAAAAATATGAAATACGTCATATTTTTCTCACTTCATTATGAAGCAAATTGCTATGTCCATGGTATAGTCCATAATACCTGTGTTTTCACAAAGCAAACTGACTTTTCTTTAAGGAAGAATTTACTGCAGGCAGAGGAGTTGTATTTAAACAGAGATGCAACCAAACTTTGGCTGCTGAGTTCCTTAAAAGATTGTGATGTGAGCCCCAAGGTACTGGCAGGAAGGGCTTAGCTGAATTACTGTGTAGGAAAAGGGGTCCCTGCAGGTCTGAAATACAAGTTCCAGCTGTCACACAGGCAGGTGTTGGTTTGAATTTGCAGTGTCTGCGTTCTGCTGCAGCAGAATCACTGAACTGAAATGATTTGGACCCTGGACACAAACTCCCTGGCCAGTTAGATATTACTGGGAAACTCGCAGAGGCAAGAGGAATACACAGTTGTGTTTTGCAGGAAGCACATGGAACGTGTTTCACAGTAGAAAATATTTCTTTGAACCTTTCAATTTTGTAAATGGGAAAATGGTTCTGGTTTCAACTTCCTCAGTACAGGAACTGAACTGAAATAAATCCAGAAGGGAAACTTGTACATTATAGCCCAACTAATGCATTTCCACCAAAAAGTTGCTTGTACTGTGTGCTTAGCAATTACTCTGTGTTTAAGTTTTCCTTGGAAACATTTGGATTCAGTAACTCTTCTGATGGGAGCAGTATTTTGATCTCATCAGAAGTCCAAAACAGCTTAAAAATAACAATACTGTTAAAAAGAAATCTGTTTTGCTAAAGGTATAGTCAAGGTGCGTAATCCTGAGATCACGAGAACTGATTGAAGCTGCATTGTTCTCTGGGGATATTATTCTTTTCTTTTTTTCTGCACAGGAATTAAAACAGGTCTGAAACAGCTTAAATATGAAGAGTTTCTTAAGAAAAGTACTAATGCATTGAGATCTCTTCTTGCCTAAAGCATGCAGAAAGTTGATCGCTATGGATCCTATAACTTGTGGAAATTTACAATTTTACTGAAAAAATGGTTCCCTCTAAAGAAAAATAAGAAGCGCCTTTGTTTGTACTTCTGATCTTCATCTTCAGATGTATTTCATGTGCAGATTTTAACATTTTAGACTTGGAAGGTAGTCGTAAATGGAAATGTAAAGACATTCTGCAACCACATGTAGAATACTTCGATTTTTTTTTAAAGCTTGAATATTCCTGCCAGGTGTTCATCTCTACTTTATATCCTCAGTTATCCTCCTATGGTTTCCTATTCCCATTCTAAGCATTTCTCACATTTCCTTACCTCATGTGAGTGCATTCATTTCCCTACGACCCCCCACATCTCCATATGAAAAGACTGGCAAGAATGTTAATAGTTGTTTAAGCAATAAGCAATTTATGAGGGTCACCCCATCCCTCAGTATTTCAGTTTTTATTCTTGCCAGTAAAATGTTTTTTGTTAACTTCTTTTCCTTTTTTGTTTGTTGAGAAACAAATGATGGAGAATCACACATGAAAATGTCATTGTTTGGAGGGTTGGACTGTCAGTGTGTTTGAGTGTTAAACAACTCTGGTTTGTTATAAATGGAAATTCAAAAGAAGTGATAAACTTAAAATGCATAGCAACTCGTAGTTGCCATGGTGCTTCAACTTGAAGTAATTTTCTTCAATATTAAAATGCTTTTGGGGTATCGCTTTTGCTTTTAAGTAGTCACTCTTTAAGAAGGAAATGGCTCTGGGGAGAAGTAACGGGAAATTATTTCGGAATATTTGATGTGACAACCAATGAAGAAGTGTCAAGAAAATTCCTCAGTGTTCTAGAATGTTTGGGACCTGTGGTTTTTTGGCAATGGAGGCTTTTATGGCACAACTTCACAAAACTAAAGACATTAGTTCTAGACATTAGGTGGGTTAGCGCATTCTTGCTCCCAGTTAGGGAGAGGGTCATGAGTCAGTTCTTCACGAAACAAATACGAAGTTGAGTTTGTCAAATTCAGGAACCTCAGTCCCCAGTGTGTCCTGTCCCTTTGTGTCAGTCAGTGGATGAGCGCTTGTCCTTCTCCTCCCTTCCATCCACGATGTTCGCCTACCTGCAGCGCTTCCTTCTGCGGTAATCAGAAAGATGATTTGTCTGGATGTGCCACTTTGGAAAGACTTTAAACTTCTCCCAGAGCTGTGATGATGTCTCACCTCGGGAATATTCGGTGCCAGAGCTATTGAAGTGTTAGGCTTGGGTCCCCCATGTGGACCCGAGCTGCACTACGGCTCCAGCTGCTGGATTTACTCTTTATTTTTCCTGCCTCTCTTTGTTTCAAATGAGCACCTTCCATATGTTCTTCTTGCACGAGACCTTTGACTTCTTAACAAGATATAAATAATGAAGAATTCTATCAGTTACTAATCATTTTATTGTGTTCTTGGAAACAACAAAGGCGTGCAAAAGCCTCCAAAGTGGTGCATGACTTTGATACATAAGTAGTTATAATCCCAAACTGGCAGTGTAGAAACTGGCTGTAAATGAATTTGCATTGAATTTCATTTAAGGAGTTCTAATACTGAGCATTTCTCTCTGACTCTTTAGCTTCATTGCATGTAAAAATCAGTAAAAGTGTCTCAGGAAATAACTGCAGGAAGTTGTTGGTTTTCATCTTTCTTCCATAAAATACTTTCTATTTTAAAGGCATAACATTTGATTTTTAAAAAATAGAGTTTAAATCTGCTCCTTTGCTGTAGTCACACAAAGACTGCAGCTGGTGGAATCTTCCTGTACAGTGAACAGGCCAATTAATACAAGTTGCATAATATAAACTTCAGATTGCAGCACTGGCTTCTTTAAAGAGCTTGCATCATGTTCATTCAAATGATCAATGCTGTGTGAACCAAACATGTCAGTTAACTCAACATGACCATGTTCAGAGTTAATTTGGGCCTCTGTATTTTGACTCCTGCTGTATAGCTTGGAAACTCAAGAAAAAAAAAAACCACTGCAGCTTGTAGCTTAAAAGTCTTTAGTTAGGGTTCACTCTGCTTCTTAGGGAACCATCAGTAGAGAAGTAAAATAACTTGTTTTTCTAGGAGTAAAAAAAAATGTTGCCTTGGGTGTATTTTAGAGTATTTTGGTTTTTGGTTGGGGTTTTATTGGCTTGTAAACAACAAGCATCTTTCTTTTCTAATTAGTCACTGAAAACATAACAAACTAAATATAAACAGAACAAACTAAATATAGCATGTTTTGAATGCCATTATTTCAGGCTGAGGCATAACAGGGCAGTGATTTTCTTAACACTAAAAGATGACCTCTCCAAAAAAAGCAGCATTCTGCAGCTGTTCAAAGCAACCTAATGGGTAAAGCTGAAATTCGTATGCAGCTTTATCCAGGACAGTAGGGCAATGAGTGGTTATTTACTCTTGCTAGAAAGCTCTGTGCGTTCCAGCAAGGTTTTAAACAATTTCCTCTCAAAAACAAGCAATAAAATTTTGCATATTTTACATCTCCACGTTGGGTTCAGAGCTGAGAAATTATCTGGGAAGCAGTCAGAAAAGCCGTAGTGCACACTGCCTTCCAAAGAATGCCTTTCTGACCCTGTCACATCCCTGCAGCGGCTTGTGATGAGAACCAGAATGTTTACGTTCTGCTTCTCAGTCTAATGCTCCACCAGCTCAGGAGCTCTGTCCTCGTTTCCAGAGTCAGGAATAAATCACATCACTTCAGAGAGCAGGTCGGTTTTTGAAATGTGCCTTCAGATTAGTCTTTCTGTCTGTCAGCAGTCAGCACAACTTAAGTTGCTTTTTACTCAATTAAGGTGACGTAACCCAGCAGTGCGGTGGACGTAGCTGAGCAGTCTGAGAAGTTTGAGGTAATTTGCCTGCCAGCAAATCCTGCTGGAACCTCCACATCAACAATACTCGAGTTGTTATTGTGAATGGGATAGTGTTTTGAGTTAGAATTCCTAAGGGATTTAGTCTTGTAGCTTCAGGCACCTCAGAAGTTATTTCAAAAAGGTTGCCTGTGTTGGCACTTACACTGTGTCCTAGTGATTTCTGGGCTGACTTTTTAGACTTTCCTTACACACCAAAAGTGGTTAAACCAGAGAGAAAGATAGAACTTGACATGTTTTTGAAGCTTTCTTCCCAATGCCTCTGCTCTGCTTTCACCTCAAAATTCCCTCTGCAGTTCCTCACTGGTAATTCCTATGCTTTTATAGTTTCAAGTGTGTTACCTCTATTGTGTCAGATTTTAGGAAAGGGAATACAAGGCTCTTCTGTGCTGCTGCTGTTCCAGTGAAGCTCATAGTTATAAGAACATTTAGCAGCTCCTTCATTACCCATCTGAAGTTGTGTATTCTGTCCTGTTCAATTCCAAATGCTTCCATAGCTTTTAGCAAGACGGCTTTGTGTTTTGTGCAGTAGAACTGTAAATTAAATAATCTCATTCATGTAGCTTCTCTAGTCGAATACCAGATGCTTCCAAAAGGTGCTGTTGCTCAAGGAGCTTCTTACAATGAGAATTTTTCAATTTATCTCTTGTTCCTGCTTGCCAGCAGATATCAGTGATGACAAACACAACCTAAAACTGTGAGAGTTGCTACCAGATTGACACCACCGGAAAGCAGTAGATTTTTACCTAAAGAAATGTCAGCTAGGACATTAAATCCTGTGACTTCACTGTAGCTGCTGTGTGGAGCCCGTGGATCTCATTGTCCTAACAGCTGAGTCTGTAATACCCTCATGATTGGGTGTTCTTTACCAAAACAATCTGCAGTGTTAAGTGCAGCGTGTGGTTGTGTTGCTGCTTTAAAAACAGGCAGAATTCAGTTCAGGACATCTTCACATCAGCATCAGAATCACCATCAGTTTCAGGCTTCTGTTTTTATCTGCTCTGTGGATCCCTGTGGCACTCTGGTGTAACTTTGTGCAGACAGAAGCCTGTTTCCACATCTCCTAAGTGTGTTCCAGCTGGCTTTTGAAATAAAACTGATGCCTTGAGGAAGCTACTACCAGTGCCTTTAGGCTGTCACCTTGGATTCGTTCCATATGAAGTAAGACCTTGTGTCTTGACTTTGGTTGCTTTTTGTTTGGTGTTTGTGTGTTTTTGAGGTCCCACTGAGAAAAGATGCCAGAGACTTCTTAATGTCAGGGAAGGGGTGGGGGATGGTGTTTATGAAAGGAGTTTCATTTCTCAAGTCAGAAGTAATCATGATCTCTTAAGAAGTGTGTGAGGAGTAATAAATCTTAATTTGTGTGAGATGAGAGGCAGTTTTGGATGTACTCCAAGGAAAAATGGTACCTTTAAAATGAAATATTTACTTCTAATCTTTATTTTCTTTGCAAGGAACCTGTAGAGGTTGTTTGGATTCTTAATTTTTAATATTAGGGTGGTATCAAGAGGACTGAACCTGCTCTAAAAGGGGGTGAAGTGAGAAGAGGCAAGTTAATACAACTGTTTGTCTGACACAAAAAGGGATGCCCTAACTAGGAGAGTTAAAACAGTCGTAGAGACATGAAATGAAAAGTGAGAATTCAGCATATAAGAAGAGAGAGTGGAGAAATCCAGAAGGGAAATAGGAATACATGTTATTTTGTTAAGGTGACTCTTACAGGATATGTATAACAAGCATTTAATATCTAATGTAGTATTGGTAGGGGAACCCTGGACAAGGAAGTCTCTAAGTCTGGGAAAGGTCTTTGAAGCGTGAAATAATTGGGTAGTTTGGCTGGGGGAGCTCCAGAGTGTTTTGACAGCCTAATGCAGTCTGAACTAATTGGTAGTTTATGAGCTTGATCCTTGTTCCATTTGAGAGGAGGGACTGGCATTGAGTGAATTGTCTTTGGTAGTGCTTTGAACTGCCTCTATGACTTGTTGGAGTTCTTCCAAGTTATCTCCAGCTTATTTCTTTATAAATACGGCTCATTTTGTCATACTTGATGTCCTCCTCTGAGAGTGTATGCATTCTTGTTATGAGATTTGGTGCCTCAACTTGGAATTAGTGGCAAGGCCAGATTTGCCACTGGTGTAGTCTGGCACATAACCCATTCTTCTTTCTTTGTATTCATTTTATTCTTCTCTTGCTCTCCCTGCCTGGCATGTCAGGCAGGAGAAGGGCAGGAAAGCTTTCAGATGCAATGGATTGCTTCAACTCCAGTAGGGCCATAATGTTTGGTCTTTTGGAAGACTTTTGAGTCTGTTTCCTTGCTGAAGCTGCTCCTCTGTCATTCTTAGGAGCATCCTGGAAATGGACTTCTCTGGTCAGCCTTGGTTGCTGTAGAAGCTCATATCCAGTCAATTGATACTCAAGTCCTATTAAAACCAGTCCTGTCTGAAGTGCTTTTGGCAGCAAAGAATCTCTGAGTGCTGCAGGGGTTGGTACTGAAGATTTCTGTGTCTAATTTTTCCCTGTATTCTGGAATTATGAAGCACTCACATAAATATGCAAGTATACATAGGTAAGCTGTAAAATATTCCAGTAAAGAGGAAATAACTCCTTATTTAAATTGCAACATTATCTTATTAATAATTTATTCATTACATGTAAATTGATCCTATATTATAACTCTCTCCATGGACAAACTGTTCTCTTCCTTTTTGTTCCAAAATTAATTTTTTTTTTTCAATACTGAGGCACTGGTAAAATGGACAAGTTGGATCAGTACCCCTGTTGCTCCTTTCCAAAAATACTATGCCTACAAATTAATATTGGAAAAGCTTTTTTTGTCTAGTGCTCATTACAGTTACTTAGTTCAGGATTGACAGTGGTTATATGGGGGAAATTATTTGGTATTAAAATGTGCAATTACTGTAAGTTCTTATTAAAAATATACACAGGATGAGTAAAGAAATAGATATAATTAGATATTCAATCCAGTTAATGTTTTTGATGCCACAGTTATGAAGCAAAGCCCATTTGGGTATGGACCATTCCCAGTCCATCACGGTGGCTTGTTTTCAGTTCTCCTACAGTTTTATGGTTTCTTCATTCTCAGAAAACAGCAAGGAAGGAACCTCAAAAAACACTCTATCTGCCTCATTAATGGAAAGATTTGAGCCGTGACAAAAGTGGTGCAGATGAGGAGGCTGTTTTAGATGTTCATGCAACGATTGTTGCTTTGGAAGGAAACTCTGAGGCAGATTTTTGGGGCTTGAAGGATAAAGTAAGTATTTCTGTACAAAAGGGAAGTTTATTCCCAAGTTGTAAGTACTGTGGTGACATGTTTGCTTTGCTTAAAAGAAAGTGTTGGTATTATTCTAAGATCAACATGAGATTTCTCTGTAATACTCTATCCAGTAAGATTTCCTTGTTGCAAGATCACTTTCAAGCCCATATGTAATTAACTGGCTTACAAAAGCATCTTGATTTCCCTGTCAGCAATGCAGTAGTTTTATGATAAGAGCTTGCTAATTCTTATGTCCTTGCTGGAGGACAATCTTGTTCTTGCATTCTCTCTTGCCAGGATTTGGTCATCCTGGATAGAACTGGTAACTGAATCTTAGGGGTTGCTCTACAATTGATCTGTTTTATTGTGAGAGTGCTGCAGAGGTGCATCCTCAGCCATAGAGATCAACTAAAAATACCCCCAAATACTTAAATACTGAAGATATGGAGTGTGCCTGTTGAGGATGAGCAGGGCTGGTGATTTCATCCATACTAGGAATTTTGGATTGTGAAAGCCCGGTGTCCCCAGTTCCATTTATTAGAGTGGAAACCTGGTTAGGGTGAATGAGCCCCTGTTAAAAGCAGTAGTGGATTTCAGAACATGCACATTTCCACTTTCTTCAACTGTCACACATCAAATGTACTGCAAAAAATAGTGAAAAGGTTGTAAATCCATGGGTGTACCACATTTAAGCAATAATCCGGTAAAATCACATGCAGCGGGTGCAGACTTTGAGATAACAAAAACTGTGCAAAGCGATCAGAGAGTCAGGGAAACACAACCTGTAAGGAGAGATTATGTAGCCTACAGAAGAGGGAGCTGGAAGGAACTCCAGAAATACACTAATAAGAGCTGCAGCAAAGTGAGAGCAATTGGTTTTCTGTGTCTGGTAGCTGGGACAAGTACTAATGCTCTGAAGCTGGAGCTGGGAAATAAACAACGTAAAAAGAAGAATATTCCTGATAGTTTCAAAAGCCTTGGTGGGACAAATTACAGTTGCAGTCTGTGTTTGTAGTCATGGTGTTAACACACATCCAAATGATTGTTTTGTTTATTAAGCATGTGATCAAAGCATTCAAATATCTAGCTATAGCCTAGATTTATTGGCTAAGAATGTGCTCTGCATGAGCATTTTTGTTTTTATTTTGAAATTATTATGTCACTAATAAGTTGACATGTGTTAAACTTTCACATTTATTTTTGAATCAGTGTTTGTTCAGTCTTGAGATTTTTTTTTTTTTGTTTGTTTGGTTTTTTTGGTGCTGCAGTCTGCATTGTGAAAGACTTTACAGATGCGTATTACTTTTAGGATGGATTTATTAGCTTTCCAGTAGTAATTAATCAGGTACATTCTGTTGCATATTGTCTGCATTTTTTGGTCTATTTTTCCCCTCTCTGAATGTAAATCTCATTGAAGTTTCATTCTATGCTTATATGGATGATAAGATATTAATCCTTGACTGAGTTTTCCTTTATCATGTGTAGCGCACAAATCAAAATACCACTTGGTTTCTGGGCTAAGAAGGGGATTTTCTCAGGTAAAGCTGAGGCAGCTGTATGTGTTTATAATGGTACCAGGTATCAGAGCAGCTGTATTATGTGGTAGCTGTGTTCTGTGGTATCTATTCAATGGTTATTAAAGTGGTTATTATATAAATACTGGAACCAGTATTATGTACTATAACCCACTGTCTGTTACCTTTAGGAATCTGCCTTGCTTTGCATGCTAAACCAAGTGCTTTCTTTGGGGAGCCAAATTTTTTTTATTTTCCTTTGTTCATCTAGTTACCAAGATTTTACAAGTAAATGCTCCTGCAGGGAAATTAATTTTGTCTTTTGGGAGTTAATGCTGTGTTTCTTAAAAATATGTGTGTAGCAATGGCTGAATGGACTGCCTGGGAAACGAGTAAAGAGTCTTTTAGTGCTTTAGCACTCAAGAGTTGTTTTCTGTGATTGCTGGCAAAATTCTTGATGGAAGGTGAAGTCAGTTCACCTGAGTTAGGATGTTAACCTTGCTGTGATGTAATGTGGGGATAAAAGGGTTAGGCTTGAAGTTTGGGTTGATGCCTGAAGTGCCATTAGTAATTAAATTTGTGGTGCAGTGTGAAAATATTGTTGTTGGGAACAATAGATTTTTTTTTATTTGTTAATAAACTAGTTAACTGGGAGTGCAGGTTCTGTGCTCTGGCATTAATATTGATTAAACATATTATTTTTTAATAAGTGGAGGGGAGAAAAGCCCCACAAGCATCAGTTTGTTCTCATAAAGGATTATATACCTGTTTCAGAACAATTCTAATGCATTCCCTAAGTGCATATTCAGGGTAGGATTTTATTGTAATCTTAAATGTTCTATTTTGTTATTACACTGATACCCATGTTCCTATGCAAAAAAGCATTAAGGCTGCCTTTGGGATGTTTTGTCAAAGTGGTTGAATTTTATAGCTCAATTTTAATTGTCTAGGAAATGGGGGGTTGCTTTTGTTTTTGTTTTAATCAATGGTCATCTAGAGTATAACCTCAGAATGGTTGTACTAGGCAGACAGACCTAAAAGACCTGTGTGTGATGAATGTTAAGACCTTGAGGAAAAAATACAATGAAAATAGGGTATCTACTGGGTGTGTGGGTGTAGCTAAATGCTGCACCAAAGCATGTTGTGGTATTTTAGTACTTTTAGTCTGCATATGCATGTGGGTTTTTTTGCTCTCTAGGATACTTTATGATGGAAGATAAAGAATGTGTTCCATTTGTTTCTTTTGATGAGCAAAACTTGCTTTTCAGTGAAGCTGCTCATCCATCCATCCATCCATCCATCCATCCATCCATCCATCCATCCATCCCTCCATCCATCCCTCCATCCATCCATCCATCCATCCATCCATCCATCCATCCATCCATCCATCCATCCCATCCCATCCCATCCCATCCCATCCCATCCCATCCATCCATCCCTCCATCCATCCATCCATCCCATCCATCCATCCATCCCTCCATCCATCCCTCCATCCATCCATCCATCCATCCATCCCTCCATCCATCCATCCCTCCATCCATCCATCCATCCATCCATCCATCCATCCATCCATCCATCCATCCATCCATCCATCCATCCATCCATCCATCATGATGAATGATGATGAGTGCAGAAGGAATTTTCAGTATCACTTTTCAGTGTGGCTCCCCAGTTTGTCTTTCTGCTTTGTCTGTGCCATTTCTCTCGTGTGCCTCCTCCCCATTCTCTGTGCTTGAGTGCAGGTGACCGCGGGCTCTCAGAGACCCTCCGTGTTCATTGCTGTCCCTGGGGCTGGAGTAGGGCACAATGCTGCATCTCCATGGCCCCTGGAGTTCCGTGGTGACAGGGTTGGCTGCTGTTCCATGTTTGCTTTTTGACTGCCTCTGGGCTTTTCTTTTCCAGCCCTTTTCTGAGAGGCAGCACCTAATCCAAGCCTGATGCCTGGCTGCGCTTCTGTTCCCTGTAAGAATCCCTTTTCAATTAATGCACCCCTTTCAATTGCTATCTTGTATCTCAGGCACAGGCTATTGTGGGTTTTCTCAGCAGCCCTCTTCAATCAAATTTCCCTGTCCTGAATAATTTTATATCAAGTGCAAGTTATTCCTGTGCACTTCACTTGCTTTTTCAGGGAGTTTATGAATATCTTGAGTATAATGGGTCCCGTATTCTGCATATTCCTACCTGTACATACACGGGGCTCAGGTTTTGTTTCATTACTGTGAGACTTCTTTAAGAGATCTGAGTGAAGGACTTAAAAAAAATAAAAATCACATTTTTACAGATAACCATGTGGCTCTGATTAATATGATTCCATTACAATAAATGTGAGAGGCTTTCCCCTGCAGAGGTGATACTAATTTTCTTCACGGTATACTCTATACATTGAAATTTCTATTAATTATGTTCTTCTCTGAATACCTGATAATTATATTCTTCTTAATACCCGATAACCACCCAATAGAGGCTGAACTGGGAAAAAAGCAGAGAAGTGAATAAGCAGACAGGATCACCCTTTGGTATCCACATTCTTTGGATAAAACCATCCTCTTACATGTGAAGAGCAGCCATTATGTCATATTACTAATTCTTCTCCTTATTTCCTTAGAATAATTAATATTACTTTAAAGTAATATTTTTTTTTAAAATACTAATTTAACCAGGTGGTTTTATTGCAGTTCACTTATGAGTTCTCCAAAATAAAACTTCCTTAGTGACATGCTTTGGGACGCTTTATAACTCTCTTGCCTATAAAGAAATGCTTCAGTGCTTCTAAGGGGAACTTGGTTTCTCCAGTGAGAAAAACGTGTTTTACTGTGGTTTTGCCTGTCTTAAATGTATTTTCTGCCTCCTCAGATCAAACCTCTTCTTAAGATTCTAAGAGAATTTTGTCTGTTTGGAGCAAGCCTCTGTTCGATTTTTGTGCCATATGCCAGAGGCAATTTTTCTTGGCCTGCTGAAATGCAGCTTTACATTTTTGCTTTCCATACTTGGACCGGGTTCCACCTTTTGGAGGGTCTTTTTTTTCTTGTGGATTTTATTTAGTGGCTTTTATGTTTTAAAGATTACGACTGAATAAGAATTGGCTGCTGTGTTTACCCAGCAGCTCCTCTGCCTTCCCCCCAGCTCCCTGCTTTCTTACTTGCAGCTGAAACAGAAAACTCCTGACTTTCTGGTAGATGGCAGCATTTACTGCCTGTTCTCCTGCCCATCCCAGTGCTTGCTGGAGGAGCTGGATTCACTTAATATGTGGGCAAACACATTAAAGCCAAGAGGGAGGAGGGGGGGAGATTCTTGTCAGCTTTTTCCCAGACTTGGAGCAAGGATGCCATCCATACCTTTTGGGACGTGGCTTATGCTGAGCAGCTTGGCTCAGGAGAGGTTTTTCTTTTTCAGATCCTGGTTGTGTGGAATTTCTCAGAGGAGATTGAGTAGCTCAGCCTCTGAGTAAGAGGTGATGCTTCTCTGTTGCACAAGTCTGAGTACTGGATGCACAACCTATAAATACAGGGTATATAAATAGTATATGTTAAAGATTACTTAAGGTGAATTTGAACATAAAGACTAGGATTATTCTAGGAAGAAATCTGTCATTAATGTTGCCTGGCTTTAATAGCAGAGATTATTCAGGCTGTTTAAATCAGGTGGTATTTCCAGTCTTTCTTTCAAGCTCTCAATATTCTCTTCTCTTTGCAAATTTTCTGTGAGAACACACTTGATGTCCAGTTTAACATTTTACTTTGGCATAAATTTAGAAGTGAACTGAGAGGACAAAAAAGCAGTGTTGGAGTAGGATGTGGAATAAAATGCAATGGGGACACAAATGAGGATGATGTGGGAAAAGTAGGTATGTCAGGGGTAAATAGAATTGCAATATTTGGTGTTTTCATCCTTCCTGTGGAAAAAAAAAGCATGACTGGCTTCATTGGGTAACTGTGCTTTCAACCAGTTAGTGTATATATATCTAAAGGGGAGGCAAGTGTCAAAATATTTTTAAATGTTGCTTTTTATGTCCTTGAAATGATTGAATGTAGGGGAGGGAATGGAAATAGTTCATTGCATTATGGAAGTGTTGACTTTTGTGTCCAAACCAATTCAAGGAACATATTGAAAATGCAGTTATAATCTGTTTATCATGTTCCTCCTGTTAACGAAAACATTTGGATATTTTTTGCCAATCATATCAGACACTTTAAAGTCATCAGAGTATAGATGGAAATATCTTCTGAAGAATATGTAACTCACAGACTGGTAAAAATATTAGCCTTTATGGAAGAACTTCATAATACCTGTGCTGTGAATGTTAAATAATATAGCACTTTTCTAATGAAATCTCTAACTCACTGCATTTTTGGGCTGTAAATCTGCTGGAGCTGACTAAATCCTTATGTGTCTTGAAGGCCCAGGTCACTGGTGGGTTACAGGTGTATCAGTGTGACTAAATCAAATTATTGATTCAGAAGAAGAAAGAATGACTTTTGTAATGATACAAGATTTAAAAGGTAGAGTAATTCTGTTATTGCTAGGAACAGAAATTTTTGACTGTTTAATCCATTCTGGCTCTTTCCTTCTCCCTCCTTTCTGTCCCAGCCTGAGTAGATAGCCCAGAGGAAAGAAGTCTCTTTCTCCAGGAAACCTACTATTTTTATTTTCCATGCTCTGAAGGCGAATTCTGTTCTTCGTATAAAAATTTATGTAAAGGATTTTTGGGGATAAACCACAGCAGTCCTTTCTCAGCATCTTTGAAACTTGAGATGAAGTCTAAACCAAACAAACGTGAGACTGTTTGGGGGGTTTGGTTTTTGTTTTTTTTTTTTTTTTTTTTTGAAGGAATTTACCTCATGTCTCTTTTACTACTTAAAAGGCTTTTGCTTAGGGTAAGACCCATTCTTGTAGCAACCTTCCTGCTCTTGCTGTTCAAGCCAGGAAGAACATTTGAGGCTCATTTTAATAAATGTAGACTGTCTTATGTTGTGAGATTCATTTTGTTGGGACAAGCTAAATACTTGGATAGGATTAAGTTTTTATTTGGTGGGGTATTGTTATTTTTTTTAAAGTTGCATTTGTATATTAGCTTATGCTGCAGATCAGGTTACTTCTTTCACATGCTTCTGTGAATAAGCTGTGCATGTTCCACATTAAAATATTAATGCAGGACATATTTGACTCCTTGGCACAAGAATAAGATTTTCCAGGTGAAATGACTTGAAGTTGTAAAAACCATGCCAAGTACTGCAGTGCCAAAGAGCACTAGTTTATATGTAATTATTCTCAGATGTACTTCATACAATTAATAATTATATTGTACTTAGCATCATGAATAAAACCTGTTTTTCCAACTGTTTAGGTTATTCATATCTGAATCACTTCAACATGGGTTATTCTGGGGAAGGAAGTTGGCACTAAGTAGAATTTCTTAATGTTTCCAAGAGTGAAGAGGAATTTGGGACTGATTTTTAGAATGGACCTGTTGCCACACTAACCTGTGTTCATCCACAAACAGGCATAAATGTTCTGTACACAATTTAAACCAGAAAGCTGCTGTGAGGGGATACCAGTCAGGTCATCTTTCTAAAGCTGCTTCCAAACTTTAAAACTTGGATGAAGTATTTGAGGGTTAATGCTACTTTTGAGTTAATAAAATCAAAAGCTTTGGAGGAAATATGTGTTACAGGCAAGCATAAATGCTGACACTTTGTTTGGAGGATCTCTTACCAGGTCTTAAAAGAGCAGAAATGCTTGGTCTGGTCTTTAAAATAAAAATTTAGGGTTTAAAATTCATATCCAGAAGGAATAAATGTGATAATCATCAAAGGTAACTTCTGTCTTCACACTCAAAAGGAAATTCAAATGCCTCTAAGTCAACTTGCACTCAAGTCAACTTTCTCAAGCACACAAAATCTAAAACAGTTTGTCTAAAGAGAATAAAAAGGAAAAATGTAGTAGGCCACAATGTAGCTCTAAAGAATCAAAATACCCCTGTATGAAAGTAAAACAAGTCACTTTGACATTCTTTAATACACTCAGGACATTCTTTATCACATTTGAAATGTGAAGTGGTGATGTAATTTTGATTGATCATACAATAATGACACTGAAAATATCTCTATGTGTGCAGTTCAGATATTGGTATTTCTAAGAAGCTTTTGGTAGCATTTTTTATCTGAATGTGCTCTTTGGACGGTTCCTATTTCCGTGGGTTGGCAGTGGAGTACTAGATTATTGCTTGTGGAGATTGATTTTTTTTTTTTTTTACCTCCTGATATAAAAACTAAAGGAAATTGTAACTCTAAAATCTGGGAGCAGTAAGTAAAGGATTTCTTTGAATATTAACTTATTACAAGCTATAAAAAAATAAATAAAAACCCAACCAAACAAAACCAACCCAGAAAACAAAGCAACAAAACCCCAGCACAAACACACCCTGCAATTCCTATATTTAACAGAATTTAGTAATACAATGTGTAATACTTACCTGAACAAAAAGTTACTTTCAGACTATGGTAGTATTTTCCCTTAAATACATTTAGTAGGAGCACCTGTTTTAAAACTTACAGCAGAATTAACTTTTTTAATACTGTTCATAGATTGTTTTTGATGTTTTGGTGCAGTATGAACACTGTATCTTATTTAATTTAATCTTAAAAAATAATACAAGTGTGAGGACACCTTGTGTCAGAGAGAGAGAGAGAGAGATTAGGGTTTTAGCACATTAATTGAAACCTACTTTTTGGGAAAGCACTTTTTTCTTTGTCTGTCAAACTTCCAGTTCTAAACAAATTACTGAACTTCAGACCCTGGGTTTTCTTGAGCAGGGAGTGTTTGGGTGAGGAGTTTAGAACAGGAGTTGTGTTTTATTTGTTTGCTTTACACATTGAATGAATTATTCAAAACAGGGGAAAGATGTCAGTGAATCTTCAAGTACTGCTGTGCAATCCTGTGTATCCCAGCACATCCTGATGGGCTGTGGTGTGACTTCCTGGGAGCTGGAAGCTGCAAGTATGTGCCTCAGGAGCTGTCCTGGTGTAGGTGGACAAATAAAAAAATCCTGTCATACTCAATTAATAATCCTCAATTAATAGCTGGGGGTTAGTTGACGCTGCTGTCTCATTAGCCCTTGCAAGTACAACATTTGGCAGATGTCAACACCTGTAAGGCACCCTTTGCTATGGAAATACAACAAATTCTTGTTTTTCTCTAGTGGCAGGATGTTGCCAACCTATTTCAGCTCTGTTGGCATCGCTCTGCAGTTGAGAGCACAATGATTCATTTGGTAGTACTGTAATATCTCAGCATTATAGTCTCAGCAGCTAAGGATTTACCAAGAAACAGTATTAATCCATAATTAATGCTCTTTTATAATTATTCTGCAATACTACATGTTTATATACAGAGTAAATTAGATTATTATTTTGAAGGTTTTCAGATATAATTTGCTATTTGAACTGCAGCATAGGATATTGCCTTGTAGCTCTATGTAAATTGTTTAAAGGCACCTAACACAATAGATATTTTTTCAGATGAAGGAATTAATGTGATAAAAATGTTAAACTTTTATTTGTCTGGAGATGGTTGCTGGAGAGTTTTGTAGCTGACAATAAAGATGGTCCAGGAGGGTTTGCTCTGTGCATGGTTGAGTTGTGTAGGTCAAACGTGGTGATTTTTGTCTACAGAATCATTGTCTGTCAAACTGCACATTGCAGTTACAGATTTCTTTGGGTACAATCCACTGCAGAAGACAGAGCTGCTGTTGGGCGGAGAAACTTGGAGACAAGTTGGAATAAACACATTTACAGGTTTTGTCCGTTTATGCTGTTTGCACACTCACAATGTGCCTGAACTTGAACTGTACAAACTTCTCTTTTTCAAACTGGATTACTGAAAGTAATTCAGTCTTTTTATATAATTTTCTTCCTTTTCAGTTAAGAACAAAACCAGTTTGTCATATTTTCTTATTTTATTTGAATTTATGCAATTGTTTAGGGATTTTTTTCTGAGTTTCAAGCAGTTTGCTTTGAAATCTTGGGTCACAAATGGCTTAAAAGGTGCAGAATCAGCAGCAGTTTCGAAACACAAGCAAATTTTGATTTGTTCTTTTCATCTCTTCAGCAGAGGATTAAAGTAATCATGTTCTCATGTAATAATCAGTGTATAATAAAGCATTTGATCTTTCTTTTATTTTTCTGGTTTTCGAGTAGGATGTCAGAACATTTTTTTTAAATTTTCACTTTCAGTGCTGCTTTATGACTGTTTGTATTTCAGTGTTTGTGTGGATATTTCTAAGTAATACCTTAGCCTTAAGAAAAGCCCATCAGAGGCTGATGAAAAGAACAAGCTGTGAATGAATTGCCTCTGGCTTTCACTGAAGGCTGTCTTGCTCATTAATTTTTCTCTTTTCTTTTTTGGGCTAACTGGGTTTTTGTACTTTGGTTTCAGCATGTAATATACCGTACAGTTTACCTCTCAAATTTCCTGTGATTTTTCTTTTTTTTAAGTTCTTTGGATGATAATGAGCTTTTTACTTACAGGAAACCAAAGCTCCAGTATTTACTATTCTATTCTTAAAGGTACTGTAAATACACATGAATGTACATCAGTGTTAGTAATTTTAAAGATGGGTATTCTAAGAAAATATAATCACTAAATATTCTTGGTGTATACTACCTTAAAAGAATTTGTACTGGAGGATTCAAAACTGAAGAGACTTTTATTACTCTTGTAAATCCAATTGAATTGTTGATTTTCTTGTGGTTTTGTTTTTAGTTTATTTCCTGTGAATCATGTTTGAATAGTATCCTGAGAATAAATTGTGTACTTTTTGAAGGACATGAAATATTGGAGTGATAATGAAACTTCGTCCCTGGACTGTTGTCCCGAAAGCAAAAGTCAATTAAAAAAAGCATTTTCAAGTGTTGCTCCCTCTAGTTTTTATTGATGTATATAGGCTTTTTCCTATTGAGGAGAGTATAAAGCTCATTAAATCAGTTAAATCTGTTTTAACGAGAGGGAAAGGCAGAATGTGATGATTTTCATCTGTGCTGGTTTTATTTGAACTGTCACTGAGATTAGATTTGCTTGCAGCAGCTTTAGGAGGTTGGTGTCTGACGTGGAGTTCTTGGGGAGGGTAATGCTGAGCTGGTGGCAGCTTGGACAGAAGGAAAGCCTGTGCTATTAGGGGCTAATCCACTCTGCTGGATCCTGTGATTCAGCTGACAACAAAATTAAACAGCTACACCCTGGCTGGTGAATTTTGTTGTCTGAATATAATAAATAGTATCCCTGTTTCAGGCATCTGTCTGTGAAACCCCCCTAACACAGACTCGTATCAAGTATCTGATGGAAATTTATAATTACAGACCTGTGTTGTGTAGGGAAGTTCAACTGCAAATTAGCTGTGGATCGTTCAGAGTTTAATTATCCTGTTCACTGGTTTCATAATCTTTCAGTGTCTGTGGCTTGAGAATTACTCTACTCTCCCTTCCACAATCCATGCTGCATCAGTTTCCAGGGAAACAGGGAACAGAGGGTAAAGCTCTGGCCTGCTGGAGGGAGATGTTCTTATTTGGCAGGCTTGTGTAATAGGCAGTGAAAGTCAACTCTGTGTCACAAGTGGGTGGATCACGTCCTGCCTTGTTGAAAAGGTGAAGAAGCCAGGGGAATAGAAAAAACTGTTGGAAGTTAGTTTTAAAGTTTGAAAATACAAAACCCTGGTTTCTAATCCATTGATGCTGTATCATCATTCCCACTGGGCTTCATGTAACTGTGAAAAGCAGCCAAATGTAGGAGAGATTATCTCCCCTACATTTATTATTATATTATATTATTATCCAGCAGTTTGTCGTGTGCTGTGTTCAAGGTGTTTTGAACAGTGTATTTAGTGGTTTTTGCAGCATTTGACAGAAACAGATTGCCAGAGGTGAGGATTTGTTTTGGAGGTTTTTTGGAGAACCTGCACAAGAATTCCTGGCCAGCAGCTGTCTGTGGTTCAGTGACTTCAAGAGTCAGAGCTCATATCTTTGTGTTTAACTGCACCTGATGGGTTTCTGTGTTCACCCCTGACCCCACACCAACTCTCCACAAGTTGTTTTAAAAACTAATTAAAAGCTCTGTGTTGTTTCATACATGCACACAAAACTTTCAGTGAATTCTCTGAGATGACCAGTCTATGAAATGGTATCTATTACTAGATTATATTACTGTTACTGCTAAGGTTTTATTCCATAGTAGAAATGGTCGTCTCAGAGCCCCCTCTTGGATTTTTCAGAATCATGGAATGGTTTGGCTTGGAAGGGGATTTAAAGATCATCTTGCTGCCATGGGCAGGGACACCTTCCACAGGACCAGGTTGTTCAAAGCCCCATCCAACCTGGCCTTGAACACCTCCAGGGAAGGGATGTCCAAAGCTTCTCTTGTCTGTCTTGTTCCAGTGTCTCACCACTCTCATAGTAAAGATTTTTTTCCAATACCTAATGTAACTCTACACTCTTTCAGTTGGCAGCCATTCCCTCTTGTCCTGTGTAAAATAGAGAGGGTTTTTTTTCATTAGTACCACTATGAAATACCACTTGCTATTTTACTGCTTGTGTTCCTAATCTTGTGTAAATCTTCTGTGATCCTTCAGCTGGGCCCTTCTTGTCATCCTGAATGGCACCCATGGTTCTGGGAATACTGCTAAGGTTTAACTTGTGTATTCACTCCCTCTTTGAAATCAGGGTGAAGAGTTTGTGAGCTCAAGTCCTTGCAGGTTTGTTAATTTGCATCCTTTCATTGTTGTGAACCACTACCATCTCTTCATTTCTGGCACCTTAGTTTCTTTCAGCAGCTTTAACAAGTGACCTTATAGGGTACTTTCAGGAGAACCAGATTCTCTGTGAGCTGAAAGGCCTGTTAGATGTTTTTATTATTATTTTTTTGGTTTTGTTCATTTTTTCCCTTATTTGGTTTATGGGGTTCTTTTTGTTGTTGTTAGCTTGTTTTACCCAATAGTTCTCTGTGCTATGGCATTCATTTTCAAAAGCTGTTGTGAATGTTTTTATTTCTTTTTTAATTCATTGGGGCTTTTTTTTGGTTGAAAAGCTTTCTGATTTTGAAGTTTGAAATATGAGCTGTGTTAGGTTTGAGATATAGGCCTGTCTCTCCCCTTTTTACTCTACACATTTGCAAGTGATTCCTCAGAGCCTGCAATGTATTTATATTTAGACTTGTGACTTTTCATTGAATTTTGTATTCCTTTTTCCATTTGATCACTTTGAGAATTTTTCTTTGTTCAGTACTTCTCTTACTTTGCTATTAGTGATGCTGATCTCTGTTTTGTTTTAATTAATTTGGAGTGCTAGTCACGTTTCCCTTGCAATATATTAAACTTCCTCTAATGCAGACGAGTTTTGCTGCCACTGTTTTATCACTGTTATTTCATCAACTTAATTTTTGCATATTGAGAGACTTGAGAGATGAGGCAGAGATCTTGTGCTTCTTCAGATTGGTTCAGCCAGTGCTCATGGTTGTAATTCTGCACTGGCTACACAGTCAGCAAGTTGTCAGAATAGCATGTTCTTCTAAGTAGTTAATTTTAAATTCATTAAATTTGTTTTTATAAACTGATAACTCTACAAAAGGGTATTGTAATTTCTCTTTCTTTGCCTCCCTTGGGCTCTATTCTCTGTGTCTACAACTTTTCTCTAGTCTCCCAGCCTTCTTTGGGCTGAATTCTTTTGGGATCCTCCCTCGTGGGGAGTTCCACTTATCTCAGTCTTTATGATTCGAAGAAAACTCCTGAGCTTGTTAGAATCTTGTTTCTTGTGTTTATTGAAGGATCCTTACAAAACTTAACAGGTCTCTCCAGGCTGGTTACAAGGTTAATCTTTGCAATCTGGTACATTTCTTTCTTCTGATGGTACAAACAAGGCCTTGTGGCACACTTCGTGTCTGATACACAAAATGGCCCCGAACTACGCAGTTCTTTTATCTTTATACCTATTTTTACCCAATTAACAATAGACACGTATATTATTTTTCTTAATGACCCAATGACCCATCACCTCTGTGATGCACTGCGGCATTTTCTATCCAATCACTAACTATTACCCAAAAACCTCCAGGAGAAGAACATGAAGAAGAAAGAAGAAAGGACAAGGGACAACACCCTAAATCCTCCATCTTGTCTCCTGTTCTCTAAACTATTTTTTTTCACCCAGTGATTTAAGAAACTTTCTAATCTACACACCTACACTTTTAGCTTTTTTCATCTAACTTTATCATTTGTTTTCATGTATCACCATGAAAACATGCTCATGAATTTCATATAATATGAAATTCAGTGTTCTCTTGAATCCCAGAACTAAAAATTAAAAACAAGGGCACACAGTCTGTATCTCAGACTCCAACATTGGTGTTACACCTTTACAGTCTTGCAGATTTTTATAGCTTGGATTTATTTGCAAACAAACACAATGAAAGATTTAAGACAGTAATTTAAATTGGGAGTAGCTTCTTCTTAAGGAAGTAAAAGCCTTTATTTTTGGGTTAATAAAATTACTTCAGAATTAAACACAAATAGAATTCATTTTAAAACTTTAGGATTTTTCTGTTACCTTGATCACAAGTCCATTCAAGCCATAAAGGTTTTGTAAAGTGCAAAATGACTTTCCCAAGGTACCCTTTGATTTTCCTTCTGCCCTGGACTATGGACAAAAATAATTGATTTTTTAAAAACTTTTAATAAGAATAAAGAGGGAGTTTGCTGGATTTCAGAACTACTTATGAGTCTGCTAGAAATCTTACTCTGTTTCTATCCTGAACTATCAGAGCAGGTACTCTTTGCTGCAAAGAGAGAAGTTCCACCTGAATATGAAGAAGAATTTCTTTCCTGTGTGGGTGACCAGAGTCTGGAACAGATTGCCCAGAGAGGGTGTGGAGAATCCCTCACTGGAGATGTTCCAGAACCATCTGGATGCAATGCTGTGCCATATGCTCTGGGATGACCCTGCTGGAGCAGGGAAGTGGGGCCAGATGACCGCTGTGGGCCCTTCCAGCCTGACCCCATCTGGGATTCTGTGGTTTTGGTCAGGTATTCCTCATGTTAACCTAAATTTATAAATAAGCCAGGGCAGACTGAGTTAGAAGTGATCACTAAATGTGATACTGTAATATGACAGAAGTCATAATCCTTAGTAAGAAAAATATTTCTGATGTTTCCTCCATTCTTTATTTCAGTGCTCAACTCAGAAACCCTAGGAGAGGATTAGTTTGCCCAAAACTTGGGGGTTTTTTGCCTGCTATGTCTGTTGTCTTAATAAAACAGTTTGCTTCAAATTCCACCTACTTATGATTTTAAAAGAGATTTTTTGCCACGTTAATCCAAGCCCTGTTTTTGCACTATTACAGTCAAACTGCCACTATCACTCCTTGTTCCTGCTAGGAAGTGTCTAGCAAAGTACAACTCTTTCCATTGCAAGTCTTGCCTCAAGAAATCCTATGGTTAAGCAGGCTCTTCACAAGAAGAGAAATTCAGCTCTTGTGCCAATCAAAAGAGAAACCGACATAAACTCATCATATGAGCTTTTTTGATTGTTTGGTGGCATAACAGTGCCTCTGCAGATGGAAAACTGGGACAATAGTGGGATTTGGAGCAGCCTGTTTGCCTTTCCTCAGCAAGGGAGGAGGAAGGAGGGAAATGTCACCTCTAAAGTGGGGGAGAAAAAAACCAATAATCAGAACTACAATGTCTACTTGGAATTCAGGTGGCTGCACATCAAGTTACCTCTAACAGTCTGACTGCTGATTGCTACTATTCATGAAAAGGGGCTTTATTTTAGTTCTGAAATAATCCAGAGCAACAGCTCCCCCGTCGAGTTTTCCCGTCTGAATCTCTAAAATGTTCTCTTTTTTAATTTTCTCTCTTGACCCTCTCCTCCCACTCACCTCTTTGAACACAGATTTAAATACATTCAAAGAGATAGTGAGGAAGTAGTTTTCAGTCCATCTCATACAGCCAAAACACTGCTGCAAAGTGCCTCCCTTAAATTTTGGGAGGAATCAGCTGACAGAGGAAGGTTAGTTGGCTGAAGGCAAGGTAACATGAGAAAGAGCAGTTCAAAAGCACAGTGACAGTTTTACCTGACTCCTTTTCAGTTAATCACATCCACTTCTGGACACCCATGTCCTGTTAAACCACATTACCTTTGGAGCCTGTCACCTCAGCCTGGTTCCTTCCTTTGTCTGAAACAACTAAAATCAGTTGACCTTCAAGTTACAGTGATGTTTACCTATTCATTGAGAAGTGGAGATCTAGATTGCACTTAGGATCCTGGTTCCTTGGACTGGGACTTAGGGCTGCATTTCATTCTCCCTCCTGATTTTTAAGAGATGCTCTGTTTACTGTTACTTGTAATCCTCAATGAAGTTTTAGTACAGTCCTAAATCAACAGAGGTGGGTTTTCAAGTGGACAGTGTAAATTATAAATCCTGCATTAACAATGTGGCCACATTGGAAAATACCCTTTAGTTCCATTGCCCTTTAATGGCTCTCTTACATTGGCTATTGAATCCCATCTATCTAAATCCCATGGGAATTTTAAATCAGATGTGCTTTGGGGAACTTAGCAATAGCAATATTAATCACTCCCATAGTGCTGACAATATGTAATGGTTTGAGTGGGGCATCCTTTGATGCTGTATGATGTTAATGGTAGCAAGAATCAGCTTTGCAGTAGACCACATCATTTGCCTTGAAGGATCATTTCAGATAACAAAAACCAGAGGTTTGTTGTGCAAGAACTGGTTGTTCACACACACAAGCACTGTTTTCCTTCCCAACAGAGAAATTATTTATTGCTAGGAGACAGCAGTTTCTTCTATCCCAGGGATATGTTGTTGATAATGCTGTAGAAAGCCCCACATTTCCAGACACATACTGTGAATAATCAAAATCTGAGAAATTTCTTCATCCTGAGCCAGGTGTAAAACTACAACAGGAGATAGAAATGCAAGTGCCTGTATAATCCTTTGGGTTCATTGGCTCCAAATGTTTTAAGTTCTCTTCTTTTTGCCTGTATTCTCATTTGCATCATGTCACTGCATTGCTTGGGTGCTGACAGGCAAACTTCCTGTCTAAAATGCTGATTATATGATCAAAATTATTGATATTTTGATACACTCCATTTTGTGCTTTCTGACTGTATACTGTGTAACCAACACAAGGGTTTGTATTTAATTATAAGCCAAGCATTAAGTGACACGTGCCTGCTCCGTAGTTTTTAATTTTTATGTTTCTTGTGTGTTCTTTTGAAGCCTCAAGTAATAGAATGTGTTTCCTGAGTAATTGTAATCTGCTTTAGGAATGACTTTACAGCTCCTCAGAAGTTATCAGAAAATTCTCCACCCACCAGCACTGGCTGGTGTTGATGACTGAGCCTGGTTAATAGATTGTCTCTGATCTCGAGTTGCTGCCGTATAAGATGGAATATCTGGAATATCATTCAGTAACCTGAACTGGAAAATTAGAGATTGCAGCTGTGTGATGGGTGAGATCAGAAAGGCTGCTGTAAGAATCCTGTTCTGCCCATATTGCTGCAGGAAATGCTCCTGGCTCTTCTATAGCAATATGTTTTACAAAACACCCTTAGAAACCATCGGTCTCCCCAATATCAGCACAGATACTTGGGGGTTAAAATCAGTAGGAGCTTGCCATCTAAAATCCAGTTCCTATGCCTTGCTCTGGAAAGTGGAAAGGCCAGACTTTGTATCAGATTAAGATGAGTTAGAGTAGATTGAGGCTTAAGGATTTTTTCCATCAGAATGAAAATATTAAAGACAGATAATTTTACCTTGTCTCTGTGTTATTTAATTTTTATTTTCCTGATTCCATTTTAAGCTGAATTCTACTAATGCTTGTTATTCCACTGGCGCTCCAGTTTAGCCCAGAGAATACTGAAAATGCAACATGTTTTTATGTCTGCTAAAAACACAGATTTCATTTGGTACTTTTTATTTGTTTTCTTTGCTAGAACATGGACACTCATATTTATGACCTTCTTGTTTTCCAGCACCTCCCAGATGGCTCTGCCCCAAGTGCACACGCTGAATTTTATCTTCTGCCAGATCCTTATGAGGTCAGTCGAAGGAAAACAAGAACAGCTCCAAGAGGCTCTGACCCTACTTACAATGAACTTGTGAGTACCATTCACTTTCTTCCACCCCTTCTTGTTTCATGGAATCATGGAATGGGTCAGGCTGGAAGGGCCCACAGTGGTCATCTGGTGCCACCTCCCAGCTCCAGCAGGGCCATCCCAGAGCACGTGGCACAGGATTGTGTCCAGATGGTTCTGGGATATCACCGGTGAGGGATGCTCCACAGCCTCTCTGGGCAGTCTGCTCCAGTGCTCAATCACTGCACAAGGAAGTTCTTCCTCCCATTCAGGTGGAGCTTCCTGGGTATCTGTTCCTCCTGTTGCCTCTTGTCCCATTTCTGGGCCTCACGGAGCAGATCCTGGTACATTCCCTGACCTCTTCCTGCAGATGCTGACAGACATGGATGAGGTCCCCTCTCAGCTGTCTCTTTTCCAGGGTGAGCCCAGCTCACTCAGTTTTCTCATGAGAGGGATGCCCCAGTCTCCTCACCATCTCCATAGCCCTTCACTGGACTCACTCCAGTGGTTCCCTGCTTTTCTTCATCTGCTGAGCTTGGAACTGAACACAGCACTCCAGATGTGCCTCACTAGGGCTGAGTAAAAAGGCAGGGTCACCTCCCTCAACCTCCTGTCAATACTTTTCTTGATGCACCCCAGGGTCCCTTTTTGGCCATGAGGGCACACTGCAGGCTCATATTGTCCACCAGAACCCCCAGGTCCTTCTCTGCAGAGCTCCTTCCCAGCAGGTCACCTACAACCCACACAGGTGCAATTTGTTCTATTTGCTTTGCCCTCTCTTGAAACAAAACAACAATACAACATTTTTAGAGCCGTTGCAATGAGGGTGACCAAGAAGAAGGAATGTACCATAAGGAGAACCACAAATGGTGATGACTGTCTGCTTTGCATCTTTCTCAGAAGTGAAACAGCGTCTTTTATGTCTCTCTGTTCAGGAAAACAGTTGGATTTTTCACAGTGCCCTGTCTTACCCCATAACCACAGTTACACGTTAGCCAAATGAGATCAAGCATCATTGCACCATAACCCAGCAGTTCTGAATGAAGATATGCACAGTAGCATGAAAAGTATTAATTGAATGGATGCTGTTATTCAAATTAACATTTGAAAATTGGCTGTTACTGTCCTAAATGATAACACAAGAATGAATAGCCAGGTTCTTTTCATGTTAAAATGCCATTAGTTCACAGCTATATATGATTCTTTCACACACCACTGAAGTGCTCATGCCTCTGGGGTGAAAGGAAACATTTGTATGGAGAAGCATTTATGGCAGAATGGGAAGTGGTATAAACTGTGTTCATTTGTAAGGGCAGATGAGATTGAAACAGTAGGTGGGATTGGAGATTATAATTATTACATGTAACAAATCTCCTAAAGATCTCAAAGCAATTTACAAATGCTCTTTCAGCAGGCTATAAAGTAGAAGGTGTGGAAAATATTACCACTCCACCCTGTTCCATAGATAAGATATGATGAAGGTTAGGTTAGTCAGCAGAGTCTCAGTGCTTATCTCTTCGTTTCTCAGTCCTGGAGTTGTAATATTTCTCTTTTCCCACATCTGTTAATTACAAAAGTTGCCTGCTTACACTGATGACTTCCAGCGTTCTGTAAGAAGGCTCCCTGAGTAGTATTGCTGCTCACAGCTGAGACAAATTTCCCTCCCTACAGTACTGCAGTGGAATAACAAGAAACTAGGCTTTATTTTTTCTGTTCTTTCCTTCTTTTTTCGCTATCAGAGTGGAATAAATCTAATTAATCTGTCTAAAGAAATTCCTTTACATTTGAAAGATATTTAAAGCAAACAAACATAATATGATTATATCATTACATTCATTGTAAGGTATCCAAAATGGACAACAGATAAGAGCCAGCCAGCAACACTGGAAGACAATTATCTTTCAAATTGCTCTTAGAAACCTTTGAATGCAAGGAAATCCAAAATCCCGTCTGCAGTTAGTCACTAGTCACTGGGAGGAGATTTAATTGTGGTTCACGAGTATTCCGCTGCTGTTAAAAGAAATCCCGTGAAAGCTTTAATGTCCTTAATCAAAACGGAGAGCCTTCTTCCCAGATGCTCAATCTTTTTCACTGGGAAGTGCTAATCACAGTGGGGACATATGGTTCCACTGAACTTGGCCCCTTCCAACCCGATGCCTGTGCTTTAGCAGCTCTGCTCCTCCATATGTGATGTCATTCTGGATGCATTTTTTTGTCCAAGGCTGGTAGACTGAGGCAGAAGCTGCCCCAGGGAAGCAAAACTACTAAAAATATAAGTCAGCTGTCTCTTAAGTTAGTTGCTGTCCAAAACACCGTGTACAGAAATGTAGTAGCCTTTTTTATGAGTTCATAAGTTTTTATTAAAGCCAAATGGCTGGAAGGAAGCTGTATATTAATTTCCTTCTTTGTTCCAGACTGAGAAAAATCTGAAATGTGCTTCTCTTGGGTATTTTTGATTCTAGTTTTGTACTTCTATTGCTTATGACTGCCTACAGCAAATTATCAACCTTGCAAAACTGCTTTTTATGTTTGATTTTTACTCGGGTGTGAGAGTGAAGATGTGAAAGTCCAGGAGGGCTGACAATAAAATGAGTTACAGCAAATGTTGTGGAGCTGCTTTTAGCAAACAAATCCTTCTTTTCTCTTGTGCCTGTGTTTGGATTTTGGAATTTGTGGCACTCATAGCAGTTAATGTTATATTGCATTAAGAAATGGTGGTAGAGAAGAGGAGAAGGAACACAGAAAAGTGGAATGCAGTGTAAAGAGAAAAGGAAGGCAGAGCAGCCCCAGCCAGTCTGATGAAAGGGGAGGAGGGGAACTGCACCAGGAGCCACGGCTGCTCCCTCCAGCACCATGCATCAAAACTGCCTTGGATTAATTACCAAATCTAGGAACTGTGCCATGGCTACCTATGGAGAAGCAACTGTCCCTCATTTGTGATTAAAATGTCATTAGACTCCTGTAGGTCAACAGTGTTTCTCTTTTTGCAGCCAGCAATAGTTGAATTCCAGCCCTAACTGTCCCACTGATTTGCTGCATGGCCACATATAACTCACCTCCATCGGATCTGTCTGTGTAAAAGGCAGGCAAATATTCTCACAGCACAATCATTTCAGGATTTAACTGTTCCCAAATTCTGGAACGTGTCATTTGTTTTATCCACACCCTTATTCAGCTTTCTCCAGACCTTTCTTCTGTCCCTACATCCTGATAATAATCCTTACTCCAGCTGAATTTGCAATACCATTTTAGAAACAGTTTACTGGGAGAATTTGAAAACCACCTACCCTGCACTGCAAAAGTCTGTCATTGCTCAAAGATGAAAGCCTATTTTTGGCCAAAGATTGAAAGTTGCTCATTACCCCAGTTCAGTTTCTTAACATTTACAGCTGATATGTGTAGGTTTTGGTGATTTAAAGCAACAGCTGGTACCTTTAATACATTGGCAAAGAAACAAGGCAGCTTTCTTTGATAGCATTAGCATCACCTCAGCATCAGATCACAGACTTATTCTAAATTATATTCTGCTTACTGTGCCTGTCCTTGCTTTTCAGATTTTCTTCATCATCTCACTTTTATTTTGGTGAGGAAAAGAGAAGCTGTGGAATCTGTAATTCATGGACAGTCTGGCAAATTAGGCACAGTAAACATGAAAACCAAAAAGCACCAGGTGCAAATTTCATGACAGCCATCCCAATCTATTATTTCCAAAGGCTTCTAAATGGAAAAGGCAATTTTAACCCCCTGGTAAGACCTTTCTTGGTGTCCTGTTGGTGCTTTCTGTGAGGATCGCCTGGTGTCCTGTCCATTCCATGAATGCAATTGCAAGTGGAAATACAGAGAGGGTTTATCAGTCCAGCCCACAGAGGTCCAAGCCAGAGGGGCTCAGTCTGCCTCTCCTTTTCCTCAGCAGTGCCATAGGTAACAGCCTGCATTCAGATTCCATGGAAAATCCAAGCAGGCAAATGACTTTAAGGCAGTTTCAGTTTTCCATTCTCCTGAAGTGAGAGAATGTCGCCACGTTTGCTTTTTAAATGGCATAGAGAGATTAAAATTTAAAGCATTTTTCCACTGCAAGTGAAATAGCAAAAACATTTCCAGCCATACAAATTTTAGATTAAATGAGCTTCTCTTAAGCAAACTTACCTTTCAGGCCCGCTCTGAGAGCATTTTCCTTCATATTTTTATCAGCCCACATGCAGTTTGCTCAACAGTTTTTGATTAATGCAGGGACTGAAGCATGGGAATTTGTTCTAAGTGCAATTTATTCTTGTTAGGCTATTGCTCCAGATTATTTGGGGTTTTTTTAAAATTCAGAAACTACACCATTATAATTTCATACTTTATCCCTGTGTGTTCTCACAATATTAAGGTAATTTAAAAGCTATTTTAAATCTATAGACATTAATAATTGTTTAAGACATGCTAAACTACCATTTAAACATCTCATTTATTTGGAGAAGTATCAACAGCATATCTGGAGTATCAGATATATCTAAATTTAGTAACTTCCATTTGCTCAACTGGGTCCAATCTTTCCCAGTTTTCACAGGGAAAATTATGAATACTGATTTTTTTTTTTCTCAAGCATTGTTCAAGACAGGTTTCAAATTTATTTTAAAATGGTAATCAGATTTCACGAGCTTAAGCTCGTGATTCTAAGGTAGAATCTCTTTATATAAACTAGATAAGGTCAAATGTATTTCTGAGGTAAATTCACTAAGTTAAGTGAATTTGGCTCATGGTTAATAGCTTACTATTCTGGATGGAAGTTTAAAGCAATTATCACAAAGTTGGATTAATCATCATCCTATTTGAAGTGCTTTGCCTGTCAAATAGATTAACAAACTTGTATTTTTTTTTTCTATTTCACTAGATATTATTGCAGATTGTATATGACAGAGTCCCAGAGCTCCAAGGCCGTGTACTGAAGCTTGTTGTGAAAAGCAAAGGAACATTTGTGGGAGCTGTTAACATTCAGCTGAGCAGTGTCCAGTTCAATGAAGAAAAGTGGTACTCCCTGGGAAACAGTGTAATTTAAATGCTCTCCGAGATGATTCAATTATTTGCCCACTCACTAATGTTTCTTTATCCCATTTCCCACGGTACATTTTGTCTCAGTTGCCCTTGAGAATAGGCAGTCATCTGCTGAGCACATATCCTAACATTTCATAATGCTATTGTCTTAAATGTGCTACCATGTTCCTGCCACAGATTCCTGACAGCGTGAGTTTAAGGAATCACGTGCTAAGGACTTGTAGCAATATGCAGAAGTTCTTATGACAGCAATGAAGGGCTTGGTTTTGTTAATATTAAATAGTACAGTAAAAATACTAAATTCTCAGTGTGTGGGGCCTCATTCTTTGCCCATTAATTCCACTGATGGTGTTGAAACAATGCTGGTAATGATGTAATTTATCATCATTGCATGTGATGAGTTCACCAGAGGACCATGGGATGGTTCCCTGCCAATACATTTCCCTGCAGATGTCCAGCAAATTTCATATTAAATCTTATCCAATCAATACTTTGGGTTTTTTAAAGAATGTTAGAAGTTTTGATACAATGTCACATTTAATCCAGGACATTAATTTGTCAACAATATGTATCATTGTTTTTTTATTCTGACATCCAAGAGGCAGATATAACTGGTCATTTGTGTGAAGAGAGAAGGGGGGAGAAGCTGATGTTCATGAATAAAGAGATTATATTGAGTGTGAGCTTTCAGGGGGGATTTATTTAAGCTCATGATGCCACAGATATTTGTTCAGCAGTCTTCCCACATTGCACTCCTATGCTGCATAAGGGGTTCAAGTCAATACATGCATTGAATAGATTTAGAGTATTTATATATTAAATAATGAACATGAGTGGTTCCTTTAAGTTCACAGATGCTAATTATGGGCCCTGTTTTTCTCTAATTTGAGGAAGCACTTAAACACCTCTTTAAGCATTTGGCATATGAGCAGCCACAATGAGCTGTCCATTACTGCCAGACTCTTGCACACACCCACTGACCATGTAAATAAACCTTTCCAGGGCCAGGGGCACAGTTTTAAGGCACAGGAGATGTGTTGATTTGTGGTCTGATCTGCTGTAAATTTTAAGTTCCCTTATACTGGGCAGATCTGACATTTGTCCTACCAGGTGGAAAAGTGGTCAACAGAGGGGTAATAATCCCAGAAGTGAAGATAATTGCCTTCTTCTCCCAAAGGACACCCACAGCAGTCGTCAGAATAGAAAGTTGTATAAAGCTCCTGAAGTGGGACTTGGAGTGTTAGGAAATAAAATAAGCTGGAGTTTTTCTCAGCATCAAACAAATGGACTTGATCAGGTTTTATCTAAAAATACTTTCCCTAGTCAAACTGATGTACTAAGCTCCTCCTCAGTAAGGGGAGGTCAGGGGAACTCTGTTTGGATATTAATATTATTCATCTATTCAGAGCTGTGAGAAACTGTAAAATATTCGCCACATGCAAAGGATATTGGCTGGCACACAGAATATCATCACTACAAAGATCAGGACACCAAACATTTTTGTACTATAGGGTCTCATGGGAGACAAATCAAGTGCCTTGTCATTCAAGCACAGAAAACACACTGAGACCAGCTTACAAAGTTATGGAATCACCTGACCTTACATTCCAATATTGATTTTAGATTCCTCTTAGTCTACTGTCTCAGTTTCCTTATTAAAACTATAATGCAATTTTCTAACAGTGTTATTTCCTGTGACATTTTCTAACACTTGTTTACCACATGCCCTGATTTTCCATCTTAGAGCAACATTTAATGAAACAGCATTAGAATAACAATAAAGAAAAAGAGCATTACAATCTATCATCAGAACTGTCTGTAAACTTAAGCAATATTATTTGATATTAAAGAAACTTGTTGATAAAACATCCTTTTCTAAAAAAAAAATCATATTTGAGTGACAAATCTGCCATTAGTTGTGTAACTGTAGTCCTGTGGAAGGTCAACAATGCTTCAGTTCTGAAAGGAAGATGGGAAAATTGTGTCTTATGGGTAAGATCTACACTGATGTTAAGCAAGTAGTTGTCCTCCTAGATTTCACACACATAATCAACCCTTGATTTTTCTAAAACTCTCCAGTTCTCCTCGGAATACTGTGTTTCCAACTTTCTGAGTTCCCGGTAAGATGTATCCTGAGCTCCCTGCTCCTATGAGGAATATGGTTCTTTACAAACTCTCCATGAATTTTTTTATCTTGCTTTAGCAGCAGAACATTCAAGACTAAGCTAAGGAAAGGTACCAATACTAGCATATGATTTTTTTATGATTTTAATTTTTTTCTGAAAACTATTTTTTCAGGTAAGAAAATGACAGTGGGCACTAAAGAGGAATAATTCAGTCAGAGCCCACTTTTTCCAAATTTAAAGGGAACATTGTATGTATAATTTTTCCTGTCCCCTTGAAAAGCTACAATGGTAAGAGATGTTGTTCAATACAAATAAAAATGCCAATTTCACATGCTTATATCCTAAAAAATTAGCATGATCTCTTATATGTATTGGATTATTATTCTCACTCAATAATTAATCATAAATTTGAAATTAGCTTCAACTGACATTAACTCAATTTTTAAAATATTCAAAAGCATTCAGTGTTTATTAATTGTTTCTAAACATTCATAGAATAATTGAATCACAGAATGGCTTGGGTTGGGAGGGATTTTAAAGATCATCTCATTCCAACCCCATGCCATGGCCAGAGACACTTTGTAGGTTGCTCAGAGCCCCATCCTACTGGTTTTGAACTCTTCCAGGGATGAGGAGTCCACAACTTCTCTGGAAACCTGTGCCAGTGCCTCACCACCCTCACAGTAAATAATTTCTTCCTTATACCCAGTTAAACTTACAGTTTAATTTACAGTTAAATGTAAATTACAGTTTAATCTTTCAGTTTAAAGCCATCCACCCTTTTCCAATCGCTACATACCCTTCTACTGGAAGGTTCTATAAGGTTTCCCTGGAGCCTTTTCTTCTCTAGGCTGAACAGCTCCAACTCTCTCAACCTTTCCTCACAGCAGAGGTGCTCCACACCTCTGATCATTTTCATGACCCTCCTCTAGACTCTCTCCAAAAGATCAACCTCTTTCTTGTGTTGGAGGCCCCAAAGCTAAATGCAACTTCCCAAGTGGGATCTCCTGAGAGCAGACTAGGAGGGTAAAATCACCTCCCTCAACGCTGATTTTGATAGCAGATGTGGGCTATGTTTCCACTTTTTCCATCAGTGGGAACTTCCCCAACCTGCCCTGACTTCCCAAGTGAGGGATCGCGGCTCAGGCCAGTTTCCTCAGGACCTGTGGATGTTTCTCATCACGTCCCATGGACCTGTGCACCTCAAGGCTCCTTAGGTTTTCTCAGACCCAGTCTTCTCCTACAGAAAAACAGCAGTAGGGCCAAGGACAGCAGCCCTTATTTGGGATACCCCCTCCATAATATTCCCTCTGGCTTCACAAAATCATTGTGAATGTGCCTCTCTGGGAATCAGGCCACTGGGGCTGTTGCGAAGCCAGAGATGTTATTTTATTGGAGCAGGGGGCAATCCTCCAGAATGATTTCTTCTGTGGAGCATCAGTGATAATACCAGATATGAACAAACAGTGATGCAGGTTCCAGCTTGGTGCCTTCTTTGGATATCAACGGAATGTTACGGTAACCTGTAAATATAATGACACCTTTATTAGCGTATAAACCACAAGCACAAATATTATGATGGAGTGTTTTTATGATCACCAATGCAAACAAGGCATAATTTATGATTCTGTAAGTAGCTCTTTAAAATAAAATGAAATTATACTAGAACTGAATATCATTTGTGCTGGTTTTTCTCATTTATATATATATAGTATTTCAATTCTGGTATTTTTGGTGTCAGAGTGAAAAAGCCCAGTGTTTTGCAGGATGTGATATTTTTTCAAATGGAAGACTTTCAGCCCAGTGATATTTAAACATGGGCAAACTTACATTGTAACATCCCAGGTTATGTGCTGCACACATTGTTTTGAGAGCAAATGAAAGAACTTGTGAATCAGCAGTGATAGCACCTACAGAACGGTGCTGCAGCAGCCATGCACTGTGCAGCTGAGGCAGAAAAAAGTGAAGTGTAAGACTTTCTACCATGACTTCTTAAAAAGTTAATTTCATATGAGTAATTCACTTTATCAGAGATAGGTCATGCCATCATGAAGCTACGTGTTCATCTGGTTATTGAAGCATTTGGAAAAGCCATAGTTCTCAATTTCAAACATAATTCACTTACCTGCTTAGAAAACAAAACAACTTTTTCTTAAAAATCCCGGCCTGTACTGCTTTATATGACTAAATGTCCCTTATTTAATAACAAGTGACAATGTCACTTATGGTTAAAAAAAATTCTGTGTTTTTTCTATGTATATATGTAAATAATTCCAGCTATTTAAGTAAGTCTGTTTTGTAGAAGTATCCATGTTCTGAACTGCAGTTTTCAAAATCCCTCTTTAGCTGTGTGTGGATGCCTGTGGAGTCTTTGGGAGCCACATTTACCTGGGTTTGGAATTTCTTGCTTCTTTCATACAGAATCATAGAATTGTTTAGATTGGAAAAGAGCTCTAAGATCATCAAGTCCAGCCTTTGACTGAACACCTCCTTGTGAACCAGGGCATGGCACTGAGTGCCACATCCAATTGTTTCTTGAGCACCTTCAGAGATGGTGGTTCCACCTCCTGTCTGAGCAGCTCTTTCTAATAATGGACAACCCTACCAGTGACAAAATTCTCCCTGATGTCCAACTGAACCTTCCCTGGCACAGCTTGAGCCATTTCCCCTTGTTCTGTCACACTACACATAAGTTCCTCTGGTATTTAAGGTTCAGATTCTAGGCAGCAAATATTAAAGCTGGTTGTAGGCAATTTACATTTGAGATCAGTTTTTAAGGCATGCACACAATATGTGGAAGGCTTGGTTGATTTCTTATCCGAAGATACACTTCAAAGACTAAGACTAATTTCTGAAGACTTGTGTTCTAGCCCCTACCTACAGAAGATTCTACAAAGTTTCCTGAGAGAAGTAAAACTTCTTTTTTATTATTGAAATTGCCCCAATTTGCATTAAATAATTAACTACTCTTGGATCCCATGATAATAGAGTTAAAAATTGAGTTCCTGTCCTGTATTAGTATTCACCATGGCAGATTCATTGGCACAGGGACTGTAAGAGAGGACTCCCCCCTCCTATTTGCCTTTAACCACCCAGGTAGAGAATTTTTCTCAATTTCAGCCCCTCTGAGTATAGCTACATAATCACTACATGGAAAATCAAATTCTGCTGCAGCTGGACAGCGAGCATTCCTCCCCAGTGGAGTCTACAGGTAGTTGGAGTCTGCTGCTGGGGAAAGGAAGGCAGTGTGGATATAGATTTGAATCCTTTCAAAAGAAAATGCAGAGGAGGGAGGAAATGGCACAACCTTGCCCCTCTGGCTGTCAAAGAAAATAAAAGATGTAAGCACTGCTCAGCTTTTGGAAGCAACTTGCCCTCAGGGATATGAATCCTAGGGACCTGGGGACAGTCCTGTAGTACAGATTTAAGCAATTGGAATGCTGAAGACTAAGACTGAAATCCATGCTCACTCTCCAGCATATTAGGCAGTTCTTGCCTTGTCTTCTGCTTGTTGTGACTCCCTCTGCAAGAACATTATTTTCCTATTTCACTGTTTAGAGAGTACTTGGGTACCTAAAGCAAAACCATCGTTCCAGACCTGCTTTCAGAGATCTCAATGTTAAGCATTGCAATGAATGTAATAAATTGTAATAAATTTTGAAATTATTTATCACTTTACCTCTTAGAAGCATTTTATTTATGGCCTCTGGGCATTCTGATAGCAAATTACTTTTTTTATATTGTGTTAAGTGGGGATTGGGGCAATTTGTTTGGCATCATTTATAATTTTTGTACCTAGACTCACTCCCTAGAATTTTAATTATTGCACTGAAAATGTTTCCTCAGAAATCTACTGCTCTTACTTTTCCAAAATATGAATCCCTCATTTGTAACCAAAATTATAAAGACATTAAGCCTCACTGAAAATTTGTATCTAAAAAAACCTCAATCAATAATTTTGCAAGTGCTTGTAAGCAGCAGTGCCTGATATTTGAATTTGTCTCAGATATTGTGAATTGTTAGGTTGAGTGTTCTTTCATTATCCTGAAGTATACAAATAAAAGGAAACGAAAAGGTTATCAGTGTAAAAATTCATGTTGTAGAAAAACAACTGAGCTCTAAGAGTAATGTCATTTTTCTTGTATAACTCCTCAGCCTCAACTAAGAATCACAAGCAGCTTTATGACTTCCAAACATGAGGGAAAAAAAATGCACCATTTCAAATCCTGTTAAGCTTAATAAAAAAGGTGTGGTGCCTGTTGCCAGCTCCAGTGTTTTGCCTTGCTGTCTTTATTCACTAATAAAAGCTGTTTGTTTTGTCAGAAATGGCTTTGGAAAGCCAGTGTAGTAAACAGCCATTTTACATAAGCCTTTCTCCTTGGCCTATTGGCTTCTGTGTCTGCTCTTTATGAGCAGCCTTTTCATTACAAAAGTTCCAGGAACTCTACTGGCTTAACAAAAGAAACTCCAGCAAGAAAAATACCATGAATATTTTGCCCTATTTTTAACCATTGTTCTCCACTCTGAAAAGTTGCAGATAGGTTACCTGAGGGGGTTTTGGTGGTTGATTTTGTTTTAATTTGGTATTGGGTTTTGAACTTATCTAAGTGCACAAAACCACTGTCTTCATAGCAGCTCTGACTAGTCTCACTTCTTGCAATGAATTAAAATACCACCTGAGCAGTTTCCATCTAGAATGGAACACTGCAGTGGGAATAATCACCTGCCATTAATATTGTTCTGATTTCAACATCACGGATTTGCATTCAGAGAATATGTTTATTTCAAACATAGAGAGTGCCATTTATTCATTTTGTTACAAAATCGTGTTCTAGAAAATAAAGGTGGTGCTGAAGTCTCTCAATGCTACAGTAACAAAAAAAGCCTGGAATGTTGCAGATTTTTTTGAGCTGTTATAAGTGGTTGACATAAAAATATTACCTGTATTCAGGCTCATCACAGGTAAAGTGTACTGGCCAAGGAATTCGTTGTTACACACAGAAATCTCATTCTGCACGCAGAAGCGTATCATTGCCAGTTCTGGAACTTGGATGTTAAAAGAGAATGTTTCATTCCATTTAGGGCTCAAAGCTAATTAAAGGAGAAAAGAAACAGGATTAAAATATGATTTCTTTTTTTTCTACTCTATAACTAAGCTGCTATCACTAGTCTGAACTGGTAAAGAGTTTCTTTTACCCTAGGTATCTGTGCCCATTTAAACAAATAACTAAACTCCCACTGACTGTAGTGGGGCAAAAGCCTAAGATAGTTGGTGTCATCCCTTAAAAGAGAGAAAAATGAGACAAGGATAGTCAGGTTAAGAACTTCTGCTCAGCTTAAATTTTCCTATAGCCATACCAGTTTCATGCTTTTGTCAAAGTTTCTCCTTTCACAGTGTTGGAAATGAATAAATTCAGGTAGTAAAACGTTCACTTGACTAGAAATACAAAAAGAGAATGTGGAACAGGAGGGGTTTGCCTGGTCTTTAGCAATGTTCATACAGGGAAAAGAAATTCAGGGGCTGATTTAAAACAGCAGCTATCTATAAAAAAGAAAAAGGAAGCATAGAAGACAGAGGCACAGACAAAATGAGATCACAGAAAGCTTGTAGTCTGAGACATCAAGAAGATCTGTATTATAAAGATAAGGGAGTGCTCACAGACAGCTACAAAGAGTACACACTTCACCTGTCAAGCAATTAAGGGATTACTCCTACCAGAGACTTTAAATGAGACGAGTGATGAAGTTACAGCAATTTCTTAAGAAAACCTCGTCATTAAGTTAAGTGGTTAAGGCTGGGATAGGGTTAACTTTCTTCATGCCAACCCCTATGGTGCTGCATTTTGGATTTTTGACTCAAACAGCACTGACTACACCCCAGTGTTTGAGCTATTGCTGAACAGGGCTTCCACAGTGTCGAGATTTCTGTCTTTCTCACTGCAGAGCAGCCTCCCCATCCCAGTGAGGGGGCTGGGGGTACCCAGGAAGTTGGGAGGAGGCACAAGTGGTACAGCTGACCCCAGCTGGCCAAGGGGATGTTCCTTACAAATGGTGTCATGCTCACAGCTGGGGGGAAGGAGGAAGAGAGGGCATTCAGAATTGCAGTGTCTGTCTTCCCAAGTAACCTCAGAGCTCCAAAATGAAGCCTTGTTTCCCTGGGAATGGCTCTACACCTGCCTGCCCATGGGAAGTGGTGAATGAATTCCTTATTTTGCTTTGCTTGTGTGGGCAGCTTTTGCTTTATCTATCAAACTGTCTTCTTCTCTACCCGAGGGTTTTCTCATTTTGGCCTTTCCAGCCCTCTTCCCATCCAACTAGAGGACAACAAGCAAGCAGCTCTTTGGAGCTGAGCTGCTGTCCAGGATGAGCCCACAGCAGTGTGAAAAAAAATAAATTCCACCTTCCTTTAGAAAGGGGGAGTGCTCCCAGCTGTGTGTTTGTGCTTCCTTAATCTACCAGTCTAGAAAAATGGCACACACAGCATGAACTTCTGCTACAGATTTTGTGCCAGGAAATCCTAGTCTAGAGAGAAATAATTGCATTTTCTATAACTCCTTGGGATGCAAAGTTGGTGTTTCCTTATAAAATGTTGTTGTGCTTTGTTCACAGCCTAGAGAAGCAGACTGATGCTCACCATTGCTTCTTACAATACTAGAGTTCTTTCTTGCTTCATCCTCTGGTACACCATGGATTTCTATCTGTACCATGGGGTTAGCTTTGTTGCTCCTTGACGTGCTGCTGCGTGGTAACTGATGGCCACTGATGAGCTGGAAAATTAAAGTTATATTGAAATAACTGTAAGAATGAACTAATTCACCACAGCCATATAGTCACCATAATAGAAATAGCTTTCAAAAGAAATTACTTTAAGTATATGCCAGTCATAAACTGGTGTAATAAACACAGTGGAATCAAGAATATGGTGCTTCCTATCTAATTTACTTATATATATATATATACTTTTTTAGAAACATTGTGGTTTAGGAGCATGTTTTAACTAGATCAGATTGGTCTGAGCCCAGTCCAAACTGACCTTGAATGGTTAGAGGGATGGGATACACATAACCTCTCTGGGCTGCCTGTGCCAGTGTTTCACCACCCTCTTTATAAATAAATAAATATAGAGATAAATAAATAACTGAAATAATATTTTAAACAATAATTTTCAGGTTTTTTTATTCAATAGCTATACATAAAAATTATATATTGCTACTGTACAAAATAATCCTATTGGAATCAGCCTACAGTGATTTTTACATTTTCTGCTATCGAGCTCATGAATTCCAATCTGTGTGGAGTGGATCAGCATCAAGACCCACCGTGACATCAGCATTGTGCTACAGGGTATGTAGCAGACTGCCTCACCTGTGCCTCATCTCTTGCACAGTATTCCTTAGTATTAGACAAAAACTCTTCATTCAGTGAGCTTCCTGATGTGTTTTGACCAAAATTTCCAAAAACAGGAAATTTTGTCTCAGACTGCCCTGTAATCTGGCACCCAGACTAAGACAGGATTTATGAAAGTCACAACTTTGTCTGCTTTTTATCTATATTTCAGGGTAGCTAGGAAAGAGTCAACATCTGTGCAGTAATCAGCCTTTTAGGAATTAGTATATAACATGTATTGAGAGAGATATACAAGCCTGAAAGTCCAGGTGAAAGATATGACTCCCAATCCTGGTCTCAGGCCTAAGCATCATAAGAGATTCTTATTCCCCTGTCAACCACCCCAAAAATCAAAACCCACAAATCCCACACTTTGCTTTGATATTTTCCAGTGCTTGTAGCACCTTGCCCCAAGAGAAGTTCTAGCCTGAAATACTGAAGAGCAGTGGCTTGGCAAACACTGATGCTCTTTCTTCCTAAGGAATTGCTGCTGCCTTCACCAGGAATCTTTGCAATCACTGATGGGCTGCCCACTAAGGACATGGGAGATTCCTTGCCATTTCCTGAGGGCCATTGCCAAGGCCTGCATGACCCACTGCTAGACCTAGCCTAAGCCTCCCCTGGCATGGGAAAAGAGTGAGTTCTTTCAAGCACACCGTGACCCAAAGCCATAAATCAAATCAATTTTTGAGATCCAAGGTGAAGCAGACATACAGAGTGATGTATAAATTTAGGAAGCACCTTGAACATCCCTATTTCTGCTTCAAAGGCTCTATGCCTCTTGATGGGAATTGTGGCACATTAGGTTGAGGATAAGGAATTCAGTAAAATCAGGCCCTATGTGATTTTTCTATTCTTCATTCGTTCATTCATTCATTCATTCAGAGAGATTTGCCCCTTAGATGTTTTCTATCTTTGCTTTCTGTTGTCATTTCTGCATTCATCTGGTTAGTAACTTTTTCAGCAGAAGCTGCTTTTCCTTTGACTCCTGCTCCAAATTGCTTTTGTCTTCAACCACAATTTCCTGGTTTTTGCTGCTGGCTATGAATGGGGCTCTCTGTGCCCTTCATTCCCTCAGCCAGTGGGATGCCATTGCCTCTCTGCAGCCCGCACTATCCAGCCTGAAGTCTCAGTCTAAAGTCCTCAATCTTAAACACAGCCTTTCTCTTCTCCAGCTCCTTCCAAACTCAGACACTTCCTCTGCATTGACAATGGTTTTGTCTGTCTCCTGCATTACAATTCAGGGTTTCTCCTCATCCTAATTCCAGCTTCATACAAATTAGGGCTAAAATAAGTGATGTATTTGCCTGGCTGCCTGAAATCATCCAGCAATGTCTATTCACAATTGGTATGCTCACTGTCAGGACACTAGAATGTTCTTGATTAGGTGCGTGCATTATGTAAGTATTTTATAATTGTCACTAACTATTGTTTTATCTCCGCTATTTATTACTCTGAAAGAAACAAAATAGCAATTACACACTAATTATATGCTAATTAAATAGCATTTATGCAAGTGGTATTCTGTGTAATCAGAAATATTACCTTTTCATTGGGAAAAGGGACTTTTCTAATTAGTGAACAATTATAACAAATCTACTTGACCTCAAAATAAAGGCCTTATCTAATCATTTATTTGTAAATGGCATGCATTTCAAGTATTTTTGGGAAGTAAATCACATTATAATTTGGGAGAAGTAGAAATAATTCAAAGACTTATTAATTCATCCCTCCTTTCACCCTTATTTATACCATTTAAGGATTATAAATAGTCTTTTATATATGCATAGAAAGATAATGAGACTTAAAAGAAGCATGAAGCTTCCTATCTTATCTTTAAAAATTTCCATTTGTCAATTAACATTATAATAGTACAGGTGGTATTATTGATAGTGAAAGAAATAACACCCGAAGTGCACATTTGAATTCTGTGTTTTCAGTTCAGCTTCCACATGCACAATTGTCTGGCTCCTTTTGCAGCTACATTATTTATATTTATTTGTACAGCATCATTAAAAATCATGTATTTTTACAGTCTCCTGGAGGCTCTGAACCCCTACATATTTTTAGCAAGCATAAGTGAAATACAGATGGGAAAGCACCCAAGCAGCAGTTGATACTCTGTGAGAGTTTTACCAGCTTGTTGAAAACATTAGTTCCCAACAAACAGGAATAGGAATAAAATGGGGAAAAAAAATAGATAATAATTGCATCTGAAATACATAAAATTTGCTTTCCCATTTTCATGGAACAAAACAACACTTCAGTCATCTTACCCTTATTGACAGAGACATTGGTTTGCTGTATCCTCCCACATTTCGGGTTGTAAATGTGGTATTGCGATCCCTCAAGAATACAGGTTTCAGCACATAGCCACAACCACCATTGTCCAGGAATTTTCCATCTTGCAATTCCATTTGTGTTCCCGGTGTTTGGAAGTTTAAGGCCACTGTAAAATTATATCAGTATTGATTTTAGTGAATTAGATTTGATAACATTTTATAAAAAAAATGTTAAAAAAAATTTCAAATGAGCTTAAGATATCTACATCTTTCAATTCATATGTAGGATCCTGTTATTTCCCTTAAATTAAGTGATACTCAATAACGGATTATTTGTGCACAAAAACAGTACACTCTTTAGAACTGCACCCTGTTTTAAGAACTAATCTATAGATCTTTTTTACATTGCTATACCTCTCTTCCCTTTTCTTTCTAAATTAGACCTTGGAGAATATGAAATAAGAGATCCTTCTCTCTGCAAGAACTGAATTCACATCCTAGTTTCTCTACAGCAGCAAGACCCTGCACTCCAAACCTGCTATCAAAGATCTGGTGCAGAAGTCAAAACCTCAGGATTGTATCTAACCTTAGTTATGGTGCAGAATTCATCACAAAAACATCTCACCCAGAAGATTAAGAAGCTTTAGTTTAGTTAGAATACTCAGTGAAAATACATATAAATTTATAGAACTAGAAGCAATTTTAAAAGTGTTCTTAAATTTATGTGAGCACACACTCTCTTGGAGCTTAATCCTCAGGTACTGGTGATTATTCTAAGAATACACCTGACAGATTTTTTCCTTTCCTTGGCAGTTCAAAACATTTTCAGTTTGCTGCAGCACCAATAATAAAATATCACACTTCTCATCAACAGGATATTGTAATTCATGAGATAAAGCCAACATTGAAATAGACCTGTTTAATGAAATTTCCCCCTATTCCAGTGCATTGGAGCTTCTTGTCACATTCCAAATAGAAAATGCAGAAGTCAAATCAGCAATGAATTATGACATTATGAACCCATGACATGTGTTAAACAGAGAATGATAAGAAGTCATTTACTTAAAAGGATGGTTAGGTAGGAATGAAAAAAGAAGATTTTAAGCAGTTCAAGTGACTCATAATAATTCATAAAGAGGACCTTATTACATTTTCCTGGGAGATAATATGAATGTGTTGAATGAACATTTGACATAATGCAAAAATCCTTATTGCAAGTGGAAAACACACAAAATTGTTTTCACTGCAAACATTACTCATTCCTTCACTGCTTTGATGATCATTTTAAAATATTCTGAAGCAAACAACACAAATAGGAATGAAGCAGCTGGTACAATGGACCTGATATTTATAATATGATATATAAACACATGTTTTTGGTGGGGTTACTTCTGAAGAGCTCTGGTTCCGTAGTCTCAAAACCAATGAATGGGTGGAATATATGAAGTGCTCCCAGAGTGCATCATCTGTTTAATCTGAAAGGAATCCCATCTGTGCTAGCTAAAATTGCTCTGCATCATGAACCAACATGCAGCAAGTAGGAATAACTGGAAACCCTGTCTAGAAAAACCTCAAACAAACAAAAAAAGCCTCCAAAACAAAACACAACATGTACTCCTGCTTTGATCTAAGTGTTAATGTAAAGACATGATTTTATGTTAATATACACAGGAATTTTGTTTTACCTTTAACAACAGAAACCAAACTTCAGAGTGTTCATATTGCCCATTGCCCACCATTGCCTTTTTTAAACAGGGTTGGTATTTTCTTGGTATGGTTTTGGCAGCGGTTCAAAATTTTCTCTTTATGACTCAACCCATCATCCAGAAACAGCCCCAAATTTGGTGCTATATGATGCTTGTATATTTTAATGCACTGAATCAAGCTGTGCAGAGGATGCTACAGGAGCTGCAACCCTGTGGCCCCTGGAAGTCTGAACTACAGATAAGCCAGGATCTCTCACTCCTCAGGTGAGTCCTAGGCCACACTTTCAGGATACGTGGGTTTAAAAGTGCAACTGAAATTAGGCACATCGAACAGTCAGCTTCAAATAGCAGCTTCCACATGATGAACCAAATTACATGATTGCACATAATGAGACTATTGCTAAATTTACCAAGCTTTATAGGCGACTAAGCAGGAAAATCTGATGTAACAGCAGCAACAAGCAAACGAGAATACTTTATATTTTATCACATTAGGAAAATTACTTTTGCAACACAAGTGAAGGGCAATGTTATTATGGGTTGATATCTCTAAACATCAGCACTGTGTTTTCACTTAATTTAATTTGACCTTAAGAACAAGTTAAAAAACGCATGGAACAGTAGTTTTAATTTACTTACTGGTTTCTTTGTATTGCAAGTTTTAAGGTGATTAAGCAAATGTGAGATTTTGTGTCATATTCTCTGAGATGCAAACCTCTACTAAAACTGTTTACAGGGCTCATAGCTGCTTGGAGCCTCCCAGGGCACTACTTTATGGTGCATTGATGTACAATTTTTCTTTTTAATCAGGTGCAGTATAGCCCTAACACTTCTTGAGAAATGGCAAGGATCATAAACTAAAAGCTATGCCCAGCAGCTTGAGCTGAGCAATATCTTTCTGCAAACAATCCTGAACTTCTACCCAGTGTTTCATTTTAGCTTTGGTGAATTCAAGAGCAGAACTGTTCAATAATATTCTTTGTACTTTTGTTTTATGAAACAGTATAAATTTAATGCATGTATGAAGAGAGATTTAAACTGACAGTTTATTTTGGAAAGAAACCCAAATGAGCTTGCAATGAAACCATCTGAGCAGTACATACTCTTAATGCATGGTTTTCATGGGGAAGTAAAGGCATCTGAAGTTTAACACTGTGTACGTTAAATTTTCTCCTCAGTCCTTTCATTAAGCACCAGAAGAATTTTAATATTGACATCAAAATCAAAGCAGCACAGCAAAACATGGGCTTGGGGAACAACCTGAGCAAAGCAATTCTTCACTGTGATTCCTGCACCTAAAACAGATTTAACTATTCCTAGAACCATGAGGCTAAATCCCCTTCAGATCAGAGTATTGAATACTCAAATCATCTTGCAAAGTACCAAAGCTGCCATGGCAGTCCCAGTAAGCCCCAGGTGTAAATAACTTCATATGGCAAATTGAGGTTAGGAAATAGACTAGCTCCAAAAAATGAGCCAATCCATAATACACAGAAGAATATTATTTTTGACCCCAAACCTCTGTATCACAAGCAGTTAACTGAAGTCAGTTCCACCACTAATTGCAGAACTAAAGACACTCTAAATATTCATACACAGCACCTTCTATAGGTGCCACCATTCAAGACATAATTGATTTGTGGACTAAAAGCAAAAGCTTTGTAAAACCAAAATGAGAATTGTGACTGTGATTTGAAGGCATTGAGGAAAACTGCACATCTTTTGATCCTGCCTCTCATTAATATTCCCAGTGGGACTTTTAAATTGTAATTTTTTATTTTTTGTTCTTCGCTTCCTGGTTCTATCAGCTACATCACAACCATAAGGTTTAATGCATTTTCCCATTTAAATGGGAAGATTTTAAAATAGATAAGGACACATTTGTCACCATTTTTTCTTGAAATGAGTTACTTAATTGCATTTTATGCCATTTAAAAATGCATCTCAAAATGTATCAATTTTACGCCCTTTCAAAAAAACTCATATTCAGAAAGCACTCACAGTGCCAATGTTCCTATCCCCATGGTTTACCTCACTCATTTGAATCTAAAGAGATGTAATAGATCACACTTCTATCAGCCTTCTTGTCTTGCTCTCAGCTCTTTCCAGTTGTCTGTGCTCTTAAAGTGGGCCACTCACAATGAATGCAACGAAAATCTGTGCCTCAGATATCCCAAATCTGAGCTGAGTTCCACCCAGCCTGGGAAATGCTATTGCAAACAGGAGCGTATCCTAATGCTCTGGAATGTTGCCATTGCTTATGAGATGATCAATGTGATTGGATTTGAAGCCACTGCTTTCATTCCACACCAGCACTCCAAGCTGGGCACAGACTGTCTAGGCTTTCTTCTCACATGCAGGTCACAGCTGCACTCAATCCATCACTGCCCAAATTTACAGAAATATTTCAGAAGTCCAGGAAAGATGGAGCGAGACTATTTACAGGGGCATAACAGGACAGGGGGGAAGAGCTTCAAAGTGAAAGAGAATAAACCTGTGAATAGGTGAGACCCCACACAAACTTTATGAGCAAGGACTTTGGTCTACTAGACCAAAAATAAAGAAAAAAAACTCTTTTTTTTCTACCATAAACAAAATAAAATATATAATGATTGATTTTCCTACAACACAGAGCAAGCTTATATGGACAATATACATTTTGGCATAAAAAGTATCACCTCTCTTCCTGGCAAAAAAAAAAAAAAATCAGTAAAACTGTATTTTTTCTCTTCCCTAACAGACTCCAAATTGTATTAATCTTAATGATAACTTCTGGCTTCATTTTTCACCTGCACATTTTGAAATGGTTGTTTTCACTCTACAGAAGCTTGATTTATGGCTTACAATGTGAGGGATTCTGCCATAGGAAGAGGGACTGCTCCTCTGAGAGCTGAATAAATGCATAACTGCATGACATAACATCCTTAAAATGTGCAGTCAGTCTTTTTTGTATGGTCTTTGGGCCAGTTTAATACTGTGGCTCTAAAGACACTGTCATTAGAAATGTGAAGAATCCAGTCACACAGTTCATAACTGCTGACATTGCTCCTACTTCATTACAAGTGGTCCTACTGGAAAAGAGATGTCAGGTGATTAAGAGTCCTCCATTGTCCAAGTAAATCTGCAAAGGGTTTAAGTAGAGATCCTCTCTTGTGAGATTCTCATGGGAAAAGTACCTAAAGCATTTCTGATCAATTATCAGATCTAAAAATCTAAATTGATTTTTGCTGTCTAATTAATGTGTCAGTCTGAAAGTCACACTTCAGTGTAAGTCTGAGTATTTTTGGTTGTCATTTGACCAATTTTACACCTGAAACATTTCCAAAATAATTTTTAAAATTTACTTAACTTGTGATTCTTGGCAGAAAAGTGAATATTATCAGCTTCCCTCTCCTGTTTTAGTCTGGAGTCACTGACAGGTTTTAGAACAAGATCAGCAACTACTTCAGAAACAATTGTGTTCCTGCAATTTTTTCCCATCTTCCTTTAAAATTTATTAGACTTCACATAAATTATTTACTATTCTATTGGTTGTCTGCAGTGAAGGCAGCTGGAAAAACTGATAAAATGGAATTTCAATGTTTCTTTGCTTTAAAGTGAAATTCCAGTATCTATGACACACACCAAAAACTGCCTAAAAAGAAGCAGAATAGCCCAAGAGCTTTTTCATAAACCTGGCAGTAGAAGCATTTCTGCAGAAGAGACATAAAACCTTCATTCAAAACCACTCCCAGCATTTGGAGCCATTCCAAAGGAAAGTTGAGTGCATTTGGAGAGCTTCAGATGTTGAATCATATTATCCCACCTATCTTGCAGGTGTCTACACCTGAATTAGCTGTACCACTTCACTCTTTGTGAAGACTAAATCAGTGAAATTCAAGGGAAAACATTAAAAAAAAAATTAGTCCTCTAGGTTTCACTTGCTAAGGAGGCATTTCTGGACTATTAAAACCAGTAGAAGAGAGCAATAATATAGTTATTGACACAGAACCCAAGCAGGGTCAGGTTTGAGTCATTTTTATTTCCACAGGTGAGGCATACCAAGATCAAAATTAGTTGGTTTCTTTTCCCTTGGTTGCTTCAGAGGTTAAAATCAGAACTAGTTAGAGAGCTCCTTATCACTCCTCTTTTCATGCATCATTTTTTACCATATTTTGTCATATTATTGCACACAAGACTGAACCACAAAACAGATGTGACAAAATTGCCAAGCTGCATTTCAGTGTCACAGTCCAAAATAAAACCTACAGAAAGTAAAAAACCCATCATACAAGTACAACTTTCACAGCAGCATATAAATTTATGCACACCCCAAAAAGCACATATGAGATATTCTGAAATAAAATTCTCTACCTACAACACCATGGTTTTCTCCTGTAAGTTATGGCATGTTTTGGTCATTCCTGCAGAGTGCTTTGGTACATGTAGAACATTTCCAAATGCCACATTCAAAAGGTTATTTAAGTCTTTTTTTATTATGATTTTCACCAAGGCTTTCTTTCATTTTGGATTTTTGTTGTTTTTTTCAGTCTATATAAAACAACTGATATCAGTTTATTTAAATAAATGTCCTGAATTTTATTTCCCTGCATAAATCTTTCCATTTCATTTTATTTCCTAAATAAAAAGGAGACATGGATACATCAAACCAGTTCTTTCCAGTGCCTCACTGCAGTTGTATGCAGGAGGCATACTAATTTTCACAGACTATGAAAAGTGAGGGTTTTTCTCCATAAGACCTCTTTTTTCCCAAAACCTCCTGTTCTTGTGAGTCTCAGTTTTCAGAGAATGGACAGGGAGTACACAGTGATATCCAAAAGCTATTTTGTGGAAACTCTGTACTTTTTACTGAGCTTTTTAACTTGCCTTCCTCTGGAAATTAGGTTTACACAATTACATGTCTTGTCCTCAGCCCCAAAAAGTCTTGAGCCTGTTGGACCATTTCATCCTGCTTTAGCTGAGTGCCAGGCTGCTCCAAGTTAATATGTTCCAAGCAATTCAGAGAAAATTGCTGGCAAGGTACAGAAGAAAGCACTGTTTTGAGTCAATCACTAAGGGAAGTGAAGGAGTAACTCAGTTCTCATAATTACAAGATGCAGAGGCCTGGAAGGCAGTTTGAACAAAACCTAATATATTTTCTTTGCCCAGCCAGAAAGGTTATGGATGTTAAAGGAATGTAAGCTTGCAGGTGTGGGGAGGAGAAGGGAGTTAAGAAGGGGAATAGGTGGCAAAGAGAAATCCAAGAGTCCTTTGAAGAGTTTCAGGGAATTGCAAAAGGGATCTAGAGGATTCACTTCTGTGCATGGGGTGTAAAGCACAAAGGCAGACAGGAGGGGTGTGTGAATTATACAGACATGGGACAGATATAAAAATCAAAAGTCTGTGTTAAATCAGTGAAAGGACATCAGCAGAAGATTCACTGAGATACCCTCACTTTGGGAGTTGCATTGTGAAGAGCTGCTATATTTCTGCCAAACAGCTATCTAAAGCAGATTAGGGAATTAATAGATCTAACATAGCTTGGAAATAATGTATGTGGAGAATTGTTTTTAATCAGCCTATTCCCATGTGAAAAATAGAGGGGTTTTTAAGTGAAGATGCAAATGAAGTGACCAAGAGGGCAAATCTAACCACTTCCTGCATATTTTTAATTCTTCCAGGAAGGGGCCCAAACCCCCTATGCACCAAAAGTCATATGTTTTGCATATAAATGTTTAGACTGACTTCTCATTAAGGCACACTTTGAGTAAACAGCCAGTGTAGTAATTTTGAAAGATTTTGGCGCTGTCTGTGATCTAACAAATGGCTATCCTTTGCAGAGATAAGTGTGGAGATTCACAGGCTAGAAAGAAAACTAGTAAATTGCAGTATGATAAGACTGGGAGATTAATTCAATTTTAAATTAAGGACCTCTGGCGAGTGCTTTCTCTAAGAATGAAACAAACTTCCTAGTTTTTAATGGCAATGTATAGTTTAGATAGCAATGATAGCACACAGGGAGGGCAGCACCCCAGGTAAATAATCCAGACATGGCACTAAGTGTGGATGAACCACAAGGACACAACATAATCAAACCAATTTCACACAGTATGGTGATGAGAAGATACTTGGATAGTCCAGCACAAGTCCAAATCTGTACTGCAAATAAGCATTTATGAGGACATAGAAGCAAGTCAAATTTATACTAAATAGTAATTTTTGTACTCCTTATGTAGTTATGTAAAATAACAGTCAGGATGGAGAAAGTAACTTGTCACAGAAGATATATGGAGAGCTGAGAAAGGAAACAAGTGGAAAAGGAAGCCTGGAACAAGGGTGACATAAGCTCCAGGGCCCTACAGACAGAATGAAATCTGTGCCTGTCCTTGGATGAGTGTGTATTTCAACATAACAAGGTGAATCCACACCTCTCACCTCTCAAAACCGAGAGCCTAAGGCAAAGTGCCCTGCTCGCCCCACAGTCTCCCTCAGGTGGCCTTGGCAAAGACTCAAAGACAGAATATATACCTGGGTACAAAAACTATTCTGCTCTACTTTACCTAGGGCTGAAGAAAATTTAGCAGGCAGACATAGAAATATGTTCTGGAACTGAGAATCTTTTAAACTGAAGAATAAACACGTGAAGGTAAGATTGTCTCTAAAGCCATTAAAAAGGACAAAATGCTTACAGGTGAGAGGTTTTCCAAAGCCTGCTGGGTACAGAAGTCATGCCATGCTTATTTTGAAAAAATTCAAATAAATAACTTTCAATGAAGAAGCAGAAGTTACCACTTTTTTTGTTGCCCAGGAAACGAATATGTTTTGTACTGGAAATTAAAATTCTACATCTGAATAAAGACTGGAGACTCCCAGCAGCTCCCAGCTGTCTCTGGATGTTGTGCTGACCAGGAATGTTTGAGTGCTGCCTTGTGTAGCATATCCTGTTCTGGGAATTTTTGGCACTACTATCAATTGTTGTGCTCACATCTGCACCTAAGCAAGTCACAGAGTGCCACTGAAAACCCACAGACCCTTCAGAAGAAACTTGCATTGCTGAGTAATGGCAACTTAAAAATGCTGAGTTTGTTATTAGTGATTTTCTTAATATCCAATTCAAAGAGGTAGTTTAAAGAGATTAATAAAATAGAATAAATGGAAAATCTGGCATAGGAAACAGCTATTTAACACAAAGTGATATTTACAATTACTAGTGAGAAAAAACTGGTGGAATATGTGGGTTGAAGGAAAATTTTATATAACAAAAAATTAAAATAATGCCACTGGGGGAACATACGTAACCTACATAACACCAGAATACTATAGGAAGCAAGAAACTCCTTTATCTGTAAAGCCTAGAATGCAATAGTTTCTGCAAGGATACATACCCATCTGACACCCCACATTCCAGAACTCCTGAGGATTATAATTTGACGAGCTCATTCTTGTTCCCCTGGGGTAAATTCTTGTAATAAATCTTGTAGTATGTGAAATAAACTCTTTAGCTGATAAACAGAAGGATAAAATCTTGGTAAGAAAACCTTTGTTATTAAAGAAATACTATTTGAACAAATAATAAAAATACAGTAATTTGATCCAGCAATTTTTTTACACAATATTATGCCAATTTATTCTATTTTAACATCATTTTATTTTGAAATTTATTCATTTGTTCATTTAATAATTAATTTTTAAACCTTAATATTTTGTGTGTATTTGAATCTGACAGTATTTCTGTATAAAGAAATATATATTCTTTTGTAAGAAGTTCATTATCCAAAAACCATCCCTTCACTGAAATATTCTGTTTCTTCACCTTTTTGCAGGGTAAGCTTATGATTTCTACACTAAAGCCCACTGTATTCTCATGGGAAACGAGACACAGGAAACTGCACAAAAGTTTCCCCCTTCTATAATAGCTCAAAATGAAAAAAAAAAGGGGAAAAATTCATCTTTAGATGATCTTGGCTTGTTTGTTGTTTGGAGGTTTAAATAAAATGGCTAAATAATATTAAGACCAGAGAAGAGCACATTTTCAAAAGCCACTGAAATTCTTGTTATGTAAGCCTCAGAAGATAACTATCATGTACATTGTTTTTCCTTCTGCTGGCAGTGTTCCCTCCTTTCTCATATGTAAGCATTGACTGCAGGGATGTGGGAAACTTCAGATGACTTCTATCTGCACGATTCCTTTTTAGTGATTAAACAAAAATCTACATTTCCAGGGTCATCTCTCTGATCTCCATTTTCCTCTCACCTCATTTTTTGTTTGTTTAGCGGTTTTGTTTGGTAGAGTTTGGTTTGCTTTGTTGTTTGGGGGTGGTTTTATTGAGGGGGAGGAGAGGTTCTAGAACTATTTTTATATCTCCTAGAGTGCTGGAGAAACCAAAGAGAGGACTCAGTGGCTGGAAAATCCTACTTTGTGACACTGTTCAGCATCATTCACCTCGCCAGCTGTTGCCCTGAAAACTAAAACCTTCTGATAATGTTTTCATAGTTTTAGTTACTTTCCCATGGAAGTTCTATAAACAGAAGTTGTTTATCACATTCCTTCTAAGAAACATCTTTTGATGGACGTTTCACACGACCAGTGTGCTTGGGAAGGTGTAACTTAGTTATCCAATCCCTGGTCATTGTTGAGAATCTATAAATACTGGAGTCAGAAAATAAAGTTCCTTCCTTCCTGTTCTACCACTGGAAAGTGTTCATGTGAATCATTTTGTGTCCTTTAGCAACAGCCAGCCACTGAATCACCTCCACAAAGTGAGTGGGCATGTGGCAGCCTTCATTGTCATTGTCACTGTCATGCTCGGTGATCTCTGCTTTTAACGCTCCCTCGGGGCTCTCTGCAGGCAGCTGGAGCTCAAACAGCAGAGGCTGCACCAAATGGAGCTGCTCCAGCCCAGAATGGTTTGGATAATTCAGTTTGGCTGGGATGGAAGGTCTGCTCCAGTGGAGCAAGCTGCCTGCTCTGGGGTTTATCCATCCCATTAATGAGGACTCTCTTATCTGCACTTGTCACCAAAGCCAGGCGACTGCCGAGCCAACTCCGCTCAGTTCTCAGCCCAGACATGGGGGTGGGGAGGGAGGTGGTGAAATTTATTCCACGCTTTTTCAAGTGCTGACTGCAATTCCTAAATTACTTGATGCAGAAAACAATGAATCGAAAGGCAGACGTACATTTTGTAGACTGTGTTAATATTTGTTCTTATAAAAATACACGGAATTAAAGCAAAGTTGAATTCCAGTTTTCCTCCCAAAGCCAACAGAAATAAAAATATTATGCAAAGGACATATCTAAAACAGTGTTATACAAAGAACCAAATAAAATCAGACAGCAGGTGTTTCATGAAATTTTAACCCTTCAATGCCTAAGCAGTGAAGCAATCATAGCACCAATGTAACTTTTAACTGATTGACTCAAAAGAAATTACCTGAAGATCTTAAAAGTTTTTGTGCTGCACTCTCTTCAATTGAATTATTTTCATAACACTGCTGATGCTGCAGGGACTGCTCAAAGCTCACAAACTTCTGAGATTTGGTATAAACCACGAGGTCTGACAATGCAAGGGCAATCTTTCCCTTTCTCACCTAAACATCATCAGATGAATAATGGAATTTAAAAAGTCACAATGATGAGTATTTCATTATTATTAATATTAATAATTCAGAGAAACAATCATTTTGGATGCATAAAGCATGAAAAAACATGTCACAGTTAATGAATCTAATAAATATGACCTTTAATAGTGAGATCTGATCTGCTGAGAGAAAATTGAGGTTATTGTGCCCACGTTTATCACAGCAATCATAGGGTGAGTGGAGAGATCCTTCCTAGCAGAATGTTCTTCTCGATAGCTTTACAGTTTTCCTGCTCCTAAGAGTGGTTTGCAAATAACATTATTTTTCATGGCTTTTAACATTGTTCCTTAAAAATATACCTCCAACTTTCTATTCATAAATATATAAAGTACTAGAAAAGACCAACAGAATAAACTCATCTATAAAATGTAGAATAACAGGAAAATATTACATTGCGCCAAGAAAATTAATCAAAGGCCTATTCCTTTAAGCATTGCCCTGAAGTTAGGAAAACTCTTTTCTTCTTGATTAAGGTTGAAAGTTCTCTCACCAAAATCTTAATTTAGTCTTGCTCAATTACCAAAATAAGCCAAAGTGACTGAAATTTTACCAGGATCTTCTCTCTTACAGAGAAGCACTGTGTGACCACTTCATTTTCCTCAGCATAACTTCTGAGCTAATTGGGGGCAGTAGCCAGCAGAGAGCTGCTGATGCTAATCATGTTTACATTCCATTAAAGCTTTTGAAGGCAAATTCTCATCCCACAAAATAATAGAGATTGCCTGCTCATGGCTCTTAAACTATGCAACGTTCAAGTGCATTAATTATTCTGGGGCTATGTCCCATGAGGACACCAGGAGTCTACTGCCATGGAAATCCTGAAAAATACAACTCTGGAGGCAGGCAAAGCCAGCAGCATCACTGGGGTATCTTGGCTGTGGATTCAAATGCTCTCCCACCCTCCCATAAAGCAATACAGTGGGACATCAAGGCAAATATTCCAACAGAGTGGGACCCTGGAAACCACTTTCTCTTCTGCCTGGGAAACATGAGCAGATCCTTTGTGTTGCTGCTGTTTAAGAGTCTGTGGAATTCATTCTAGTCCGTTACATGGTCCTACAAATATTCTTGAAACCTATTGTCTAGAGAGCTGGTCCTTCCTGGTCAGAGTCCATCCTTCCTCAGAATTTTTTCTTACTATTTCTCCATGTCAGTTGGAATGAGAAAGAAGAAAAAAACTTTCAAATCATATAAAAAAAAAGAGACACTGCTTCTCAGCGAGAGTGCTGGGCTCTGAGGAGCACTGCTGGTTTAGCCACATTCAGGCAATCAGAGCATGATGTGCAAGAGTGACTGGGTACACCAGGTGCTGCCTGACATCCTAAAAAAGCTGAACAAGGCAGTTTCAACCTTGATGAAGCAACAGATTTTCCGTGGTAGAGAATTATAGTTGGTTAAAAAAACTAAGTTCAACTTGACTTTCAAACACCAAATTTTTACACTTTTTTCAGAAATAAAGTTAAGTCTCTGCATGATAAATCTAAAAACACCTCTTCAGCTCCAGGTGCTGAAAAATGTTCCAGCACAACCAGGAATGTGCACCTAATTTAATGCAAAAAAATCCAGAACAGAAGAAAATAGGAGACTTTATCTATCTTAAAAATAGACTGGAAGACCTGGGGAAGAAATGGTTAACTCTGCCTGTTGTCATCAGGTACTGCTGTAAGTGTTCTCTATACATAGTTCCAGGAGAGCCATGGCACCAACAAAACACATCTTAAATCTACTGTGGGACCGAGAGCCTGGGACAAGCACAAGTTTTGAGAGAGGAAAATGCTGAAGTTCAAGATGGGAGCACAGGAAGGGGTTGATTTTTAGTTGGGTACTAAAATGTGGTCCAGTCTGACTTTTCTTATAAGAGCAGGAAAACTCTGAAACCTCGAGCTAAAAAATGTAATTTCCAAATGCACTGATCTTAGTAATTTTAAAGTTTTCTCTTTAAATTTTAAATTAAATTTAAAATATAAATTATTTTAAAATTACTTATTTATAACAACTTTTCAGTTTAGTCTCTATTTTAAGATAATCGAGTTTCTTTAAAAAAAAAAATCTGTGTGTTCTCTATATTCAATTGCAGCAAAAGTTACCTTTGGTTTTTTTTGAGGTGGGAGAGAAGGTCTATGATTTCTTCTTCTTCTGGTGGGACTCCTTGATGGCTGAAGAGGTAACGTGTCATCTGCGTCGTCATCCTCAGACTCAGATTCAGAGTCACTCAGTTCCTCTATCTCACCACCATATTCAGCATCCATCCTGAGCAGACCTTCCTCATTTGTTCCAACTTTTTTATCTTTTATCAGAACTTTGAATTTTAATGCCTATAGAAAAGAGGTTGAACAATAGTAACTAGAATTACTTAGGTTTCCATCTCTTGGTGTTATTTAACCAATCTTCAAAGTTGTTTATTAAATATAATGATGTGAGGTTGCAAAATGAATTAAAATAGAGTGAGGCAGAAGCCAAAGCCAAAGAAACCAAACAGAATCTGGGGATCAATGTACACAACAGAATGAGCCTATCTAACACCATGACAGGAAAAAAGGCTCTCTGCCACAGGAACCCAGATGCTGAAACTATGAAAAGATAAAAGTAGAAAGCTAAGTAAGAGCCAAAAGTGATAGCCAGGCAAGACATAGAAGGTATATTTTTTTACTTATTTTTTTACTTCTATTTTAAGCCTAAATGTACTTCTATGTGTATATACACACTTAAAGATGTGTCTGCTATTCATTTGGAATGTTTTCATCTATCACTAAGCCTGCAGGAAATTTGTTATTTGATTAATGCCTTTGTGCATATCTCTCTGGTGTACCAAATGAAAACTTTTGTTTATAACTTGTGTTATTTTACAGTAGAACCTTATGCTGGTCTTACCCGGCCAGGGAAACAAAAGTTTGGTGATTTTGCCTAAGCAGTTTCTCTATTTTTAAATAGACGTGTATCAACCTCCATAATATGTAATGTAAAGGGAGAAAAACATCATTGAATTATATTGATTCTAACAGCATGGCTTTCATCTATGGAACAGAATCCTATGAGTATATATTTCACTTCAATTTACAAAACTATATTAATAGTAAAGCTTCTATTATGCAGCAGTACATCTGTACACAGGAGCTGTCAGGGAGTAACAGGACTTACTGTCACTCTTGAATAAAGTGATCCACAAAAATGTTCTTTGAATTTCCTATGCTCTAGTGGAAAGGAAGATTACACTACTGGGAGTGTGGCGGGAAGAGGGAACAAAAAAATTCACAATAAATGAAAGGTAACTGAAATGCTGTGTTTTAAGGTATCCACGAAGTAAATATGAAAGGTATGGATAACAGAAATATATAAAGCCAAAGTTTTTTAGTAGAAACCAGAGCCATAGGCAAGGATAGAGACATTCCATTTATTTCCATTGCAAGCTCCATTGCTCATAATCCCCCTATCGCTTCAGATCTCGTGTTGGTAGTTTGCCAGGGTGCCAGTGGAATGAGACATCCTATGCCCAATATCTATCAATGCCATGCTGCTGGAAGGTTTGATTAGTCTCTCTGCACTGGTGACTCAGGATAAGGATGCCCTTTAACATTGCCTTCATTTCTTATTAATGCACTCTTTTTTTTATTTTTCTCTGGTATTTTTAGAAGAGTTTTAATATGATTAATGCTACTCATGTTTTTTAAGAGTTCTGAATTTTGCTTTGCATGTTCACATTTCCCAGTATCTAAAAGCAATTCTATCCACTTTTGATCTTGTATTTTGTTATTCATGGGAAGACTTCATTCTACAAATAAAAAAAAAATAAAATAAAATAAAAAAAGACCTGGTATACAAGGGAAGAAAAAACTATCTATGGTTACATTACTGCCTCCTATATGCAAACATAACTTTAAGTAAAAAAAGACAATAGTGTGTGTGTGTAATGATATAAAAATGGGTCATGGTGTCAATCAGTCTCTAAAATTCTGTTTGCGAGCTGTTAGCAAAAACATAAACATCCTGAGGTAGGAGAAGTTTTTTAAGGTTTGCTTTGTTTTCTACAAAGATAACATTCTAAAATCATGGTTCTTTTCAGAAACAGTTACAAAAATACTCCAGAGAATTTGCTATTTTTTGGCCAGAAGCAAATGACAATAATAGTTACCCCCAATCACTGAAAGTGAAACACAGAGTGAAAAAATGGCATAGGCTTTTGTCTGAACTTCACACATCTTCAAAAAAACTTATAACAAATATATGGTTACAAATTCAGTGACTGTGTGAAATCTGAGTTCTTTAATTGGTAATCAGCACTGCTAAGCATGTGACACCTTCTTCTCTACATGTCCAGGTCTTCTAAGAGAGCTGAAAAGCCTTTTAATGAGCTGAAAGTCTGAGCATTCACTATAACTTCTCCTTTCTAGTTTTATTATGAAAGGCAAAATATGTTAAAAATACATTTGCTGTTTACTTCTATAAAAACTGCAAGCATACTAAAAAATTCAAATATGTAAAACATCATAGGACCTCCCTAGAGCATAGTGGGACTTCAAGACTGGCATAAGCAAAAACCTCGAAGTGCAATCAACTGGAACAAATATTTACATAATTAAATGAACAAAACCTTTTTCTTGTGCATTCTGGTTAATGGGATGTATAACACAAATCAGCTGAAGTAATGCCAAGTTTCCAAGATAAAAATCACAAGCACTTTGGATCGGGCAAACCCACCTATTGATGACTACAATTAATGTGAAAATTCAGTGCCCAGAAATGTAAGGAACAAACCCTGGATTTGAGACAGAAGTATTAAAGACAGAATAGCTTCTCCTGTTTAAATTGAGCTTGTTGTTCTCCCTTCTTCTCTCCTGACCAGCTGTAGGTGCTCAGTTAGAGGAATATCAAGCCTTGAAAATCTTGCTAAGTAACAAAGTTAAAATCTCTTCTGAGTTTTACATAATATTCTATTTCAAGAATTATACTGCTGCCTTAAATACTGATATAGGGTTAAGATACAACACCTCCTGTGAAGTCTGACACAGGGAAAGGTTTTGAGACAATGACAAGATTTGTTAAGTACAACTGTTAAAAAAACCCAACACCAGCTATCTTTAACGAATCACACTTAGTGAAGTGTGAATGGATGTCTTTGTGGCAGCCTTATAAATCGCAGTTATCATCTACAGATACTTTATATCAATACTGTATACTTATTATACAGATATTTTTAATCAATACCACCAGCAAGGTCTGAGCTCTAGGCAAACAAATATTAATTATATCAGGAGCAGCATTTTAGCTACCTCATAGCAAGTTTTCCTACAACACATTTACCCAGTGAGAAGCACCCTACCCTGAAAATTCCATTTCTGTGTTGTGCTCTGTAGTAGACTTCAGGTAAGTCTACTTACCTTAAGTCTACTTAAGGATAAATAGCTGTGCTATAGCTGAAACTATATTCTACATGGGCAACTAAATCTCTGGATGCATTGGAAATAAGTCCAGATGATTGCAGAGAAAGATGGTTACAGGTTGGCTCAGAGTCTTCATTGCACAGATTCCTTACCAAAGTTCAATGGTCCAAGAAGATGCCTTACCAAACAAACCACATGATTTTTATACACCAAATAAGCCATTGACCCAAGACCTACCTGGGTAATGATATAAAATATGGCAATGTCTTGTTTTTAGTTACCTCCTGAAGTCGCTTTACAATGCAAAGAAGCTATTAACAGATAATGACTGTCACATGTTTACCACATTTCTGGGAAAATCATGTTCCCTCAAGAGTGCAATGCCTAAAAATAGTGAAGGAATTAGATGAGTCTTCTGTATGTACTCACTACAGCCTAGAGATTCCAGATATTTTATGAGAAACAGTATGGATTTTTTTATTATTATTTTTGAGGTCATCACCAAGACATACCACATTCTCTTTTTTTTTTTTTCATATTTTTTGTAAAGAATAGATGCCATAGACTGATCGAAAGGCATAAGAGTGACTAGAAACATTTTGACTTGCTAAGAAACAAAAGTATTTCTGATGCAAAGACTTGGTCAAGACATTTGCATATGTGAATGTGTTGGTCAAAATAAATAGGAATTAATCTCATAAATGAAGCAACAGAATTAGATGTGCTTAATCTTGAATTTCTCACTGAAAACACTCACTGTGTAGAGAAAGCTCTCCTTTTTATACTGAGTAGATAAAGGTGAAGAAAAGTGTGAAGGATGAGTCCTGGCTTATGGAGTTAGCTGGTTTTCCCCATAATAGCAGAATTTAAAATATCCATAGCCCATGAAGTTGTACTGGAGACCTTCTATTGATCTTTCTCAAGGATCTCATTAAACAGATCCTTTTATTTGGACACCACAGGTTTAACAACCATAGGGAAGCCTTGGCAATCCTGGCCAGAAATGCTTCTGAGACATCACAATGCAGTAATTGATCTTGCAGCTGTGTGGTAAACATTAAAGAGAACTTGTAAAATCACAGTAGTTGCCACTTCACTTTCAGTTAATCACACAGCAATATCTCATTCCAGCTTTGTGACAGGAAACCTGCAAATAATAAAAGATTCCTAACTATCTGATATATCTATCCTGTCAGCAGTGTAAGGCAGTTCAATGCTCTACAATGCAAAATAATTGAGGAACAAACTTTCATCAAAGCATCAATGTGCTTACATTCTTTTCTGTGTTATATTGGATGCCCACATGCTCCTTTCAATTGCTGTCAGATCTCTTGAGAGGAAGAACACAGCAGGGTAAGTAAAACCTTATCTCTTCTAGCATCCTGATATTTTCTAAGTTCATCTACAAATTGCTGCATAAGGCACTTCATTCCTTCACTTTCTATCAGCACATCACCACGAGTGCTGGTACAACCAGCAGAGATGTCTGGCGCCCGTCACTGATGTCAAATCTAATTTAATGCAGGACCTGACTCAAAGGACCTGTTATTCCAGTGAAGATTAGAGGGAGTTCATGAAGTCTCTTTAGAAGCACCATGATGGCCAAGACTGGGAGCAGAGAATTGTATCAGGTCTGTCGCTTTGGGTGGCAAAACATCTTCTTGGGAAAGAGATGGGACAGGTGAAGCTTAAAAGCAGCCTCAGTTTCTCATGGGATAAAGTTTGTGGGAAAGAAAGAAGTAGTGCAAAAGTCTTCTCCTTCCTCCATATGTAGAGGAGGAATTGTGTGCTGAGATGCCACAGGATACAGGAATTGCAGGGAATTAATAATATCAATATAGTCAGATGGAAGTGTGAATATATGACTGAAGGCAAAGAATTAAAAAACCTTTAGTCCTGAAATTTTCTGGGGTTTGTTTTTCAGATGAAGCAAGTGTTGGGAAAAGCAGAGAGAGGAAGTGTTCAGTGATCCTCCGCTTTTATTTCCTGCGCCTCCATGTGATTTTCACTTAGAATTACAATGGTAGGAGACATCATTGCAAGGTGGTCCAAGGAACCACCTAAGAGTGGGCGTGTTCCTCATTTTAACCTCCTTCCACACACACACAATCATCTCAGTTGACAAAGGTATAGTTCAAGACCTACTTAAAGAAAGAAGTAGAAGATTGACCATATAAAAGAAAATTATTTCAATGGAAGCCTCCAAAACTCCAAAACCTAAAAGGAACCTGTAATTGTCTAATGTTTCTTTGAAGTGTTTGGAGAAACTATGTGATTTCCCACTTCATGTACACACAAAATAACCATTCAATTCTGATCTTGAAGAACACTGAGGTGGCTTTTTCCCTTTTCTTGCTAATGCTCCATCTTGAAAAAAGTGGACCAACAACTTATATAGGTGACAGCTTTTTTCTTTTTCACACTAACTGAGGATCCTTCCAACAAAGAGCATTTCAAATTCATCATTTGTGGTTCTGTAACATCTCTTTTGCACAGCTTGAGTAAAGCAGTCTGAAGACTAAATTCAGAATTTGGTTTTCTCAAATGACAATGAATTTACCCAGGCCTTGAAAATGCACAAGGTCCCAAGCTTTAAAGATGTGATGTCACTAAACTCCTTTTTTGGCTCTTCAAAAAGATGCCAGCCAAAGTCAAGCTTATAACTGAATTTACAAATTCAGTCATAGCTACATATTTCCATTGCTAAGTAAAGTCCTACTGACTTTTCTTACATGCATGATCAGAAAACCTAGGAGAAACAGAGAAGATCCTCATTTGTGTTCATTCTCAAGATAATAATTTTCTGAATTAAAACTTTTGTAATCAGGTGACGACAGTGGCGTTATTTAGGTAATCCTTACACCTTGCACAGATGGGAAATATGTCTCACAATACTTTAATATGTTAAAAGCTCAGGAGAATTAATCTCAGCTGACAGCATTTCCATACACAGACCCAGCAATCCATTTTCAGGCAAAACTCTACAGAGCTGACTCATGAAAACTCTAAGCTGTGGAAATATGAAGTATGAACTCCCTGTATCACAGTAACCATATGCTAAGGGACATATATCATAGAAATTAATATTTTTAAGTGTGTGATTCAGTGATTCCATTTCACTGATTTTGTGCTTGCTTCAGAGGACATATGATCCTTGCACATCTCCTACACTGAATCCAGCTGTGATTTGAGAAGCTTTACAACAAGCCCTCCTGTTTGATAGAGTTTAGATTTTTTCCTAATTGAAAAAACAGTTTTCAAGGCTTCAAAATTATGTTGGAAACCATGATGCAAAAAAATATATTGCTACAATAAGAAAAAAAAAGGGTGGAGAAACGTGAACATTAAATATTACAACATTGTTATGGAAATATAAGAGTGCGGTAATACTTCAGCACATCTTCTTGCACAGATCACTTCAAAAATATTTTTCCTTGAGAAATCCTTAAAAAATTATTTTAAACACCTTTTGTGTGTTGTTTTTCCTTATGACAGTGCTTCCTTCCCACATTTTCATTTGCATTTTTTTAGCTACTGTAAAAACACAAGGAATAAAATATGGCTATACTGGCAACAGCGAGAAGCTGAAATAAGTATTTTGTATGTGTGCACGTATTTGTGCTACAAAAGACTTGAAAAAAGTTTTTGTCCTTGAAAGAAAATTATGTGCAAAGACTGGAACAAAGGAAATGTATTTGTTTTAGTTTGCAATAAAATTTTCAACACCCATCTAATTGCCTTTTCTGACTTCATGTCCCAGGGGTCTCGGGCCATCCGCTGAGAAACGCTGTCTGAGGGAGAAACACACTGAGAAAGAGAATGGCTTTGCAGTAGCAGAGGACCAAAAAAAACCTCCATCATCACTGTTATTGACAAAAAATGTAGGCTCAGGTTTCCATTTCAATAACATGTTTAAATTTCAGGAATTTCCTTCAATTTAAGCAACAAAAAAATAAATCAGCAGATAACAGATATATTTTCATGTGTTTTTTTGGTGCAGTTTAAATATTTTTAAATTTTAAATTTTAAATACTACCTGAAGTCTATTTCTGACACCAGATGTGATCCATAAATTCAGTCCAAGAGGACTGAAAAAAAAAAATAATGAAGAACTCTGTCGCTGCCCGCTCGGCCCCTTTTGCCTCGGCTAGCTGTGGCCGATGTCAGCGGCAGGAGTGGGGAACCAGGCAAGCACTGCGAGGCTCAACCTGGAACCTCCAGAGCTCCTCTGCGCTCTGGCGTTGTGGCTCACAGGGCGACACGGGTTGTGGCGAAGGGAGAAAGAGTGCTCAGGCTCTCCCGATTTCCCAGGAACAAGTTTATTCCAACAGGTGCAGGGCTGGGATCACAGGGGAGAGGTCTGAGCCGAGACCCTGGGCACCCCCATGCGCCAGGTTTTAAGGACCGTGGGCGGCTCGTATGGTGACCAATGGGACAACAGCAACAGAGGGGTTATGGGTGGGGATTACAATATGCAGGACCAGTGGTAAGGACCCGGGGGAGGGAAAGCAACTGTACAATCAATGGGGCGTCGAGGAAGGGATGATAGGCAAGGAAAGAACTGGAACAAAAGGTGGGGGTTCACATAGATTGATAGGGCTTAGGGGCAGGATTGGGGTGATGGATGGGGAACAATCTGGAAAAATGGGAAGGGTTTACAACGATGGGCAACTGGGGACAAACCATTCTTTATGACAGGGGAGCAACTGGGGTAAACCACCTCTGAACTTAATAAAACCAAGCAAATGGGCGGCAACAGAACTCCACCATTTTTTTCATTTCTTTCATAGAGAAAAATGAAAAGTTATTACCTCAGGAGAAGGCAGTTCAGTCATATCTACTGCACCACCAATTGGTGTAGTGAGAAGTTTGTCACCTAGAATACTTTTCAAGCAGTCTGCCATTACTTCCTGCTGTTCAGGGCTGCAGTGGTTCTCCAGAGACAGTATAACTGGATAGGCAGATAACTGGAAATATAATTTTAGGATTTTATTATTAATAAATAAAAATATGAATAATTGCTTTTCCAAAATATCTTACAAAAGTCCCCTTGGCCATCTGTATTTACATTCATTTTCAAAAACTTCAGAATATAGATCACTTGTTCCAGGTTAGTAACACAATAAAACAGGTAACATTTGTGGAAAAAAGAAAGCACGATTGAAGAAGAAAAAAGAAATGCACCTTCAGAAAGTTAAAACAGAGCTAGACATATATGAAAAAAGGACTGCTTTGTTTTGGTTTTAAAAGCTAAAATCAGATTCTAAAATTAAAATTGAAAGCATAAATCAGAATTAAATGTCTTTTGCTTTAGTTTATGACAGATTTTTTGACTACTTTTCAAATAGTCTATCAAGACTCTGATAGTCTCCCCAAAGCTTGTTCAGAAATGATTTCCTTTACATGAACAAGCTATGGATATTTTTTATTTTTGATAATACCACAAACTTTTCTAGGGACAGTATACACTTTTCTCATCACACTACTCAAGCAAGGGTAATTGAGTAAAAATTAAAGCTAAAAGGTGAAAAAGAGAAAATTAGTAAAAATTAGAGAAGAACTCAAAAGAAATGCATCCATCTAGACTTATAAGTAAATCTCATAAGTTGCCAATAATACTGGTGGATACCAAAAATATAGTCTGAATGAAATCTTTGCTCAGGCAGAGCCTAAATTGTCAATAAGGAAAACACCATTTTATGTTTTTCCTGTCTTTACATTTGTCTCCTGAGCACTTGCTATTGACTTTTAAGAGAAGAAAAGCTCAGCCTGCATGGACAGCTGGTACCAACCATGACCTGTTGTGATTTTATCATCTCATTGGCACTTGGGCTTGAGAACTGAAGTTTGAATTAGAGTTAAGCACAATATGCTGTGTGTTAGCAAGAAGAGGAAAGTTTTATCCAGTGGGTTTTGAAAAACAGTGGAATAAAATCATGTTTTTAATTTCACTTTTAAAATCAGAGATTAATTAAGTTTTATATAGAAAACAGAAAAAAAACACAGCTTTGATTAACACTGAGAAGGCTATAAATACATATGCATGAAAATCCACATAAATTTATGATCGTGGATGTATATATTCACACACATAATGCTGGCCTGATTCTGAGATTTATCTTAATTGTCATTCAGCACTTCCTTTGAGCAGGAGTTTCACCAGAAGCTTATACAAAAGCCTGAGACGGTGCAAAAACTCTCCAGATTTCAGTGTTTTTCTAGAGATAGGTAAAAGGAACTTTGCTCTGATGGGTCACCTGACCAAAAAACATCAGTAGCTGCTAACATTTATCAGTGTCAACATTCAAAATCAAAAGAGAGGAAATGGAAAACACAGTCTCAAACTCATCTATTATCTAATATTTTTGTCTATTTTATAAATTCACACAGAGGATACAAGACAGACTCATAGCAGCAGAAGAGTAAGTGACAAAAAAACCTTTAAGGGATATAAAGAAGGAGGAAAACATCAGAAAAAATCTGAACTAGGTCTTCAATATAGATTCAGTCCTTGTTTAAATTATGTCAGGTGAGAATTCCACCTAACAAGCTGAGTGAGATCACCTGAATCCTTTGCACTAAGTTTGGTTTATATTCATTATCAGGAAAAATGATTATGATTCCTTTAAAAAGATTTTAAAATACTTTAAGAACAAATAGCACAATTGCTCTGCAATTAATTTTTAAAATACCCATTGCCACAGTCTCTGTTGCATTTTTTTTTACCCTGGAGAATTTACAAGAGCCATGTCCCCACTTAGTTAAAGCCACCATCCCATTCTAACCAACTCATGTATACACACACAGATCTGTACGTACCATAAATGCATACTTGTCAATCACATGAATTACAGAGCGAAATGGAATTTTGCTTGTTAAAGCGTGACCATGATACACAATAGGTTCGTTGTTGGTGCCATCCCAGCAGTCAATCTCCAGGCAACGGCATCCTTTTAACAGAGCACTTCAGAAGAACAAGAGAAACAATTTTGCAGCCAAAAGAAAGATAGCAAACTTTTTTATACAAGTTGCTGTGTTTCTGATTACAAGCACAGGGATTAATTACAGAAAAAACACCTCATTTTCACCATAAATAGAAATCCTACAGAATTATATGAGACAGACATACTTTCTGTTTCTGCCTGTTTTAGGTGTGTGTTATTTAATAAACTTTATTAGACCTTTAAAGAATATGGGATTACCTGCATTATTTTCCTTAAAAGGCTAAAAATCAAAGATTTCAATAAAGGAATTCTGGAACAAAGGCAATTTGCCACTTAAAATAAAAGAATAAATATTTTCAATGCTATTTTGTGCTACTATTCCAAACTTGCTTAGAATTTTGAGAATCACTATATTTAAAAATCTATAGTACTTGGAGAATCAGGTTGCGCTTGGTCTTTACATAAAACAGTTCCTCTCCCCAGACCACATTTCTAAGAGTGCTAAAGTTTCTGAGACACCCTGACTTTACTGCTTTAATCTGAATATGTTAGTGTCATCCCTTAAATTCTTAGGTTTCTAATATTTGACTTGCAACTAACTGAAACATTTCTTATAAACTGTTTTACTTAATTACCAAGCTGTCTTTTACATCCTGCTTTTCACACATTAACAATATGTCAAATATGCCTTTAGCTGATTTTAGCATTTTCCTCACACATATAGGAGATAAAGAGAGAGGGGGTTATACCTTCTTTGCAATTACTTTCAGCAAGGCAGCATTAACATAATGGAATTTTAAATACTGTTAGAAATTCAGTACTGTTTCTGATGGTTGCAAGTCACTAAAGAACATCAAGAGAGCAACCAAAAAAAAATTACAAAGTGTTCAGATAGATGATGATTCCTGCTGCTTTCTCTTCATTAAAGTAGTACAAATAATTCTGGACACATCTCCTCCTAATTCTTAATACATCCTGCCCTCTCAGTGTTGCATTTACTACACAATTAATTTCTTTCTTCCCTGTCTTGGCAATAAGGCATCCTGGTCATCATCCTCTTGGAGTCACACACTGCACAGGTTCCTCTCCCTGCTGCCTACTTGAATGCCCATGTTTTGTTGTTTTTGTTGTTTCTAACCTGCCCACACTGCAACATGCACTGAACACAGATATCCTTGACACAGACATACTCCAACACACATCTTCTACATTGAACAGATCACAGCTTGCCCAGGAATTTTACATTACTTTCAGGGAGTTATTTATTTTTTGCATGGCGTGTTGAGATTAAAAACTGATTTAATCGTGTACTGTACAATATACTATAGATTCCATTTGCTGCAAGGTTGATTTTCTGAGATGTAAGTGAAAAAAATAGATTGCTTCCAGACTATGAACAGATGGTTTGGCAAATATATTGAAAAGTGTACACACAAAATAAAATACCACTCTCATTTCAACTTGTATCTTTGATGGCTTTGTCCCTTATTTCCAAGTAGGATTGTATGTGACTTAGCATTAATTAAAAAAAAAAAAAAAAGCCAAAGAAAGTTTAAAATATTAAAAAATTATGTCTATATACCTGATATAGCCCCATAAGTGACTGGGTCCCATTAGCTGGTCAGCTATCGAGTAGGTGTTGTGAGAAGATGAAATAAAATAGTCACATAATGGCTGGTTCATATCTTGATAGACGGTCTTGTGCTGGCTTTTAAATATTGAACATTCGTCTGAGTTCATGTATCTTATAAATCCTTCAAATGACAACTGCCTTTTCTTCCTCACTGAACAAAAACAAAAGGAAAAAAAAATAAATCTCTGTTGTGAAGCCACTCTGATGCACTTTCTGAAATTTTTAATAGCCAATTCTGAACACTGCTAAAGGTTATACAGCACAAAGCTTTCCTGCAATTTTAAAATTCATACCAAATGTATAAACAACACAAACATCAGATACGTGTGACTCTGGAGCTGAATTGCTGTGGTTCAAACTTCTGAGAGGAAAAAAATGTGTTTTGACACTTTTATTCTTCTATGGACAGCACTAAGAAGAATTTTCAGTAGTCCTAATTAAATATAAATAAAATATTTGTCATTTACTTTGGAAAGTAACATGCCAGACAACGTGTTAAGGGAATCTTCTCTTTTAAAAGAACCAGGATTGTTCTCTAAAAAGTCAGAAATTCTCAATATAATCTTGCAGAAACTATGACTTCTAGCACCAAATGTCTTCGCCAGGGGTGGAAAGTTCCAAATAAATATTGATCAAATCATGTTTAGAAATACTTGAAATAAAAATAGCATTTTAACCAAAGAAATAACTGTCTACACAGATGAATTGCAAATCAAGCCTATTACACTACTATATTTATAACAAAATGAACTAATTGAGTCCATACCAGTGATAGTCATCCCATTTGTTTTGGTTTTGACTGATTTAATGGCAAACAGAGCCATTACACTGCCAGCTACTGCTCTCAATGTCATGTTTGTAATGCAGTCATTTTACAAATGATATAATCTCAACAGTTAGATTTGCTTCAAAATATAGTTTGAATTAGTGAGGGATTTTGCTCAGTTCTTACTCTAAAATAATTTTATTGTCACCGTTAGGCTAGTAGTTAACAATAAGTAAATAATCCAAGATTATTTTATGTTAATAATAGTTTAGAAGTCGATGTATACAAACTTGGGGACTGGAAATACCAGTAGGAAAACCCCCTTTTCTGCCCTGGTAATTCTTACTGCAGCTATAAGAATCAGAATGTACAAGTTAGAATTGCAATTATCCATCTTTGGTGTGTGACAGACTGGAAGTTTTACACCTGGATGAGAATTTACAGAAAATAATTGTTTCTCAATTACACAGGTCTTTGAACTAGAAAACTTGCAATCTTACAATGATAAAGAAAAACAGAAGGGCATCCAGACATCAAACATACATTCACCCAACAACTTATTCCTAACAGAAGTCTTTCTGAACTTATTCTTCCAGTCTTCCATTGATGAAGAATCCACAGACAACCCAATAAAACCATTTCAACAGCTAAATAAATTTGTTAGGAAATTTTTCATAATTAGGAAACAGAAATTTACCCTGAAACTTCCTTGCTGTCCAAAATATTTGTTCTGTTTGGTATTATTCCTCTCCTCTTTTTTCACACTTTTTCTCTTATGAACACTGCTTTGGCACTTCCCACTTTCCACTCCTTTCTTCAAAAAAAAATCCAATCCAGGGCATTTTCTGTTTCAGATTTCTGATAATTTTCGTTTTTCTGCTATCCATCTGTATTGTTAATCTTTCATAGGAGAAAACAGGATACTATTTCTTCATGGAATGTCCTGACAAACTGCAACTCACTTTTACCGTCTTAGAAGGGTTTACGTATTTATTATTTTCTCCTTTTTTTTTTCTAGTCACTGACAGTGACTAGTTCTTTAGATGTTCCCTTTCTAAAACAAATATTACATTTGATCTTTTCCAGTCTTTCAATTCATCATTCATTTCCCCCCTGTTTTCAAAAGTAACCTTTGACTTGTACTAGTCAAGCTTGTTACAATTTTCTAAGAACTTGGATTTGTCAACCTGTCTTCACTGACCTGATTACATCATTTAAGAAGGTCCTACCCTGTTCCATCCATATTTTTGACTATCTTACTCAGATTAATAATATTAATAGTATTACAGAACCGACTGTACTTGTTGCATCGGGAATTTCTTTGGTCTTCTTTTAGCTGAGAGATTTGCAGGATGACTTCATGCAACCTTGATGACTCTTGAAAAGTGAATCCTATAGATTTATCCACATGCACGTAGTATATTGTTCTATACTTGTAACAACTGGATTAAATTTCTACTGTCTGGATCTTTAAAAAACATTTTGAATTTTTTCACATTACTCAAAACAGAATACACTCATCCTGTATGTTTTGCCTCTAATGAATTACATGAGCTGTCTGGATTTCATTTTGGATTATTTTATTTTTCATGGTCTATAGATTTCTCTGAGCAATTACAAGTAGAGCTAGTAACTATTTGTGTGTGTGTGTACATCTTTTATGTTCTACCTTTTCTGCATTTATTTATTAAATTAGTGAAAAAATACTGGCTTTTCAAAGTCTTGCTTTTTTTCTGAATTATTTATGATGTTTTCCTGGCTGTTCTTGTCATCGACAAAAGTTAACTGCAATATTCTCAAGAGAAATTAATGTTCAAGCAAATATGCTAATGACCATAATCCCCAAAAAATGAACATCTAACATTGTTTTGTTAGTCAATATGTAAGCTCATAGACTTCAGTAAAACATTCAGCTCATGTCTCCAATCAACAGACTAAAAATCTTTGTATTTTTACAGAGCTTACATTTCTGAGGAATAGCCCAGCCATGCTATTTTCTGACCACTTACAGACATTTTCTGCTTCTACATTAAAGGAAATGGGAATTCATCTCCATAACTATTCCACAGTGAAAAGACTTTCATCAAGACCTTACATTTCTCCCCTGGAGGAACCTCAGTCTTTTTCTCCATTAGGACCTTTTAGCAGTAGTTAGTGTGCACACACCTATCCATTTGTTGTAGAAAGGGAAGGCAAGAAAAGATTTCTGTCTTCTCGTTGCCTCTTTTTGTTCACAAAGTTCAATGATTTCTTTTGTCTTGCCCTCCTCTTTTGGATAGTGTACAATTCATTTTATTAACAATATTCCTTAATATTGTTTGGGGTTTTTTTTAATCTGATTTAAGACAAAATTATTTTTCTCATTCCTCCTGTTAGGGTAAACTCCAGCTCTGCCATATATACAAATACTGTCATATCAGAGAGGAATTATGGATATTTGAACCTGGGTATTTGAAAAACTTGGATTACATTATACATTATTTTCAGAGTTTATTACATTCCATTTTTCTTATTTACCTTGGAATTTCTTTGAAAGTGTTTCTCTTCAGAAAGAAAAAATGGAAAACTATCACAAGATGTTTGCTGCCCTGAAGGCCTTTGGAGTACCCACAATGAGGCAGACAAAACAAGCAAGAAATCACTCTGCACTGGCCAGAGCCTCCTGCAAGACCCATTTCCTCCTGAAGGGACTGAGTACAACCTGCAGCCCTGCCAGGGTCTGGGAGAGGTGTCTGGACTGAAATAGAGACTCAGGAGTGGGGAGGAGAAGAGCCTGAACGGAATGTGAGACTAGGAAATGTGGAGAGAGAGATGTTTCCCATGTTTTTAAATGTATGTGAGTGCTCTTTGCTTCCAGAGAGCTAAATGAGTAATTAAATGTCTATGGTACTTGGGACAGACAGAGTGGAGTGGGTACAGATACATTTGCTGGGAATTTTAGGGGTGAACCCATGAGAAATACTTGCAATCACAGACAAGGGTTTTACTCCGCTATAATGGAAGGAGGAATCTTTCAGTCATTAAAAGTCAGGCAGAAACATCATCAGATGGAATTTCATACTATGAAATTTGACTACATCAGTATGAAACATTCATGCTCTAAGGGAACAGTAAAGAGAGAAGTATTTCCTTGACTAAAGTTATAATACACTTAATTCTTTTCTAGTCTCAGTTTATATTCTAGGGAGGCTTTTTCTCCCTTACCCACACTTACAGCTGGTGCATGCTGGAATAAAGTATCTATCTGAGCAGCAGTTCACTTTTCTAAGGGTTTATATCTCATAATCACCTTGTCTTGAAAATTTTCCCTGAGACTAGACCTTTACACATCTTTTCATAATCTGATATATTGTGTCTCTCAAATCCAGCCACAGCCATTGCCTTAGTTGAGATTTTTAAGCCATCTTTCTTACTCCACATGATTTTTTTATGAAATCTGTGGGAGTTTGGCAGAGATGTCTCCTTTATTAAGTTTGATTTACCTTGGCCAATGGGATCAAATGCTCTCTTCTGCAAATTTGTGCTCTACATTCAGCTCTGTCTCACATACATCAAAAATCCAAAAAAAACCTTCACGACTGTGAGCACTAGGAATAAACTGTGAATGGTTTTTTTTTGCTTCACAAATACATTCTGGATTACTCAAAGTCCTTGTCTGACAGATGCACCAGGCTTATATTGTTATTTACAAAGCAAGCTGTTTTTTTAAGACAGGATTGCATTTTTGCCCTGTTTTTGTATTGCCTAGCAGGAAAATAGGCAGGAATAGAGTCCTTGAATGGCTCTACATTGTAAATAATACTGGGATGCACTTTCTTATCCTCACTGTGCCTCTAATCCTATCTATGTAAATGAGAAGTATTTTAAAAAAAAAAAAAGACATATATACCAAGCTTAAAAAAATATATTTAGTTAGCATGTTTTCTTTAATCTCATTTAATGAGTTGAGTCTTCTATTCAAAGCTAATAGTAAAATGGGAAGATAATGGAATGTTTGGGAAGAATAAAACTCTCATTGGGGTGCTAGTAAGACACAACTGTCAGGTGTGAATCACATATTTTGTGATCAATTCCATAGCAATGGCTCTTTCTACCAAAAATGCAAGGTTTTAGCACACACGTGAAAAAACCTGTTAGTGTAGTATTTTGACATTAGGCATCTAAATTGTATAACAAGAATGAAAGATTAGTTTATTCCATACTGTCCTGAGCTAGCTACAGTACCTACAGAGAGTAAATTCAAAGTTATCTGGCTCAATAGCTTTGAAAATCTCTCTGCAGAAATGTTAGGGATGCACTGGATGCTATAAATGGATTTATTTAAATTAGATGTAAAATGTAGTCATTGTTTTCATCCTAATCTTGACATAGCAGTGCTATCACATTTATGAGAGAATGGTCATTACTATTAGCAAACCTGTCAATCAAATGTCAAAGCCTGGCCTTTTCCCTTTTTGTAAGACACAGGGAGGGCAAGGGTGACAGATGAGTCCAACAGATCATCCTGATGAATAATGTTCTGTAGCAAATTCAGAACGACACTTACACAAAATGGTCTATCACAATACCATATGAATCATCTCTCATGTCAATCATAACTGGAACTTTTCAATAAATATGTTTGAGTGGGAGTATGAATTCACTCAAAGGAGCATGAACAATACAGAGGTTATTTTGTTCAGCAAGATTATTTCCAATAACAAGACAAACAAATTTATCACAGGTGAAGAAACAAACAAGAATTTGTCTCAGCATCTGAAATTTGAACCAGACATTAAATTAAACCTATAGAAACTTCAGTTGATATTTATAAAGGTGTTTTTAATGGACTGAAGATTATTCATTGTTTAACTGTGCTATAGATTTGAACTTTCCCATCAAAACAGGTGACACAAAATAAAAGGAACCTTTTAAGCTGGTAATTTGAACAATTAGTAAACATTAGCTCCTCTGAAAGAGCAGAATATGTTTAATAAAATACAGTTAAATTTGAAAGGCAGCCTTAAAGAGTAAAGGCATAAGGAGTCACATGTTTTTATTACTGGACAGTAAGTGCCTCTAAATGAAACACCCAATGTTCTTCTGTTTCTCATTGAAAAAGTGGCATTTTCCATTTTCTTCTTCCACCACAGGTCACCATAGAAAATCCAGTGCTATTATCCCAGAAGAAATATTTTCCCCTTGGGTTTGTTTTTCTTAACCACTTATCAATTCCACCCGTTTTCAACGACTGGGAACCAAGGAAACGAAAGAATTGAACATATTCCACTGAATAAAGTAACAGCTTGCAGCAAAATGCAGTTCTATCCTTTTCCTAGCTGTAAATTTTGCCACAAGTTGAAATCAGTGATGCTCAGCAGAAGTGTTACACCCCAACTTGAGGCACCTTTAAATAGGTGAAGAACATGTTACAGATTTATGAAGCCCTCCTCATCTCAGCATTCTAGTGATTCACAAAAGGTGACCAGGCACCTACAAAAATTTTCCACAGTGCCCCTGCAAGGAAGTCAGAAGGACATAAAAGTCTTGTCTGAGGCCTTGAATTTTCACTAAGTTACTCAAGGGAGAGAAGACAGTGTAACGAGCAGAGAAGAAAAATGGCAGATATGGACTTTAAGAAAAACAAATTGAAAATGGTTTGTAATGAGCTGAAGAACAGAATTTGTAGAAGGACTAGAAATAAAAATATAAAGAAATGACAGAAAAAAGAACAGAGCAAAGAAAGGAGGGCACCATAAAAAGAAATTAAAACACAGGAAGAAAACATAATAAATAGATGAAAAGACATGCTTTTAAAGAAATAAATATATGAGGTTTAGGACAACACAGTCATTGAGAGAAGCACGAGAAATAAGAGCTAGATATCAAATAGTTAAACTGTACATACCTTCATCAATGGGTTCATACTTCATAATAATTTCTAAGGCAGTTGTTTCATTAGCTTCAGTTTGAAATTGTTCTTTTGTAAGAAATTCAAGGAGCTGGCTGTCAGGTAGAATTTTGCCATCTGTCGAGTAAGCCTTGAATAGTTCTTCAAATTCAGGCCTGTGTACAAGAGCTCGATAAATTGCTCTGAAGTCGTCCATGCCAATAATATTTCCTGACTGTTTGTCCACAGTTTCCTGAGGGAAAAAAGCAACCAAAATTTATTAAAAAAAAAAGAAATTAATGAAACAACATGCAATTATACAAAGTTATGCACCAAACACGCTTTTATAACTGACCATAAGAGTGAGCATCATAGAAGAATCCTCAGGCAACAGTGACTACAATCAGATTACACTCCTCAACTTTAAGATGACACTTTGTGTGCTACAAATATTTTATATAAAGTAAAATGGACCATATGACACAATTAGCATCTAAATAAGTGCAATAAATTTAGATTTAATGCATTTTTAATATTCAAACACATTGTTGAAAATCTTTAAAATGCTATGCATTAAAATAAATGTGCAGCATAAAACTTATCAAGTGGAAAATATATTTAGTATAATACCTCTCCAACAGCAATTTACACCATAATGTAAATACTGTCAGTCAAATTTGCACACAAAATCAGCAACCAGTAATCTTAAAAATGAAATAAGGATGACCAAATTACCAAGAAATACAAACCTTTCAACACTTCAATAAACGAAGTTTATTGTTTCACAACGAAACAATATTCAAGTTTGAAGACAAGATATTTTGTAATAACCTATGACACCATGTTCTAATCTTAACAAGCCAGAATGTTTAACTTAGATTAATTATTTACACTTTCAGAATTCTTGAATTGTAAGCTTGTTTTCATACAGCTTACAAAATGTTAGCATAGTAATTAATTTCTGTGTTTCAGTATAAAAGTCACTAGAAAAGTTAAAAGGCCACAAAAGAATTTGAGCAGAATAATGCTTTTTTACCATTTCTGCTTTTTACATTTTTCACAGGTTTAACAATTCTATTTTTCCTTTAAAATTTTCTACTTAAAATAAGTAACTGCATATATATATAAATAAGCATAGAAATAAATATATGAATTGCACATATATATAAATATAATAGATATATAAATATGATATATATATTTATATATAAATATCTGTAAATATAAATTGCATTTATATACAAATATAAATATAAATACAGAATATATTTATATCTAGTAATCTATGGAAACATTAATGTATGCATAATATAATATAATATAATATAATATAATATAATATAATATAATGTAATACGTAATATGTAATATGTAATATGTAATATGTAATATGTAATATGTATATTAAGGTATAATAGCATATATATAATAATATATAACATACAATATTCTATTATATGTACTATATATTATATATATTAATATTATTTATTGATATATAATATAAAATACAGTATATACTATATACTATATGCTGTATATTGTATATATTATGTGTTATATATTAATTAATTAATTAGATATTGATTGATTAATTAATTAATATCAATATAGAAATATAAATGTTTCTAACATTTTAGCCTGATTTTTGCTTAAAACCTGCCAAATCAAGAGAAATCTTCTGACAAAATTGCTCACAAAAACCACAAATGGCAATCCACTGCCTCAGTGATTATGACTGTAAACTGATGAAAATTCTCAGTTGTTGGCTCCTTAAACTGAGATGCCAAAGACACCACGTTCCAGCATCCAAACATCCAAACATGGCCCTTACTATGGCTGGTTTGGCTTCCACAGAAATGTCTAGAAGCAGGAAATTGCTTACTTGAGCTCTGGCTGCTCTTTGATCAAGAGATTGGATTACTGCTAAATTAGATTGGTTTTGAAGCCATACCATGAAAGCCAAAAGTTTAAAGATCTGGTGCCAGTTCCTTCCTATGCAGTAAAGTTCTTTCTGCACTTCTGAATAAGTACAATAGGAGTAAAAATATATTAAATAACTGAAACGAGTACAAAATTAAATTTCATGAGGAGTTCTAGTGAAAAAATCTTACAAATGAGTACTTCAGTGTTTGCTTTGAGTTTGCAAAAGAGAATAATAATGATCATTATTAACAGAAATCACCAGCAAGAAAATATTTCTGTACAAATGCTAATTATACACATTTCATTACTGCTGAGAAATTCCCCATCTAAGGTTGATTTCTTCCATCCAATTTTTAATGTTCTTAACAGTGCTGCAAATTTGCTTATAACCATTAAGCAGGAAAAGAAAATACCAACTTCTTTTGAAAATAAACAGTCTATCAGGACTTGGAGGATGTTCACTTAGTTACTGGCACAAAGAGAAGCTGGACAAAAAAGTAAAGTTTCTATTTTAGCTGCCTCCTGGTGAAATACAGGCAATAATACTACACAAAAGAACTCTTCAAATTAAAGTGATAAAAATCATGTCACTATAAAAAGATATTGTAAATTTTTGGGGTAGATTTTTATCATTCCTATTTTTATTAATGCACATCAAATTTTTGCTGTTCAGAAAAAGAAGAGACAAAGTCTTGAGAGAAATTAGATGAAAATTTATTATTCCTTAAAACCTTAATGTTCATAATTCTGATACTGCTCAAAAGAGTATTACAGTAAAATAAGCTCAAAGAGAACAGAGAAGAAAAAAAGCTGATTATTCCTTAAAATTAGCTTTCTATAAAATGTATTTTGCTATGTATAACCATTAGATTAACTGCTGATGTGCAGTTAATTACAAAGATGTCAGTAACATCCAGAATGCTTTGGATTTTTACATATTATTTCACTGATGAAATATTTGAACCCCCCAAACTACTGAACCCCTGTAAATCTTTCTCAAATAGCATAGGGCACCTAACAGTACTGCTATAAATAACTAGATCAGGCTATTGGGTATAATATGTTGTTAAATACAACTAGATCAGACTTCTTCTTTGCAGGTCACTTCCCTCAAATCTCCTTTTCTCTTCCCACAGCTGACCATCTCTCACATTCCTGCCAGAAACCAAAGCAGGGGGAAGATAGAGGGAACAACGAGAAATATTTTTAAGTTCTCAAGAGATCCTCTAGCTTTGAAACTTTCTCCATGCAGTGAAAGTTCAAAAAACCACAGGAAGCCTCTTTAGCCAGGGTTGAGCTCATGCTGCTGGTTCTACCTTGGTTTGAGAAGGCAAACAATGAGAGAGGAAGACAGGGTGAGGAAAGCTTAGTGCCTTCCTTCTTATGACCTTTCTGACTTGCCATAGTTAATTGTCTCTGCCAAATCAGGACAAAATTTGCCAGCTGGTTGCAACATTCTCAAAAGAATCATATCTATAAAGGTGAAAGTAAGTAAATATACATGTATTTATATAAATATATATATATATATTTATATATATATACAGACTTGTTTTCATTCCCTTAGGGAAAAAGCATTACCAGACGGATGGGGTTTTTTGGGGGGGAAATGATGTAAAAGGGAAAATCTTAGATATTTTGAGTCATTACATGAAGAAAATATGTATCCAGTACTCATTTGTTAGTATTTGCTCACTGAGACAAGATCTGCTTGGCAGTAGTTTGCTTGCCTACACTAAATGAACTTAAGTCCAGCTTCTAGCTGTATCATGTCATCTTCACAGAAATATCTTAAAAACTGCCACCTCTCAAGGCCAAATCCATTCCCAGGGAGTTAGAGAGCGATTCCCATCCATTCAGGCACACCTCTTAAATATTACAGGAGAGGTATAGTGGAGAAAGGAATGAATGTGTGCTGGATCTAAAGCCTGAACAGCTCAGAGAAATCCCAATTGTCCTCCTGGAAAGAGGATTTTGAGAAGATTGCTCTCATGGCTCTGTCCAGAATCAGACAGACATGTCTGGGCTCATTAGCTTGACCAGAGAAGCTGAATAGGATGAAACCAGAATGCTTTAACTTTTCTCAAGCACAGACATGTTACAAAAAAAAACCTGGGAATCCAAACCAACATATTTTCCATCTTACACTAATTTGTTGTGGAGAAAAGACAGAGTTATGTGGGTGTCAGTCTCTCCGAGTAACAAGCAGTAGGACAAGCAGGAGTGGACTCAAGTTGTGCCAGGCTATTAGGAAAAATTTCTTCACTGAAAGTGTTGTCAAGCATTGGAACAGGCTGTCCAGGGAAGTGTCTGCGTCACCATTCCTTGAAAGTACTTAAATGCTTGCAGGTGTGGTGCTTAGGGACAAGTTGCAGAGGTGGACTTTTCAATGTATTAATGGTTGGACTCAGTGATCTTAGAGATACCTTCCAATCTAAAGGCTCATGATTCAAATTCAAACCCTGGGTTATCTATTTTACACAGACATGAAAGACCTGGAGGAGGAAAATTCTTTGCTGATTTTGCACACCACACTAGCTTGAAATACATTTCCCAAAAAATTAACTTGAAAAAAATCAGCAAACATATGATGTGTGTAACTGAACTTCTAAACCATTCATTGCTTAATGTACATACACCTTACCTTGAAAATATGTTTTAAATGGTCTTCATCAAATTTTATTTGCATTTTTTCAAGCAGCCTCCTGCAGCCCTCTAAATCAACATTCCCATTCTTGAAATCATTCTGAATTGTATTCCAAAACCACGTATGAGACGTCAGGTTAAGGAAGATTCTGGCCAATTAAATTGCCTTTTAATGGAGGGGATGAGGGGGAAAAGTTTAATTTCATTAAACCTAAGAAGATTGTGCTTCCCTTTCTTCATACTCTAGAACATCCTTGCATTCTGCCCTCTGAGAATGCAGCAGGCCCCAAGGTGTGCAGGAAGAGATTTCTGCTCTGTCCTCAAAGTCCCAGAGAGCAGTGACAGAAGGGCCGAAGGGAGGGTGTGATCAAGGGGTGGTCAGGGTGCAAAAAGGGCTGCAGTGAGAGGAGGGAAACGTGGGGAAGCCGAGGGGATTCAGCAGGCTCAGGGAATGGTGGGGAGTGCCAAGAAACACCAGGGAACGAGTGCTCCCAGCACTGTGCCCACCCAAACATTATCAACCGGCCCTGGCTGACAGGACTGGCTGCCCCAGGCCCTCCAGGGCATCCCCTGTGTGCCCAGGCCTGAGGGGAAAGGGCCATGTCAGGGGCATCCCAATGGCAGCTGTCACAGGGCAGGGAGAGCAGAGGAAGAGGAGAAGGTAGAAGAAGAAAAGGATATCTGTTCTCATCCATGGTGGCTGTGCACCGCCTGCTCCAGGCCCCTCACTGCAGTGGCATAGCCGAGATCTCACTTGGGCTCACAGTGGGCTCCTCATGCCACTGTGACCTGACAGAATGGCATGGAATGTTCACTCCCCCATCCTTCCAGTGTCGCTCCAGTGTTGCTCTGGTGATGTCACAAACTGCAGGCGCCCAGCACAGGCCCCTTCCTGCCCCCGCTCCACCACCCTGCCACCATCCTGTGCCTTTTCCTTCCAGCACAAAGTGTCCCCAGGCCCTGCCCCTGTCTCCCACCCATTGCTCCACCACCCTGCCACCATCCTGTGCCTTTTCCTTCCAGCACAAAGTGTCCCCAGGCCCTGCCCCTGTCTCCCACCCACCGCTCCACCACCCTGCCACCATCCTGTGCCTTTTCCTTCCAGCACAAAGCGTCTCCAGGCCCTGCCCGTCTCCCACCCTTAGGATATCCCACACCCACAGCACGTGTGCTGGCAGGAGCTGTGTGGGGCAGAGCAGGCCTTTTGCAGCCAGCCGTGCCAATGTCCTCCAGGGGAGCTTGGCCAGCTTGGCCGAGGTCTCTCTGTCCCGGTCCGAGGTGACAAGCTGGTGAGGCAGAGGCTGCCAGCACAACATCTTCCCCCAGATAACCAGGAGCACTGTGCTACCAACCCACTGCAGAGACCTGGGGGGAAATCCCTTCTTTGGGCCTTGGGGAACCAGCTGGCTTCACGGCACAGGGTGATGGTGGATGTTGAGAGCTGTGGGATGCCACCCCAAAGTGCTGGGAGGCCACCCAAGCTCCCACTTTCCTGCTGGGAACTTCTCTGTCCTCAAAACCAGCCTGGGCAAGAGCAGCTGTCCATGTCCTGCTTTGAGGCACACCAGTATCAGCCTTCAAATCACTGGGACAGCCCTTGGAAATCAGGCTGGACTTACACCCTGACTCCATTTCCCACTCGTTTTACAGGAATTCTTCCCCAGGCAAACTGCTTCGAAGTTGCCAGCTTCCGTGTAGCTGTCAGCAAGCCTGAGTGAGACTCGAAATGTGACAGACCAAAGGCAGTTTGCCACAGATTTTATGCTGAAGTGCCTCAATGCTTACTGAAATACCAGCTTTGATACAATGACCTAAATAAAAAATGGGGGAAAAAAGACAAAATGGAGTTGTTTAATTGATTTATTTCTGGATCACTCAGGAGAGTACAGAGACTTCCAGCAGTCAATCACCACTTTAAAAATAATTCAGGTCTGCAGTGACTGGAAATAATTTGTTTGGGTTTTTTTTTTTTCACTTTCTTCATGTACTTTTTAAGTACTTTACCAGGAATAGTCAAAATGTCAAAGGCAGCAGAGTGCTCCAGCTGAGATAGCAAGCAAATTCTTACTTTCCTTCGCAGTTTTAACCAAAATTATATTCATTTTTGTAATTTCACACCAAATGAAGCATTGATTATAAGGAATCTAGTAAGGAAGATCAGCAAAGACATTGGGACATTATATCTAGATTTTTTTTTTCATTGCTACTGAAACCTTGTAAATTCAGCCTTCAGGCTTTGCTTGTGCATATATCTCTGAATCCCTTATATAGATACATGAACAAAGAGAAGATCAGGACACTGGAGGAATAAATTTCTTATAGCTAGTGCAGAAGATATTTCAGGACTGACCAGGGATGTAGGCTGGGTGTTGCAGCATTAAAGAATAAAGAAATGCTATTCCTCTCTCCCAGTATTTATTACAAAGGTCAAAGGAATGCGTGTGATTTTGGTTTACTTTCAAACTATGATAGTGATTATTTCGTAACATTTATCACAGATTATTACAAATGCCTACCATCCTTGCTGTTTTCTGTAAACATAACTTTTAATTAGAGTTTCAACAGAAACAAAGTTTAATTGCAAGAACTACTGTAAATACTACACTTTAAAAAAAAAAGGTGTAAACATTCAAGCATTATTCTTGCACATATTAGATGTTTTCATTGTAAGCATAAGATTTTGCTGTTGTTCATCACAGCTGGTGGGAATTGCAGTGCCACATGGGTCAAACACACCCTTTTGTAAATACTCATTTGTGGCTTTATAGATTCACTGCTGACTGACCATGATTGCTCTCATTGTCTTGGTTTTAAAATGTCATAAAGAACTATGCATTGATATGGTTTCAAGGAGAAAAAACTGTGTAAAAATAGGCATCTTCAGATTACTCTTCTGATGACAAATGAAGATTTTGCATACTTACTGCCCTCTGATTTGGGAGGTTCCTTTCTCTATGTATCTGGATATGATAATAAATATCCCAGAGAAACCAATGCAGTTGAATAGAGAGAAAGATGGAGCACAGAGAGCATTTTCTGTGCTCCCTCCGTTCTTCAAAGAGAGCTGCATTACCTTTGGGTCATTCTCTTTTCACCCCACAGCTGCTACTGAGATCCATCCAACACCAATCCAACCCTTTAGTGCCTATTTCCTGCTGGAGACCATTCAATGAACAAGTAGCTGTCTTTACATGAAATTTGGTTGAAAAAGTGATTATTTCTTTATTGAAAGTAGAAGTAATTTTATTAAAAATGTTATACAATCCAGGGCTGCTATAGTGAAGATGGCTTATTGGGAGTGTAGTTTATATCTTTATATCTGCAGTACCAGAAAATAGACAAAATTTTGGCCATAGATGTAAGTGCTCACAGAAACAGATATAACACTAGAAATTCTGGATTGGAAAAAAATCACTTTTTCACAAATATTGAGCATGAACAAATAATAAGGAACAACAAAGAATGATGAAAAAGATGGAACAGTTAAATGACTTTCAGTTTCAAGATTTATTCCACCAGATCAATCCCTTATGAGATATGATTTTGCAATACATTGTTTTGTTCTGTAGAATTAAATTCTGTCAACTTTAAAATGCTGTTTCTATATAGAAAAACTGTAGCAAAGAGTGCAATAATAAAAAGCATTTAATATTGTAGTATCAGTCTATCAGCCTACCTTTATGAACTTCTCATTTTCTTTCAATTTCTTTTCTCTAGAAAAGAGGGGATCTATGATACCAGAATTTGTAACAAAAGCTGCTCAGAAGGATGAAATTTCAGCAGAATAAATGTTCTGATGTCACTGAAAATGCCTACTCATTTTTAGCAATGCTATGAAATTAATTTGAAGAAGGTAATTACAAAACAGGCTTTGCCAATTTTCCCTCTACATTCTCCAGGATGGGCTTTGATTTATTTTATTTTATTTTATTTTATTTTATTTTATTTTATTTTATTTTATTTTATTTTATTTTATTTTATTTATTTATTTTTTTTTTTATTTTTGGAAAGTGGAAATTTGAGAAAGAATAAAGATTATGAGAAGAAACTAAAGGTGTACAACTCCATGGAAAACTTCACTGAACTTTTATTTATACATTTTTATGGCTCTGAATGTCTTTGAGACTTAGTTGCAACTGCTCCCTTTTTTGTCTGTAAGTGATTTTTTGTTGCATAGGGAATATGCCAACTTTCATTATTTTTATTCCTGAAATTGCCTCCTGTTCTCTCTAATGCTTTGAAAACCATTCACATTCTTATAGCTGCTTGTGAACCCCTCTCTTTTATTTTTTTTTTCAGTTCCCTGTATTTTAAAATTTAATGAAGGATTGACATGTATAATATATGCATATTTATATACACAACAAAAACAAAAATTCAAGTTTTCCACTGCAGTAAGGAGTTCAGAACACCTTTTTTTCAGAACACAAATTTCAATTCTTCAAGAATGTCTCGGGCCCTTCTCTAGTTAGGATGTGATTAAAAATGTATTTTTGTAGTCTCTACAGGGGAGGCATTGGAGATGGATTCATATTCTGAGATTCCATTCCAAGCATCATAAACTCAGCAGTGCTGGTATCCAGGCTGCCTGGAAAAATTATATTATGGCAGCTGCATGTACACACTGTGTTATTTCTAATTCATTCGAGTTCCCTTCCTTAGGATAAATGGCAATTACAGCGGCTCTCTGGCTGTCAGTAGTACATGACACCACTGTCATTGTGTCTGCTGAGCAGTTATTTTAGTCTCTGTTCGCTCCAGAGGTTACACATTTGGTTTCTTCAGAAAAATACACCCAGTGTGGCTTATTCATTAGAACAGCCTCATGCTGCCTCCTGTGCTGAGCCACAGAGCAAAGGCTGAGCAGAGGGAGTTGCATTTCTTGCTGCCACCGCCCTGGCTGTAAGAGCTCTGGGGCACATGTGGGGAGGAGAGGACAAGAGCAGGACAGGGAGTGCCCAGGTGTCAGCTGAGGATGAAAGGGACAGGTGGGAACCCTCCTGCTACCCTGGGGAACAGTCCTGGTACTCCCTGAAAAGCCTCCTGTGGCAGTGCATGACCCTGGCGCGTGGTGGCTCTTCTTACGTTCTCATCATCCTTTCCCACTGCCTCTGCTTCTCAGAAGATGTGTTTCTATTTAAAGAATTAATTACCACTCTATTGTCTTGTCTTGTGTTGTTATGTCACCCTGCAGCAGGTTCAGGGCTGCTGTGTCAGTGACAGATCCCAAGGTGCAGGATGGAGAGCAGCACTTCTCTGTCTCAGGTCTCTGTTTTAACAGGGAGCAGGGAGAGCAGAGCCCAGCTCATGAGACATCCTTGTTGTGTTGTAAGCCTTGCAGGATTGAGTTCTTACTTTTTTGGGTAAATTGTGGTTGTAATACAGCTTTGGTCTAGTTAAATGTAGCCCTATTTGCCTGAATAAAACCAGGCAACTTCACACGGGCAGTGTCTGGGCTGTCCTCGCTGACCAGGTGGTGCAAAATGGCTCAAGCCCAGCTCCTCATCCCCTGCTCAGGTGAAACACCACAAAATAAGGAGGTCAGATGGATATTGAGGAGAGGTTTTGCTCACCATTACCTGATTTACAGTGGTAAAAGGCATCTTTTCCCTGCTGTGATTCCCTGCTGTCTCTGCAGGGCAGGTAAACCACATTACCAGCTTCAAGGACACACCTTTCTGGCACTGAAGACAGCTGCCTCAGTGCCTCCAGCAGAAAGATGGAGCAGGATTTGCTTAGTCATTTCTTCCACGTTATGAGACTGATTCTTCTTGCTTGGAAAATGAAAAACAGCTTTTTTCAGTGGGAATTGTATCAGACTCCTAAAGTGCATCTTAGTAGAAAAATCTATGAAAGCAATGGGTTGCATGAAAACCAACTTGGAATACATAAAGTAGAGAAAGAGGAAGAGGGAATTTATATGTGATGTTGTTTCTCTAACTTGTTTTGGAGCTGGTCAGGAAACTTGCTCTTTTTTCCCTTTGTTATTTTTCCCTTTCTCTTGGAAACTGGAGGAAAAAAAAAATAAAATCCAGTGTTTTTGACCAGACAGAACTGCAACAATAGTGAATAGTGTCATCAGTGACTGCCAAAAAAAAACCACCCCAATTATTTGTCACTCAAGCATTAATTTGCCACTAAATGTCAGACTGATGGCAATTAGTAAACAGAAAATCTCACTGGCAGTTAACAAACAGGAAGGAAAATGAGCACTGCATGTCAGACCACTTTCTTCCATCACACTCCTTATCTGTGTTTTTTAATTTCATCCCTGATTTAAGCATGGAGCAGGTTTTAATATGTTAGCTAACATGTATTTCAATATTTTACAGATCTGCTTCCTCTAAGTTGTTAACTAAAAATAATCAAGCTGTCTGGCCTTTTTTAGGTCCTCAGTCAGCTGGTCACAATCCTGGAGTACAATTGGTCATATCCTATGAGAACAGCCATCTGACAATAATGCTGAAACACATGAGGAACCTTGTGAGTATTTTTATCAGAATGTGTAACCTGTAAGTCCTTGCATTTGCAGAGTACTGTGAAAACATTAATCTTCAAACAGCCTTTCTGGGAGAACTAATTTCAACTCAAAGTAGTGATAGTGCTGCTCTGTCATGATTTAACAATTGGTTTTTCCCTTTGAGATCACTCAGTATGGTTACAGGTGTGAGACAGATACAGAAACTGGGTTTCCTTAATGGCTGGTAATGGCCTTTTCCAAGAAAACCAATTTTGATACTGTTTTGGCCCTCTCAGCAGACACATTTTGATAGCAGTCAGACATAAGGCATGGTGCAGCAGCATGACTTTTTGCAGCACCTCAGCCTGGAGCTCTGGGTTGATTATCCAGACATTGCTTTCTAGTCCAGCCTGTCTATGAAGAGGGAAGAGCTCAGCAGAGGGAGCAGTGGTGAATTTTAAGGAGCAATGTCATTTGGAGGTGTGATGCTCAGCTTTGTAACACTGTCAGGAGGCTGAGAGGTAAATGTTGAGTGCTCCTGGAGCCAGGCTACGGGAGGGGAAGCTGGCAGTGCTCCTGCAGCACAGAATTCCTGCAGGTGGAATTGGCTGCTGAGGGTGACTTCAGAGATGGAGCTGGGGCTGTGTGTGAAGTGTGATCTCTCGGTGCAGGAGCGTGTCAGCTGCTCCATAATGAATTCCCTGCCTAGATGTGCTCTCGAATTCCCATGGCTCACGTCTCCAGCAATATCTGTGGCAAGAGAGCCTTTACTTGTCTAGCCTGGGGATTAGAGCAGTTATGAGCTATTGTGGGTTCTCAGTGCATACTCTATTCCACCTCCATCCCAAACTGGATTACAATCCTTTTCCTAAATGGGGCCAGATTGAGGGGCTTATGTGGGCACCAGCCAGAAATAAAATGAGGCTGATGGTTTAATTAGTGGGATGAAGCACATGAGGCTTACATAGCTCTGACTGTTTTCTGCTGGCCACTCTGGCTTCTCATTTGCAATTCAAGCATCTCCATTCTGGTCTGTAACATTCAATACTTCTCTGTCCTGAGGCTTGTTTTCTGTGTCCTGTGTGTCACTTTGACAGGTGAGATCAGCCTCTGCTGACAGGCCCAATTTATACAAACTTTACCTTCAGGATGTAGCATAAGACCCTCTTTATTTTTTGTGTTGAGCTTTCTAAATCTAAGTGACTTTGATAAACTTCTGATAAAGTTCTAATTGGTGAGAGGGGCATATCAAAGTGATTGCCATGCTGATGATATCATTGAGATTTCAAGCAGGTGGTGTGGAGATGCACACAATTTGCAGGTGTTGGAATTAGTCTTTGTTTCTCCTTGTTTCCATCTTTGTAAATGTGTAGGTTCCTAACTGTGTTCTTAGGAAGTTCTGGTCATTTAATTAAATGAAAGTAAATTACAGCATAGATAGCTGTGTAGTGCAAACATAAAATCCAGGGTTCAGTTCACTTCATTATGGAAAGGGTGCTGTGGATAGACAGGGAAAGCCGATCGGAAGATCTCGCGTTGTACGCGAAGATAGGGCCCCTCCTTCTACAATGTTCTATAACCCATAATACTACGGTGATTACGTCATCATATCTCGGTGATATAAAAACCTAGCTCACCGGAAATAACGGCTTTTTCACCGTCCACCAGATTGGTGTTAGCGCGTGATTTGCCAGACAGGCCTGTAAGTTCAGCCGTCGTGTCACCCACGAACCGGGTCGCTACGCCTCACCCCGAGGCGACAAGTGCTGCCGAAACCCGGGACCGCTCCCCGATACACGCGGGTTCGAGCGGCCGGAGTTCAGGAGTCTCGCCGGACGCTGAGTGACGGCTGGAGCGGCAGGACCGACTCCAGCGGGGAGGACGCTCCCGTACCGCCGAGATGCAGTCGATCAGCAAGGTAGATTCGCAGCTGCATAAGCAGAGCGGTATAGACTGCAAAAAATCAAGGAATTTTGAATGCGTGGTTGTCAGATTGTTAGAATCGTGTTACCGATGATCCCGTAGATATTATTCTCCCAGATTGCTGGGATAGGTGTTCCGAGGCGCTCACAAATGATGTCTTGCGCATTAAGTCCAGCAAGTGCCTTAAAAGCTGGGTGAGAGTTACGCAAGCGCTGAGAAAAGCGCTTCACGAGCAGAAAGTTTGCAAGGCAGCTCAAAGCTGTTTAAGGGTTACACCACGGGTGGGGGTAGGAGCTGCCACTCAGACCACGTGTATTGATTACCCCACCGATTTTAACGAGCCATCTAATGATGACGGCCGACCCAAGTCGCCGTCCCGCCTGCCCGGTCCTAATGCAGGTTTGGCCGCGGAACACACTTTGCCGCCGGGGCGTACCGATGCCACGGAGCCACGGGGCGCACCCGACACCGCGGGCCCTGGAGATGTCGGGGAAAGGCCCCCGCCATATGCGCCGCGAAATGGCGCCGGGGACACGAGCAAGGGGCGGAGCGAAGGGTGCCTAACACACGCGGACATACGCGATCGGGAGTCTAAGGGGAGGCGGGCGGACAGCGCCGAGAGTGAAGGGGAGGAGAGCTCACGGTCCAACCGGAGAGCATGCTCTAGAGTGTCTCCTAGTAAGGAAAAGAGCCCGCTGGAAGGAAGGCGGAGAAAGGGAGGGGACAAACCCGTCCCTGGAAAAGGGAGAGGGCGAAGCCCAACAAAAAGGCACCGCAGCCTGGAAACCTCGAGTCAGTCAACTTGCGGCACTGATCCAGACACCGGTCAGAGCAAGCGGTCAAATGACGAGCCCACAGCGCAGGCTTGCAACCGCAGTAAACTAAGCCCTTGTATTTACACCCAAGGCTTTGGCTCCTCTGCTGACTCTGTTGGGAGATCCACGTCCCTTGTAGAGGGAATTCCCTGAAGGGAATTTGCCCATTCACGTGGGGTGTCCTAGAGAAAAAACCTTTGGATCCGTCACATCCACACGTGCCAGATTTGCTGCTGATGCACAACTCTCACCCCTGGATCAGCTTCAGAGTGTCCTCTCCCTCACTGCTGCAACATTTCAGTCATGTGTGAAAAAAGCCAGTCCTGACTGAGGGAAACTCTACCAAAATTTCTGCAAAGACAAACAACGGAGAACAGCCCTATGGATTTTGTGACTGGAAAGGACCATTAATCTGATCTAACCCTCTGCAAAGTAAAAGCTGTATTTTTTCACTAAGGCAATACTTGCAGCCAAGGAAACTGTTTGAACACAGAGATGTTAAGACTGGTTGGTAATGTTTGCCTACAGTTTAAGGCTGTGGGTGCACAATGAAGACAAGTTCTGTTAAACAGATATTTAGAAGATACTAAAAATGTTTCAGTCTCAAGATTTCCCTCAGCAATTCATAGGTTCATTTGAATCCTGAGATTCTGTAAGTCAGATGGCTCACTGCTTCTGCTTATGATTTGAATGGCATCACCACGATTGCTGAGGAAAATAACTTTAAATTCCATTTTCAAATATAGAAAAGCCATGATGCCAATAAAATGCAATTTTCCAAGCGTGTATTACATAACTTGAAGTCAGCTTATTGGGGCACTGCTCGCTCCTCTCAAATACAAACAGTGCAACACTGGGCACTTTATGCATAGGGTTTACAGTCAATATTGCCTTAATAAAGTGAGGCTGGGCTAGAAGGAAACATTTGTGTAGGGGTGAAAACCCTGGAGGCCTGGAGATTTTGCCTCTGGAGTCATGGAGGATGTGGCAGGTGGAGGGGTGAGACAGGGCAGGTTTATTTTTTAAAGACAATAGCACAGTACCTGGCAAAGTGCACTGAATGGTCTTAGGAGGAATATAAAGGAGCCCCAGAGGAGGTTTTTTTTTGCCTCTGAAAGAATTTGTTAGCTTAGAACAAGAATAGTCCGACTGTGGCAGCACAATACCCAGAAAAGCAGCAGTAGGCAGGAACAGAACACAGGGGGAATGCTGCTCTACTGTAAAAATGTAGGCTTGTGCAGATGTGGAGATGAATTTATGAACACTGAAATACATGTAGGTTTTGAACTTGAACAAGTCCAGTTCTGTTCACCTTCATTAACCAACACAGAGAGTGGGAGCTATCCAGAGCCCACCAGGTCTCACACAGGGCTGGCTATGGGCTGGTTTAGCTCCTCACAGGCAGAAACAGCCAGGCTTCCTACTGCTGGGCTTGCTCACTCCTCAAAAAATACCAGAGACAAGAGAAACAGCCATTGCTGACATCCAGAGAGAGGTTTCTAGCATATTTCCTTGCCTGCTTCACGGAGAAGAAAAGGGAACAGTGGCTCAGCATTGGCTCAGGAGGAAGCCTGTTTTTGCCACTGACTTCATTGCCATGACTTCAGGCATGCCCTGTTTTCCTAGATAAGCAGCTAAACTTTCAATCCTCACTGATAAACATTTTTGCCCATTACTTCTTGTGGACAGAGTAACTCCTCAGGGGTAGAGGGGAGGAGAAACAAAGCCAAGTTATCCTGAACGTCATGCCAGTAAATGTAAAATATTACTAGAATTCAGGAAAGCGTGCGTGGGCGATGAATTCAGAACCAATTTTACAGGGGGAAAATTTGCTGCAAGAAAAATAAACTCCTACAGTTCTGTGCAAAAGTACTTCCAGCTTTCCTTTTATAAAAGCTCTGAAGCTGTCATGTACCACTCCTGGTGATTAATGATTCTGGGATAGCTGATATGTGGGTGACAAATGAGTAATCAGCTTTAGGCTTACACAGACATCCAGCCTCTTTCCATTTCGTGTCCTATGCCGTGAGAGTACAAATTGCTTTCAAAAATGTTTGTGAGATGCGATGGTTTAAATGTGCTGGGACGAAAGGTGGAAGCCAATCTTTCCCCAATCCAAAGGGATGAAGTCTAAGCCTGCAGCACAGGGCTATAGGGATGTTCCCACCTACAGTACAGGTGGATTCTCTGCTGCCTTTTCTGGCATTTCTTTCAGCTTGAGCTGGGAAAGGGTTGGAGATCGTTGTTCAGTCTTAGCTGGTTCCCATCGTTCCTCTCATGGGCTCCCTAACTTTTACACTTTATGATTATCCTGATATAGATTTAAATGGAAAATATAGAATACCTGCCAACAACGCAGTGCCTGCCAGTGAAATAAAAAGCCACATTATCCTTTCAGAATATTATGAATGTGTACTGCTTTCCTTACTGCAGCCAACAGGGATGGGAATGGAGGTGCACAGGTAGGCAAGGCAGGGATGGAAAACAAGTGGGAAAAATATCACTTTGAGCTGAACAAAGTTATCCAGAGAGTATCAGTAGCAGAATTAAATCAGCAGCTTGGCTGACAGAGGGGAGGTAACATTCAGGTGAAGTTCTCCTTAGTCTGGCACAGGAAAACAAAACAAAAAGCCATAGGAAAAAAGCTCTCATACTAACTATAGCTTATAAAGCATTTGTATTTAATTTTATATTCATAGAAAATTCTTTTGAAGTGAAAGGAAATTAGCTCTGATAAGCTATGTTCTCCTTGAGACTCAAAATTAGCTGAACATCTCTAAACAAAGGGTACTACAACTCAGCAGTAGTTTAAATTGGAAAGAGATGAGGTCTGTTCTTGTGGCACAGGGATTACTGTTGGATTCAAACATATTTGTTTTGAAAGGTGTTTGACAAATATGTTGTACAGAAAGTTCTGTTATTATTTCTTGTTAAACACTTTAATCTGTCACAGTCACAGTACTGCCTCAGCTCTAAATTCTAACTGCTCATTTTTAAATAAGTAATTCCCTACATAGTTGATATGTGTTGAATAAGAAAAAAAAAAAAAAAAGACAAGACAACAAACAGTGAGTTCTGTTTAATGATAGGAGTGATCTGGGAGATGAAGGTGAACAAAAATTAGATTTGCCACTGGTTGCAAATGAAGAAAACATTAAAAATAATAGTGCAGACAGAGCAAGATCAAGAGAATAAAAATAATTTCCAGAACCCTACGACCGGCTTAGACAAATGAAAAATATTTCCTCAGGGAGGGAGAGATCTATATCCCAGAGAAATGGGAAGATAAAACAAGCCCATGGTGAGACATGAGGTTGCTACAAGAGATGCCAATGAGAAAGGCCAGATCCTGGTGTCATGGGGCAGAAATGAAGTAGTTCATCTTTATAAGGCTTTGATAATAAACTATTTCTCTCAGGATGTTTTCTTAACTAGAATACAAGTTCAAAGAACAGTTCTCAGTAGGGTTGCTGGGGAGTGATTGATTCTTCAGGAGTGATTTATTGTTACTAAAACTTAGTTAAGGACAGACTAACAAGGACACGAGTCAATTGTGCAAATATTTAAGGGAGAAGACAGGAAGGTTCAAGAGGAATTATTTAGAACATTGAGCAAGAGCGTAAGTAGAAGTAATGAGAGCTAATTAAGGAGCAGAAATTGCAAGCCTCATATAATGAAATGCTTTCTTACACAGGGAGATGGCATGCTGTAGAATAATTGAAGGAAAAGTGCAGAGAGATTGTACAGTTGGAGAAATTAAAGATAGGCACATACAGACTTTTGTAACTAATTAAGAAATTGAGAAGAAAAATAGTGCAGAATGAAGACACAGATCACAATCTCACTGTTTCTTTACACATTTTTATATTCACTTACTATCTGGGCCCAGGCAAGGAGAGAAAAGAATTTGTATGTGGCAGAGAGATAGAAACAGAACAACAGCCTCTGCTTGTGTTTCTTTTCTCAAAGGCTAATTTATTTTCATGCCCTCTAACAGGCAGCAGTGCTCTTAATCCTGAGTGATTTCAAAAAGAAAGTGAAACGGGGATTTGTCTAAAGTATTTGTTCTCCTTTGTGTTTTATTCAAAAGAAGAAATTCTGGGATCTATGTTTCTAAGGGTCAAAACAAGATCATTCTTATCTCAGCCAGTGTCATAGACTTTGTGACTGAATGTTCATCTGAAAGTAACATGTTCCAAGCACAGCAGTAATACAAGGCTGAAAGCAGTGGAATTTAGTTTCCTTATGGGCTTGGTGGTGATTCTGAAATAAAAGCTTCTAAGACTTCTTTATGAAATCTACTCTCTGCATTCTTCACCCTGCACCAACATTGCTGATCCACAGGATAATAGAGCATGACTGAGCCTTGATTCTTGATTTCTCTCACCTATTAGAAAAAAACCCAAACCAGTGGAGTTAATTGTCTCAAAGATAGCAATGCAAACACATTGCCTTTTCTTTCAGGAAAAAAAAAAATCTATGTGATTCTCACTCAGCTCTTTCACTGGGAGTTGTACGTTTATTCCATACATTCCCACTTCTGTTTTATATTCTTTTTTTCAGCCTTGGTAACTTTTTTATGCCCTCATGGTGCCACGTGGAGCACACAGTGATCGAGTCCCAGGCATCAGTGAAGATCCTGTGGATGTACAGACTCTTCCCCATTCCATTCCATTCTATTATTTTATATATATATATATATATATATATATTTATATTTATATTTATATTTATATTTATATTTATATTTTATTGACATTATATCAAGTTGGGGTTGTGTCTCTCCTTATCTCTTTGTGGATCATCAGGACAATAAATTATTCTTTTTAAATGGGTCATCAGAGATACATTTCAGTGCATTTCTTCAACTTTCTGGTTTCAGAGCACCATAGAAATAAAGGCTTGAATAAAGGGAGAGAAACCCATGTGAGCTTCTGGGTATCCTAGGCCAGCTTTCATTTTATATAATTCATTTAAGCAGAGGTAGATGGGCTGTCCTCTATAAATGACTGAAGCAGATGAGAAGCATTTTGCATAATTCTTATAAAACTGGGTCTTTTGGGATCCAGTCCATTTTCCAGAACCATCTCCTTTAAAAAAATTAAAAAAACAAAACCAAAAATTTGTTTTTTTAAAATATTTAACAAATAATTCCTGCTCATTTTGAAAATCCCAGTATCTCTGTGCCTTGGGCTCAGTTTGAAACTGAGATGCGCTGGAATCACATTTCCATCTCATTGTGATGGATCACCTGCCTGACCACGGCTGTTTTGAACACCATGAATTATCTTGCCTAACCTCCAGTGGTCACCCCAGAATGGACCATTTTCCCTCCAGTTTCTGGTTCCATACACACATTTTGTCACTGGTGATGATACAAAGCAGCAGGATCAGCACAAACCAGCTGGGGCCAGGCACCAATGTGGGGGCAATTCAACCAAGCCAAGCCAGGAGATGTCCCCAATATGACAGAGTGAACCTCTTGCTGGTTTCCCCCTTGACAGGGCTACTTTTTCCCCATTTGACAGCCAGGACCCCTTGGAAATTGTTGGTTGACTTTTTAGAAATTTTGTGTCTCAGGACAGCTCTAACCCTATTTTTGCCAGCACAATTGTTCCCCCTCAGGAATGCTGCATAAGCAGCTGTTCCAGCCAGGCTGCTCCAGTCCTGGCCACTCTGCTACGGGCAGGTTGATGAGGATGCTGAAGGTATTGGACATAAGCTATATTTGGATATTCACATCAATAACGTGCATAGAGCATCTTTACATTTTTAGCATGGTAAATGACAAAGCCATCTGGAGGCTCGCTCCACAGACGCTGCCAGATTTCTGAAAGGTAGAAAATGCCTGCTCAAAAAAATGCTCTCCAGAATTTCCCTGACAGCAAAATATTTCTATTGTCCTGCATGAAGTTGAGATAAATGCAATTTCTTCTTTGGTTGCCTTGCCACTGACCTCCATGGCAGTGATCTCTGTCAGTGTGTCTTCTGTCTTCATGCACATACCCAGATAACCCAAAAAAAATTGGATCAGGAAATGTAACAAAAAAAGAAACTGCTGCTGAAGAGAAGCAGTTAAATATTTTCAAATTTTAGGTAAAAAAGGCAGTTGTTTGGGGGAAGAAAAATGCCATATTTCTGCAATCACTTTTGGCCAGTTGCCTTCCAGTTTTGTCTTGCCGATAGCAGACAGTGCAGGGTGTACCGTAGTGACAGAGTGGGTTATCTTCTTTTGTAATTATTATTGAATTACTGCGATTGGGATTTTATTTTCAATTTTCTTCGAAGCAATTTGGGTCTATTCTGCAAGAGGAAAATGAAAGTAGCAGGGTAGAAGAGAGGTGTTCATGCCTTGGTATATGCTCAAAGGAAGAAGAAGGAAGGGTCTTGGTACCACATTAATATTTGGGAAGCAACCATAACCACCCATTTTTCCTAAAGTTTATATATCCTGCTTTTGAAGGAGCCTCTTGCTTTGTAATACTAATTTCTCAGCTCTGCAAGCTTAGAAGTAGCCCAGAGGATGTTCTCTTTTTCCTGAGGCAGAGGCTGTATTTGCTAATTAAGCTGCAGCTTTGACAGACAGGGTTTAGCCTTCCTCTGCTCAGTTACACAGGGACTCAGAGGAAGTGAAAAGCAGCAGCAGTGATGGCTCTTCCACGTTCCTTACTGGTTTTAATTTAGTCTAGAGGCAGCCAGTAATTTACAGAGGTTGCTGCAGTGCAAGGATGATTTCTTCTGTGGATTTTTTTTCCTAATCCTCCTTTATTGGATAATAATCAAATCCAACTAATGTCTGTATATAATATATAGATATTTTGTCTTGTTGAAGGTTTTTTCCTAACCACTTACTATATTGATTTGCTTTCAAAAGGTGTATGAATATCTTGATATTAAAAATTAAGAAATATTTTGTAGTCCTTTCTTCGCTATGTAAATAAAGTCTTACAGCAGTGTATGTAAGAGAAGAACATAAGGATGGTAAAGGATAGGAAGACTAAGAGAACTACTGAACAAAGTGAATTATTTTTATTTGAGGACAGGAGCTGAAATGGGAGTCTTTCTAATGTCTGGATATATATATCCATATATATATATCTATCTTTATATAGATATATATTATTTCTTTTTCCATTGAAGAAAAGGAAGAGAGAAACTGAGATTTAAAAATGTCAAGGAAATTAATTTTTCAGGGAAGAAAAGTAGTTATTTATAGAGGAGGAAAGATGTCATTGGTTAATACAAGTTGATCATTTGTTTTTACTGTCAAAATTGTTGAAAATGAAAAATGGGAAAAAGAGAACAGCAGCTGGAACTATCAAATGTTCAGGAGCCACCAATCTCTAGGACAAAAGGTGATCTGCATGTCTAACACTAACAGAAACTGATGACATGATTTAAATTTGAGGCAAAAGTCTCCTAAAAAGAAAATTTTACGTTGCTTAGGAAGACGTGAGTTTTAAAAAGTTTTACAATAAATAATCCTTAAAATGCATATTTTAAAAATCATGTGAGTATGGCTCAATATTCATATTGGGTGCTAAATCACTTAATAGTTGAATATGTGGCAAATTTTTCAGTAGTTATGCCTATAGTAATGCTAACAAAGAATGCTTATGTTAGGAGAGCTGAGGATCATTAGTAATGATCATGGGAGAAAAGTCATTAGGATAAAATATTTCTTGTGGAAAAATTAATTGAATTTCATCCATTATATCCCAGCCACAGCTACTATTTTTAAAATTAAGTTATATAGGATGTAACCTATCTGTGTGGATTTCTGTAAGCAAATATCAACATTTTTTGGTTTTGGAAAATAAAACTGGAGTGGAAAATGGAACAGTCATAACAGATGCAGGCTCTGTATTTTAGGTTTTCAGTATTGAATTAGACATATGAAAAGAAGCAAATCCAGAGTATTATTTTCTCTCCCTCATTCTCCCTCATTCTTAAAGATTTTCAGCACCTTCTGCCTGACTTTAGAAGAAAATAATGTTTCCAAAGTAAATTCGTTTTTTCACATAAATACAGGCAATTGTAACTGAGTTCCTTAAAAAACATCTGTCATTATCAAGGTCAAGTAGGCTGGTCATTCTCTGAGAAGACAGTTCAATCATCACCTGGCTGTTGAAGAAAGAAAATACAGTCAGTTTCTAAATTCAATTTGAGCCAACTTCTAAATTCAGGTTTTTTTATTGGCAGATCAAAATCATCAGTTTTGTGGGAGTTTTGTCCCTAAGCATATCAAGAGAACCTATGGCATTTTTGGTGGGAGCTTGGTGTTACACCTTTACAGTCTTGCAGATTTTTATAGCTTGGATTTATTTGCAAACTAACACAATGAAAGTTTTAAGACAGTAATTTAAATTGGGAATAACTTCTCCTTAAGGAAGTAAAAGCCTTTATTTTTGGGTTAATGAAATTACTTCAGAATTAAACACAAATAGAATTCATTTTAAAACTTTAGGATTTTTCTGTTACCTTGATCACAAGTCCATTCAAGCCATAAAGGTTTTGTAAAGTGCAAAATTACTTTCCCAAGGTACCCTTTGATTTTCCATCTGCCCTGGACTATGGACAAAAATAATTGATTTTTTAAAAACTTTTAATAAGAGGGAATTTGCTGGATTTCAGAACTACTTATGAGTCTGCTAGAAATCTTACTCTGTTTCTGTCATGAACTATCAGAGCAGGTACTCTTTGCTGCAAAGAGAGAAGTTCCACCTGAATATGAGGAAGAATTTCTTTCCTGTGTGGGTGACCAGAGTCTGGAACAGATTGCCCAGAGAGGGTGTGGAGAATCCCTCACTGGAGATGTTCCAGAACCATCTGGATGCAATGCTGTGCCATATGCTCTGGGATGACCCTGCTGGAGCAGGGAAGTGGGGCCAGATGACCGCTGTGGGCCCTTCCAGCCTGACCCCATCTGGGATTCTGTGGTTTTGGTCAGGTATTCCTCATGTTAACCTAAATTTATAAATAAGCCAGGGCAGACTGAGTTAGAAGTGATCACTAAATGTGATACTGTAATATGACAGAAGTCATAATCCTTAGTAAGAAAAATATTTCTGATGTTTCCTCCATTTTTCCTTTATTCTCCATTCTCCTTTATTTATAACTCAGAAACCCTAGGAGAGGATTAGTTTGCCCAAAACTTGGGGGTTTTTTGCCTGCTATGTCTGTTGTCTTAATAAAGCAGTTTACTTCAAATTCCACCTACTCATGATTTTAAAAGAGATTTTTTGCCACGTTAATCCAAGCCTTGTTTTTGCACTATTACAGTCAAACTGCCACTATCACTCCTTGTTCCTGCTAGGAAGTGTCTAGCAAAGTACAACTCTTTCCATTGCAAGTCTTGCCTCAAGAAATCCTATGGTTAAACAGGCTTTTCACAAGAAAAGAAATTCAGCTCTTGTGCCAATCAAAAGAGAAACCGACATAAACTCATCATATGAGCTTTTTTGATTGTTTGGTGGCATAACAGTGCCTCTGCAGATGGAAAACTGGGACAATAGTGGGATTTGGAGCAGCCTGTTTGCCTTTCCTCAGCAAGAGAGGAGGAAGGGGGGAAATGTCACCTTTAAAGTGGGGGAGAAAAAAACCAATAATCAGAACTACAATGTCTACTTGGAATTCAGGTGGCTGGACATCAAATTACCTCTAACAGTCTGACTGCTGATTGCTACTATTCATGAAAAGGGGCTTTATTTTAGTTCTGAAATAATCCAGAGCAACAGCTCCCCCGTCGAGTTTTCCCGTCTGAATCTCTAAAATGTTCTCTTTTTTAATTTTCTCTCTTGACCCTCTCCTCCCACTCACCTCTTTGAACACAGATTTAAATACATTCAAAGAGATAGTGAGGAAGTAGTTTTCAGTCCATCTCATACAGCCAAAACACTGCTGCAAAGTGCCTCCCTTAAATTTTGGGAGGAATCAGCTGACAGAGGAAGGTTAGTTGGCTGAAGGCAAGGTAACATGAGAAAGAGCAGTTCAAAAGCACAGTGACAGTTTTACCTGACTCCTTTTCAGTTAATCACATCCACTTCTGGACACCCATGTCCTGTTAAACTACATTACCTTTGGAGCCTGTCACCTCAGCCTGGTTCCTTCCTTTGTCTGAAACAACTAAAATCAGTTGACCTTCAAGTTACAGGGATGTTTACCTATTCATTGAGAAGTGGAGATCTAGATTGCACTTAGGATCCTGGTTCCTTGGACTGGGACTTAGGGCTGCGTTTCATTCTCCCTCCTGATTTTTAAGAGATGCTCTGTTTACTGTTACTTGTAATCCTCAATTGAAGTTTTAGTACAGTCCTAAATCAACAGAGGTGGGTTTTCAAGTGGACAGTGTAAATTATAAATCCTGCATTAACAATGTGGCCACATTGGAAAATACCCTTTAGTTCCATTGCCCTTTAATGGCTCTCTTATGTTGGCTATTGAATCCCATCTATCTAAATCCCATGGGAATTTTAAATCAGATGTGCTTTGGGGAACTTAGCAATAGCAATATTAATCACTCCCATAGTGCTGACAATATGTAATGGTTTGAGTGGGGCATCCTTTGATGCTGTATGATGTTAATGGTAGCAAGAATCAGCTTTGCAGTAGACCACATCATTTGCCTTGAAGGATCACTTCAGATAACAAAAACCAGAGGTTTGTTGTGCAAGAACTGGTTGTTCACACACACAAGCACTGTTTTCCTTCCCAACAGAGAAATTATTTATTGCTAGGAGACAGCAGTTTCTTCTATCCCAGGGATATGATGTTGGTAATGCTGTAGAAAGCCCCACATTTCCAGACACATACTGTGAATAATCAAAATCTGAGAAATTTCTTCATCCTGAGCCAGGTGTAAAACTACAACAGGAGATAGAAATGCAAGTGCCTGTATAATCCTTTGGGTTCATTGGCTCCAAATGTTTTAAGTTCTCTTCTTTTTGCCTGTATTCTCATTTGCATCATGTCACTGCATTGCTTGGGTGCTGACAGGCAAACTTCCTGTCTAAAATGCTGATTATATGATCAAAATTACTGATATTTTGATACACTCCATTTTGTGCTTTCTGACTGTATACTGTGTAACCAACACAAGGGTTTGTATTTAATTATAAGCCAAGCATTAAGTGACACGTGCCTGCTCCGTAGTTTTTAATTTTTATGTTTCTTGTGTGTTCTTTTGAAGCCTCAAGTAATAGAATGTGTTTCCTGAGTAATTGTAATCTGCTTTAGGAATGACTTTACAGCTCCTCAGAAGTTATCAGAAAATTCTCCACCCACCAGCACTGGCTGGTGTTGATGACTGAGCCTGGTTAATAGATTGTCTCTGATCTCGAGTTGCTGCTGTATAAGATGGAATATCTGGAATATCATTCAGTAACCTGAACTGGAAAATTAGAGATTGCAGCTGTGTGATGGGCGAGATCAGAAAGGCTGCTGTAAGAATCCTGTTCTGCCCATATTGCTGCAGGAAATGCTCCTGGCTCTTCTATAGCAATATGTTTTACAAAACACCCTTAGAAACCATCGGTCTCCCCAATATCAGCACAGATACTTGGGGGTTAAAATCAGTAGGAGCTTGCCATCTAAAATCCAGTTCCTATGCCTTGCTCTGGAAAGTGGAAAGGCCAGACTTTGTATCAGATTAAGATGAGTTAGAGTAGATTGAGGCTTAAGGATTTTTTCCATCAGAATGAAAATATTAAAGACAGATAATTTTACCTTGTCTTTGTGTTATTTAATTTTTATTTTCCTGATTCCATTTTAAGCTGAATTCTACTAATGCTTGTTATTCCACTGGCGCTCCAGTGGAATACTGAATACTGAAAATGCAACATGTTTTTATGTCTGCTAAAAACACAGATTTCATTTGGTACTTTTTATTTGTTTTCTTTGCTAGAACATGGACACTCATATTTATGACCTTCTTGTTTTCCAGCACCTCCCAGATGGCTCTGCCCCAAGTGCACACGCTGAATTTTATCTTCTGCCAGATCCTTATGAGGTCAGTCGAAGGAAAACAAGAACAGCTCCAAGAGGCTCTGACCCTACTTACAATGAACTTGTGAGTACCATTCACTTTCTTCCACCCCTTCTTGTTTCATGGAATCATGGAAGGGGTCAGGCTGGAAGGGCCCACAGGGGTCATCTGGTGCCACCTCCCAGCTCCAGCAGGGCCATCCCAGAGCACGTGGCACAGGATTGTGTCCAGATGGTTCTGGGATATCACTGCTGAGGGATGCTCCACAGCCTCTCTGGGCAGTCTGCTCCAGTGCTCAATCACTGCACAAGGAAGTTCTTCCTCCCATTCAGGTGGAACTTCCTGGGTATCTGTTCCTCCTGTTGCCTCTTGTCCCATTTCTGGGCCTCACGGAGCAGATCCTGGTACATTCCCTGACCTCTTCCTGCAGATGCTGACAGACATGGATGAGGTCCCCTCTCAGCTGTCTCTTTTCCAGGGTGAGCCCAGCTCACTCAGAGTTTTCTCATGAGAGGGATGCCCCAGTCTCCTCACCATCTCCATAGCCCTTCACTGGACTCACTCCAGTGGTTCCCTGCTTTTCTTCATCTGCTGAGCTTGGAACTGAACACAGCACTCCAGATGTGCCTCACTAGGGCTGAGTAAAAAGGCAGGGTCACCTCCCTCAACCTCCTCTCAGTGCTTTTCTTGATGCACCCCAGGATCCCTTTTTGGCCATGAGGGCACACTGCAGGCTCATATTGTCCACCAGAACCCCCAGGTCCTTCTCTGCAGAGCTCCTTCCCAGCAGGTCACCTACAACCCACACAGGTGCAATTTGTTCTATTTGCTTTGCCCTCTCTTGAAACAAAACAACAATACAACATTTTTAGAGCCATTGCAATGAGGGTGACCAAGAAGAAGGAATGTACCATAAGGAGAACCACAAATGGTGATGACTGTCTGCTTTGCATCTTTCTCAGAAGTGAAACAGCGTCTTCTATGTCTCTCTGTTCAGGAAAACAGTTGGATTTTTCACAGTGCCCTGTCTTACCCCATAACCACAGTTACACGTTAGCCAAATGAGATCAAGCATCATTGCACCATAACCCAGCAGTTCTGAATGAAGTTATGCACAGTAGCATGAAAAGTATTAATTGAATGGATGCTGTTATTCAAATTAACATTTGAAAATTGGCTGTCACTGTCCTAAATGATAACACAAGAATGAACAGCCAGGTTCTTTTCATGTTAAAATGCCATTAGTTCACAGCTATATATGATTCTTTCACACACCACTGAAGTGCTCATGCCTCTGGGGTGAAAGGAAACATTTGTATGGAGAAGCATTTATGGCAGAATGGGAAGTGGTATAAACTGTGTTCATTTGTAAGGGCAGATGAGATTGAAACAGTAGGTGGGATTGGAGATTATAATTATTACATGTAACAAATCTCCTAAAGATCTCAAAGCAATTTACAAATGCTCTTTCAGCAGGCTATAAAGTAGAAGGTGTGGAAAATATTACCACTCCACCCTGTTCCATAGATAAGATATGATGAAGGTTAGGTTAGTCAGCAGAGTCTCAGTGCTTATCTCTTCGTTTCTCAGTCCTGGAGTTGTAATATTTCTCTTTTCCCACATCTGTTAATTACAAAAGTTGCCTGCTTACACTGATGACTTCCAGCGTTCTGTAAGAAGGCTCCCTGAGTAGTATTGCTGCTCACAGCTGAGACAAATTTCCCTCCCTACAGTACTGCAGTGGAATAACAAGAAACTAGGCTTTATTTTTTCTGTTCTTTCCTTCTTTTTTCGCTATCAGAGTGGAATAAATCTAATTAATCTGTCTAAAGAAATTCCTTTACATTTGAAAGATATTTAAAGCAAACAAACATAATATGATTATATCATTACATTCATTGTAAGGTATCCAAAATGGACAACAGATAAGAGCCAGCCAGCAACACTGGAAGACAATTATCTTTCAAATTGCTCTTAGAAACCTTTGAATGCAAGGAAATCCAAAATCCCGTCTGCAGTTAGTCACTAGTCACTGGGAGGAGATTTAATTGTGGTTCACGAGTATTCCGCTGCTGTTAAAAGAAATCCCGTGAAAGCTTTAATGTCCTTAATCAAAACGGAGAGCCTTCTTCCCAGATGCTCAATCTTTTTCACTGGGAAGTGCTAATCACAGTGGGGACATATGGTTCCACTGAACTTGGCCCCTTCCAACCCGATGCCTGTGCTTTAGCAGCTCTGCTCCTCCATATGTGATGTCATTCTGGATGCATTTTTTTGTCCAAGGCTGGTAGACTGAGGCAGAAGCCGCCCCAGGGAAGCAAAACTACTAAAAATATAAGTCAGCTGTCTCTTAAGTTAGTTGCTGTCCAAAACACCGTGTACAGAAATGTAGTAGCCTTTTTTATGAGTTCATAAGTTTTTATTAAAGCCAAATGGCTGGAAGGAAGCTGTATATTAATTTCCTTCTTTGTTCCAGACTGAGAAAAATCTGAAATGTGCTTCTCTTGGGTATTTTTGATTCTAGTTTTGTACTTCTATTGCTTATGACTGCCTACAGCAAATTATCAACCTTGCAAAACTGCTTTTTATGTTTGATTTTTACTCGGGTGTGAGAGTGAAGATGTGAAAGTCCAGGAGGGCTGACAATAAAATGAGTTACAGCAAATGTTGTGGAGCTGCTTTTAGCAAACAAATCCTTCTTTTCTCTTGTGCCTGTGTTCGGATTTTGGAATTTGTGGCACTCATAGCAGTTAATGTTATATTGCATTAAGAAATGGTGGTAGAGAAGAGGAGAAGGAACACAGAAAAGTGGAATGCAGTGTAAAGAGAAAAGGAAGGCAGAGCAGCCCCAGCCAGTCTGATGAAAGGGGAGGAGGGGAACTGCACCAGGAGCCACGGCTGCTCCCTCCAGCACCATGCATCAAAACTGCCTTGGATTAATTACCAAATCTAGGAACTGTGCCATGGCTACCTATGGAGAAGCAACTGTCCCTCATTTGTGATTAAAATGTCATTAGACTCCTGTAGGTCAACAGTGTTTCTCTTTTTGCAGCCAGCAATAGTTGAATTCCAGCCCTAACTGTCCCACTGATTTGCTGCATGGCCACATATAACTCACCTCCATCGGATCTGTCTGTGTAAAAGGCAGGCAAATATTCTCACAGCACAATCATTTCAGGATTTAACTGTTCCCAAATTCTGGAATGTGTCATTTGTTTTATCCACACCCTTATTCAGCTTTCTCCAGACCTTTCTTCTGTCCCTACATCCTGATAATAATCCTTACTCCAGCTGAATTTGCAATACCATTTTAGAAACAGTTTACTGGGAGAATTTGAAAACCACCTACCCTGCACTGCAAAAGTCTGTCATTGCTCAAAGATGAAAGCCTATTTTTGGCCAAAGATTGAAAGTTGCTCATTACCCCAGTTCAGTTTCTTAACATTTACAGCTGATATGTGTAGGTTTTGGTGATTTAAAGCAACAGCTGGTACCTTTAATACATTGGCAAAGAAACAAGGCAGCTTTCTTTGATAGCATTAGCATCACCTCAGCATCAGATCACAGACTTATTCTAAATTATATTCTGCTTACTGTGCCTGTCCTTGCTTTTCAGATTTTCTTCATCATCTCACTTTTATTTTGGTGAGGAAAAGAGAAGCTGTGGAATCTGTAATTCATGGGCAATCTGGCAAATTAGGCACAGTAAACATGAAAACCAAAAAGCACCAGGTGCAAATTTCATGACAGCCATCCCAAGCTATTATTTCCAAAGGCTTCTAAATGGAAAAGGCAATTTTAACCCCCTGGTAAGACCTTTCTTGGTGTCCTGTTGGTGCTTTCTGTGAGGATCGCCTGGTGTCCTGTCCATTCCATGAATGCAATTGCAAGTGGAAATACAGAGAGGGTTTATCAGTCCAGCCCACAGAGGTCCAAGCCAGAGGGGCTCAGTCTGCCTCTCCTTTTCCTCAGCAGTGCCATAGGTAACAGCCTGCATTCAGATTCCATGGAAAATCCAAGCAGGCAAATGACTTTAAGGCAGTTTCAGTTTTCCATTCTCCTGAAGTGAGAGAATGTCGCCACGTTTGCTTTTTAAATGGCATAGAGAGATTAAAATTTAAAGCATTTTTCCACTGCAAGTGAAATAGCAAAAACATTTCCAGCCATACAAATTTTAGATTAAATGAGCTTCTCTTAAGCAAACTTACCTTTCAGGCCCGCTCTGAGAGCATTTTCCTTCATATTTTTATCAGCCCACATGCAGTTTGCTCAACAGTTTTTGATTAATGCAGGGACTGAAGCATGGGAATTTGTTCTAAGTGCAATTTATTCTTGTTAGGCTATTGCTCCAGATTATTTGGGGTTTTTTTAAAATTCAGAAACTACACCATTATAATTTCATACTTTATCCCTGTGTGTTCTCACAATATTAAGGTAATTTAAAAGCTATTTTAAATCTATAGACATTAATAATTGTTTAAGACATGCTAAACTACCATCTCATTTATTTGGAGAAGTATCAACAGCACATCTGGAGTATCAGATATATCTAAATTTAGTAACTTCCATTTGCTCAACTGGGTCCAATCTTTCCCAGTTTTCACAGGGAAAATTATGAATACTGTTTTGTTTTTTTCCTCAAGCATTGTTCAAGACAGGTTTCAAATTTATTTTAAAATGGTAATCAGATTTCACGAGCTTAAGCTCGTGATTCTAAGGTAGAATCTCTTTATATAAACTAGATAAGGTCAAATGTATTTCTGAGGTAAATTCACTAAGTTAAGTGAATTTGGCTCATGGTTAATAGCTTACTATTCTGGATGGAAGTTTAAAGCAATTATCACAAAGTTGGATTAATCATCATCCTATTTGAAGTGCTTTGCCTGTCAAATAGATTAACAAACTTGTATTTTTTTTTTCTATTTCACTATATATTATTGCAGATGGTATATGACAGAGTCCCAGAGCTCCAAGGCCGTGTACTGAAGCTTGTTGTGAAAAGCAAAGGAACATTTGTGGGAGCTGTTAACATTCAACTGAGCAGTGTCCAGTTCAATGAAGAAAAGTGGTACTCCCTGGGAAACAGTGTAATTTAAATGCTCTCCGAGATGATTCAATTATTTGCCCACTCACTAATGTTTCTTTATCCCATTTCCCACGGTACATTTTGTCTCAGTTGCCCTTGAGAATAGGCAGTCATCTGCTGAGCACATATCCTAACATTTCATAATGCTGTTGTCTTAAATGTGCTACCATGTTCCTGCCACAGATTCCTGACAGCGTGAGTTTAAGGAATCACGTGCTAAGGACTTGTAGCAATATGCAGAAGTTCTTATGACAGCAATGAAGGGCTTGGTTTTGTTAATATTAAATAGTACAGTAAAAATACTAAATTCTCAGTGTGTGGGGCCGCATTCTTTGCCCATTAATTCCACTGATGGTGTTGAAACAATGCTGGTAATGATGTAATTTATCATCATTGCATGTGATGAGTTCACCAGAGGACCACGGGATGGTTCCCTGACAATACATTTCCCTACAGATGTCCAGCAAATTTCACATTAAATCTTATCCAATCAATACTTTGGGTTTTTTAAAGAATGTTAGAAGTTTTGATACAATGTCACATTTAATCCAGGACATTAATTTGTCAACAATATGTATCATTGTTTCTTTTATTCTGACATCCAAGAGGCAGATATAACTGGTCGTTTGTGTGAAGAGAGGAGGGAGAAGCTGATGTTCATGAATAAAGAGATTATATTGAGTGTGAGCTTTCAGGGGGGATTTATTTAAGCTCATGATGCCACAGATATTTGTTCAGCAGTCTTCCCACATTGCAGTCCTATGCTGCATAAGGGGTTCAAGTCAATACATGCATTGAATAGACTTAGAGCTATAAATATATATTTATATATTAAATAATGAACATGAGTGGTTCCTTTAAGTTCACAGATGCTAATTATGATCATTTTCATGACCCTCCTCTAGACTCTCTCCAAAAGATCAACCTCTTTCTTGTGTTGGAGGCCCCAAAGCTAAATGCAACTTCCCAAGTGGGACCTCCTGAGAGCAGACTAGGAGGGTAAAATCACCTCCCTCAACGCTGATTTTGATAGCAGATGTGGGCTATGTTTCCACTTTTTCCATCAGTGGGAACTTCCCCAACCTGCCCTGACTTCCCAAGTGAGGGATCGCGGCTCAGGCCAGTTTCCTCAGGACCTGTGGATGTTTCTCATCACGTCCCATGGACCTGTGCACCTCAAGGCTCCTTAGGTTTTCTCAGACCCAGTCTTCTCCTACAGAAAAACAGCAGTAGGGCCAAGGACAGCAGCCCTTATTTGGGATACCCCCTCCATAATATTCCCTCTGGCTTCACAAAATCATTGTGAATGTGCCTCTCTGGGAATCAGGCCACTGGGGCTGTTGCAAAGCCACAGATGTTATTTTATTGGAGCAGGGGGCAATCCTCCAGAATTTTGCAGAACATCACCGATAATATGAAACATGAATAAAGAGTGATGCAGGTTCCAGCTTGGTGCCTTCTTTGGATATCAACGGAATGTTACGGTAACCTGTAAATATAATGACACCTTTATTAGTGTATTAACCACAAGCACAAATATTATGATGGAGTGTTTTTATGATCACCAATGCAAACAAGGCATAATTTATGATTCTGTAAGTAGCTCTTTAAAATAAAATGAAATTATACTAGAACTGAATATCATTTGTGCTGGTTTTTCTCATTTATATATATATATAGTATTTCAATTCTGGTATTTTTGGTGTCAGAGTGAAAAAGCCCAGTGTTTTGCAGGATGTGATATTTTTTCAAATGGAAGACTTTCAGCCCAGTGATATTTAAACATGGGCAAACTTACATTGTAACATCCCAGGTTATGTGCTGCACACATTGTTTTGAGAGCAAATGAAAGAACTTGTGAATCAGCAGTGATAGCACCTACAGAACGGTGCTGCAGCAGCCATGCACTGTGCAGCTGAGGCAGAAAAAAGTGAAGTGTAAGACTTCCTACCATGACTTCTTAAATGTTAATTTCATATGAGTAATTCACTTTATCAGAGATAAGTCATGCCATCATGAAACTACGTGTTCATCTGGTTGTTGAAGCATTTGGAAAAGCCATAGTTCTCAATTTCAAACATAATTCACTTACCTGCTTAGAAAACAAAACAACTTTTTCTTAAAAATCCCGGCCTGTACTGCTTTATATGACTAAATGTCCCTTATTTAATAACAAGTGACAATGTCACTTATGGTTAAAAAAAATTCTGTATTTTTTCTATGTATATATGTAAATAATTCCAGCTATTTAAGTAAGTCTGTTTTGTAGAAGTATCCATGTTCTGAACAGTAGTTTTCAAAATCCCTCTTTAGGTGTGTGTGGATGCCTGTGGAGTCTTTGGGAGCCACATTTACCCGGGTTTGGAATTTCTTGCTTCTTTCATACAGAATCATAGAATTGTTTAGATTGGAAAAGAGCTCTAAGATCATCAAGTCCAGCCTTTGACTGAACACCTCCTTGTGAACCAGGGCATGGCACTGAGTGCCACATCCAATTGTTTCTTGAGCACCTTCAGAGATGGTGGTTCCACCTCCTGTCTGAGCAGCTCTTTCTAATAATGGACAACCCTACCAGTGACAAAATTCTCCCTGATGTCCAACTGAACCTTCCCTGGCACAGCTTGAGCCATTTCCCCTTGTTCTGTCACACTACACATAAGTTCCTCTGGTATTTAAGGTTCAGATTCTAGGCAGCAAATATTAAAGCTGGTTGTAGGCAATTTACATTTGAGATCAGTTTTTAAGGCATGCACACAATATGTGGAAGGCTTGGTTGATTTCCTATCCAAAGATACACTTCAAAGACTAAGACTAATTTCTGAAGACTTGTGTTCTAGCCCCTACCTACAGAAGATTCTACAAAGTTTCCTGAGAGAAGTAAAACTTCTTTTTTGTTATTGAAATTGCCCCAATTTGCATTAAATGATTAACTACTCTTGGATCCCATGATAATAGAGTTAAAAATTGAGTTCCTGTCCTGTATTAGTATTCACCATGGCAGATTCATTGGCACAGGGACTGTAAGAGAGGACTCCCCCCTCCTATTTGCCTTTAACCACCCAGGTAGAGAATTTTTCTCAATTTCAGCCCCTCTGAGTATAGCTACAGAATCACTACATGGAAAATCAAATTCTGCTGCAGCTGGACAGCGAGCATTCCTCCCCAGTGGAGTCTACAGGTAGTTGGGAGTCTGCTGCTGGGGAAAGGAAGGCAGTGTGGATATAGATTTGAATCCTTTCAAAAGAAAATGCAGAGGAGGGAGGAAATGGCACAACTTTGCCCCTCTGGCTGTCAAAGAAAATAAAAGATGTAAGCACTGCTCAGCTTTTGGAAGCAACTTGCCCTCAGGGAAACCTCAGGGATATGAATCCTAGGGACCTGGGGACAGTCCTGTAGTACAGATTTAAGCAATTGGAATGCTGAAGACTAAGACTGAAATCCATGCTCACTCTCCAGCATATTAGGCAGTTCTTGCCTTGTCTTCTGCTTGTTGTGGCTCCCTCTGCAAGAACATTATTTTCCTATTTCACTGTTTAGAGAGTACTTGGGTACCTAAAGCAAAACCATCGTTCCAGACCTGCTTTCAGAGATCTCAATGTTAAGCATTGCAATGAATGCTTATAATAAATTTTGAAATTATTTATCACTTTACCTCTTAGAAGCATTTTATTTATGGCCTCTGGGCATTCTGACAGCAAATTACTTTTTTTATATTGTGTTAAGTGGGGATTGGGGTAATTTGTTTGGCATCATTTATAATTTTTGTACCTAGACTCACTCCCTAGAATTTTAATTATTGCACTGAAAATGTTTCCTCAGAAATCTACTGCTCTTACTTTTCCAAAATATGAATCCCTCATTTGTAACCAAAATTATAAAGACATTAAGCCTCACTGAAAATTTGTATCTAAAAAAGCCTCAATAATTTTGCAAGTGCTTGTAAGCAGCAGTGCCTGATATTTGAATTTGTCTCAGATATTGCGAATTGTTAGGTTGAGTGTTCTTTCATTATCCTGAAGTATACAAATAAAAGGAAACGAAAAGGTTATCAGTGTAAAAATTCATGTTGTAGAAAAACAACTGAGCTCTAAGAGTAATGTCATTTTTCTTGTATAACTCCTCAGCCTCAACTAAGAATCACAAGCAGCTTTATGACTTCCAAACATGAGGGAAAAAAAATGCACCATTTCAAATCCTGTTAAGCTTAATAAAAAAGGTGTGGTGCCTGTTGCCAGCTCCAGTGTTTTGCCTTGCTGTCTTTATTCACTAATAAAAGCTGTTTGTTTTGTCAGAAATGGCTTTGGAAAGCCAGTGTAGTAAACAGCCATTTTACATAAGCCTTTCTCCTTGGCCTATTGGCTTCTGTGTCTGCTCTTTATGAGCAGCCTTTTCATTACAAAAGTTCCAGGAACTCTACTGGCTTAACAAAAGAAACTCCAGCAAGAAAAATACCATGAATATTTTGCCCTATTTTTAACCATTGTGCTCCACTCTGAAAAGCTGCAGATAGGTTACCTGAGGGGGTTTTGGTGGTTGATTTTGTTTTAATTTGGTATTGGGTTTTGAACTTATCTAAGTGCACAAAACCACTGTCTTCATAGCAGCTCTGACTAGTCTCACTTCTTGCAATGAATTAAAATACCACCTGAGCAGTTTCCATCTAGAATGGAACACTGCAGTGGGAAGAATCACCTGCCATTAATATTGTTCTGATTTCAATATCATGGATTTGCATTCAGAGAATATGTTTATTTCAAAAACAGAGAGTGCCATTTATTCATTTTGTTACAAAATCGTGCCCTAGAAAATAAACATAGTGCTGAAGTCTCTCAATGCTACAGTAACAAAAAAAGCCTGGAATGTTGCAGATTTTTTTGAGCTGTTATAGGTGGTTGACATAAAAATATTACCTGTATTCAGGCTCATCACAGGTAAAGTGTACTGGCCAAGGAATTCGTTGTTACACAGAGAAATCTCATCCTGAACGCAGAAGCGTATCATTGCCAGTTCTGGAACTTGGATGTTAAAAGAGAATGTTTCATTCCATTTAGGGCTCAAAGCTAATTAAAGGAGAAAAGAAACAGGATTAAAATATGATTTCTTTTTTTTCTACTCTATAACTAAGCTGCTATCACTAGTTTGAACTGGTAAAGAGTTTCTTTTATCCTAGGTATCTGTGCCCATTTAAACAAATAACTAAACTCCCACTGACTGTAGTGGGGCAAAAGCCTAAGATAGTTGGTGTCATCCCTTAAAAGAGAGAAAAATGAGACAAGGATAGCCAGGTTAAGAACTTCTGCTCAGCTTAAATTTTCCTATAGCCATACCAGTTTCATGCTTTTGTCAAAGTTTCTCCTTTCACAGTGTTGGAAATGAATAAGTTCAGGTAGTAGAACGTTCACTTGACCAGAAATACAAAAAGAGAATGTGGAACAGGAGGGGTTTCCCTGGTCTTTAGCAATGTTCATACCGGGAAAAGAAATTCAGGGGCTGATTTTAAACAGCAGCTATCTATAAAAAAGAAAAAGGAAGCATAGAAGACAGAGGCACAGACAAAATGAGATCACAGAAAGCTTGTAGTCTGAGACATCAAGAAGATCTGTATTATAAAGATAAGGGAGTGCTCACAGACAGCTACAAAGAGTACACACTTCACCTGTCAAGCAATTAAGGGATTACTCCTACCAGAGACTTCAAATGAGACGAGTGATGAAGTTACAGCAATTTCTTAAGAAAACCTCGTAATTAAGTTAAGTTAAGTGGTTAAGGCTGGGATAGGGTTAACTTTCTTCATGCCAACCCCTATGGTGCTGCATTTTGGATTTTTGACTCAAACAGCACTGACTACACCCCAGTGTTTGAGCTATTGCTGAACAGGGCTTCCACAGTGTCGAGATTTCTGTCTTTCTCACTGCAGAGCAGCCTCCCCATCCCAGTGAGGGGGCTGGGGGTACCCAGGAAGTTGGGAGGAGGCACAAGTGGTACAGCTGACCCCAGCTGGCCAAGGGGATGTTCCTTACAAATGGTGTCATGCTCACAGCTGGGGGGAAGGAGGAAGGGAGGGCATTCAGAATTGCAGTGTCTGTCTTCCCAAGTAACCTCAGAGCTCCAAAATGAAGCCTTGTTTCCCTGGGAATGGCTCTACACCTGCCTGCCCATGGGAAGTGGTGAATGAATTCCTTATTTTGCTTTGCTTGTGTGGGCAGCTTTTGCTTTATCTATCAAACTGTCTTCTTCTCAACCCGGGGGTTTTCTCATTTTGGCCTTTCCAGCCCTCTTCCCATCCAACTAGAGGAGAACAAGCAAGCAGCTCTTTGGAGCTGAGCTGCTGTCCAGGATGAGCCCACAGCAGTGTGAAAAAAAAACAATTCCACCTTCCTTTAGAAAGGGGGAGTGCTCCCAGCTGTGTGTTTGTGCTTCCTTAATCTACCAGTCTAGAAAAATGGCACACACAGCATGAACTTCTGCTACAGATTTTGTGCCAGGAAATCCTAGTCTAGAGAGAAATAATTGGTGTTTCCTTATAAAATGTTGTTGTGCTTTGTTCACAGCCTAGAGAAGCAGACTGATGCTCACCATTACTAGATTCTACCATTACTAGATTCTACCAATACTAGTTTTCTTTCTTGTTTGGTCCTCTGGCACACCATAGATTTCTATCTGCACCATGGGGTTAGCTTTGTTGGTCCTTGACATGCTGCTGCGTGGTAACTGATGGCCACTGATGAGCTGGAAAATTAAAGTTATATTGAAATAACTGTAAGAATGAACTAATTCACCACAGCCATATAGTCACCATAATAGAAATAGCTTTCAAAAGAAATTACTTTAAGTATATGCCAGTCATAAACTGGTGTAATAAACACAGTGGAATCAAGAATATGGTGCTTCACATCCAATTTAATTTTTTATATATAATTTTTTAGAAATATTGTGGTTTAGGAACATTTTTTAACTAGATCAGATTCCTCTGAGCCCAGTCCAAACTGACCTTGAATGGTTAGAGGGATGGGATACACATAACCTCTCTGGGCTGCCTGTGCCAGTGTTTCACCACCCTCTTTTAAATAAATAAATAAATAAATAAATAACTGAAATAATATTTTAAACAATAATTTTCAGGTTTTTTTATTCAATAGCTATACATAAAAATTATATTTTGCTACTGTACAAAATAATCCTATTGGAATCAGCCTACAGTGATTTTTACATTTTCTGCTATCGAGCTCATGAATTCCAATCTGTGTGGAGAGGATCAGCATCAAGACCCACCGTGACATCAGCATTGTGCTACAGGGTATGTAGCAGACTGCCTCACCTGTGCCTCATCTCTTGCACAGTGTTCCTTAGTATTAGACAAAAACTCTTCATTCAGTGAGCTTCCTGATGTGTTTTGACCAAAATTTCCAAAAACAGGAAATTTTGTCTCAGACTGCCCTGTAATCTGGCACCCAGACTAAGACAGGATTTATGAAAGTCACAACTTTGTCTGCTTTTTATCTATATTTCAGGGTAGCTAGGAAAGAGTCAACATCTGTGCAGTAATCAGCCTTTTAGGAATCAGTATATAACATGTATTGAGAGAGATATACAAGCCTGAAAGCCCAGGTGAAAGATATGACTCCTGACCCTGGTCTCAGGCCTAAGCATCATAAGAGATTCTTATTCCCCTGTCAACCACCCCAAAAATCAAAACCCACAAATCCCACACTTTGCTTTGATATTTTCCAGTGCTTGTAGCACCTTGCCCCCAGAGAAGTTCTAGCCTGAAATACTGAAGAGCAGTGGCTTGGCAAACACTGATGCTCTTTCTTCCTAAGGAAAAGCTGCTGCCTTCACCAGGAATCTTTGCAATCACTGATGGGCTGCCCACTAAGGACATGGGCCTACAGCCTGCTCCGAAGCTAGCCTCCAGAATTCACCCTTTCAGTTTAGGAAAAAAATAAAAAATATACAGTGTTTGTAACATCCTGCTGGGCCCTGCAGGAGGGAGAACAAACACGGCACAAGTGGTTTCTTTTACTAGATATTGGAACGGATACTCATTTGGAATTTTGGTTTATGATTTTGATGTTTAAAGATTGTTTTCCTTGCAAGGATTTGACGGTTGAGTCAAATATCTTTAACTCAGTGAACGAATACAAAACATTGTTAGTCTGGTCGAACTAACAGTCTAACTTGTCAATATAGTAGTTAAAAGGAACACTAAAGTGGTACAAGGTGAGCAAATTTGGGTCTCGCAGGGATTGCAGGACTTTGGTGCGGTTCACCCCCTGCAAGGCGGGGGGGAACGCGTGCCGGCCGGTGCACTGCTCGAGCCCCGGCATCGTCTCGCGGGGCAGCTCGGGTTCGCAGGAGAAGAACGTGGCAGCACAAGGCTGGCAGAACTCGGCCCGGCGCCCGTAGCACGGTCCGCGCGCGCGCGGGCCACACTGACGGGCGCGGGGGGGAGCAAAGTTCGCTCTCCGCGCTCACCTCCGCTTCCCCGCTGGAGCGCGAGCGAGCGCGGGGCGCTGTGCGGGCCCCGTGGTTCCGTGCCGCTTCTCGCGGCTCGCTCCGCGCGGGGCGCGCACGCGCGGGGGGAGCAGGGGCGTCCGCGCGGGCTCCGCGGTCTCGCGCCGCTTCCCGCGGCACAGAAGAAAGGAGCTCACAGGGCGCGCGCGCGCGAGCGAAAGGGGGGCTTGGGCTCCCCCCCCTTCCCCCGCCGCTTCTTGGCCGGCACCTTGGATGGGTGCGGGGGGGGGAATGCTCGCCACGGCCCCGGCCCCAGCTCCAGATCTGGGCTTGGGCTCGGCTTTTACGGGGTTTTTGCGGCCGGCCGGAGCTAGGGGGCCCGGCTGGCCGCCCGGCCCGCGGCTGGCGGCGGCGGGCGGGCGCAGGGGGAACGGGGTTGTTGCTGCCCCTCCCGCCACCGCTTCTCTGCCGGGGGGAGCCGCGCGCTCCGCCGCGTTGGTACACGGGGGTTTGTCACTCATGTTACGGATCTGGTTCTGGTCCCAGACCCGGGATCGGGCTCGGTTTCTACAGGGCTCTCGCGGCCGGCTGGCGGCCGCGACCGGACCGGTTGCCCGGGCTCCCCTGCGGCGGTGGCGGCGGCGGCAGCGGGCAGGGGCGCCCCGGACAGTTCCAGCGGCGCTTCGAACTTGGTTTTTTTTTCTCTTTTCCATTTTTTTTCTCGGTTTTTTTTCACCGCTGCTGCTGCCGCTGCCGCCGAGGTGGTTTTGCCGGTGGCTGCGGCGCTTCTGTGTGTTCGGGTTTCTCGGCGGCGGCGGCGCCCTGCACGCTGGGCGCGGGGGGGCTGAAGAGAGGGTTTTTCGCGGCCGCGCTGGCAGCTATTTGGGGCACCGGCGGAGGCTCCATGGCGGCCGCTGGCAGCAGTGCCCGCAGCGCCGGTCCTGGAGGGGCCGGCGGAGGCTCCGCGAAGGGCGCAGGCAGAAGCGGCTCTCGCGGCGCTGGCGATGGCGGCGCCTGCGGGTGCGGTAAAGGCAGAGCCGCGCGACTTCTGCTCTGTTGTTGTTTTTCTGCTGGCAAAGCCTGCGCGCCGAGCTCTGCGGATGGCGGGCGCACAAACTTTTTTGGGGAGGGAGATTTCTGGCTCACGGACTGCTCCTTTCAAAAACAAGGGTCTGGACTCTTCTGGATGTTAAAAGAAGTAGCCAAACCTTTATTCGATGGCAAAAATACCAACAGCAGTAGGAAGACAGGCTAGCCTGACTCCCTGCAACTCACAACCCGAGGAGCAAGGAGACCTCCCCCAACACAGCTGTGCACAAGGTTATATACCGCTTGAGCCCCAGGGGATGGTACAACTCAGGGTCCAATGAGGGATCAGGGGAGGAGGAGTGAGGGGAGGCGGTTACACTACTGGGAACCAATAGGGACATGTCATGGGCGGGACGGCAACTAGGGAACCAATCGCGAACCGAACTAGGGGTGAGGAGCATGGAAGGTTCTGGAAGAAAGGGTCGGGTTTACAATGATGGATAGGGGGATTAGGGCAGGCCGGGGTGATGGGCAGGGAAGGTTGGGGATTAAGGGGAGGGGTTTACATAATTGACAACTGGGGTCAAAACCAATACAGTTAATAGGGGAGAACAAGAACATACCAACAGACTAACAATTACAATCGTAACACTATAAATACTTATAACAATTCCCCCCTCTTAAACTTTGATCGGGCTTAAGTCCAAATCTTATAAACAGTCCTCAAAGCAGTCTTCACTAACTTAAGCCCGCATCAAAAGCACTTATAGTCAATGTGCTTCTTGTCCTAACTTCAGACTTCCTCTTCATGCTCTTGATAGATTTTTCGAAGCTTCTGGAAGTTTCTGTAGAGGTTTACTGCCGATTCAGGTCTATGATCTTTGTCTGAGTTTTCAGTCTTTATCCGAGAAATGTTCTCACTTAATTCTTGTTGCAAACTCAGTTCCAGGGATTTTTGTACAGTTTTCGTGATGGTCCGGATTATCCATGGGATTAGACAAGGGAGGAAAGAGACACCGGTTAATATACAGCCTATGACAATTAACAGCTTTTTCCACCACTCTCCATTAAAAAGATTATTCCACCAACTGGTCTTGGCTAATGAGGACCACTTTTGAACTGGGACATGTGCTAGTCTTCTGATGTTAGTAGTTATGTTCTTGATTACCTCACTGTGGTCGTCTATCTCAACGCAACACTCGGAGGAGTTGAACTTCCCACACACGCCTCCCTCTTCTGCCAGTAGGTAGTCTAGAGCTAACCGGTTTTGATAGATCATGGTCCTCATTTGTCGGGCTTGTGCAGACAGCAAATCAAGGGCTAGGCTGGACTGATTAGAGATAATCTCTACCACTGCTTGTAACCGTATCAGTCTGTTTAGCATATATATTGGGGTTCTGTATCCCCATGATCCATCTTGCGCCCAGGTAGCCGGGCCATAGGTTGCTATAATTCGTTCTGGTGGTCACTCATCGTCTCCCCATTTTTGGGTTCCCCCAATCAACACCTCTCTCCTTTTTCTTTTCAGATCATCATACAATGGAACCCCCAAATGCCAACCCTCTAATCGGGGAAGAAGGAAAAAGGAAGGTTTAATAATTCCAAGTGTGCAGCTTCCCGCCCAGTCTTTAGGCAGCATAACATCGGCTGACCTCCCACAAATCCCATAGAAATTAATTGGAGCCTTCCAGAAGCCCGGGGGTTCTATGGTGTCCACTCCAATATGGTGCCAAAATTTGGCTAACCTTTTATCCTCCCGTAGTGGATTCGGGTTTGGATCTGTAGTTGCACACTCATGTAAGTTTTCCCTCTCCACATAAGAGCATCTCGGTTCCTTCTCCTTAGCCCAATACAAATGAGGTGCTCGAGGAATCCACCATTTATGTGTGTCATTTGTTACAAAATACCTTTTACACGGCAACTCACCCACATAGAACTTAAATCTGGGTCCTTTTCTCCAAATGCATTCTTCTCCAATGACTTCAGACCGCAATCTCCATACTTCCTCCAAGGACCTCTTATCTTGAATTGTCTTCCCTTGTTCCAATGCCCTTAGTAAGTTTTGTGGGGTTAGAGGTATCCCTTCCCATGGCCAGATCTCCGCCATTTGGGTGTCTCCACAAATCCAGCAGTTAGTGATGGTAAATTCCCGACTTATCCTCTCAGCCAAGTCCAGGAAGAGATTCTTACCTCCTAATGCCTGTATCCCAGGACCTTGCTTGACTATCCCTTTTATTTCCTTTTCCTTAACCCAGTCTGATCTGTAATCTCTGCCCACTTCATCATCCCTCTCTTCTGGCTTTATTTCCGAACAGATCCATTTTTCTTTCATAGGACATTCCCCCAACAGTTTCTGCTTAAAATCACCTACATTTTCTGACAGCCAATAAACCTTGCCATCCTCTTCACAAGTGGTTAACTCCAAAAAGTTGATACATCGGGGACTTGGATTCGTATGGATTCTGAGGATGGCTGTCCGAGATTCTCCTGCATATTTGGGGTAGTAGCATTTGTCGCAAGGGAGCCCTTCCCCTTCTTGGAGAGTCAACAGGAGGAATACCCATGGGAGTCCGATGCAGGTAACTCTCCCACCCATATTCGTGGCAAAAGTGTCTCTGCTCGGTCTTGCCTCCCCTTTTTATTCTCCTTTCCGGCTACCTCCTCGCTTCTTTGCTGCAGGAGTTTAGATTCCCTTCCGTATCAACTTGTTAATTCTTTTTAGGGCCTGATCTCTAGAGATGTGAGGGAATGTTCTATTTGTCTCTCAGGATCTGTCGATCTGTAAGAAGAAGCACAAATATTACAACTTATTTACAAATATTACAACTTATTCACACTTTCAACAGTTCAACTCAACATCTTGCCTCATATTACGGTTTGTCTCACTTAAGTCTTTTTACATATATTCAGTATCATTACATCTCTCGGTCTGTATTTTAAAAATATCAAATAAAAAAACAAATAGATATGCAGTTGTTAAGTTATGATAAATAGGTAGTGATAAATAAATAAATAAATATTAATCATTTTGGAATCTTCTTTCCCAATAAATTAGTCAGTAGGTTATGATAAATAGATAGCAATTAAATAAATAAATAAATATTAATCATCTTGGCATTTTAAGTTATGATAAGTAGATAGTAATAAATACATAAATAAATAAATCTTAATTATTTTTAATAAGTTATACAGTTGAACCCAGTTTAAGGCTTCTTCCTGAAAATTAACTTGGTGTCTGTTCTCTTCTCTGTGGTCCATTCACTGGGAGCTGGAGCTGGTTCCTCTGGTGCCGGAACTGGTCCTTTTACTCTGGTGGCATGTGTCCATCCTTTCTCTCGTGTATGTACAGCAGTCTCAGTAAGTAATAGAACCTGGAAGGGACCTTCCCACTTTGGTGTCAGTGGTTGTTCTTTCCAAACCTTAATGAGGACCCAATCCCCTGGGTTGACTCTATGAATCTTGGTGTCTAATGGGGTGGTCTGGGGAAGGTATCCCCTTTTTCTTAACTCTTGTAAGTTATTAGCTATTGTTTGTATATACTTCCTCAGATTTTGCTCCCCCTCTTCATAAGTTCCAATGCCATCTAGAGTAGTCAAAAAGGGCAACCCAAACATCATCTTGTACGGCGACACCCCCAAGTCTGCCCTTGGTTGTGTCCGTACCCTCAATAGGGCTAATGGAAGGCATCTAATCCAATTCATTCCGGTTTCCTCAGACAATTTCGTGAGAGCGATCTTCAGTGTCTGATTTATCCTTTCTACTCTTCCTGAACTTTGTGGTCGCCAGGGAGTATGTAGTTTCCAAGCAATGCCCAAAGCTGCTGTGATCTTATGTAAAACACTGGCAGTAAAATGAGGACCTCTGTCTGAATCTATGATATTTATTATTCCGTAGCTGGGAATAATTTGTTCTAGTAGAATTTTGCTGACCACCTCTGCCGTTGCCTTTGCCGTTGGATATGCTTCTACCCAATGGGTCAAGTGGTCTATTACTACCAGCAAGTATTTAAATCTTTGAACCTGGGGCAGTTCTGTGAAGTCTATTTGTATGTTTTGGAATGGCCTTTTAGCTAGCTCTCTTCCTCCATATGATGTCTTTCACATTACTTTTTTATTTACTTTCTGACATATCATACATTCCCGTGTAATTGCTTTAATGATTTCAAATACCCCAATGCAGACATAGGTCCTCATGAAATGATCACATATTGCCCGTGTCCCCCAATGTGTAGAGGCATGTAAAGCTTCCAATATTTTCCTTGCTAATGCTTTGTTCAGAACTTGTCTCCCATCTTGTAATCTCCACTCCCCCTTCTCATTCTTACTCGCACCTATTCTTTGTAACTCCTTCTGTTCTTTCTCATTAAATACAGGGACTTCTTTCTCACTTTTGTCTGGACCACCTCCATCTTCAATTCTCACTTCTCTTAATTGGAAAACCATCTCAATCTGTTCCAACGCTGCTGCTTTTGCTGACTGGTCCGCCATACGCTTCCCCTTTATTTCCATCGAATCCCCTTCTCTGATGCCCTTTTACATGGACCACCGCTATTTCCTCTGGTCCCTTCAAGGCTTTTAACACAGCTTTTATGATGCCCTCATGTATCAATGTCTTCCCTTTTGAACTTATGAACCCTCTTTCAACCCATACTCTGCCAAAGGTATGTACCACTCCATAGGCATATTTAGAGTCTGTATAAATGGTCCCTTTTTTCCGGTTTAGCCATTCTAAACCCTTTAACAATGCGTAGATTTCGCAGCATTGTGCTGACCAACCATCAGGTAACCTTCCCTTCTCTACAACCGTCATATTCTTTCCATTAATGACTGCATAACCACTCACCCTTTTTCCATTCATCATCCTAGAAGATCCATCTAAAAAACAAAACTTCCCCTTCCGTCAATGGACATGCCTGTAGATCTTCCCTTACTTTTGTTTGTAGATCAATGATTTTTAAACACCAATGTTCTAGTCCTTCTTCTGTTGGTTCTCCATACAAAAATTGGGATGGATTTTGGATCTTCGTCACTGCCAGTTCCAAGTTCTCTCTGTTATTTATCATCAGTTCATATTTTAAGAGTCTGTTGTCCGATATCCAATCACTGGCTCTTTTGCTCAAAATAGATTTTAAATCATGCGGTGTGTACACTTTGATTTTACTTCCAAAAGTGAATTTGTAACCTTCCTCTATGAGGACTGCTGTTGCTGCCAAAGCCTGAAGACAATTTGGCCACCCTCTGACCACAGGGTCTAATAATTTTGACACATATGCAATAGGCTTCCTAACTCCACACCATTCTTGAACTAAAACTCCATACGCTATTCCCACTTTAACAAATAACTCAAATAATCAGTTTAAATCGGGTAAACTTAAAACCGGGGCACTAGCCAATTTTTCTTTTAACTGCTTTAACTTCTTCTCATCTTCTTCTCTCCAAATAATAGGTTCCTCCTCTGCTAATTTTTCATATAAAAACTTCACTAATTTTGTATATTCTTCTCTCCAGAACTTGCAATATCCAGTCAATCCTAACAATTTTCTTATGTCCGTTTTAGTTTTTGGCGCTGATAAAGACAATATTCCTTGTACTCGGATTGGGTCTAACTTTTTGTATCCTTGCCCAATCAAATGCCCCAAATATCTCACTTCGGATTCTACGAACCGCAACTTTTTCCTGGACACCCTTAGCCCTTTCTTTCCCAAATAATTTAATAGACTAATTGTAGTTTCTCGTACTTCATCTTTTAATTCACCCAAAAGTAATAAATCATCAACATATTGTAAAATATTAACACCTCCCATGGGCTTGAATTCACTCATCAGTTCTTGTAGAGCCTGCCCAAATAAATTCGGGGATTCCGTGAAGCCTTGCGGTAACCTAGTCCATTGTAATTGCTGTTTCCTACCAGTCTCGGTGTCTGTCCACTCAAAAGCAAACCATTTTCTACTCTCTTTCTCTAACGGGCAAGACCAAAAAGCGTCCTTTAGATCGATTACGCTAAACCATTTGTGGTCTGACGGTATCCTATCCAGTAGGTTATAAGGATTGGCTACCACTGGATACCGAGTGATGGTCTGTCTGTTAACCTCCCTCAAATCTTGCACTAGCCGGTAGGTACCATCTGATTTCTTGACTGGCAAGATGGGAGTATTCTGGGGGGACATGCATGGTTCTAGTATCCCTCCTTCAATCAACTCATTAATGATGCCATTCAGTCCTTGTCTCCTTTCTACCGATATGGGATACTGTCGTATTCGGATCGGTGGTATTCCAGGCTTCATTTTTTACCTCTATTGGAGGAATGTCCAACAACCCATGCTGCCCTTTTTCTGCCCATACTCTTTGATCTATCTCGCTCTCCTCCTCTTCTCTTAGCAACAACATCTTAGCCACCATCTGCCCCTCTGTTGGTATTACCCCCATTTGTAATTGCACTTGTAGGTCCCGACCCAGTAGATTGCACTTTATATCCGGGATGTATAGCAGATCCACACACCCTTCTCGGAAATCCCCCTTAACTATTACCCCTTCTATAATAAAAACCTCAAAAGGATTATTTTCAGCACCATTTACTTTGCAAGTCCTTCCACTTAAACTATATCCTTCTGGAATCTTGGAGACACTAGATCTATCTGCCCCTGTATCAACCAAAAATTCATATTCTTCGCTCTGAGGGCCTACTTCCAATTTTACCAAGGGTTCTTTTCGATGTTTCATGCCGTCCCTCAGAGCATAGAACCCCTGACACCCCTAATCATCCCCTTTTAGTATTTTTTCTAGAGTGTCCTGTTCTTTGGCGATGTATTCATCTTGTTGCCTCTTCTTACAAAACTTCTTAATATGTCCTCTCCCATTACAGTAATAGCATATTAATTCTGACCTTTGTATCCTTCTCTCTCCTCCCCCTCTCCCTTCCTTTTCTTCCTCCCACCTCCTGAATTCCCTCTTGTCATCCTTTTTGGCTCCTCCTTTTTCTCCCCCCATGCTCTCTTTGGCCACTGCTATCATTATTTTTGCTGTTGCTTTTGTTTTCTCCTCTTCCCTCCTCAGATAAACTTTCTGTGCTTCCCTCAGCAGTTCATTCAACCCCTTCTCCTGCCAATCATCCAATTTTTCTAATTTTCTTCTTATATCCACCCACGCCTTGGTCACGAATTGTATTTTTACTAGCACCTGTCCTTCCGGGCTTTCTGGATCGACACTTGAGTATAGCTGGAAGTTTCTTCTCAACCTCTCCAACCACGCACTAAGTGTCTCTTCCTTCTCCTGATGACTATCAAAGGCTAGCTTTGCGTTATTCGCTCTCGGTACTGCCTCCCTTATACCTCTAATCATTAATGTTCTGTAATCTCTCATACTCCCTCTTCCCTCTTCCTCATTGGGATTCCACCCAGGATCTCGATTTGGAACCTTCTTCTCCCCTCTGGGGCCAATCCAATTTTCCCTCTCCCATATCCTCATTGCAGCGGCTCTAATCAACTGATTTTCCTCTAGGGAAAACAGGATATTCAATATTGAATTCAATTCTTCCCAGGTGTACACACTCGGGCCTAGGAACTGATCTAGCTGATGCGAGATTCCAATTGGATCTTCCAATAAGGTTTTTATCTCTTTCTTAAAGTTCCGCACCTCCGAGGCGGTCAGAGGAGCATTCACAAACCCTATACCCCCTCTAGCACCTCCCATGGGTACTTCCCGCAACGGGAACAGCTTTTCTGCTATTCCACTTTTGTCCTCATTTCTTTTTGTTTGGAATCTGGTATTATATCTATGTCCCCCTTCATCCCAACTCTGTTTGTCAGGGACCGGAAGGGATACAGGGACATTCGGGTTAGTTGAGGGAGAATCAGTCAATTGGTCGCTTTGAGATGCTGCGGGAACTGCAATGATGTTAGAAGGAGGCCTCGGTGGAGGAGTTGAGGTTGAAACCCCCACTGGTAATCCCAAAGAGGGTGTCAGTGTCATGGGGGAGATGACCGGGAAACTAGAGGCTCTGTAAGAAGAGGTAGTGGGTTCTAATATTGGGTATGTAGATACAGACGAGGGGACCAGGGAAGCTTGAGATAATGTAGGGTAAGATGTTAATGGCAGAGGAGGAGGATGATGCACCATAGGTGGAGTTGGGGGAGGAGGTGGTGGGAGGTTTTCTAAAGGGTCCCATTTCCTCTCCAATTTCTCTTCCTCTCCTTTTTCAGACTCCTTAGTTACTTTGTATACTTTAATTTCTTCTTCCCTCTTATCATCATGAAGCCAACAACTGGCATATTTTACTTCCTCTTCATTTGATGTCTCCCTTAAATTTACATGTTTAATCAGGGCCAAACACAACCATCTCTCTCCCGACCCATACCAGGGCCAAAACACCGGGCCCTCAGAAATGCTCTCTTTTGGCCATATTTCCGTGCAATAACTTACCATTTTTACCTTATCTAACTCATTTAGCCTTTCCTCCTTCTCCCACTTACTCAGCATTTTTCCCAGTGGGCTATTCGGAGGTATTTCTCTTGGCATCTTTTCTTTTCTATTTTTCTTATTGCCACTCTTCCCCACACATTGCCCCGTATTGCCTTTCTATGTGCTCTAAGTAATATAAATCAATATATGTCTTTCAAACAAAAATGAAATACACACCTATGGCCTCACACTTCAATGACCAGAATCAAAAATACCTACGAAGTGTTATCAATGTATTAGAATAGAAACAAAACGACAGACTATTAAAAATAATAATAATAAAATGTAAATACAATCTCTGAATGTTGTCGGGTAGAAACAAAATGACGGAGAATCAAAAACAATAATTAAATATAAATGTAATCAAGTAAAAAGCAAAATAGCAAACAATTAAAATAATCGGGTTAAAAGCAAAATAGCAGACAATTGAAAACAATATCTAAACACAAACGTAATCAGGTCAAACCCCAAAATGGCAGACAATTGAAAGTAATCAGGTAAAAACAAAATGGCAGACAATAGGAAATAATAATTAAATATAAATGTGATCAGGTAAGAACCAAATGGTGGACAATTGAAAAATAATTAAGTATAAATGTAATCAAGTAAAAACAAAATGGCAGACAATTGAAAATAATCGGGTAAAAACAAAATGGCCGTCAATAGGAAATAATAATTTAATATAAATGTAACCAAGTAAAAACAAAATGGCGGACAATTGAAAACAATAATTAAATATAAATGTAATCAAGTAAAAACAAAATGGCGGACAATTGAAAAATCGGGTAAAAACAAAATGGCGGACAATAGAAAATAGTAAATATAAATGTAATCAGGTAAGAACAAAATGGCGGACAATTAATTAAATGTAGTCAAGTGAAAACAAAATGGCGGACAATTGAAAATAATCAGGTAAAAACAAAATGGCAGACAAGAGAAAATAATAATTAAATATAAATGTAATCAGGTAAGAACAAAATGGCGAACAATTGAAAACAATAAAGAAAAACCCAAAATGGCGGACAATAAGAAATAGTTAAATGATAAAATTAATAGTCTAATTAGCAATCGACCTTCACAGCTCAAAATGGCTGCCACAGCAACAGAATGGCCACCCTCCAGCCACTTAGCCTCCCATACCAAGATGGCTGTCCTGCCAACTACACAATCAACACGAAATGGCTGCTCGACCAGCCACACGATCCACAACAAAATGGCTGCCCTGCCAGCCACACAATCCCTGCTCACCACAGCCAGGGGATGATCTGGAGACTCTCGGCTGAGCCTCACCCCAGAACTACATCCCTCTGGTGCAGCGAGATCACTTTAATATACCAAGCCTCAAACTAAATGGATAATGTGCCTCTACCCAAACTGAAATTTAATGACGGGAAACACAAATCTGAATCGCAATCAATTCTTCGTAAAAAAAGTATCTCTTAAAAAAGGAAATTCAACTAACAACAAAGGAACTTATAAATGACCAGAACTCAAAGAACCTTATACAAGAACCCTATAATGACAGGCTCTAAAACCATTCCCTCCTAATCCTAATGAGTAGAAGGCCCTTCCCACAACTGGTGGCCCTTATTCCCTCTCTAGGGTCTCCGTCTTGTGAGGTTTCCCCCTATGAACCCCAAAAACTCCGGGCGAGGTTCCTAGTTCGGGGTCCTATCTCCCCAGGTTGTCCCTCAACCCCCCGAGGAGCACAAACCCCAGAGTGAGTACCTCCTTTCTCCCCTGTCCAGAGAAAAGTTACCTCCCCACCTCCAGGTCCTAATTCCCCAGATGGTCTAACTCACAAAAAAACCTTCCCACCTGGTCTTAACCACCAAGGGGGACCCTCCCACAGTTGGTGGCCTCTCCCTCCTAGGTCTCTGCACTGTGGTGCATGGACTCTGGCACCTTCCCGGCCTTAAGGGCTTCAGAGTCCTCTCCCAAACTTCTGAAGCTCGGGACATTCAGTTAGATTTCTGGGGAATCCCTCTCTCAGGTGTTGTCCCAGGCACTTTGGGGTCCCTAGGGGTCACCCGTCTCCTTCCTCTGGGTCCCTGGGGTTTGCCCGTCTCCCTCCTAGCCTAAGGGGGTCCCTCCCCCTTCACCCCAACACCTTACCGGTCAGGGTTGCTCCCTGGAGAGGGGGGGTCCTTCTCACCGGGTTGTCACTCCCGCTGGTCTTCGGGTTCTATCCAGCAACCCTTCCATGGTCTCGACGTAGTCCAGGGGTATATATAAAACGAAAATGCACACCACCCAAATCTGTGCTACTCCGGGACCACCTCTGGGCGTGGATATCCCGGGTTTCGGCACCAAAAATTGTCAAAAACAAGGGTCTGGACTCTTCTGGATGTTAAAAGAAGTAGCCAAACCATTATTCGATGGCAAAAATACCAACAGGTGTAGGAAGACAGGCTAGCCTGACTCCCTGCAACTCACAACCCGAGGAGCAAGGAGACCTCCCCCAACACAGCTGTGCACAAGGTTATATACCGCTTGAGCCCCAGGGGATGGTACAACTCAGGGTCCAATGAGGGATCAGGGGAGGAGGAGTGAGGGGAGGCGGTTACACTACTGGGAACCAATAGGGACATGTCATGGGCGGGACGGCAACTAGGGAACCAATCGCGAACCGAACCAGGGGTGAGGAGCATGGAAGGTTCTGGAAGAAAGGGTTGGGTTTACAATGATGGATAGGGGGATTAGGGCAGGCCGGGGTGACGGGCAGGGAAGGTTGGGGATTAAAGGGAGGGGTTTACATAATTGACAACTGGGGTCAAAACCAATACAGTTAATAGGGGAGAACAAGAACATACCAACAGACTAACAATTACAATCGTAACACTATAAATACTTATAACACTCCTGCCCGCTGCTAAAGTTCTCTAAGGGTCTGGGCAGAGCTGAAGGACTGCTACACAGTTCGGTTTCACTGTTTTTAGGCTGGCACTGTTTCAGTGCCTTAAAAATCACTCCCCAGGTTGCTGCCAGGCTGCACGCACTGGTATCTCCCGCAGCCAGCCTAGTCCACAGGTGGTCTCCCACTGACCACCAAATCTCAAGGTTAAACACATCATTCACAGTCATAGCAAACTCCTGCGCTTTCACCCAGTGGAACAAAGCGCATTTATCTTCTTCAGGAATACAGAGTCCCATGCTCAGCAAGGCATCTTGCCATGCAAGGCTGACAAGTTGCTCGTCAGCTAAATCACAAGTTCTCCATTATGAAATTTTTTTATCTTGGCGGCTCCGCGAATGCAATTATGCAAACGCTAATGGCTCAGACCCGGGTTTTTGAGCTCTGCTTCACCAAGATGAGCCGTTCCAAGCCCGCTCTCTGGTAGGCTCCACTATCCCGTTGGTTAAAATACCAGTTCCCTCTAGGAGAACCCGGGAGAATTCCACTTACCCCTCTAGGGGGAAGGGCTGGCTTTGTCCTCGCTCGCTGCTTACCCTCAGGGGATTAGCAGATGTCGTCACGTCGGTTGCTTTCTGACCTCAGGGGTCGGCTGCACATCACGTCGGGTTACCAGACCTCGGAGGGTCGGTTCATCATCATGCGGGGTAACCAGATGTCGTTCTAATTGGGAACGGCATAAAGAACGACACGGACTCTCAAGGGAGTCAGAACAGGAGAGAATCTCTAGTTTATTGCTACAGCCATGTTATATAGACTAGTTTGTGGAAAGTACAGAAAAGAAACTCTTATTGGTTAGTAAAGTACTACATTACCATCATTGGTCAGTGGGGTTCACCACCCACCCTGACCCTCTCCTGCAAGGAAAACAAGAGAACAGACAAACAGCACCTGCAGGCTGTTTTCTGTCTTTGAGGATTGTTTGAAATCCTCCCATGAAATTCCCAGGCTAGCTCTCAGGCAGGTCTGGCAGGCCATGGGCCTACAGCCTGCTCTGAAGCTAGCCTCCATAAAGTTCCACCTGAATATGAGGAAGAATTTCTTTCCTGTGTGGGTGACCAGAGTCTGGAACAGATTGCCCAGAGAGGGTGTGGAGAATCCCTCACTGGAGATGTTCCAGAACCATCTGGATGCAATGCTGTGCCATATGCTCTGGGATGACCCTGCTGGAGCAGGGAAGTGGGGCCAGATGACCGCTGTGGGCCCTTCCAGCCTGACCCCATCTGGGATTCTGTGGTTTTGGTCAGGTATTCCTCATGTTAACCTAAATTTATAAATAAGCCAGGGCAGTCTGAGTTAGAAGTGATCACTAAATTTGATACTGTAATATGACAGAAGTCATAATCTTTAGTAAGAAAAATATTTCTGATGTTTCCTCCATTTTTCCTTTATTCTCCATTCTCCTTTATTTCAGTGCTCAACTCAGAAACCCTAGGAGAGGATTAGTTTGCCCAAAACTTGGGGGTTTTTTGCCTGCTATGTCTGTTGTCTTAATAAAACAGTTTACTTCAAATTCCACCTACTCATGATTTTAAAAGAGATTTTTTGCCACGTTAATCCAAGCCTTGTTTTTGCACTATTACAGTCAAACTGCCACTATCACTCCTTGTTCCTGCTAGGAAGTGTCTAGCAAAGTACAACTCTTTCCATTGCAAGTCTTGCCTCAAGAAATCCTATGGTTAAACAGGCTTTTCACAAGAAAAGAAATTCAGCTCTTGTGCTAATCAAAAGAGAAACCGACATAAACTCATCATATGAGCTTTTTTGATTGTTTGGTGGCATAACAGTGCCTCTGCAGATGGAAAACTGGGACAATAGTGGGATTTGGAGCAGCCTGTTTGCCTTTCCTCAGCAAGGGAGGAGGAAGGGGGGAAATGTCACCTTTAAAGTGGGGGAGAAAAAAACCAATAATCAGAACTACAATGTCTACTTGGAATTCAGGTGGCTGGACATCAAATTACCTCTAACAGTCTGACTGCTGATTGCTACTATTCATGAAAAGGGGCTTTATTTTAGTTCTGAAATAATCCAGAGCAACAGCTCCCCCGTCGAGTTTTCCCGTCTGAATCTCTAAAATGTTCTCTTTTTTAATTTTCTCTCTTGACCCTCTCCTCCCACTCACCTCTTTGAACACAGATTTAAATACATTCAAAGAGATAGTGAGGAAGTAGTTTTCAGTCCATCTCATACAGCCAAAACACTGCTGCAAAGTGCCTCCCTTAAATTTTGGGAGGAATCAGCTGACAGAGGAAGGTTAGTTGGCTGAAGGCAAGGTAACATGAGAAAGAGCAGTTCAAAAGCACAGTGACAGTTTTACCTGACTCCTTTTCAGTTAATCACATCCACTTCTGGACACCCATGTCCTGTTAAACCACATTACCTTTGGAGCCTGTCACCTCAGCCTGGTTCCTTCCTTTGTCTGAAACAACTAAAATCAGTTGACCTTCAAGTTACAGTGATGTTTACCTATTCATTGAGAAGTGGAGATCTAGATTGCACTTAGGATCCTGGTTCCTTGGACTGGGACTTAGGGCTGCGTTTCATTCTCCCTCCTGATTTTTAAGAGATGCTCTGTTTACTGTTACTTGTAATCCTCAATTGAAGTTTTAGTACAGTCCTAAATCAACAGAGGTGGGTTTTCAAGTGGACAGTGTAAATTATAAATCCTGCATTAACAATGTGGCCACATTGGAAAATACCCTTTAGTTCCATTGCCCTTTAATGGCTCTCTTATGTTGGCTATTGAATCCCATCTATCTAAATCCCATGGGAATTTTAAATCAGATGTGCTTTGGGGAACTTAGCAATAGCAATATTAATCACTCCCATAGTGCTGACAATATGTAATGGTTTGAGTGGGGCATCCTTTGATGCTGTATGATGTTAATGGTAGCAAGAATCAGCTTTGCAGTAGACCACATCATTTGCCTTGAAGGATCACTTCAGATAACAAAAACCAGAGGTTTGTTGTGCAAGAACTGGTTGTTCACACACACAAGCACTGTTTTCCTTCCCAACAGAGAAATTATTTATTGCTAGGAGACAGCAGTTTCTTCTATCCCAGGGATATGATGTTGGTAATGCTGTAGAAAGCCCCACATTTCCAGACACATACTGTGAATAATCAAAATCTGAGAAATTTCTTCATCCTGAGCCAGGTGTAAAACTACAACAGGAGATAGAAATGCAAGTGCCTGTATAATCCTTTGGGTTCATTGGCTCCAAATGTTTTAAGTTCTCTTCTTTTTGCCTGTATTCTCATTTGCATCATGTCACTGCATTGCTTGGGTGCTGACAGGCAAACTTCCTGTCTAAAATGCTGATTATATGATCAAAATTACTGATATTTTGATACACTCCATTTTGTGCTTTCTGACTGTATACTGTGTAACCAACACAAGGGTTTGTATTTAATTATAAGCCAAGCATTAAATGGCACGTGCTTGCTCCGTAGTTTTTAATTTTTATGTTTCTTGTGTGTTCTTTTGAAGCCTCAAGTAATATCATGTGTTTCCTGAGTAATTGTAATCTGCTTTAGGAATGACTTTACAGCTCCTCAGAAGTTATCAGAAAATTCTCCACCCACCAGCACTGGCTGGTGTTGATGACTGAGCCTGGTTAATAGATTGTCTCTGATCTCGAGTTGCTGCTGTATAAGATGGAATATCTGGAATATCATTCAGTAACCTGAACTGGAAAATTAGAGATTGCAGCTGTGTGATGGGCGAGATCAGAAAGGCTGCTGTAAGAATCCTGTTCTGCCCATATTGCTGCAGGAAATGCTCCTGGCTCTTCTATAGCAATATGTTTTACAAAACACCCTTAGAAACCATCGGTCTCCCCAATATCAGCACAGATACTTGGGGGTTAAAATCAGTAGGAGCTTGCCATCTAAAATCCAGTTCCTATGCCTTGCTCTGGAAAGTGGAAAGGCCAGACTTTGTATCAGATTAAGATGAGTTAGAGTAGATTGAGGCTTAAGGATTTTTTCCATCAGAATGAAAATATTAAAGACAGATAATTTTACCTTGTCTTTGTGTTATTTAATTTTTATTTTCCTGATTCCATTTTAAGCTGAATTCTACTAATGCTTGTTATTCCACTGGCGCTCCAGTGGAATACTGAATACTGAAAATGCAACATGTTTTTATGTCTGCTAAAAACACAGATTTCATTTGGTACTTTTTATTTGTTTTCTTTGCTAGAACATGGACACTCATATTTATGACCTTCTTGTTTTCCAGCACCTCCCAGATGGCTCTGCCCCAAGTGCACACGCTGAATTTTATCTTCTGCCAGATCCTTATGAGGTCAGTCGAAGGAAAACAAGAACAGCTCCAAGAGGCTCTGACCCTACTTACAATGAACTTGTGAGTACCATTCACTTTCTTCCACCCCTTCTTGTTTCATGGAATCATGGAAGGGGTCAGGCTGGAAGGGCCCACAGTGGTCATCTGGTGCCACCTCCCAGCTCCAGCAGGGCCATCCCAGAGCACGTGGCACAGGATTGTGTCCAGATGGTTCTGGGATATCACTGCTGAGGGATGCTCCACAGCCTCTCTGGGCAATCTGCTCCAGTGCTCAATCACTGCACAAGGAAGTTCTTCCTCCCATTCAGGTGGAACTTCCTGGGTATCTGTTCCTCCTGTTGCCTCTTGTCCCATTTCTGGGCCTCACGGAGCAGATCCTGGTACATTCCCTGACCTCTTCCTGCAGATGCTGACAGACATGGATGAGGTCCCCTCTCAGCTGTCTCTTTTCCAGGGTGAGCCCAGCTCACTCAGAGTTTTCTCATGAGAGGGATGCCCCAGTCTCCTCACCATCTCCATAGCCCTTCACTGGACTCACTCCAGTGGTTCCCTGCTTTTCTTCATCTGCTGAGCTTGGAACTGAACACAGCACTCCAGATGTGCCTCACTAGGGCTGAGTAAAAAGGCAGGGTCACCTCCCTCAACCTCCTGTCAATACTTTTCTTGATGCACCCCAGGATCCCTTTTTGGCCATGAGGGCACACTGCAGGCTCATATTGTCCACCAGAACCCCCAGGTCCTTCTCTGCAGAGCTCCTTCCCAGCAGGTCACCTACAACCCACACAGGTGCAATTTGTTCTATTTGCTTTGCCCTCTCTTGAAACAAAACAACAATACAACATTTTTAGAGCCGTTGCAATGAGGGTGACCAAGAAGAAGGAATGTACCATAAGGAGAACCACAAATGGTGATGACTGTCTGCTTTGCATCTTTCTCAGAAGTGAAACAGTGTCTTTTATGTCTCTCTGTTCAGGAAAACAGTTGGATTTTTCACAGTGCCCTGTCTTACCCCATAACCACAGTTACACGTTAGCCAAATGAGATCAAGCATCATTGCACCATAACCCAGCAGTTCTGAATGAAGATATGCACAATAGCATGAAAAGTATTAATTGAATGGATGCTGTTATTCAAATTAACATTTGAAAATTGGCTGTCACTGTCCTAAATGATAACACAAGAATGAATAGCCAGGTTCTTTTCATGTTAAAATGCCATTAGTTCACAGCTATATATGATTCTTTCACACACCACTGAAGTGCTCATGCCTCTGGGGTGAAAGGAAACATTTGTATGGAGAAGCATTTATGGCAGAATGGGAAGTGGTATAAACTGTGTTCATTTGTAAGGGCAGATGAGATTGAAACAGTAGGTGGGATTGGAGATTATAATTATTACATGTAACAAATCTCCTAAAGATCTCAAAGCAATTTACAAATGCTCTTTCAGCAGGCTATAAAGTAGAAGGTGTGGAAAATATTACCACTCCACCCTGTTCCATAGATAAGATATGATGAAGGTTAGGTTAGTCAGCAGAGTCTCAGTGCTTATCTCTTCGTTTCTCAGTCCTGGAGTTGTAATATTTCTCTTTTCCCACATCTGTTAATTACAAAAGTTGCCTGCTTACACTGATGACTTCCAGCGTTCTGTAAGAAGGCTCCCTGAGTAGTATTGCTGCTCACAGCTGAGACAAATTTCCCTCCCTACAGTACTGCAGTGGAATAACAAGAAACTAGGCTTTATTTTTTCTGTTCTTTCCTTCTTTTTTCGCTATCAGAGTGGAATAAATCTAATTAATCTGTCTAAAGAAATTCCTTTACATTTGAAAGATATTTAAAGCAAACAAACATAATATGATTATATCATTACATTCATTGTAAGGTATCCAAAATGGACAACAGATAAGAGCCAGCCAGCAACACTGGAAGACAATTATCTTTCAAATTGCTCTTAGAAACCTTTGAATGCAAGGAAATCCAAAATCCCGTCTGCAGTTAGTCACTAGTCACTGGGAGGAGATTTAATTGTGGTTCACGAGTATTCCGCTGCTGTTAAAAGAAATCCCGTGAAAGCTTTAATGTCCTTAATCAAAACGGAGAGCCTTCTTCCCAGATGCTCAATCTTTTTCACTGGGAAGTGCTAATCACAGTGGGGACATATGGTTCCACTGAACTTGGCCCCTTCCAACCCGATGCCTGTGCTTTAGCAGCTCTGCTGCTCCATATGTGATGTCATTCTGGATGCATTTTTTTGTCCAAGGCTGGTAGACTGAGGCAGAAGCCGCCCCAGGGAAGCAAAACTACTAAAAATATAAGTCAGCTGTCTCTTAAGTTAGTTGCTGTCCAAAACACCGTGTACAGAAAAGTAGTAGCCTTTTTTATGAGTTCATAAGTTTTTATTAAAGCCAAATGGCTGGAAGGAAGCTGTATATTAATTTCCTTCTTTGTTCCAGACTGAGAAAAATCTGAAATGTGCTTCTCTTGGGTATTTTTGATTCTAGTTTTGTACTTCTATTGCTTATGACTGCCTACAGCAAATTATCAACCTTGCAAAACTGCTTTTTATGTTTGATTTTTACTCGGGTGTGAGAGTGAAGATGTGAAAGTCCAGGAGGGCTGACAATAAAATGAATTACAGCAAATGTTTTGGAGCTGCTTTTAGCAAACAAATCCTTCTTTTCTCTTGTGCCTGTGTTTGGATTTTGGAATTTGTGGCACTCATAGCAGTTAATGTTATATTGCATTAAGAAATGGTGGTAGAGAAGAGGAGAAGGAACACAGAAAAGTGGAATGCAGTGTAAAGAGAAAAGGAAGGCAGAGCAGCCCCAGCCAGTCTGATGAAAGGGGAGGAGGGGAACTGCACCAGGAGCCACGGCTGCTCCCTCCAGCACCATGCATCAAAACTGCCTTGGATTAATTACCAAATCTAGGAACTGTGCCATGGCTACCTATGGAGAAGCAACTGTCCCTCATTTGTGATTAAAATGTCATTAGACTCCTGTAGGTCAACAGTGTTTCTCTTTTTGCAGCCAGCAATAGTTGAATTCCAGCCCTAACTGTCCCACTGATTTGCTGCATGGCCACATATAACTCACCTCCATCGGATCTGTCTGTGTAAAAGGCAGGCAAATATTCTCACAGCACAATCATTTCAGGATTTAACTGTTCCCAAATTCTGGAACGTGTCATTTGTTTTATCCACACCCTTATTCAGCTTTCTCCAGACCTTTCTTCTGTCCCTACATCCTGATAATAATCCTTACTCCAGCTGAATTTGCAATACCATTTTAGAAACAGTTTACTGGGAGAATTTGAAAACCACCTACCCTGCACTGCAAAAGTCTGTCATTGCTCAAAGATGAAAGCCTATTTTTGGCCAAAGATTGAAAGTTGCTCATTACCCCAGTTCAGTTTCTTAACATTTACAGCTGATATGTGTAGGTTTTGGTGATTTAAAGCAACAGCTGGTACCTTTAATACATTGGCAAAGAAACAAGGCAGCTTTCTTTGATAGCATTAGCATCACCTCAGCATCAGATCACAGACTTACTCTAAATTATATTCTGCTTACTGTGCCTGTCCTTGCTTTTCAGATTTTCTTCATCATCTCACTTTTATTTTGGTGAGGAAAAGAGAAGCTGTGGAATCTGTAATTCATGGGCAATCTGGCAAATTAGGCACAGTAAACATGAAAACCAAAAAGCACCAGGTGCAAATTTCATGACAGCCATCCCAATCTATTATTTCCAAAGGCTTCTAAATGGAAAAGGGAATTTTAACCCCCTGGTAAGACCTTTCTTGGTGTCCTGTTGGTGCTTTCTGTGAGGATCGCCTGGTGTCCTGTCCATTCCATGAATGCAATTGCAAGTGGAAATACAGAGAGGGTTTATCAGTCCAGCCCACAGAGGTCCAAGCCAGAGGGGCTCAGTCTGCCTCTCCTTTCCCTCAGCAGTGCCATAGGTAACAGCCTGCATTCAGATTCCATGGAAAATCCAAGCAGGCAAATGACTTTAAGGCAGTTTCAGTTTTCCATTCTCCTGAAGTGAGAGAATGTCGCCACGTTTGCTTTTTAAATGGCATAGAGAGATTAAAATTTAAAGCATTTTTCCACTGCAAGTGAAATAGCAAAAACATTTCCAGCCATACAAATTTTAGATTAAATGAGCTTCTCTTAAGCAAACTTACCTTTCAGGCCCGCTCTGAGAGCATTTTCCTTCATATTTTTATCAGCCCACATGCAGTTTGCTCAACAGTTTTTGATTAATGCAGGGACTGAAGCATGGGAATTTGTTCTAAGTGCAATTTATTCTTGTTAGGCTATTGCTCCAGATTATTTGGGGTTTTTTTAAAATTCAGAAACTACACCATTATAATTTCATACTTTATCCCTGTGTGTTCTCACAATATTAAGGTAATTTAAAAGCTATTTTAAATCTATAGACATTAATAATTGTTTAAGACATGCTAAACTACCATCTCATTTATTTGGAGAAGTATCAACAGCACATCTGGAGTATCAGATATATCTAAATTTAGTAACTTCCATTTGCTCAACTGGGTCCAATCTTTCCCAGTTTTCACAGGGAAAATTATGAATACTGATTTTTTTTTTTCTCAAGCATTGTTCAAGACAGGTTTCAAATTTATTTTAAAATGGTAATCAGATTTCACGAGCTTAAGCTCGTGATTCTAAGGTAGAATCTCTTTATATAAACTAGATAAGGTCAAATGTATTTCTGAGGTAAATTCACTAAGTTAAGTGAATTTGGCTCATGGTTAATAGCTTACTATTCTGGATGGAAGTTTAAAGCAATTATCACAAAGTTGGATTAATCATCATCCTATTTGAAGTGCTTTGCCTGTCAAATAGATTAACAAACTTGTATTTTTTTTTTCTATTTCACTATATATTATTGCAGATGGTATATGACAGAGTCCCAGAGCTCCAAGGCCGTGTACTGAAGCTTGTTGTGAAAAGCAAAGGAACATTTGTGGGAGCTGTTAACATTCAGCTGAGCAGTGTCCAGTTCAATGAAGAAAAGTGGTACTCCCTGGGAAACAGTGTAATTTAAATGCTCTCCGAGATGATTCAATTATTTGCCCACTCACTAATGTTTCTTTATCCCATTTCCCACGGTACATTTTGTCTCAGTTGCCCTTGAGAATAGGCAGTCATCTGCTGAGCACATATCCTAACATTTCATAATGCTGTTGTCTTAAATGTGCTACCATGTTCCTGCCACAGATTCCTGACAGCGTGAGTTTAAGGAATCACGTGCTAAGGACTTGTAGCAATATGCAGAAGTTCTTATGACAGCAATGAAGGGCTTGGTTTTGTTAATATTAAATAGTACAGTAAAAATACTAAATTCTCAGTGTGTGGGGCCGCATTCTTTGCCCATTAATTCCACTGATGGTGTTGAAACAATGCTGGTAATGATGTAATTTATCATCATTGCATGTGATGAGTTCACCAGAGGACCATGGGATGGTTCCCTGACAATACATTTCCCTGCAGATGTCCAGCAAATTTCATATTAAATCTTATCCAATCAATACTTTGGGTTTTTTAAAGAATGTTAGAAGTTTTGATACAATGTCACATTTAATCCAGGGCATTAATTTGTCAACAATATGTATCATTGTTTTTTTATTCTGACATCCAAGAGGCAGATATAACTGGTCATTTGTGTGAAGAGAGAAGGGGGGAGAAGCTGATGTTCATGAATAAAGAGATTATATTGAGTGTGAGCTTTCAGGGGGGATTTATTTAAGCTCATGATGCCACAGATATTTGTTCAGCAGTCTTCCCACATTGCACTCCTATGCTGCATAAGGGGTTCAAGTCAACACATGCATTGAATAGATTTAGAGTATTTATATATTAAATAATGAACATGAGTGGTTCCTTTAAGTTCACAGATGCTAATTATGGGCCCTGTTTTTCTCTAATTTGAGGAAGCACTTAAACACCTCTTTAAGCATTTGGCATATGAGCAGCCACAATGAGCTGTCCATTACTGCCAGACTCTTGCACACACCCACTGACCATGTAAATAAACCTTTCCAGGGCCAGGGGCACAGTTTTAAGGCACAGGAGATGTGTTGATTTGTGGTCTGATCTGCTGTAAATTTTAAGTTCCCTTATACTGGGCAGATCTGACATTTGTCGTACCAGGTGGAAAAGTGGTCAACAGAGGGGTAATAATCCCAGAAGTGAAGATAATTGCCTTCTTCTCCCAAAGGACACCCACAGCAGTCGTCAGAATAGAAAGTTGTATAAAGCTCCTGAAGTGGGACTTGGAATGTTAGGAAATAAAATAAGCTGGAGTTTTTCTCAGCATCAAACAAATGGACTTGATCAGGTTTTATCTAAAAATACTTTCCCTAGTCAAACTGATGTACTAAGCTCCTCCTCAGTAAGGGGAGGTCAGGGGAACTCTGTTTGGATATTAATATTATTCATCTATTCAGAGCTGTGAGAAACTGTAAAATATTCGCCACATGCAAAGGATATTGGCTGGCACACAGAATATCATCACTACAAAGATCAGGACACCAAACATTTTTGTACTATAGGGTCTCATGGGAGACAAATCAAGTGCCTTGTCATTCAAGCACAGAAAACACACTGAGACCAGCTTACAAAGTTATGGAATCACCTGACCTTACATTCCAGTATTGATTTTAGATTCCTCTTAGTCTACTGTCTCAGTTTCCTTATTAAAACTATAATGCAATTTTCTAACAGTGTTATTTCCTGTGACATTTTCTAACACTTGTTTACCACATGCCCTGATTTTCCATCTTAGAGCAACACTTAATGAAAGAGCATTAGAATAACAATAAAGAAAAAGAGCATTAAAATCTATCATCAGAACTGTCTGTAAACTTAAGCAATATTATTTGGTATTAAAGAAACTTGTTGATATAACATCCTTTTTTAAAAAAAATCATATTTGAGTGACAAATCTGCCATTAGTTGTGTAACTGTAGTCCTGTGGAAGGTCAACAATGCTTCAGTTCTGAAAGGAAGATGGGAAAATTGTGTCTTATGGGTAAGATCTACACTGATGTTAAGCAAGTAGTTGTCCTCCTAGATTTCACACACATAATCAACCCTTGATTTTTCTAAAACTCTCCAGTTCTCCTCGGAATACTGTGTTTCCAACTTTCTGAGTTCCCGGTAAGATGTATCCTGAGCTCCCTGCTCCTATGAGGAATATGGTTCTTTACAAACTCTCCATGAATTTTTTTATCTTGCTTTAGCAGCAGAACATTCAAGACTAAGCTAAGGAAAGGTACCAATACTAGCATATGATTTTTTTATTATTTTAATTTTTTTCTGAAAACTATTTTTTCAGGTAAGAAAATGACAGTGGGCACTAAAGAGGAATAATTCAGTCAGAGCCCACTTTTTCCAAATTTAAAGGGAACATTGTATGTATAATTTTTCCTGTCCCCTTGAAAAGCTACAATGGTAAGAGATGTTGTTCAATACAAATAAAAATGCCAAATTCACATGCTTATATCCTAAAAAATTAGCATGATCTCTTATATGTATTGGATTATTATTCTCACTCAATAATTAATCATAAATTTGAAATTAGCTTCAACTGACATTAACTCAATTTTTAAAATATTCAAAAGCATTCAGTGTTTATTAATTGTTTCTAAACATTCATAGAATAATTGAATCACAGAATGGCTTGGGTTGGAAGGGATTTTAAAGATCATCTCATTCCAACCCCATGCCATGGCCAGAGACACTTTGTAGGTTGCTCAGAGCCCCATCCTACTGGTTTTGAACTCTTCCAGGGATGAGGAGTCCACAACTTCTCTGGAAACCTGTGCCAGTGCCTCACCACCCTCACAGTAAATAATTTCTTCCTTATACCCAGTTAAACTTACAGTTTAATTTACAGTTAAATGTAAATTACAGTTTAATCTTTCAGTTTAAAGCCATCCACCCTTTTCCAATCGCTACATACCCTTCTACTGGAAGGTTCTATAAAGTTTCCCTGGAGCCTTTTCTTCTCTAGGCTGAACAGCTCCAACTCTCTCAACCTTTCCTCACAGCAGAGGTGCTCCACACCTCTGATCATTTTCATGACCCTCCTCTAGACTCTCTCCAAAAGATCAACCTCTTTCTTGTGTTGGAGGCCCCAAAGCTAAATGCAACTTCCCAAGTGGGACCTCCTGAGAGCAGACTAGGAGGGTAAAATCACCTCCCTCAACGCTGATTTTGATAGCAGATGTGGGCTATGTTTCCACTTTTTCCATCAGTGGGAACTTCCCCAACCTGCCCTGACTTCCCAAGTGAGGGATCGCGGCTCAGGCCAGTTTCCTCAGGACCTGTGGATGTTTCTCATCACGTCCCATGGACCTGTGCACCTCAAGGCTCCTTAGGTTTTCTAAGACCCAGTCTTCTCCTACAGAAAAACAGCAGTAGGGCCAAGGACAGCAGCCCTTATTTGGGATACCCCCTCCATAATATTCCCTCTGGCTTCACAAAATCATTGTGAATGTGCCTCTCTGGGAATCAGGCCACTGGGGCTGTTGCGAAGCCAGAGATGTTATTTTATTGGAGCAGGGGGCAATCCTCCAGAATGATTTCTTGTGCAGAAAGATATCACTAATAGTACCAGATGTGAACAAACAAAGATGCAGGTTCCAGCTTGATGCCTTCTTTGGATATCAATGGAATGTTACGGTAACCTGTAAATATAATGACACCTTTATTAGCGTATAAACCACAAGCACAAATATTATGATGGAGTGTTTTTATGATCACCAATGCAAACAAGGCATAATTTATGATTCTGTAAGTAGATCTTTAAAATAAAATGAAATTATACTAGAACTGAATATCATTTGTGCTGGTTTTTCTCATTTATATATATATAGTATTTCAATTCTGGTATTTTTGGTGTCAGAGTGAAAAAGCCCAGTGTTTTGCAGGATGTGATATTTTTTCAAATGGAAGACTTTCAGCCCAGTGATATTTAAACATGGGCAAACTTACATTGTAACATCCCAGGTTATGTGCTGCACACATTGTTTTGAGAGCAAATGAAAGAACTTGTGAATCAGCAGTGATAGCACCTACAGAACGGTGCTGCAGCAGCCATGCACTGTGCAGCTGAGGCAGAAAAAAGTGAAGTGTAAGACTTTCTACCATGACTTCTTAAAAAGTTAATTTCATATGAGTAATTCACTTTATCAGAGATAGGTCATGCCATCATGAAGCTACGTGTTCATCTGGTTATTGAAGCATTTGGAAAAGCCATAGTTCTCAATTTCAAACATAATTCACTTACCTGCTTGGAAAACAAAACAACTTTTTCTTAAAAATCCCGGCCTGTACTGCTTTATATGACTAAATGTCCCTTATTTAATAACAAGTGACAATGTCACTTATGGTTAAAAAAAATTCTGTGTTTTTTCTATGTATATATGTAAATAATTCCAGCTATTTAAGTAAGTCTGTTTTGTAGAAGTATCCATGTTCTGAACTGCAGTTTTCAAAATCCCTCTTTAGCTGTGTGTGGATGCCTGTGGAGTCTTTGGGAGCCACATTTACCTGGGTTTGGAATTTCTTGCTTCTTTCATACAGAATCATAGAATTGTTTAGATTGGAAAAGAGCTCTAAGATCATCAAGTCCAGCCTTTGACTGAACACCTCCTTGTGAACCAGGGCATGGCACTGAGTGCCACATCCAATTGTTTCTTGAGCACCTTCAGAGATGGTGGTTCCACCTCCTGTCTGAGCAGCTCTTTCTAATAATGGACAACCCTACCAGTGACAAAATTCTCCCTGATGTCCAACTGAACCTTCCCTGGCACAGCTTGAGCCATTTCCCCTTGTTCTGTCACACTACACATAAGTTCCTCTGGTATTTAAGGTTCAGATTCTAGGCAGCAAATATTAAAGCTGGTTGTAGGCAATTTACATTTGAGATCAGTTTTTAAGGCATGCACACAATATGTGGAAGGCTTGGTTGATTTCCTATCCAAAGATACACTTCAAAGACTAAGACTAATTTCTGAAGACTTGTGTTCTAGCCCCTACCTACAGAAGATTCTACAAAGTTTCCTGAGAGAAGTAAAACTTCTTTTTTGTTATTGAAATTGCCCCAATTTGCATTAAATGATTAACTACTCTTGGATCCCATGATAATAGAGTTAAAAATTGAGTTCCTGTCCTGTATTAGTATTCACCATGGCAGATTCATTGGCACAGGGACTGTAAGAGAGGACTCCCCCCTCCTATTTGCCTTTAACCACCCAGGTAGAGAATTTTTCTCAATTTCAGCCCCTCTGAGTATAGCTACAGAATCACTACATGGAAAATCAAATTCTGCTGCAGCTGGACAGCGAGCATTCCTCCCCAGTGGAGTCTACAGGTAGTTGGGAGTCTGCTGCTGGGGAAAGGAAGGCAGTGTGGATATAGATTTGAATCCTTTCAAAAGAAAATGCAGAGGAGGGAGGAAATGGCACAACTTTGCCCCTCTGGCTGTCAAAGAAAATAAAAGATGTAAGCACTGCTCAGCTTTTGGAAGCAACTTGCCCTCAGGGAAACCTCAGGGATATGAATCCTAGGGACCTGGGGACAGTCCTGTAGTACAGATTTAAGCAATTGGAATGCTGAAGACTAAGACTGAAATCCATGCTCACTCTCCAGCATATTAGGCAGTTCTTGCCTTGTCTTCTGCTTGTTGTGACTCCCTCTGCAAGAAATATTTTCCTATTTCACTGTTTAGAGAGTACTTGGGTACCTAAAGCAAAACCATCGTTCCAGACCTGCTTTCAGAGATCTCAATGTTAAGCATTGCAATGAATGCTTGTAATAAATTGTAATAAATTTTGAAATTATTTATCACTTTACCTCTTAGAAGCATTTTATTTATGGCCTCTGGGCATTCTGATAGCAAATTACTTTTTTTATATTGTGTTAAGTGGGGATTGGGGCAATTTGTTTGGCATCATTTATAATTTTTGTACCTAGACTCACTCCCTAGAATTTTAATTATTGCACTGAAAATGTTTCCTCAGAAATCTACTGCTCTTACTTTTCCAAAATATGAATCCCTCATTTGTAACCAAAATTATAAAGACATTAAGCCTCACTGAAAATTTGTATCTAAAAAAGCCTCAATCAATAATTTTGCAAGTACTTGTAAGCAGCAGTGCCTGATATTTGAATTTGTCTCAGATATTGTGAATTGTTAGGTTGAGTGTTCTTTCATTATCCTGAAGTATACAAATAAAAGGAAACGAAAAGGTTATCAGTGTAAAAATTCATGTTGTAGAAAAACAACTGAGCTCTAAGAGTAATGTCATTTTTCTTGTATAACTCCTCAGCCTCAACTAAGAATCACAAGCAGCTTTATGACTTCCAAACATGAGGGAAAAAAAATGCACCATTTAAAATCCTGTTAAGCTTAATAAAAAAGGTGTGGTGCCTGTTGCCAGCTCCAGTGTTTTGCCTTGCCGTCTTTATTCACTAATAAAAGCTGTTTGTTTTGTCAGAAATGGCTTTGGAAAGCCAGTGTAGTAAACAGCCATTTTACATAAGCCTTTCTCCTTGGCCTATTGGCTTCTGTGTCTGCTCTTTATGAGCAGCCTTTTCATTACAAAAGTTCCAGGAACTCTACTGGCTTAACAAAAGAAACTCCAGCAAGAAAAATACCATGAATATTTTGCCCTATTTTTAACCATTGTGCTCCACTCTGAAAAGTTGCAGATAGGTTACCTGAGGGGGTTTTGGTGGTTGATTTTGTTTTAATTTGGTATTGGGTTTTGAACTTATCTAAGTGCACAAAACCACTGTCTTCATAGCAGCTCTGACTAGTCTCACTTCTTGCAATGAATTAAAATACCACCTGAGCAGTTTCCATCTAGAATGGAACACTGCAGTGGGAATAATCACCTGCCATTAATATTGTTCTGATTTCAACATCATGGATTTGCATTCAGAGAATATGTTTATTTCAAAAACAGAGAGTGCCATTTATTCATTTTGTTACAAAATCGTGCTCTAGAAAATAAACATAGTGCTGAAGTCTCTCAATGCTACAGTAACAAAAAAAGCCTGGAATGTTGCAGATTTTTTTGAGCTGTTATAGGTGGTTGACATAAAAATATTACCTGTATTCAGGCTCATCACAGGTAAAGTGTACTGGCCAAGGAATTCGTTGTTACACAGAGAAATCTCATCCTGAACGCAGAAGCGTATCATTGCCAGTTCTGGAACTTGGATGTTAAAAGAGAATGTTTCATTCCATTTAGGGCTCAAAGCTAATTAAAGGAGAAAAGAAACAGGATTAAAATATGATTTATTTTTTTTCTACTCTAAAACTAAGCTGCTATCACTAGTTTGAACTGGTAAAGAGTTTCTTTTACCCTAGGTATCTGTGCCCATTTAAACAAATAACTAAACTCCCACTGACTGTAGTGGGGCAAAAGCCTAAGATAGTTGGTGTCATCCCTTAAAAGAGAGAAAAATGAGACAAGGATAGCCAGGTTAAGAACTTCTGCTCAGCTTAAATTTTCCTATAACCATACCAGTTTCATGCTTTTGCCAAAGTTTCTCCTTTCACAGTGTTGGAAATGAATAAATTCAGGTAGTAAAACGTTCACTTGACTAGAAATACAAAAAGAGAATGTGGAACAGGAGGGGTTTCCCTGGTCTTTAGCAATGTTCATACAGGGAAAAGAAATTCAGGGGCTGATTTTAAACAGCAGCTATCTATAAAAAAGAAAAAGGAAGCATAGAAGACAGAGGCACAGACAAAATGAGATCACAGAAAGCTTGTAGTCTGAGACATCAAGAAGATCTGTATTATAAAGATAAGGGAGTGCTCACAGACAGCTACAAAGAGTACACACTTCACCTGTCAAGCAATTAAGGGATTACTCCTACCAGAGACTTCAAATGAGACGAGTGATGAAGTTACAGCAATTTCTTAAGAAAACCTCGTCATTAAGTTAAGTTAAGTGGTTAAGGCTGGGATAGGGTTAACTTTCTTCATGTCAACCCCTATGGTGCTGCATTTTGGATTTTTGACTCAAACAGCACTGATTACACCCCAGTGTTTGAGCTATTGCTGAACAGGGCTTCCACAGTGTCGAGATTTCTGTCTTTCTCACTGCAGAGCAGCCTCCCCATCCCAGTGAGGGGGCTGGGGGTACCCAGGAAGTTGGGAGGAGGCACAAGTGGTACAGCTGACCCCAGCTGGCCAAGGGGATGTTCCTTACAAATGGTGTCATGCTCACAGCTGGGGGGAAGGAGGAAGGGAGGGCATTCAGAATTGCAGTGTCTGTCTTCCCAAGTAACCTCAGAGCTCCAAAATGAAGCCTTGTTTCCCTGGGAATGGCTCTACACCTGCCTGCCCATGGGAAGTGGTGAATGAATTCCTTATTTTGCTTTGCTTGTGTGGGCAGCTTTTGCTTTATCTATCAAACTGTCTTCTTCTCTACCCGAGGGTTTTCTCATTTTGGCCTTTCCAGCCCTCTTCCCATCCAACTAGAGGACAACAAGCAAGCAGCTCTTTGGAGCTGAGCTGCTGTCCAGGATGAGCCCACAGCAGTGTGAAAAAAAATAAATTCCACCTTCCTTTAGAAAGGGGGAGTGCTCCCAGCTGTGTGTTTGTGCTTCCTTAATCTACCAGTCTAGAAAAATGGCACACACAGCATGAACTTCTGCTACAGATTTTGTGCCAGGAAATCCTAGTCTAGAGAGAAATAATTGCATTTTCTATAACTCCTTGGGATGCAAAGTTGGTGTTTCCTTATAAAATGTTGTTGTGCTTTGTTCACAGCCTCGAGGAGCAGACTGATGCTCACCATTGCTTCTTACAATACTAGATTTCTTTCTTGTTTGGTCCTCTGGTACACCATAGATTTCTATCTGCACTATGGGGTCAGCTTTGTTTGTCCTTGAGATGCTGCTGGGTGGTAATTGATGGCCACTGATCAGCTGGAAAATTAAAGTTATATTGAAATAACTGTAAGAATGAACTAATTCACCACAGCCATATAGTCACCATAATAGAAATAGCTTTCAAAAGAAATTACTTTAAGTATATGCCAGTCATAAACTGGTGTAATAAACACAGTGGAATCAAGAATATGGTGCTTCCTATCTAATTTACTTATATATATATATATAATTTTTTTTAGAAATATTGTGGTTTAGGAGCATGTTTTAACTAGATCAGATTGGTCTGAGCCCAGTCCAAACTGACCTTGAATGGTTAGAGGGATGGGATACACATAACCTCTCTGGGCTGCCTGTGCCAGTGTTTCACCACCCTCTTTATAAATAAATAAATATAGAGATAAATAAATAACTGAAATAATATTTTAAACAATAATTTTCAGGTTTTTTTATTCAATAGCTATACATAAAAATTATATTTTGCTACTGTACAAAATAATCCTATTGGAATCAGCCTACAGTGATTTTTACATTTTCTGCTATCAAGCTCATGAATTCCAATCTGTGTGGAGTGGATCAGCATCAAGACCCACCGTGACATCAGCATTGTGCTACAGGGTATGTAGCAGACTGCCTCACCTGTGCCTCATCTCTTGCACAGTGTTCCTTAGTATTAGACAAAAACTCTTCCTTCAGTGAGCTTCCTGATGTGTTTTGACCAAAATTTCCAAAACCAGGAAATTTTGTCTCAGACTGCCCTGTAATCTGGCACCCAGACTAAGACAGGATTTATGAAAGTCACAACTTTGTCTGCTTTTTATCTATATTTCAGGGTAGCTAGGAAAGAGTCAACATCTGTGCAGTAATCAGCCTTTTAGGAATCAGTATATAACATGTATTGAGAGAGATATACAAGCCTGAAAGCCCAGGTGAAAGATATGACTCCTGACCCTGGTCTCAGGCCTAAGCATCATAAGAGATTCTTATTCCCCTGTCAACCACCCCAAAAATCAAAACCCACAAATCCCACACTTTGCTTTGATATTTTCCAGTGCTTGTAGCACCTTGCCCCCAGAGAAGTTCTAGCCTGAAATACTGAAGAGCAGTGGCTTGGCAAACACTGATGCTCTTTCTTCCTAAGGAATTGCTGCTGCCTTCACCAGGAATCTTTGCAATCACTGATGGGCTGCCCACTAAGGACATGGGAGATTCCTTGCCATGTCCTGAGGGCCATTGCCAAGGCCTGCATGACCCACTGCTAGACCTAGCCTAAGCCTCCCCTAGCATGGGAAAAGAGTGAGTTCTTTCAAGCACACCATGACCCAAATCCATAAATCAAATCAATTTTTGACATCCAAGGTGAAGCAGACATACAGAGTGATGTAAAAATTTAGGAAGCACCTTGAACATCCCTATTTCTGCTTCAAAGGCTCTATGCCTCTTGATGGGAATTGTGGCACATTGGGTTAAGGATAAGGAATTCAGTAACATCAGGCCCTATGTGATTTTTCTATTCTTCATTCGTTCATTCATTCATTCGTTCAGAGAGATTTGCCCTTTAGATGTTTTCTATCTTTGCTTTCTGTTGTCATTTCTGCATTCATCTGGTTAGTAACTTTTTCAGCAGAAGCTGCTTTTCCTTTGACTCCTGCTCCAAATTGCTTTTGTCTTCAACCACAATTTCCTGGTTTTTGCTGCTGGCTATGAATGGGGCTCTCTGTGCCCTTCATTCCCTCAGCCAGTGGGATGCCATTGCCTCTCTGCAGCCCGCACTATCCAGCCTGAAGTCTCAGTCTAAAGTCCTCAATCTTAAACACAGCCTTTCTCTTCTCCAGCTCCTTCCAAACTCAGACACTTCCTCTGCATTGACAATGGTTTTGTCTGTCTCCTGCATTACAATTCAGGGTTTCTCCTCATCCTAATTCCAGCTTCATACAAATTAGGGCTAAAATAAGTGATGTATTTGCCTGGCTGCCTGAAATCATCCAGCAATGTCTATTCACAATTGGTATGCTCACTGTCAGGACACTAGAATGTTCTTGATTAGGTGCGTGCATTATGTAAGTATTTTATAATTGTCACTAACTATTGTTTTATCTCTGCTATTTATTACTCTGAAAGAAACAAAATAGCAATTACACACTAATTATATGCTAATTAAATAGCATTTATGCAAGTGGTATTCTGTGTAATCAGAAATATTACTTTTTCATTGGGAAAAGGGACTTTTCTAATTAGTGAACAATTATAACAAATCTACTTGACCTCAAAATAAAGGCCTTATCTAATCATTTATTTGTAAATGGCATGCATTTCAAGTATTTTTGGGAAGTCAATCACATTATAATTTGGGAGAAGTAGAAATAATTCAAAGACTTACTAATTCATCCCTCCTTTCACCCTTATTTATACCATTTAAGGATTATAAATAGTCTTTTATATATGCATAGAAAGATAATGAGACTTAAAAGAAGCATGAAGCTTCCTATCTTATCTTTAAAAATTTCCATTTGTCAATTAACATTATAATAGTACAGGTGGTATTATTGATAGTGAAAGAAATAACACCCAAAGTGCACATTTGAATTCTGTGTTTTCAGTTCAGCTTCCACATGCACAATTGTCTGGCCCCTTTTTCAGCTACATTATTTATATTTATTTGTACAGCATCCTTAAAAATCATGTATTTTTACAGTCTCCTGGAGGCTCTGAACCCCTACATATTTTTAGCAAGCATAAGTGAAATACAGATGGGAAAGCACCCAAGCAGCAGTTGATACTCTGTGAGAGTTTTACCATCTTGTTCAAAACATTAGTTCCCAACAAACAGGAATAGGAATAAAATGGGGAAAAAAATTAGATAATAATTGCATCTGAAATACATAAAATTTGCTTTCCCATTTTCATGGAACAAAACAACACTTCAGTCATCTTACCCTTATTGACAGAGACATTGGTTTGCTGTATCCTCCCACATTTCGGGGTGTAAATGTGGTATTGCGATCCCTCAAGAATACAGGTTTCAGCACATAGCCACAACCACCATTGTCCAGGAATTTTCCATCTTGCAATTCCATTTGTGTTCCCGGTGTTTGGAAGTTTAAGGCCACTGTAAAATTATATCAGTATTGATTTTAGTGAATTAGATTTGATAACATTTTATAAAAAAAAGTTAAAAAAAATTTCAAATGAGCTTAAGATATCTACATCTTTCAATTCATATGTAGGATCCTGTTATTTCCCTTAAATTAAGTGATACTCAATAACGAATTATTTGTGCACAAAAACAGTACACTCTTTAGAACTGCACCCTCTTTTAAGAACTAATCTATAGATCTTTTTTACATTGCTATACCTCTCTTCCCTTTTCTTTCTAAATTAGACCTTGGAGAATATGAAATAAGAGATCCTTCTCTCTGCAAGAACTGAATTCACATCCTAGTTTCTCTACAGCAGCAAGACCCTGCACTCCAAACCTGCTATCAAAGATCTGGTGCAGAAGTCAAAACCTCAGGATTGTATCTAACCTTAGTTATGGTGCAGAATTCATCACAAAAACATCTCACCCAGAAGATTAAGAAGCTTTAGTTTAGTTAGAATACTCAGTGAAAATACATATAAATTTATAGAACTAGAAGCAATTTTAAAAGTGTTCTTAAATTTATGTGAGCACACACTCTCTTGGAGCTTAATCCTCAGGTACTGGTGATTATTCTAAGAATACACCTGACAGATTTTTTCCTTTCCTTGGCAGTTCAAAACATTTTCAGTTTGCTGCAGCACCAATAATAAAATATCACACTTCTCATCAACAGGATATTGTAATTCATGAGATAAAGCCAACATTGAAATAGACCTGTTTAATGAAATTTCCCCCTATTCCAGTGCATTGGAGCTTCTTGTCACATTCCAAATAGAAAATGCAGAAGTCAAATCAGCAATGAATTATGACATTATGAACCCATGACATGTGTTAAACAGAGAATGATAAGAAGTCATTTACTTAAAAGGATGGTTTGGTAGGAATGAAAAAAGAAGACTTTAAGCAGTTCAAGTGACCCATAATAATTCATAAAGAGGACCTTATTACATTTTCCTGGGAGATAATATGAATGTATTGAATGAACATTTGACATAATGCAAAAATCCTTATTGCAAGTGGAAAACACACAAAATCATTTTCACTGCAAAAATTACTCATTCCTTCACTGCTTTGATGATCATTTTAAAATATTCTGAAGCAAACAACACAAATAGGAATGAAGCAGCTGGTACAATGGACCTGATATTTATAATATGATATATAAACACATGTTTTTGGTGGGGTTACTTCTGAAGAGCTCTGGTTCCGTAGTCTCAAAACCAATGAATGGGTGGAATACATGAAGTGCTCCCAGAGTGCATCATCTGTTTAATCTGAAAGGAATCCCATCTGTGCTAGCTAAAATTGCTCTGCATCATGAACCAACATGCAGCAAGTAGGAATAACTGGAAACCTTGTCTAGAAAAACCTCAAACAAAACAAAAAAAGCCTCCAAAACAAAACACAACATGCACTCCTGCTTTGATCTAAGTGTTAATGTAAAGACATGATTTTATGTTAATATACACAGGAATTTTGTTTTACCTTTAACAACAGAAACCAAACTTCAGAGTGTTCATATTGCCCATTGCCCACCATTGCCTTTTTTAAACAGGGTTGGTATTTTCTTGGTATGGTTTTGGCAGCGGTTCAAAATTTTCTCTTTATGACTCAACCCATCATCCAGAAACAGCCCCAAATTTGGTGCTATATGATGCTTGTATATTTTAATGCACTGAATCAAGCTGTGCAGAGGATGCTACAGGAGCTGCAACCCTGTGGCCCCTGGAAGTCTGAACTACAGATAAGCCAGGATCTCTCACTCCTCAGGTGAGTCCTAGGCCACACTTTCAGGATACGTGGGTTTAAAAGTGCAACTGAAATTAGGCACATCGAACAGTCAGCTTCAAATAGCAGCTTCCACATGATGAACCAAATTACATGATTGCACATAATGAGACTATTGCTAAATTTACCAAGCTTTATAGGCGACTAAGCAGGAAAATCTGATGTAACAGCAGCAACAAGCAAACGAGAATACTTTATATTTTATCACATTAGGAAAATTACTTTTGCAACACAAGTGAAGGGCAATGTTATTATGGGTTGATATCTCTAAACATCAGCACTGTGTTTTCACTTAATTTAATTTGACCTTAAGAACAAGTTAAAAAACGCATGGAACAGTAGTTTTAATTTACTTACTGGTTTCTTTGTATTGCAAGTTTTAAGGTGATTAAGCAAATGTGAGATTTTGTGTCATATTCTCTGAGATGCAAACCTCTACTAAAACTGTTTACAGGGCTCATAGCTGCTTGGAGCCTCCCAGGGCACTACTTTATGGTGCATTGATGTACAATTTTTCTTTTTAATCAGGTGCAGTATAGCCCTAACACTTCTTGAGAAATGGCAAGGATCATAAACTAAAAGCTATGCCCAGCAGCTTGAGCTGAGCAATATCTTTCTGCAAACAATCCTGAACTTCTACCCAGTGTTTCATTTTAGCTTTGGTGAATTCAAGAGCAGAACTGTTCAATAATATTCTTTGTACTTTTGTTTTATGAAACAGTATAAATTTAATGCATGTATGAAGAGAGATTTAAACTGACAGTTTATTTTGGAAAGAAACCCAAATGAGCTTGCAATGAAACCATCTGAGCAGTACATAATCTTAATGCATGGTTTTCATGGGGAAGTAAAGGCATCTGAAGTTGAACACGGTGTACATTAAATTTTCTCCTCAGTCCTTTCATTAAGCACCAGAAGAATTTTAATATTGACATCAAAATCAAAGCAGCACAGCAAAACATGGGCTTGGGGAACAACCTGAGCAAAGCAATTCTTCACTGTGATTCCTGCACCTAAAACAGATTTAACTATTCCTAGAACCATGAGGTTAAATCCCCTTCAGATCAGAGTACTGAATACTCAAATCATCTTGCAAAGTACCAAAGCTGCCATGGCAGTCCCAGTAAGCCCCAGGTGTAAATAACTTCATATGGCAAATTGAGGTTAGGAAATAGACTAGCTCCAAAAAATGAGCCAATCCATAATACACAGAAGAATATTATTTTTGACCCCAAACCTCTGTATCACAAGCAGTTAACTGAAGTCAGTTCCACCACTAATTGCAGAACTAAAGACACTCTAAATATTCATACACAGCACCTTCGATAGGTGCCACCATTCAAGACATAATTGATTTGTGGACTAAAAGCAAAAGCTTTGTAAAACCAAAATGAGAATTGTGACTGTGATTTGTAGGCATTGAGGAAAACTGCACATCTTTTGATCCTGCCTCTCATTAATATTCCCAGTGGGACTTTTAAATTGTAATTTTTTATTTTTTGTTCTTTGCTTGCTGGTTCTATCAGCTACATCACAACCATAAGGTTTAATGCATTTTCCCATTTAAATGGGAAGATTTTAAAATAGATAAGGACACATTTGTCACCATTTTTTCTTGAAATGAGTTACTTAATTGCATTTTATGCCATTTAAAAATGCATCTCAAAATGTATCAATTTTATGCCCTTTCAAAAAAACTCATATTCAGAAAGCACTCACAGTGCCAATGTTCCTATCCCCATGGTTTACCTCACTCATTTGAATCTAAAGAGATGTAATAGATCACACTTTTATCAGCCTTCTTGTCTTGCTCTCAGCTCTTTCCAGTTGTCTGTGCTCTTAAAGTGGGCCACTCACAATGAATGCAACGAAAATCTGTGCCTCAGATATCCCAAATCTGAGCTGAATTCCACCCAGCCTGGGAAATGCTATTGCAAACAGGAGCGTATCCTAATGCTCTGGAATGTTGCCATTGGTTATGAGATGATCAATGTGATTGGATTTGAAGCCACTGCTTTCATTCCACACCAGCACTCCAAGCTGGGCACAGACTGTCTAGGCTTTCTTCTCACATGCAGGTCACAGCTGCACTCAATCCATCACTGCCCAAATTTACAGAAATATTTCAGAAGTCCAGGAAAGATGGAGCGAGACTATTTACAGGGGCATAACAGGACAGGGGGGAAGAGCTTCAAAGTGAAAGAGAATAAACCCGTGAAGAGGTGAGACCCCACACAAACTTTATGAGCAAGGACTTTGGTCTACTAGACCAAAAATAAAGAAAAAAAACCTCTTTTTTTTCTACCATAAACAAAATAAAATATATAATGATTGATTTTCCTACAACACAGAGCAAGCTTATATGGACAATATACATTTTGGCATAAAAAGTATCACCTCTCTTCCTGGCAAAAAAAAAAAATCAGTAAAACTGTATTTTTTCTCTTCCCTAACAGACTCCAAATTGTATTAATCTTAATGATAACTTCTGGCTTCATTTTTCACCTGCACATTTTGAAATGGTTGTTTTCACTCTACAGAAGCTTGATTTATGGCTTACAATGTGAGGGATTCTGCCATAGGAAGAGGGACTGCTCCTCTGAGAGCTGAATAAATGCATAACTGCATGACATAACATCCTTAAAATGTGCAGTCAGTCTTTTTTGTATGGTCTTTGGGCCAGTTTAATACTGTGGCTCTAAAGACACTGTCATTAGAAATGTGAAGAATCCAGTCACACAGTTCATAACTGCTGACATTGCTCCTACTTCATTACAAGTGGTCCTACTGGAAAAGAGATGTCAGGTGATTAAGAGTCCTCCATTGTCCAAGTAAATCTGCAAAGGGTTTAAGTAGAGATCCTCTCTTGTGAGATTCTCATGGGAAAAGTACCTAAAGCATTTCTGATAAATTATCAGATCTAAAAATCTAAATTGATTTTTGCTGTCTAATTAATGTGTCAGTCTGAAAGTCACACTTCAGTGTAAGTCTGAGTATTTTTGGTTGTCATTTGACCAATTTTACACATGAAACGTTTCCAAAATAATTTTTAAAATTTACTTAACTTGTGATTCTTGGCAGAAAAGTGAATATTATCAGCTTCCCTCTCCTGTTTTAGTCTGGAGTCACTGACAGGTTTTAGAACAAGATCAGCAACTACTTCAGAAACAATTGTGTTCCTGCAATTTTTTCCCATCTTCCTTTAAAATTTATTAGACTTCACATAAATTATTTACTATTCTATTGGTTGTCTGCAGTGAAGACAGCTGGAAAAACTGATAAAATGGAATTTCAGTGTTTCTTTGCTTTAAAGTGAAATTCCAGTATCTATGACACACACCAAAAACTGCCTAAAAAGAAGCAGAATAGCCCAAGAGCTTTTTCATAAACCTGGCAGTAGAAGCATTTCTGCAGAAGAGACATAAAACCTTCATTCAAAACCACTCCCAGCATTTGGAGCCATTCCAAAGGAAAGTTGAGTGCATTTGGAGAGCTTCAGATGTTGAATCATATTATCCCACCTATCTTGCAGGTGTCTACACCTGAATTAGCAGTACCACTTCACTCTTTGTGAAGACTAAATCAGTGAAATTCAAGGGAAAACATTAAAAAAAAAATTAGTCCTCTAGGTTTCACTTCCTAAGGAGGCATTTCTGGACTATTAAAACCAGTAGAAGAGAGCAATAATATAGTTATTGACACAGAACCCAAGCAGGGTCAGGTTTGAGTCATTTTAATTTCCACAGGTGAGGCATACCAAGATCAAAATTAGTTGGTTTCTTTTCCCTTGGTTGCTTCAGAGATTAAAATCAGAACTAGTTAGAGAGCTCCTTATCACTCCTCTTTTCATGCATCATTTTTTACCATATTTTGTCATATTATTGCACACAAGACTGAACCACAAAACAGATGTGACAAAATTGCCAAGCTGCATTTCAGTGTCACAGTCCAAAATAAAACCTACAGAAAGTAAAAAACCCATCATACAAGTACAACTTTCACAGCAGCATATAAATTTATGCACACCCCAAAAAGCACATATGAGATATTCTGAAATAAAATTCTCTACCTACAACACCATGGTTTTCTCCTGTAAGTTATGGCATGTTTTGGTCATTCCTGCAGAGTGCTTTGGTACATGTAGAACATTTCCAAATGCCACATTCAAAAGGTTATTTAAGTCTTTTTTTATTATGATTTTCACCAAGGCTTTCTTTCATTTTGGATTTTTGTTGTTTTTTTCAGTCTATATAAAACAACTGATATCAGTTTATTTAAATAAATGTCCTGAATTTTATTTCCCTGCATAAATCTTTCCATTTCATTTTATTTCCTAAATAAAAAGGAGACATGGATACATCAAACCAGTTCTTTCCAGTGCCTCACTGCAGTTGTATGCAGGAGGCATACTAATTTTCACAGACTATGAAAAGTGAGGGTTTTTCTCCATAAGACCTCTTTTTTCCCAAAACCTCCTGTTCTTGTGAGTCTCAGTTTTCAGAGAATGGACAGGGAGTACACAGTGATATCCAAAAGCTATTTTGTGGAAACTCTGTACTTTTTACTGAGCTTTTTAACTTGCCTTCCTCTGGAAATTAGGTTTACACAATTACATGTCTTGTCCTCAGCCCCAAAAAGTCTTGAGCCTGTTGGACCATTTCATCCTGCTTTAGCTGAGTGCCAGGCTGCTCCAAGTTAATATGTTCCAAGCAATTCAGAGAAAATTGCTGGCAAGGTACAGAAGAAAGCACTGTTTTGAGTCAATCACTAAGGGAAGTGAAGGAGTAACTCAGTTCTCATAATTACAAGATGCAGAGGCCTGGAAGGCAGTTTGAACAAAACCTAATATATTTTCTTTGCCCAGCCAGAAAGGTTATGGATGTTAAAGGAATGTAAGCTTGCAGGTGTGGGGAGGAGAAGGGAGTTAAGAAGGGGAATAGGTGGCAAAGAGAAATCCAAGAGTCCTTTGAAGAGTTTCAGGGAATTGCAAAAGGGATCTAGAGGATTCACTTCTGTGCATGGGGTGTAAAGCACAAAGGCAGGCAGACAGGAGGGGTGTGTGAATTATACAGACATGGGACAGATATAAAAATCAAAAGTCTGTGTTAAATCAGTGAAAGGACATCAGCAGAAGATTCACTGAGATACCCTCACTTTGGGAGTTGCATTGTGAAGAGCTGCTATATTTCTGCCAAACAGCTATCTAAAGCAGATTAGGGAATAAATAGATCTAACATAGCTTGGAAATAATGTATGTGGAGAATTGTTTTTAATCAGCCTATTCCCATGTGAAAAATAGAGGGGTTTTTAAGTGAAGATGCAAATGAAGTGACCAAGAGGGCAAATCTAACCACTTCCTGCAGATTTTTAATTCTTCCAGGAAGGGGCCCAAACCCCCTATGCACCAAAAGTCATATGTTTTGCATATTAATGTTAGACTGACTTCTCATTAAGGCACACTCTGAGTAAACAGCCAGTGTAGTAATTTTGAAAGATTTTGGCGCTGTCTGTGATCTAACAAATGGTTATCCTTTGCAGAGATAAGTGTGGAGATTCACAGGCTAGAAAGAAAACTAGTAAATTGCAGTATGATAAGACTGGGAGATTAATTCAATTTTAAATTAAGGACCTCTGGCGAGTGCTTTCTCTAAGAATGAAACAAACTTCCTAGTTTTTAATGGCAATGTATAGTTTAGATAGCAATGATAGCACACAGGGAGTGCAGCACCCCAGGTAAATAATCCAGACATGGCACTAAGTGTGGATGAACCACAAGGACACAACATAATCAAACCAATTTCACACAGTATGGTGATGAGAAGATACTTGGATAGTCCAGCACAAGTCCAAATCTGTTCTGCAAATAAGCATTTATGAGGACATAGAAGCAAGTCAAATTTATACTAAATAGTAATTTTTGTACTCCTTATGTAGTTATGTAAAATAACAGTCAGGATGGAGAAAGTAACTTGTCACAGAAGATATATGGAGAGCTGAGAAAGGAAACAAGTGGAAAAGGAAGCCTGGAACAAGGGTGACATAAGCTCCAGGGCCCTACAGACAGAATGAAATCTGTGCCTGTCCTTGGATGAGTGTGTATTTCAACATAACAAGGTGAATCCACACCTTTCACCTCTCAAAACCGAGAGCCTAAGGCAAAGTGCCCTGCTCACCCCACAGTCTCCCTCAGGTGGCCTTGGCAAAGACTCAAAGACAGAATATATACCTGGGTACAAAAACTATTCTGCTCTACTTTACCTAGGGCTGAAGAAAATTTAGCAGGCAAACATAGAAATATGTTCTGGAACTGAGAATCTTTTAAACTGAAGAATAAACACGTGAAGGTAAGATGGTCTCTAAAGCCATTAAAAAGGACAAAATGCTTACAGGTGAGAGGTTTTCCAAAGCCTGCTGGGTACAGAAGTCATGCCATGCTTATTTTGAAAAAATTCAAATAAATAACTTTCAATGAAGAAGCAGAAGTTACCACTTTTTTTTGTTGCCCAGGAAACGAATATGTTTTGTACTGGAAATTAAAATTCTACATGTATGTTCATCTGAATAAAGACTGGAGACTCCCAGCAGCTCCCAGCTGTCTCTGGATGTTGTGCTGACCAGGAATGTTTGAGTGCTGCCTTGTGTAGCATATCCTGTTCTGGGAATTTTTGGCACTACTATCAATTGTTGTGCTCACATCTGCACCTAAGCAAGTCACAGAGTGCCACTGAAAACCCACAGACCCTTCAGAAGAAACTTGCATTGCTGAGTAATGGAAACTTAAAAATGCTGAGCTTGTTATTAGTGATTTTCTTAATATCCAATTCAAAGAGGTAGTTTAAAGAGATTAATAAAATAGAATAAATGGAATATCTGGGATAGGAAACAGCTATTTAACACAAAGTGATATTTACAATTACTAGTGAGAAAAAACTGGTGGAATATGTGGGTTGAAGGAAAATTTTATACAACAAAAATTAAAATAATGCCACTGGGGGAAAATACATAACCTACATAACACCAAAATACTATAGGAAGCAAGAAACTCCTTTATCTGTAAAGCCTAGAATGCAATAGTTTCTGCAAGGATACATACCCATCTGACACCCTACATTCCAGAACTCCTGAGGATTATAATTTGACGAGCTCATTCTTGTTCCCTTGGGGTAAATTCTTGTAATAAATCTTGTAGTATGTGAAATAAACTCTTTAGCTGATAAACAGAAGGATAAAATCTTGGTAAGAAAACCTTTGTTATTAAAGAAATCCTATTTGAACAAATAATAAAAATACAGTAATTTGATCCAGCAATATTTTTACACAATATTATGCCAATTTATTCTATTTTAACATCATTTTATTTTGAAATATATTCATTTGTTCATTTAATAATTAATTTTTAAACCTTAATATTTTGTGTGTATTTGAATCTGACAGTATTCCTGTATAAAGAAATATATATTCCTTTGTAAGAAGTTCATTATCCAAAAACCATCCCTTCACTGTAATATTCTGTTTCTTCACCTTTTTGCAGGGTAACCTTATGATTTCTACACTAAAGCCCACTGTATTCTCATGGGAAACTGAGACACAGGAAACTGCACAAAAGTTTCCCCCTTCTATAATAGCTCAAAATGAAAAAAAAAGGGAAAAAAAATCATCTTTAGATGATCTTGGCTTGTTTGTTGTTTGGAGGTTTAAATAAAATGGCTAAATAATATTAGGACCAGGGAAGAGCACGTTTTCAAAAGCCACTGAAATTCTTGTTATATAAGCCTCAGAAGATAACTATCATGTACATTGTTTTTCCTTCTGCTGGCAGTGTTCCCTCCTTTCTCATATGTAAGCATTGACTGCAGGGATGTGGGAAACTTCAGATGACTTCTATCTGCACGATTCCTTTTTAGTGATTAAACAAAAATCTACATTTCCAGGGTCATCTCTCTGATCTCCATTTTCCTCTCACCTCATTTTTTGTTTGTTTAGCGGTTTTGTTTGGTAGAGTTTGGTTTGCTTTGTTGTTTGGGGGTGGTTTTATTGAGGGGGAGGAGAGGTTCTAGAGCTACTTTTCTATCTCCTAGAGTGCTGGAGGAACCAGAGAGAGGACTCAGTGGCTGGAAAATCCTACTTTGTGACACTGTTCAGCATCATTCACCTCGCCAGCTGTTGCCCTGAAAACTAAAACCTGATAATGTTTTCATAGCTTTAGTTACTTTCCCATGGAAGTTCTATAAACAGAAGTTGTTTATCACATTCCTTCTAAGAAACATCTTTTGATGGACGTTTCACACGACCAGTGTGCTTGGGAAGGTGTAACTTAATTATCCAATCCCTGGTCATTGTTGAGAATCTATAAATACTGGGGTCAGAAAATAAAGTTCCTTCTTTCCTGTTCTACCACTGGAAAGTGTTCATGTGAATCATTTTGTGTCCTTTAGCAACAGCCAGCCACTGAATCACCTCCACAAAGTGAGCGGGCATGTGGCAGCCTTCATTGTCATTGTCACTGTCATGCTCGGTGATCTCTGCTTTTAACGCTCCCTCGGGGCTCTCTGCAGGCAGCTGGAGCTCAAACAGCAGAGGCTGCACCAAATGGAGCTGCTCCAGCCCAGAATGGTTTGGATAATTCAGTTTGGCTGGGATGGAAGGTCTGCTCCAGTGGAGCAAGCTGCCTGCTCTGGGGTTTATCCATCCCATTAATGAGGACTCTCTTATCTGCACTTGTCACCAAAGCCAGGCGACTGCCGAGCCAACTCCGCTCAGTTCTCAGCCCAGACATGGGGTGGGGAGGGAGGTGGTGAAATTTATTCCACGCTTTTTCAAGTGCTGACTGCAATTCCTAAATTACTTGATGCAGAAAACAATGAATCGAAAGGCAGACGTACATTTTTTAGACTGTGTTAATATTTGTTCTTATAAAAATACACGGAATTAAAGCAAAGTTGAATTTCAGTTTTCCTCCCAAAGCCAACAGAAATAAAAATATTATGCAAAGGACATATCTAAAACAGTGTTATACAAAGAACCAAATAAAATCAGACAGCAGGTGTTTCATAAAATTTTAACCCTTCAATGCCTAAGCAGTGAAGCAATCATAGCACCAATGTAACTTTTAACTGATTGACTCCAAAGAAATTACCTGAAGATCTTAAAAGTTTTCGTGCTGCACTCTCTCCAATTGAATTATTTTCATAACACTGCTGATGCTGCAGGGAATGCTCAAAGCTCACAAACTTCTGAGATTTGGTATAAACCACGAGGTCTGACAATGCAAGGGCAATCTTTCCCTTTCTCACCTAAACATCATCAGATGAATAATGGAATAAAAAAGTCACAATGATGAGTATTTCATTATTATTAATATTAATAATTCAGAGAAACAATCATTTTGGATGCATAAAGCATGAAAAAACGTCTCAGTTAATGAATCTAATAAATATGACCTTTAATAGTGAGATCTGATCTGCTGAGAGAAAATTGAGGTTATTGTGCCCACGTTTATCACAGCAATCATAGGGTGAGTGGAGAGATCCTTCCTAGCAGAATGTTCTTCTCGATAGCTTTACAGTTTTCCTGCTCCTAAGAGTGGTTTGCAAATAATATAATTTTTCATGGCTTTTAATGTTGCTCCTTAAAAATATACCTCCAACTTTCTATTCATAAATATATAAAGTACTAGAAAAGACCAACAGAATAAACTCATCTATAAAATGTAGAATAACAGGAAAATATTACATTGCGCCAAGAAAATTAATCAAAGGCCTATTCCTTTAAGCATTGCCCTGAAGTTAGGAAAACTCTTTTCTTCTTGATTAAGGTTGAAAGTTCTCTCACCAAAATCTTAATTTAGTCTTGCTCAATTACCAAAATAAGCCAAAGTGACTGAAATTTTACCAGGATCTTCTCTCTTACAGAGAAGCACTGTGTGACCACTTCATTTTCCTCAGCATAACTTCTGAGCTAATTGGGGGCTCAGAGCACTGCTGATCTCAGATCAGAGAGCTGCTGATGCTAATCATGTTTACATTCCATTAAAGCTTTTGAAGGCAAATTCTCATCCCACAAAATAATAGAGATTGCCTGCTCATGGCTCTTAAACTATGCAACGTTCAAGTGCATTAATTATTCTGGGGCTATGTCCCATGAGGACACCAGGAGTCTACTGCCATGGAAATCCTGAAAAATACAACTCTGGAGGCAGGCAAAGCCAGCAGCATCACTGGGGTATCTTGGCTGTGGATTCAAATGCTCTCCCACCCTCCCATAAAGCAATACAGTGGGACATCAAGGCAAATATTCCAACAGAGTGGGACCCTGGAAACCACTTTCTCTTCTGCCTGGGAAACATGAGCAGATCCTTTTTGTTGCTGCTGTTTAAGAGTCTGTGGAATTCATTCTAGTCTGTTACATGGTCCTACAAATATTCTTGAAACCTATTGTCTAGAGAGCTGGTCCTTCCTGGTCAGAGTCCATCCTTCCTCAGAATTTTTCCTTACTATTTCTCCATGTCAGTTGGAATGAGAAAGAAGAAAAAAACTTTCAAATCATATAAAAAAAAAGAGACACTGCTTCTCAGCGAGAGTGCTGGGCTCTGAGGAGCACTGCTGGTTTAGCCACATTCAGGCAATCAGAGCATGATGTGCAAGAGTGACTGGGTACACCAGGTGCTGCCTGACATCCTAAAAAAGCTGAACAAGGCAGTTTCAACCTTGATGAAGCAACAGATTTTCCGTGGTAGAGAATTATAGTTGGTTAAAAAAACTAAGTTCAATTTGACTTTCAAACACCAAATTTTTACACTTTTTTCAGAAATAAAGTTAAGTCTCTGCATGATAAATCTAAAAACACCTCTTCAGCTCCAGGTGCTGAAAAATGTTCCAGCACAACCAGGAATGTGCACCTAATTTAATGCAAAAAAATCCAGAACTGAAGAAAATAGGAGACTTTATCTATCTTAAAAATAGACTGGAAGACCTGGGGAAGAAATGGTTAACTCTGCCTGTTGTCATCAGGTACTGCTGTAAGTGTTCTCTATACATAGTTCCAGGAGAGCCATGGCACCAACAAAACACATCTTAAATCTACTGTGGGACCGAGAGCCTGGGACAAGCACAAGTTTTGAGAGAGGAAAATGTTGAAGTTCAAGATGGGAGCACAGGAAGGGGTTGATTTTGAGTTGGGTACTAAAATGTGGTCCAGTCTGACTTTTCTTATAAGAGTAGGAAAATTCTGAAACCTCGAGCTAAAAAATGTAATTTCCAAATGCACTGATCTTAGTAATTTTAAAGTTTTCTCTTTAAATTTTAAATTAAATTTAAAATATAAATTATTTTAAAATAACTTATTTATAACAACTTTTCAGTTTAGTCTCTATTTTAAGATAATCGAGTTTCTTTAAAAAAAAAAATCTGTGTGTTCTCTATATTCAATTGCAGCAAAAGTTACCTTTGGTTTTTTTTGAGGTGGGGGTGAAAGTCTATGATCTCTTCTTCTTCTGGTGGGACTCCTTGATGGCTGAAGAGGTAACGTGTCATCTGTGTCGTCATCCTCAGACTCAGATTCAGAGTCACTCAGTTCCTCTGTCTCACCACCATATTCAGCATCCATCCTGAGCAGACCTTCCTCAATTGTTCCAACTTTTTTATTTTTTATCAGAACTTTGAATTTTAATGCCTATAGAAAAGAGGTTGAACAATAGTAACTAGAATTACTTAGGTTTTCATCTCTTGGTGTTATTTAACCAATCTTCAAAGTTGTTTATTAAATATAATGATGTGAGGTTGCAAAATGAATTAAAATAGAGTGAGGCAGAAGCCAAAGCCAAAGAAACCAAACAGAATCTGGGGATCAATGTACACAACAGAATGAGCCTATCTAACACCCTGACAGGAAAAAAGGCTCTCTGCCACAGGAACCCAGATGCTGAAACTATGAAAAGATAAAAGTAGAAAGCTAAGTAAGAGCCAAAAGTGATAGCCAGGCAAGACATAGAAGGTATATTTTTTTACTTATTTTTTTACTTCTATTTTAAGCCTAAATGTACTTCTATGTGTATATACACACTTAAAGATGTGTCTGCTATTCATTTGGAATGTTTTCATCTATCACTAAGCCTGCAGGAAATTTGTTCTTTGATTAATGCCTTTGTGCATATCTCTCTGGTGTACCAAATGAAAACTTTTGTTTATAACTTGTGTTATTTTACAGTAGAACCTTATGCTGGTCTTACCTGGCCAGGGAAACAAAAGTTTGGTGATTTTGCCTAAGCAGTTTCTCTATTTTTAAATAGACGTGTATCAACCTCCATAATATGTAATGTAAAGGGAGAAAAACATCATTGAATTATATTGATTCTAACAGCATGGCTTTCATCTATGGAACAGAATCCTATGAGTATATATTTCACTTCAATTTACAAAACTATATTAATAGTAAAGCTTCTATTATGCAGCAGTACATCTGTACACAGGAGCTGTCAGGGAGTAACAGGACTTACTGTCACTCTTGAATAAAGTGATCCACAAAAATGTTCTTTGAATTTCCTATGCTCTAGTGGAAAGGAAGATTACACTACTGGGAGTGTGGCGGGAAGAGGGAACAAAAAAATTCACAATAAATGAAAGGTAACTGAAATGCTGTGTTTTAAGGTATCCACGAAGTAAATATGAAAGGTATTGTCCTGGGGTGACTTTATGATACTGGTATCCCCAATCGTCTGGTTTATGTTATATATTAAGTTCTGCACCTTTAAGAATGACTCTGAGAGCAAGAGAGGGGGGTAGAAGAAGCCGCAGTTTGTGTTAAAGAAAACATCACTCCCACACATCTCGCTCCTGGACTGTGTTGTCTGCAGCACGGACAGACAGCAGGACAGAGCTTCTCCCTGGTTTTTAGTTAGTTTTAGCTAGCTGAGGCAGAGTTCCCCGGACTTTTGTTTTTTCCTTTTTTTCTGGATCTGTGCAAGCCTGCTCTGGACTGAACACCCAGCCAAACCCCGGGAGCTCACAAGCCTGTGGCCCACCGGGCCCTGGGCCTCGGCATTTTCCAGCGCCGGAGGGACTGATAAGAACCTGAGCGAGCCGAGCTTCACCACATGAAAAGGACTTTTCTTCCTAGATTTGCCACCCCATCGAACAGCAAGAAGTTTTATTACTATTATTTAATATTACTCAATTTCTGTTAAATAAACAGCTTTTTCCACTTCTCTCCAAAGAATTTTTTTTTTTTTTCTTTTCCTCTCTTTTCCCGGACCAGAAAGTGAAGAGGGGCATTTCCCTGGGGAAATCCCCATTTGGAGTTTTCCTCCCTAATTTGCCCTAAACTAGGACAAATATAGTTTTTGGCGCCCAACGTGGGGCAAGAGAAAGTGGAAAAACCTGTACTGATTGTTAGTTGTATTTATTCTGTATTGAGATAAAGCAGTCAGCAGCCATGTTGCTTAGATACATAATATCTCTCGGGGTGGAAGCCTTCATGTAGATCTGGTCCCTAAAAGTTTTTGAGGTTTTAATACCTGTCTTTGCCCTCTTTCCCAGTAGAGGGGCACGGATTAGAATAGTTATTGTGCTGAGCTCGGTGATAATGATTTATAAGAAGTTTATAGAACTACTGAAGTTTCTGTCAGGTATGTTTAGCTTATGGTTTCTTCGCCCGACCCTGCCTCCCAGTCCCAGTAGCACATTTTAGGAGTTTATTAGTAATTGTACCCAGTTTGTTAAAAGAAGAGCAGGGGATGAGGCTTTCCAGCCTTTTCTTTCCTTCTTCTCCTTTGAATCTGTTATGTCCCTCTTTGAGAATATCCAGTTTCCCCTGAGTGTTAAAGATACCACTTTCTTGTTAGTTCAGCTGTTAAGTTTCCTCTATATGGTCTGCAACTTCTCTAGAATGAGGGCTGAGATATCCAGAAGAGCCAATGAGACCCCTGCCCCAGAAGTAGACTCAGGTGTGAGAAATCCTGAGTGAAGTAGAGAATGAGAGAAAATTGGCCGAACTCTGAAAGAATTCTCTGATCCCCCAGCCTGAGAATTTTCACTTGAACAAATTCAGAACCCAGATGAAGTAGGGAAATATCTGGAAGAAAATTACTGTGATGATTCTAAGCAGAAAAATATCATTGCAATAAGCTGGGCCCTAGCGTATGCTTATCGCACGGTGCTAGATACTGTAGGGCAGGCAGATAAATCAGCAGCTACCCCAGTCACTCAGGCTGCAGCCAAACCAGACAGTGAGCCTAAGCCAGTGGCCACACCAGACAGTGAGCCTAAGCCAGTGTCTGTTGCTCCTACCACGAGAGGTATGAAATTCAAAACCAAAACCGATCGGCCAGTAGATGATAATAATGGTGATGCGGGGGAAAGACCCTCAAGACCAGCAACTGATCAAAAATCAGAAGGCGCTGGTGAACCTTTCTCCCTGAAAGACCTTCGTGGCCTGAGAAAAGATTACACTCGACGACCTGATGAATCTATAATTAGTTGGTTAGTCCGTCTGTGAGATGCTGCAGGTGAGGCTACAGTTCTGAATGGCACTGAAGCGAGGCATCTGGGATCCCTGTCACACGATCCGGTTATCGACCAAGAAGTGATGAGGGAGGCTGACCCTTATAGTCTCTGGGAACGGGTCCTGAGAAGTGTGGCACAAAGATATCTGTGTGCAGATGATCTCTATATACAGCAAACTCGTTAGAAAACCATAAAACAAGAGATTCAGCGCTTGAGAGAAATAGCAATAGTAGAAATTGTCTTCGTGAGTAACTTAGGTACTAAAAATCCAGACTTGGTGCCATGTACATCTGTGATGTGGCGAAAACTTGTTCGACTTGAGCCACAAGAATACGCTTCTGCTTTAGCAACAATGAAGCGGGATGACCGGGAGGAGACTGTGATGGATATGGCGAAGAAGCTTCGAGCATATGCAGATACCGTGCATGGCCCCATACAGACAAAAATTACAGCTATAGAAACACGTATACAAAACTTTCAAGACAAAATAGAGGAGAATTTCAAGAAACTCAGAGAAGACCTTGTTCCAGTCTCGGCAGTACAGACCAAGAGCCCTGGTACTCAACGCAAAAGTTCCCCAGATAGAGAGAAAAGGCTACGAGCTGAGCTGTGGTTTTTCCTACGTGACTGTGAAGAAAACATGAAAAGATGGGATGGAAAATCTACTGGTGCTCTGGCACAGCGGGTGCGTGAATTAGAAGACAGCAAGACTCAGGGAGGATACTCCACCAAAAAGAAAGCCGCTCCAGTAGCCTGTAGTCAAGCTGACAAGTATGATGATGACATGTCTGATTCTCTTGAAAGAACCTCCAAGACATATACCCAAAGAAAGAAAGATAACCAGGCTTAGAGGGGCCCTGCCTCTAGCCAGGTAGAGGCTAGAGAAAACCGTGTCTTTTAGACTGTGTGGATTCGTTGGCCTGGCACATCAGAACCACAACGATATGAGGCCTTGGTTAACACTGGTGCACAGTGCACCCTAATCCCATCAAGATATGTAAAGGCAGAATCTGTTTCTATTGCTGGTGTGACAGGTGGATCACAAGACTTGACTTTAGTAGAAGCTGATGTGAGCCTGACTGGAAATGAGTAGAAGAAGCACCCCATTGTGACTGGCCCAGAGGCCCCATGCATTTTAGGCATAGACTTCCTCCGAAGTGGGTATTTTAAAGACCCAAAGGGACTTAGGTGAGCATTTAAGATAGCAGCTGTAGAGACAGAGGGCATCAAGCAATTGAACACTTTGCCTAGACTGTCAGAGAACCCATCTGCAGTAAGACTCCTGAAGGTGAAAGAACAGCGAGTGCCAATGGCCACCTCGACGGTGCACCGCCGACAATATAGAACAACTCGAGATGCTGTAATCCCCATCCACAAGATGATCCGAGAACTGGAGAGCCAAGGGGTGGTCAGCAAAACCCACTCACCCTTCAACAGCCCCATCTGGCCCGTGCGTAAATCTGAAAGAGAATGGAGATTGACTGTGGACTATCGTGCATTAAATGAAGTGACTCCACCGCTGAGCGCTGCCGTGCCGGACATGCTGGAGCTCCAGTACGAGCTGGAGTCCAAAGCAGCAAAGTGGTATGCCACTATTGACATTGCCAATGCATTTTTCTCCATTCCCCTGGCAGCAGAATGCAGGCCTCAGTTTGCCTTCACGTGGAGGGGAGTGCAGTACACCTGGAACCGACTGCCCCAGGGGTGGAAGCACAGCCCCACCATCTACCATGGACTGATCCAGGCTGCCCTAGAAAAGGGTGATGCTCCAGAACATCTGCAGTACATTGATGACATCATTGTTTGGGGAAAGACGGCTGAAGAGGTCTTTAAGAAAGGAAAGAAAATCATCCAAGTTCTCCTGAAAGCCGGTTTTGCCATCAAGAAGAGCAAAGTTAAGGGACCAGCTCGTGAAATTCAGTTCTTGGGAGTAAAGTGGCAAGATGAACGGCATCAGATTCCTACTGATGTCATCAACAAGATTACAGCAATGTCTCCACCAGCCAACAAGAAAGAAACACAAGCTTTCCTAGGTGCCATAAGTTTTTGGAGGATGCACATTCCTGAGTACAGCCAGATCGTGAGCCCTCTTTACCTGGTCACCCGCAAAAAGAACACTTTCCAGTGGGGCCCTGAACAACAACAAGCCTTTGCTCAGATCAAACAGGAGATTGCTCATGCTATAGCCCTTAGCCCAGTCAGAACAGGACCAGATGTGAAGAACGTGCTTTACTCTGCAGCCGGGAGCCATGGTCTGTCCTGGAGCCTTTAGCAGAAAGTGCCTGGGGAAACTCGAGGCCGACCACTGAGATTCTGGAGCCGAAGCTACAGAGAGTCCGAAGCCAACTACACTCCTACAGAGAAAGAAATCTTAGCTGCCTATGAAAGAGTCCAAGCCGCCTCAGAAGTGATTGGCACAGAAGCACAACTCCTCCTGGCACCCCGACTGCCAGTGCTGGGGTGGATGTTTAAAGGAAAGGTTCCCTCTACCCACCACGCCACCGACGCTACATGGAGCAAGTGGATCACTCTCATCACACAGCGCGCCCGTATTGGAAACCCAAATCGCCCTGGGATTTTGGAGATAATTACAAACTAGCCGAAAGGTGAAAACTTTGGTCTCACTAATGAAGAGGAGCAGGAACAAGTGACACGAGCTGAAGAAGCTCCACCGTATAACCAGCTGCCAGCAGAAGAAACACGCTACGCTCTGTTCACTGATGGTTCCTGTCGCATTGTAGGGATGAACCGGAAGTAGAAAGCAGCCGTATGGAGCCCCACACGACAGGTCGCAGAGGCCACTGAAGGAGAAGGTGGATCAAGCCAACTTGCTGAACTCAAAGCTGTTCAACTGGCCCTGAACATTGCTGAAAGAGAAAAGTGGCCAAAACTCTATCTCTACACTGATTCATGAATGGTAGCCAATGCTCTGTGGGGATGGCTGGAAAAGTGGAAAAGGGCCAACTGGCAACGCAGAGGAAAGCCAATCTGAGCTGCTGATGAGTGAAAAGACATCGCCACCAGAGTAGAGAAACTGTCTGTGAGGGTCCGTCATGTAGATGCCCATGTTCCCAAGAGTAGAGCTAATGAAGAGCACCGAAACAATGAGCAGGTAGATCAGGCTGCAAAGATAGAGGTGTCAAAGATAGACTTAGATTGGCAACACAAGGGAGAGTTGTTCCTAGCTCGATGAGCCCATGACGCCTCAGGTCATCAGGGTAGAGATGCCACCTATAAGTGAGCACGAGACCGAGGGGTGGATCTAACCATGAACAGTATTTCCCAAGTTATCCATGACTGTGAGACGTGTGCCACGATCAAGCAAGCCAAGCGGTTGAAGCCCCTCTGGTACAGTGGGCGGTGGTCCAGATACAAGTATGAGGAGGCCTGGCAAATTGACTACATCACACTGCCCCAAACCCGCCAAGGCAAGCGCTATGTGCTCAAAATGGTAGAAGCCACCACAGGATGGTTGGAAACCTACCCTGTGCCTCATGCTACAGCCCGAAACACCATCCTGGGACTTGAAAAGCAGGTCCTTTAGAGGCACAGCACCCCTGAGAGGATTGAGTCAGACAATGGGACTCATTTCAAGAATAACCTTATAAACACCTGGGCTAGGGAACATGGCATTGAGTGAGTGTACCATATCCCCTACCATGCACCGGCTGCAGAGAAAGTAGAGAAGTACAATGGACTGTTAAAGACTACCTTGAAAGCGTTGAGTGGAGAATCTTTCAAAAATTAGGAGCAGCATCTAGCAAAAGCCACCTAAATAGTTAACACCCGAGGTTCCACCAACCGAGCAGGACCAGCCCAATCTGAGACCCTACATATAGTAGACGGAGACAAAGTCCCAGCAGTACACCTCAGAGGTTTGTTAAGAAAGACAGTTTAGATCAATTCTACTTCGAGTGCAGACAAACCCATTCGTGGGGTTGTTTTTGCTCAAGGACCGAGTTGCACATGGTGGATAATGCGGAAAGATAGAACAACACAATGTGTACCTCAGAGAGATCTGATAGTTAGGTGAAGATCATGAATTAATTCCCTTGTCTGTATATAATGTATGTGTTGTAGAGTTAAAATATATATATATTAATTTTGATAATAAGTTGACGATATGAAGATAAGGGGTAGAATGTCCTGGGGTGACTTTATGATACTGGTATCCCCAATCGTCTGGTTTATGTTATATATTAAGTTCTGCACCTTTAAGAATGACTCTGAGAGCAAGAGAGGGGAGTAGAAGAAGCCGCAGTTTGTGTTAAAGAAAACATCACTCCCACACATCTCGCTCCTGGACTGTGTTGTCTGCAGCACGGACAGACAGCAGGACAGAGCTTCTCCCTGGTTTTTAGTTAGTTTTAGCTAGCTGAGGCAGAGTTCCCCGGACTTTTGTTTTTTCCTTTTTTTCTGGATCTGTGCAAGCCTGCTCTGGACTGAACACCCAGCCAAACCCCGGGAGCTCACAAGCCTGTGGCCCACCGGGCCCTGGGCCTCGGCATTTTCCAGCGCCGGAGGGACTGATAAGAACCTGAGCGAGCCGAGCTTCACCACATGAAAAGGACTTTTCTTCCTAGATTTGCCACCCCATCGAACAGCAAGAAGTTTTATTACTATTATTTAATATTACTCAATTTCTGTTAAATAAACAGCTTTTTCCACTTCTCTCCAAAGAATTTTTTTTTTTTTTCTTTTCCTCTCTTTTCCCGGACCAGAAAGTGAAGAGGGGCATTTCCCTGGGGAAATCCCCATTTGGAGTTTTCCTCCCTAATTTGCCCTAAACTAGGACAGGTATGGATAACAGAAATATATAAAGCCAAAGTTTTTTAGTAGAAACCAGAGCCATAGGCAAGGATAGAGACATTCCATTCATTTCCATTGCAAGCTCCATTGCTCATAATCCCCCTATCGCTTCAGATCTCGTGTTGGTAGTTTGCCAGGGTGCCAGTGGAATGAGACATCCTATGCCCAATATCTATCAATGCCATGCTGCTGGAAGGTTTGATTAGTCTCTCTGCACTGGTGACTCAGGATAAGGATGCCCTTTAACATTGCCTTCATTTCTTATTAATGCACTCTTTTTTTTATTTTTCTCTGGTATTTTTAGAAGAGTTTTAATATGATTAATGCTACTCATGTTTTTTAAGAGTTCTGAATTTTGCTTTGCATGTTCACATTTCCCAGTATCTAAAAGCAATTCTATCCACTTTTGATCTTGTATTTTGTTATTCATGGGAAGACTTCATTCTACAAATAAAAAAAAATAAAATAAAATAAAAAAAGACCTGGTATACAAGGGAAGAAAAAACTATCTATGGTTACATTACTGCCTCCTATATGCAAACATAACTTTAAGTAAAGAAAGACAATAGTGTGTGTGTGTAATGATATAAAAATGGGTCATGATGTCAATCAGTCTCTAAAATTCTGTTTGCGAGCTGTTAGCAAAAACATAAACATCCTGAGGTAGGAGAAGTTTTTTAAGGTTTGCTTTGTTTTCTACAAAGGTAACATTCTAAAATCATGGTTCTTTTCAGAAACAGTTACAAAAATACTCCAGAGAATTTGCTATTTTTTGGCCAGAAGCAAATGACAATAATAGTTACCCCCAATCACTGAAAGTGAAACACAGAGTGAAAAAATGGCATAGGCTTTTGTCTGAACTTCACACATCTTCAAAAAAACTTATAACAAATGTATGGTTACAAATTCAGTGACTGTGTGAAATCTGAGTTCTTTAATTGGTAATCAGCACTGCTAAACATGTGACACCTTTTTCTCTACATGTCCAGGTCTTCTAAGAGAGCTGAAAAGCCTTTTAATGAGCTGAAAGTCTGAGCATTCACTATAACTTCTCCTTTCTAGTTTTATTATGAAAGGCAAAATATGTTAAAAATACATTTGCTGTTTACTTCTATAAAAACTGCAAGCATACTAAAAAATTCAAATATGTAAAACATCATAGGACCTCCCTAGAGCATAGTGGGACTTCAAGACTGGCATAAGCAAAAACCTCGAAGTGCAATCAACTAGAACAAATATTTACATAATTAAATGAACAAAACCTTTTTCTTGTGCATTCTGGTTAATGGGATGTATAACACAAATCAGCTGAAGTAATGCCAAGTTTCCAAGATAAAAATCACAAGCACTTTGGATCGGGCAAACCCACCTATTGATGACTACAATTAATGTGAAAATTCAGTGCCCAGAAATGTAAGGAACAAACCCTGGATTTGAGACAGAAGTATTAAAGACAGAATAGCTTCTCCTGTTTAAATTGAGCTTGTTGTTCTCCCTTCTTCTCTCCTGACCAGCTGTAGGTGCTCAGTTAGAGGAATATCAAGCCTTGAAAATCTTGCTAAGTAACAAAGTTAAAATCTCTTCTGAGTTTTACATAATATTCTATTTCAAGAATGATACTGCTGCCTTAAATACTGATATAGGGTTAAGATACAACACCTCCTGTGAAGTCTGACACAGGGAAAGGTTTTGAGACAATGACAAGATTTGTTAAGTACAACTGTTAAAAAAACCCAACACCAGCTATCTTTAACGAATCACACTTAGTGAAGTGTGAATGGATGTCTTTGTGGCAGCCTTATAAATCACAGTTATCATCTACAGATACTTTATATCAATACTGTATACTTATTATACAGATATTTTTAATCAATACCACCAGCAAGGTCTGAGCTCTAGGCAAACAAATATTAATTATATCAGGAGCAGCATTTTACCTACCTCATAGCACGTTTTCCTACAACACATTTACCCAGTGAGAAGCACCCTACCCTGAAAATTCCATTTCTGTGTTGCGCTCTGTAGTAGACTTCAGGTAAGTCTACTTACCTTAAGTCTACTTAAGGATAAATAGCTGTGCTATAGCTGAAACTATATTCTACATGGGCAACTAAATCTCTGGATGCATTGGAAATAAGTCCAGATGATTGCAGAGAAAGATGGTTACAGGTTGGCTCAGAGTCTTCATTGCACAGATTCCTTACCAAAGTTCAATGGTCCAAGAAGATGCCTTACCAAACAAACCACATGATTTTTATACACCAAATAAGCCATTGACCCAAGACCTACCTGGGTAATGATATAAAATATGGCAATGTCTTGTTTTTAGTTACCTCCTGAAGTTGCTTTACAATGCAAAGAAGCTATTAACAGATAATGACTGTCACATGTTTACCACATTTCTGGGAAAATCATGTTCCCTCAAGAGTGCAATGCCTAAAAATAGTGAAGGAATTAGATGAGTCTTCTGTATGTACTCACTACAGCCTAGAGATTCCTGAAATTTTATGAGAAACAGTATGGATTTTTTTATTATTATTTTTGAGGTCATCACCAAGACATACCACATTCTCATTTTTTTTTTCATATTTTTTGTAAAGAATAGATGCCATAGACTGATCAAAAGGCATAAGAGTGACTAGAAACATTTTGACTTGCTAAGAAACAAAAGTATTTCTGATGCAAAGACTTGGTCAAGACATTTGCATATGTGAATGTGTTGGTCAAAATAAATAGGAATTAATCTCATAAATGAAGCAACAGAATTAGATGTGCTTAATCTTGAATTTCTCACTGAAAACACTCACTGTGTAGAGAAAGCTCTCCTTTTTATACTGAGTAGATAAAGGTGAAGAAAAGTGTGAAGGATGAGTCCTGGCTTATGGAGTTAGCTGGTTTTCCGCATAATAGCAGAATTTAAAATATCCATAGCCCATGAAGTTGTACTGGAGACCTTCTATTGATCTTTCTCAAGGATCTCATTAAACAGATCCTTTTATTTGGACACCACAGGTTTAACAACCATAGGGAAGCCTTGGCAATCCTGGCCAGAAATGCTTCTGAGACATCACAATGCAGTAATTGATCTTGCAGCTGTGTGGTAAACATTAAAGAGAACTTGTAAAATCACAGTAGTTGCCACTTCACTTTCAGTTAATCACACATCAATATCTCATTCCAACTTTGTGACAGGAAACCTGCAAATAATAAAAGATTCCTAACTATCTGATATATCTATCCTGTCAGCAGTGTAAGGCAGTTCAATGCTCTACAATGCAAAATAATTGAGGAACAAACTTTCATCAAAGCATCAATGTGCTTACATTCTTTTCTGTGTTATATTGGATGCCCACCTGCTCCTTTCAATTGCTGTCAGATCTCTTGAGAGGAAGAACACAGCAGGGTAAGTAAAACCTTATCTCTTCTAGCATCCTGATATTTTCTAAGTTCATCTACAAATTGCTGCATAAGGCACTTCATTCCTTCACTTTCTATCAGCACATCACCAGGAGTGCTGGTACAACCAGCAGAGATGTCTGGCGCCCGTCACTGATGTCAAATCTAATTTAATGCAGGACCTGACTCAAAGGACCTGTTATTCCAGTGAAGATTAGAGGGAGTTCATGAAGTCTCTTTAGAAGCACCATGATGGCCAAGACTGGGAGCAGAGAATTGTATCAGGTCTGTCGCTTTGGGTGGCAAACCATCTTCTTGGGAAAGAGATGGGACAGGTGAAGCTTAAAAGCAGCCTCAGTTTCTCATGGGATAAAGTTTGTGGGAAAGAAAGAAGTAGTGCAAAAGTCTTCTCCTTCCTCCATATGTAGAGGAGGAATTGTGTGCTGAGATGCCACAGAATACAGGAATTGCAGGGAATTAATAATATCAATATAGTCAGATGGAAGTGTGAATATATGACTGAAGGCAAAGAATTAAAAAACCTTTAGTCCTGAAATTTTCTGGGGTTTGTTTTTCAGATGAAGCAAGTGTTGGGAAAAGCAGAGAGAGGAAGTGTTCAGTGATCCTCCGCTTTTATTTCCTGCGCCTCCATGTGATTTTCACTTAGAATTACAATGGTAGGAGACATCATTGCAAGGTGGTCCAAGGAACCACCTAAGAGTGGGCGTGTTCCTCATTTTAACCTCCTTCCACACACACACAATCATCTCAGTTGACAAAGGTATAGTTCAAGACCTACTTAAAGAAAGAAGTAGAAGATTGACCATATAAAAGAAAATTATTTCGATGGAAGCCTCCAAAACTCCAAAACCTAAAAGGAACCTGTAATTGTCTAATGTTTCTTTGAAGTGTTTGGAGAAACTATGTGATTTCCCACTTCATGTACACACAAAATAACCATTCAATTCTGATCTTGAAGAACACTGAGGTGGCTTTTTCCCTTTTCTTGCTAATGCTCCATCTTGAAAAAAGTGGACCAACAACTTATATAGGTGACAGCTTTTTTCTTTTTCACACTAACTGAGGATCCTTCCAACAAAGAGCATTTCAAATTCATCATTTGTGGTTCTGTAACATCTCTTTTGCACAGCTTGAGTAAAGCAGTCTGAAGACTAAATTCAGAATTTGGTTTTCTCAAATGACAATGAATTTACCCAGGCCTTGAAAATGCACAAGGTCCCAAGCTTTAAAGATGTGATGTCACTAAACTCCTTTTTTGGCTCTTCAAAAAGATGCCAGCCAAAGTCAAGCTTATAACTGAACTTACAAATTCAGTCATAGCTACATATTTCCATTGCTAAGTAAAGTCCTACTGACTTTTCTTACATGCATGATCAGAAAACCTAGGAGAAACAGAGAAGATCCTCATTTGTGTTCATTCTCAAGATAATAATTTTCTGAATTAAAACTTTTGTAATCAGGTGACGACAGTGGCGTTATTTAGGTAATCCTTACACCTTGCACAGATGGGAAATATGTCTCACAATACTTTAATATGTTAAAAGCTCAGGAGAATTAATCTCAGCTGACAGCATTTCCATACATAGACCCAGCAATCCATTTTCAGGCAAAACTCTACAGAGCTGACTCATGAAAACTCTAAGCTGTGGAAATATGAAGTATGAACTCCCTGTATCACAGTAACCATATGGTAAGGGACATATATCATAGAAATTAATATTTTTAAGTGTGTGATTCAGTGATTCCATTTCACTGATTTTGTGCTTGCTTCAGAGGACATATGATCCTTGCACATCTCCTACACTGAATCCAGCTGTGATTTGAGAAGCTTTACAACAAGCCCTCCTGTTTGATAGAGTTTAGATTTTTTCCTAATTGAAAAAACAGTTTTCAAGGCTTCAAAATTATGTTGGAAACCATGATGCAAAAAAATATATTGCTACAATAAAAAAAAAAAGGGTGGAGAAACATGAACATTAAATATTACAACATTGTCATGGAAATATAAGAGTACGGTAATACTTCAGCACATCTTCTTGCACAGATCACTTCAAAAATATTTTTCCTTGACAAATCCTTAAAAAATTATTTTAAACACCTTTTGTGTGTTGTTTTTCCTTATGACAGTGCTTCCTTCCCACATTTTCATTTGCATTTTTTTAGCTACTGTAAAAACACAAGGAATAAAATATGGCTATACTGGCAACAGCGAGAAGCTGAAATAAGTATTTTGTATGTGTGCACGTATTTGTGCTACAAAAGACTTGAAAAAAGTTTTTGTCCTTGAAAGAAAATTATGTGCAAAGACTGGAACAAAGGAAATGTATTTGTTTTAGTTTGCAATAAAATTTTCAACACCCATCTAATTGCCTTTTCTGACTTCATGTCCCAGGGGTCTCGGGCCATCCGCTGAGAAACGCTGTCTGAGGGAGAAACACACTGAGAAAGAGAATGGCTTTGCAGTAGCAGAGGACCAAAAAAAACCTCCATCATCACTGTTATTGACAAAAAATGTAGGCTCAGGTTTCCATTTCAATAACATGTTTAAATTTCAGGAATTTCCTTCAATTTAAGCAACAAAAAAATAAATCAGCAAATAACAGATGTATTTCCATGTGGTTTTTTGGTGCAGTTTAAATATTTTTGTTACTACCTGAAGTCTATTTCTGACACAGATGTGATCCATAAATTCAGTCCCAGAGGACTGAAAAAAAAAAATAATGAAGAACCCCACCATCATTTCCATTTCTTTCACAGAGAAAAATGAAAACTTATTACCTCAGGAGAAGGCAGTTCAGTCATATCTACTGCACCACCAATTGGTGTAGTGAGAAGTTTGTCACCTAGAATACTTTTCAAGCAGTCTGCCATTACTTCCTGCTGTTTAGGGCTGCAGTGGTTCTCCAGAGACAGTATAACTGGATAGGCAGATGACTGGAAATATAATTTTAGGATTTTATTATTAATAAATAAAAATATGAATAATTGCTTTTCCAAAATATCTTACAAAAGTCCCCTTGGCCATCTGTATTTACATTCATTTTCAAAAACTTCAGAATATAGATCACTTGTTCCAGGTTAGTAACACAATAAAACAGGTAACATTTGTGGAAAAAAGAAAGCACAATTGAAGAAGAAAAAAGAAATGCACCTTCAGAAAGTTAAAACAGAGCTAGACATATATGAAAAAAGGACTGCTTTGTTTTGGTTTTAAAAGCTAAAATCAGATTCTAAAATTAAAATTGAAAGCATAAATCAGAATTAAATGTCTTTTGCTTTAGTTTATGACAGATTTTTTGACTACTTTTCAAATAGTCTATCAAGGCTTTGATAGTCTCCCCAAAGCTTGTTCAGAAATTATTTCCTTTACATGAACAAGCTATGGATATTTTTTATTTTTGATAATACCACAAACTTTTCTAGGGACAGTATACACTTTTCTCATCACACTACTCAAGCAAGGGTAATTGAGTAAAAATTAAAGCTAAAAGGTGAAAAAGAGAAAATTAGTAAAAATTAGAGAAGAACTCAAAAGAAATGCATCCATCTAGACTTATAAGTAAATCTCATAAGTTGCCAATAATACTGGTGGATACCAAAAATATAGTCTGAATGAAATCTTTGCTCAGGCAGAGCCTAAATTGTCAATAAGGAAAACACCATTTTATGTTTTTCCTGTCTTTACATTTGTCTCCTGAGCACTTGCTATTGACTTTTAAGAGAAGAAAAGCTCAGCCTGCATGGACAGCTGGTACCAACCATGACCTGTTGTGATTTTATCATCTCATTGGCACTTGGGCTTGAGAACTGAAGTTTGAATTAGAGTTAAGCACAATATGCTGTGTGTTAGCAAGAAGAGGAAAGTTTTATCCAGTGGGTTTTGAAAAACAGTGGAATAAAATCATGTTTTTAATTTCACTTTTAAAATCAGAGATTAATTAAGTTTTATATAGAAAACAGAAAAAAACCACAGCTTTGATTAACACTGAGAAGGCTATAAATACATATGCATGAAAATCCACATAAATTTATGATCGTGGATGTATATATTCATACACATAATGCTGGCCTGATTCTGAGATTTATCTTAATAGTCATTCAGCACTTCCTTTCAGCAGGAGTTTCACCAGAAGCTTATACAAAAGCCTGAGACGGTGCAAAAACTCTCCAGATTTCAGTGTTTTTCTAGAGATAGGTAAAAGGAACTTTGCTCTGATGGGTCACCTGACCAAAAAACATCAGTAGCTGCTAACATTTATCAGTGTCAACATTCAAAATCAAAAGAGAGGAAATGGAAAACAAAGTCTCAAACTCATCTATTATCTAATATTTTTGTCTATTTTATAAATTCACACAGAGGATACAAGACAGACTCATAGCAGCAGAAGAGTAAGTGACAAAAAAACCTTTAAGGGATATAAAGAAGGAGGAAAACATCAGAAAAAATCTGAACTAGGTCTTCAATATAGATTCAGTCCTTGTTTAAATTATGTCAGGTGAGAATTCCACCTAACAAGCTGAGTGAGATCACCTGAATCCTTTGCACTAAGTTTGGTTTATATTCATTATCAGGAAAAATGATTATGATTCCTTTAACTAGATTTTAAACTACATTAAGAACAAATAGCACAATTGCTCTGCAATTAATTTTTAAAATACCCATTGCTCAGTTGCATTTTTTTACCCTGGAGAATTTACAAGAGCCATGTCCCCACTTAGTTAAAGCCACCATCCCATTCTAACCAACTCATGTATACACACACAGATCTGTACGTACCATAAATGCATACTTGTCAATCACATGAATTACAGAGCGAAATGGAATTTTGCTTGTTAAAGTGTGACCATGATACACAATAGGTTCGTTGTTGGTGCCATCCCAGCAGTCAATCTCCAGGCAACGGCATCCTTTTAACAGAGCACTTCAGAAGAACAAGAGAAACAATTTTGCAGCCAAAAGAAAGATAGCAAACTTTTTTATACAAGTTGCTGTGTTTCTAATTACAAGCACAGGGATTAATTACAGAAAAAACACCTCATTTTCACCATAAATAGAAATCCTACAGAATTATATGAGACAGACATACTTTCTGTTTCTGCCTATTTTAGGTGTGTGTTATTTAATAAACTTTATTAGACCTTTAAAGAATATGGGATTACCTGCATTATCTTCCTTAAAAGGCTAAAAATCAAAGATTTCAATTAAGGAATTTTGGAACAAAGGCAAATTGCCACTTAAAATAAAAGAATAAATATTTTCAATGCTATTTTGTGCTACTATTCCAAACTTGCTTAGAATTTTGAGAATCACTATATTTAAAAATCTATAGTACTTGGAGAATCAGGTTGCACTTGGTCTTTACATAAAACAGTTCCTCTCCCCAGACCACATTTCTAAGAGTGCTAAAGTTTCTGAGACACCCTGACTTTACTGCTTTAATCTGAATATGTTAGTGTCATCCCTTAAATTCTTAGGTTTCTAATATTTGACTTGCAACTAACTGAAACATTTCTTATAAACTGTTTTACTTAATTACCAAGCTGTCTTTTACATCCTGCTTTTCACACATTAACAATATGTCAAATATGCCTTTAGCTGATTTTAGCATTTTCCTCACACATGTATGAGATAAAGAGAGAGGGGGTTATACCTTCTTTGCAATTACTTTCAGCAAGGCAGCATTAACATAATGGAATTTTAAATACTGTTAGAAATTCAGTACTGTTTCTGATGGTTGCAAGTCACTAAAGAACATCAAGAGAGCAACCAAAAAAAAAATTACAAAGTGTTCAGATAGATGATGATTCCTGCTGCTTTCTCTTCATTAAAGTAGTACAAATAATTCTGGACACATCTCCTCCTAATTCTTAATACATCCTGCCCTCTCAGTGTTGCATTTACTACACAATTAATTTCTTTCTTCCCTGTCTTGGCAATAAGGCATCCTGGTCATCATCCTCTTGGAGTCACACACTGCACAGGTTCCTCTCCCTGCTGCCTACTTGAATGCCCATGTTTTGTTGTTTTTGTTGTTTCTAACCTGCCCACACTGCAACATGCACTGAACACAGATATCCTTGACACAGACATACTCCAACACACATCTTCTACATTGAACAGATCACAGCTTGCCCAGGAATTTTACATTTCTTTCAGGGAGTTATTTATTTTTTGCATGGCACGTTGAGATTAAAAACTGATTTAATCGTGTACTGTACAATATACTATAGATTCCATTTGCTGCAAGGTTGATTTTCTGAGATGTAAGTGAAAAAAATAGATTGCTTCCAGACTATGAACAGATGGTTTGGCAAATATCTTGAAAAGTGTACACACAAAATAAAATACCACTCTCATTTCAACTTGTATCTTTGATGGCTTTGTCCCTTATTTCCAAGTAGGATTGTATGTGACTTAGCATTAATTTAAAAAAAAAAAAAAAAAGCCAAAGAAAGTTTAAAATATTAAAAATTATGTCTATATACCTGGTATAGCCCCATAAGTGACTGGGTCCCATTAGCTGGTCAGCTATCAAGTAGGTGTTGTGAGAAGATGAAATAAAATAGTCACATAATGGCTGGTTCATATCTTGATAGACAGTCTTGTGCTGGCTTTTAAATATTGAACATTCGTCTGAGTTCATGTATCTTATAAATCCTTCAAATGACAACTGCCTTTTCTTCCTCACTGAACAAAAACAAAAGGAAAAAAAAATAAATCTCTGTTGTGAAGCCACTCTGATGCACTTTCTGAAATTTTTAATAGCCAATTCTGAACACGGCTAAAGGTTATACAGCACAAAGCTTTCCTGCAATTTTAAAATTCATACCAAATGTATAAACAACACAAACATCAGATACGTGTGACTCTGGAGCTGAATTGCTGTGGTTCAAACTTCTGAGAGGAAAAAAATGTGTTTTGACACTTTTATTCTTCTATGGACAGCACTAAGAAGAATTTTCAGTAGTCCTAATTAAATATAAATAAAATATTTGTCATTTACTTTGGAAAGTAACATGCCAGACAACGTGTTAAGGGAATCTTCTCTTTTAAAAGAACCAGGATTGTTCTCTAAAAAGTCAGAAATTCTCAATATAATCTTGCAGAAACTATGACTTCTAGCACCAAATGTCTTTGCCAGGGTGGAAAGTTCCAAATAAATATTGATCAAATCATGTTTAGAAATATTTGAAATAAAAATAGCATTGTAACCAAAGAAATAACTGTCTACACAGATGAATTGCAAATCAAGCCTATTACACTACTATATTTATAACAAAATGAACTAATTGAGTCCATACCAGTGATAGTCATCCCATTTGTTTTGGTTTTGACTGATTTAATGGCAAACAGAGCCATTACACTGCCAGCTACTGCTCTCAATGTCATGTTTGTAATGCAGTCATTTTACAAATGATATAATCTCAAAAGTTAGATTTGCTTCAAAATATAGTTTGAATTAGTGAGGGATTTTGCTCAGTTCTTACTCTAAAATAATTTTATTGTCACCGTTAGGCTAGTAGTTAACAATAAGTAAATAATCCAAGATTATTTTATGTTAATAATAGTTTAGAAGTCGATGTATACAAACTTGGGGACTGGAAATACCAGTAGGAAAACCCCCTTTTCTGCCCTGGTAATTCTTACTGCAGCTATAAGAATCAGAATGTACAAGTTAGAATTGCAATTATCCATCTTTGGTGTGTGACAGACTGGAAGTTTTACACCTGGATGAGAATTTACAGAAAATAATTGTTTCTCAATTACACAGGTCTTTGAACTAGAAAACTTGCAATGTTTTACAATGATAAAGAAAAACAGAAGGGCATCCAGACATCAAACATGCATTCACCCAACAACTTATTCCTAACAGAAGTCTTTCTGAAGTTATTCTTCCAGTCTTCCATTGATGAAGAATCCACAGACAACCCAACAAAAGCATTTCAACTGCTAAATAACCTTGTTAGGAAATTTTTCATAATTAGGAAACAGAAATTTACCCTGAAACTTCCTTGCTGTCCAAAATATTTGTTCTGTTTGGTATTATTCCTCTCCTCTTTTTTCACACTTTTTCTCCTATGAACACTGCTTTTGCACTTCCCACTTTCCACTCCTTTCCTCAAAAAAAAATCCAATCCAGGGCATTTTCTGTTTCAGATTTCTGATAATTTTCGTTTTTCTGCTATCCATCTGTATTGTTAATCTTTCATAGGAGAAAACAGGATACTATTTCTTCATGGAATGTCCTGACAAACTGCAACTCACTTTTACCATCTTAGAAGGGTTTACGTATTTATTATTTTCTCCTTTTTTTTTCTAGTCACTGACAGTGACTAGTTCTTTAGATGTTCCCTTTCTAAAACAAATATTACATTTGATCTTTTCCAGTCTTTCAATTCATCATTCATTTCCCCCCTGTTTTCAAAAGTAACCTTTGACTTGTATTAGTCAAGCTTGTTACAATTTTCTAAGAACTTGGATTTGTCAACCTGTCTTCACTGACCTGATTACATCATTTAAGAAGGTCCTACCCTGTTCCATCCATATTTTTGACTATCTTACTCAGATTAATAATATTAATAATATTACAGAACCGACTGTACTTATTGCATCGGGAATTTCTTTGGTCTTCTTTTAGCTGAGAGATTTGCAGGATGACTTCTTGCAGCCTTGATGACTCTTGAAAAGTGAATCCTATAGATTTATCCACATGCACGTGGTATATTGTTCTATACTTGTAACAACTGGATTAAATTTCTACTGTCTGGATCTTTAAAAAACATTTTGAATTTTTTCACATTACTCAAAACAGAATACACTCATCCTGTATGTTTTGCCTCTAATGAATTACATGAGCTGTCTGGATTTCATTTTGGATTATTTTATTTTTCATGGTCTATAGATTTCTCTGAGCAATTACAAGTAGAGCTAGTAACTATTTGTGTGTGTGTGTGTGTACATCTTTTATGTTCTACCTTTTCTGCATTTATTTATTAAATTAGTGAAAAAATACTGGCTTTTCAGTCTTGCTTTTTTTCTGAATTATTTATGATGTTTTCCTGGCTGTTCTTGTCATCGACAAAAGTTAACTGCAATATTCTCAAGAGAAATTAATGTTCAAGCAAATATGCTAATGACCATAATCCCCAAAAAATGAACATCTAACATTGTTTTGTTAGTCAAGATGTAAGCTCATAGACTTCAGTAAAACATTCAGCTCATGTCTCCAATCAACAGACTAAAAATCTTTGTATTTTTACAGAGCTTACATTTCTGAGGAATAGCCCAGCCATGCTATTTTCTGACCACTTACAGACATTTTCTGCTTCTACATTAAAGGAAATGGGAATTCATCTCCATAACTATTCCACAGTGAAAAGACTTTCATCAGGACCTTACATTTCTCCCCTGGAGGAACCTCAGTCTTTTTCTCCATTAGGACCTTTTAGCAGCAGTTAGTGTGCACACACATATCCATTTGTTGTAGAAAGGGAAGGCAAGAAAAGATTTCTGCCTTCTCCTTGCCTCTTTTTGTTCACAAAGTTCAATGATTTCTTTTGTCTTGCCCTCCTCTTTTGGATAGTGTACAATTCATTTTATTAACAATATTCCTTTATATTGTTTGGGGTTTTTTTAAATCTGATTTAAGATAAAATTATTTTTCTCATTCCTCCTGTTAGGGTAAACTCCAGCTCTGCCATATATACAAATACTGTCATATCAGAGAGGAATTATGGATATTTGAACCTGGGTATTTGAAAAACTTGGATTACATTATACATTATTTTCAGAGTTTATTACATTCCATTTTTCTTATTTACCTTGGAATTTCTTTGAAAATGTTTCTCTTCAGAAAGAAAAAATGGAAAACTATCACAAGATGTTTGTTGCCCTGAAGGCCTTTAGAGTACCCACAATGAGGCAGACAAAACAAGCAAGAAATCACTCTGCACTGGCCAGAGCCTCCTGCAAGACCCATTTCCTCCTGAAGGGACTGAGTACAACCTGCAGCCCTGCCAGGGTCTGGGAGAGGTGTCTGGACTGAAATAGAGACTCAGGAGTGGGGAGGAGAAGAGCCTGAACGGAATGTGAGACTAGGAAATGTGGAGAGAGAGATGTTTCCCATGTTTTTAAATGTATGTGAGTGCTCTTTGCTTCCAGAGAGCTAAATGAGTAATTAAATGTCTATGGTACTTGGGACAGAGAGAGTGGAGTGGGTACAGATACATTTGCTGGGAATTTTAGGGGTGAACTCATGAGAAATACTTGCAATCACAGACAAGGGTTTTACTCTGCTATAATGGAAGGAGGAATCTTTCAGTCATTAAAAGGCAGAAACATCATCAGATGGAATTTCATACTATGAAATTTGACTACATCAGTATGAAACATTCATGCTCTAAGGGAACAGTAAAGAGAGAAGTATTTCCTTGACTAAAGTTATAATACACTTAATTCTTTTCTAGTCTCAGTTTATATTCTAGGGAGGCTTTTTCTCCCTTACCCACACTTACAACTGGTGCATGCTGGAATAAAGTATCTATCTGAACAGCAGTTCAGTTTTCTAAGGGTTTATATCTCATAATCACCTTGTCTTGAATTTTTTCCCTGAGACTAGACCTTTACACATCTTTTCATAATCTGATATATTGTGTCTCTCAAATCCAGCCACAGCCATTGTCTTAGTTGAGATTTTTAAGCCATCTTTCTTACTTCACATGATTTTTTATGAAATCTGTGGGAGTTTGGCAGAGATGTCTCCTTTATTAAGTTTGATTTACCTTGGCCAATGGGATCAAATGCTCTCTTCTGCAAATTTGTGCTCTACATTCAGCTCTGTCTCGCATACATCAAAAATCAAAAAAAAACCTTCACGACTGTGTGCACTAGGAATAAACTGCGAATGTTTTTTTTTTTGCTTCACAAATACATTCTGGATTACTCAAAGTCCTTGTCTGACAGATGCACCAGGCTTATATTGTTATTTACAAAGCAAGCTGTTTTTTTTAAGACAGGATTGCATTTTTGCCCTGTTTTTGTATTGCCTAGCAGGAAAATAGGCAGGAATAGAGTCCTTGAATGGCTCTACATTGTAAATAATACTGGGATGCACTTTCTTATCCTCACTGTGCCTCTAATCCTATCCATGTAAATGAGCAGAATTTTTTTAAAAAAAGACATATATACCAAGCTTAAAAAAAAATTATTTAGTTAGCATGTTTTCTTTAATCTCATTTAATGAGTTGAGTCTTCTATTCAAAGCTAATAGTAAAATGGGAAGATAATGGAATGTTTGGGAAGAATAAAACTCTCATTGGGGTGCTAGTAAGACACAACTGTCAGGTGTGAATCACATATTTTGTGATCAATTCCATAGAAATGGCTCTTTCTACCAAAAATGCAAGGTTTTAGCGCACACGTGAAAAAACCTGTTAGTGTAGTATTTTGACATTGGGCATCTAAATTGTATAACAAGAATGAAAGATTAGTTTATTCCATACTGTCCTGAGCTAGCTACAGTACCTACAGAGAATAAATTCAAAGTTATCTGGCTCAATAGCTTTGAAAATCTCTCTGCAGAAATGTTAGGGATGCACTGGATGCTATAAATGGATTTATTTAAATTAGATGTAAAATGTAGTCATTGTTTTCATCCTAATCTTGACATAGCAGTGCTATCACATTTATGAGAGAATGGTCATTACTATTAGCAAACCTGTCAATCAAATGTCAAAGCCTGGCCTTTTCCCTTTTTGTAAGACACAGGGAGGGCAAGGGTGACAGATGAGTCCAACAGATCATCCTGATGAATAATGTTCTGTAGCAAATTCAGAACGACACTTACACAAAATGGTCTATCACAATACCATATGAATCATCTCTCATGTCAATCATAACTGGAACTTTTCAAGAAATATGTTTGAGTGGGAGTATGAATTCACTCAAAGGAGCATGAACAATACAGAGGTTATTTTGTTCAGCGAGATTATTTCCAATAACAAGACAAACAAATTTATCACAGGTGAAGAAACAAACAAGAATTTGTCTCAGCATCTGAAATTTCAACCAGACATTAAATTAAACCTATAGAAACTTCAGTTGATATTTATAAAGGTGTTTTCTAATGGACTGAAGATTATTCATTGTTTAACTGTGCTATAGATTTGAACTTTCCCATCAAAACAGGTAACACAAAATAAAAGGAACCTTTTAAGCTGGTAATTTGAACAATTAGTAAACATTAGCTCCTCTGAAAGAGCAGAATATGTTTAATAAAATACAGTTAAATTTGAAAGGCAGCCTTAAAGAGTAAAGGCATAAGGAGTCACATGTTTTTATTACTGGACAGTAAGTGCCTCTAAATGAAACACCCAATGTTCTTCTGTTTCTCATTGAAAAAGTGGCATTTTCCATTTTCTTCTTCCACCACAGGTCACCATAGAAAATCCAGTGCTATTATCCCAGAAGAAATATTTTCCCCTTGGGTTTGTTTTTCTTAACCACTTATCAATTCCACCCGTTTTCAACGACTGGGAACCAAGGAAACGAAAGAATTGAACATATTCCACTGAATAAAGTAACAGCTTGCAGCAAAATGCAGTTCTATCCTTTTCCTAGCTGTAAATTTTGCCACAAGTTGAAATCAGTGACGCTCAGCAGAAGTGTTACACCCCAACTTGAGGCACCTTTAAATAGGTGAAGAACATGTTACAGATTTATGAAGCCCTCCTCATCTCAGCATTCTAGTGATTCACAAAAGGTGACCAGGCACCTACAAAAATTTTCCACAGTGCCCCTGCAAGGAAGTCAGAAGGACATAAAAGTCTTGTCTGAGGCCTTGAATTTTCACTAAGTGACTCAAGGGAGAGAAGACAGTGTAACGAGCAGAGAAGAAAAATGGCAGATATGGACTTTAAGAAAAACAAATTGAAAATGGTTTGTAATGTGCTGAAGAACAGAATTTGTAGAAGGACTAGAAATAAAAAGATAAAGAAATGACAGAAAAAAGAACAGAGCAGAGAAAGGAGGGCACCATAAAAAGAAATTAAAACACAGGAAGAAAACATAATAAATAGATGAAAAGACATGCTTTTAAAGAAAGAAATATATGAGGTTTAGGACAACACAGTCATTGAGAGAAGCACGAGAAATAAGAGCTAGATATCAAATAGTTAAACTGTACATACCTTCATCAATGGGTTCATACTTCATAATAATTTCTAAGGCAGTTGTTTCATTAGCTTCAGTTTGAAATTGTTCTTTTATAAGAAATTTAAGGAGCTGGCTGTCAGGTAGAATTTTGCCATCTGTCGAGTAAGCCTTGAATAGTTCTTCAAATTCAGGCCTGTGTACAAGAGCTCGATAAATTGCTCTGAAGTCGTCCATGCTAATAATATTTCCTGACTGTTTGTCAATAGTTTTCTGAGGGAAAAAAGCAAGCAAAATTTATTAAAAAAAAAAAAAAGAAATTAATGAAACAACATGCAATTATACAAATTATGCACCAAACACTCTTTTATAACTGACCATAAGAGTGAGCATCATAGAAGAATCCTCAGGCAACAGTGACTACAATCAGATTACACTCCTCAACTTTTAGATGACACTTTGTGTGCTACAAATATTTTATGTAAAGTAAAATGGACCATATGACACAATTAGCATCTAAATAAGTGCAATAAATTTAGATTTAATGCATTTTTAATATTCAAACACATTGTTGAAAATCTTTAAAATGCTACGCATTAAAATAAATGTGCAGCATAAAACTTATCAAGTGGAAAATATATTTAGTATAATACCTCTCCAACAGCTATTTACACCATAATGTAAATACTGTCAGTCAAATTTGCACACAAAATCAGCAACCAGTAATCTTAAAAATGAAATAAGGATGACCAAATTACCAAGAAATACAAACCTTTCAACACTTCAATAAACGAAGTTTATTGTTTCACAACAAAACAATATTCAAGTTTGAAGACAAGATATTTTGTAATAACCTATGACACCATGTTCTAATCTTAACAAGCCAGAATGTTTAACTTAGATTAATTATTCACACTTTCAGAATTCTTGAATTGTAAGCTTGTTTTCATACAGCTTACAGAATGTTACCATAGTAATTAATTTCTGTGTTTCAGTATAAAAGTCACTAGAAAAGTTAAAAGGCCACAAAAGAATTTGAGAAGAATAATGCTTTTTTACCATTTCTGCTTTTTACATTTTTCACAGGTTTAACAATTCTATTTTTCCTTTAAAATTTTCTACTTAAAATAAGTAACTGCATATATATATATAAATAAGCATAGAAATAAATATATGTCTTGCATATATATAAACATAATATATAAAAATATAAATATAATATATATAATATATAAATATAAATTGCATTTCTATATAAATATAAATATAAATATATGAAATATATTAATATATATATTAATATATATTATAATATATAATATATATTAATATATATTAATATATAATAATATTTATATTAAATATATAAATAGAAATAGAAATAGAAATAGAAATAGAAATTTATTAAAACATTAATAATATAATATAATATAATATAATATAATATAATATAATATAATATAATATAATATAATATAATATAATATAATATAATATAATATAATATAATATAATATAATATAATATAATATAATATAATATAATATAACCATAATAAGATATAATATGTAATACGTATATTAAGATATAATAGCATATATATAATAATATATAACATATATTCTATTATATAAACTATATAATATATACTATGTATATTAATATTATTTATTAATATATAATATAAAATATAGTATATGCTATATGCTGTATATTGTATATATGTTATATATTAGTTAATTATGTACTGATTAATTAATTAATATCAATACAGAAATATAAATGTTTCTATCATTTTAGCCTGATTTTTGCTTAAAACCTGCCAAATCAAGAGAAATCTTCTGACAAAATTGCTCACAAAAACCACAAATGGCAATCCACTGCCTCAGTGATTATGACTGTAAACTGATGACAATTCTCAGTTGTTGGCTCCTTAAACTGAGATGCCAAAGACACCACGTTCCAGCATCCAAACATCCAAACATGGCCCTTACTATGGCTGCTTTGGCTTCCACAGAAATGTCTAGAAGCAGGAAATTGCTTACTTGAGCTCTGGCTGCTCTTTGATCAAGAGATTGGATTACTGCTAAATTAGATTGGTTTTGAAGCCATACCATGAAAGCTAAAAGTTTAAAGATCTGGTGCCAGTTCCTTCCTATGCAGTAAAGTTCTTTCTGCACTTCTGAATAAGTACAATAGGAGTAAAAATATATTAAATAACTGAAACGAGTACAAAATTAAATTTCATGAGGAGTTCTAGTGAAAAAATCTTACAAATGAGTACTTCAGTGTTTGCTTTGAGTTTGCAAAAGAGAATAATAATGATCATTATTAACAGAAATCACCAGCAAGAAAATATTTCTGTACAAATGCTAATTATACACATTTCATTACTGCTGAGAAATTCCCCATCTAAGGTTGATTTCTTCCATCCAATTTTTAATGTTCTTAACAATGCTGCAAATTTGCTTATAACCATTAAGCAGGAAAAGAAAATACCAACTTCTTTTGAAAATAAACAGTCTATCAGGACTTGGAGGATGTTCACTTAGTTACTGGCACAAAGAGAAGCTGGACAAAAAAGTAAAGTTTCTATTTTAGCTGCCTCCTGGTGAAATACAGGCAATAATACTACACAAAAGAACTCTTCAAATTAAAGTGATAAAAATCATGTCACTACTATAAAAAGATATTGTAAATTTTTGGGGTAGATTTTTATCATTCCTATTTTTATTAATGCACATCAAATTTTTGCTGTTCAGAAAAAGAAGAGACAAAGTCTTGAGAGAAATTAGATGAAAATTTATTATTCCTTAAAACCTTAATGTTCATAATTCTGATACTGCTCAAAAGAGTATTACAGTAAAATAAGCTCAAAGAGAACAGAGAAGAAAAAAAGCTGATTATTCCTTAAAATTAGCTTTCTATAAAATGTATTTTGCTATGTAGAACCATTAGATTAACTGCTGATGTGCAGTTAATTACAAAGATGTCAGTAACATCCAGAATGCTTTGGATTTTTACATACTGTTTCGCTGATGAAATATTTGAACCCCTCAAACTACTGAACCCCTGTAAATCTTTCTCAAATAGCATAGGGCACCTAACAGTACTGCTATAAATAACTAGATCAGGCTATTGGGTATAATATGTTGTTAAATACAACTAGATCAGACTTCTTCTTTGCAGGTCACTTCCCTCAAATCTCCTTTTCTCTTCCCACAGCTGACCATCTCTCACATTCCTGCCAGAAACCAAAGTAGGGGGAAGATAGAGGAAACAACGAGAAATATCTTTAAGTTCTCAAGAGATCCTCTAGCTTTGAAACTTTCTCCATGCAGTGAAAGTTCAAAAAACCACAGGAAGCCTCTTCAGCCAGGGTTGAGCTCATGCTGCTGGTTCTACCTTGGTTTGAGAAGGCAAACAATGAGAGAGGAAGACAGGGTGAGGAAAGCTTAGTGCCTTCCTTCTTATGACCTTTCTGACTTGCCATAGTTAATTGTCTCTGCCAAATCAGGACAAAATTTGCCAGCTGGTTGCAACATTCTCAAAAGAATCATATCTATAAAGGTGAAAGTAAGTAAATATACATGTATTTATATAAATATATATATATATTTATATATATATACACACTTGTTTTCATTCCCTTAGGGAAAAAGCATTACCAGACAGATGGGGTTTTTTGGGGGGGAAATGATGTAAAGGGAAAATCTTAGATATTTTGAGTCATTACATGAAGAAAATATGTATCCAGTACTCATTTGTTAGTATTTGCTCACTGAGACAAGATCTGCTTGGCAGTAGTTTGCTTGCCTACACTAAATGAACTTAAGTCCAGCTTCTAGCTGCATCATGTCATCTTCACAGAAATATCTTAAAAACTGCCACCTCTCAAGGCCAAATCCATTCCCAGGGAGTTAGAGAGCGATTCCCACCCATTCAGGCACACCTCTTAAATATTACAGGAGAGGTATAGTGGAGAAAGGAATGAATGTGTGCTGGATCTAAAGCCTGGACAGCTCAGAGAAATCCCAATTGTCCTCCTGGAAAGAGGATTTTGAGAAGATTGCTCTCATGGCTCTGTCCAGAATCAGACAGACATGTCTGGGCTCATTAGCTTGACCAGAGAAGCTGAATAGGATGAAACCAGAATGCTTTAACTTTTCTCAAGCGCAGACATGTTACAAAAAAAACCCTGGGAATCCAAACCAACATATTTTCCATCTTACACTAATTTGTTGTGGAGAAAAGACAGAGTTATGTGGGTGTCAGTCTCTCCGAGTAACAAGCAGTAGGACAAGCAGGAGTGGACTCAAGTTGTGCCAGGCTATTAGGAAAAATTTCTTCACTGAAAGTGTTGTCAAGCATTGGAACAGGCTGTCCAGGGAAGTGTCTGCGTCACCATTCCTTGAAAGTACTTAAATGCTTGCAGATGTGGTGCTTAGGGACAAGTTGCAGAGGTGGACTTTTCAATGTATTAATGGTTGGACTCAGTGATCTTAGAGATACCTTCCAATCTAAAGGCTCATGATTCAAATTCAAACCCTGGGTTATCTATTTTACACAGACATGAAAGACCTGGAGGAGGAAAATTCTTTGCTGATTTTGCACACCACACTAGCTTGAAATACATTTCCCAAAAAATTAACTTGAAAAAAATCAGCAAACATATGATGTGTGTAACTGAACTTCTAAACCATTCATTGCTTAATGTACATACACCTTACCTTGAAAATATGTTTTAAATGGTCTTCATCAAATTTTATTTGCATTTTTTCAAGCAGCCTCCTGCAGCCCTCTAAATCAACATTCCCATTCATGAAATCATTCTGAATTGTATTCCAAAACCACGTATGAGACGTCAGGTTAAGGAAGATTCTGGCCAATTAAATTGCCTTTTAATGGAGGGGATGAGGGGGAAAAGTTTAATTTCATTAAACCTAAGAAGATTGTGCTTCCCTTTCTTCATACTCTAGAACATCCTTGCATTCTGCCCTCTGAGAATGCAGCAGGCCCCAAGGTGTGCAGGAAGAGATTTCTGCTCTGTCCTCAAAGTCCCAGAGAGCAGTGACAGAAGGGCCGAAGGGAGGGTGTGATCAAGGGGTGGTCAGGGTGCAAAAAGGGCTGCAGTGAGAGGAGGGAAACGTGGGGAAGCCGAGGGGATTCAGCAGGCTCAGGGAATGGTGGGGAGTGCCAAGAAACACCAGGGAACGAGTGCTCCCAGCATTGTGCCCACCCAAACATTATCAACCGGCCCTGGCTGACAGGACTGGCTGCCCCAGGCCCTCCAGGGCATCCCCTGTGTGCCCAGGCCTGAGGGGAAAGGGCCATGTCAGGGGCATCCCAATGGCAGCTGTCACAGGGCAGGGAGAGCAGAGGAAGAGGAGAAGGTAGAAGAAGAAAAGGATATCTGTTCTCATCCATGGTGGCTGTGCACCGCCTGCTCCAGGCCCCTCACTGCAGTGGCATAGCCGAGATCTCACTTGGGCTCACAGTGGGCTCCTCATGCCACTGTGACCTGACAGAATGGCATGGAATGTTCACTCCCCCATCCTTCCAGTGTCGCTCCAGTGTTGCTCTGGTGATGTCACAAACTGCAGGCGCCCAGCACAGGCCCCTTCCTGCCCCCGCTCCACCACCCTGCCACCATCCTGTGCCTTTTCCTTCCAGCACAAAGTGTCCCCAGGCCCTGCCCCTGTCTCCCACCCATTGCTCCACCACCCTGCCACCATCCTGTGCCTTTTCCTTCCAGCACAAAGTGTCCCCAGGCCCTGCCCCTGTCTCCCACCCATTGCTCCACCACCCTGCCACCATCCTGTGCCTTTTCCTTCCAGCACAAAGCGTCTCCAGGCCCTGCCCGTCTCCCACCCTTAGGATATCCCACACCCACAGCACGTGTGCTGGCAGGAGCTGTGTGGGGCAGAGCAGGCCTTTTGCAGCCAGCCGTGCCAATGTCCTCCAGGGGAGCTTGGCCAGCTTGGCCGAGGTCTCTCTGTCCCGGTCCGAGGTGACAAGCTGGTGAGGCAGAGGCTGCCAGCACAACATCTTCCCCCAGATAACCAGGAGCACTGTGCTACCAACCCACTGCAGAGACCTGGGGGGAAATCCCTTCTTTGGGCCTTGGGGAACCAGCTGGCTTCACGGCACAGGGTGATGGTGGATGTTGAGAGTTGTGGGATGCCACCCCAAAGTGCTGGGAGGCCACCCAAGCTCCCACTTTCCTGCTGGGAACTTCTCTGTCCTCAAAACCAGCCTGGGCAAGAGCAGCTGTCCATGTCCTGCTTTGAGGCACACCAGTATCAGCCTTCAAATCACTGGGACAGCCCTTGGAAATCAGGCTGGACTTACACCCTGACTCCATTTCCCACTCGTTTTACAGGAATTCTTCCCCAGGCAAACTGCTTCGAAGTTGCCAGCTTCCGTGTAGCTGTCAGCAAGCCTGAGTGAGACTCGAAATGTGACAGACCAAAGGCAGTTTGCCACAGATTTTATGCTGAAGTGCCTCAATGCTTACTGAAATACCAGCTTTGATACGATGGCCTAAATAAAAAATGGGGGAAAAAAGACAAAATGGAGTTATTTAATTGATTTATTTCTGGATCACTCAGGAGAGTACAGAGTCTTCCATCAGTCAATCACCACTTTAAAAATAATTCAGGTCTGCAGTGACTGGAAATAATTTGTTTGGGTTTTTTTTTTTCACTTTCTTCATGTACTTTTTAAGTACTTTACCAGGAATAGTCAAAATGTCAAAGGCAGCAGAGTGCTCCAGCTGAGATAGCAAGCAAATTCTTACTTTCCTTCGCAGTTTTAACCAAAATTATATTCATTTTTGTAATTTCACACCAAATGAAGCATTGATTATAAGGAATCTAGTAAGGAAGATCAGCAAAGACATTGGGACATTATATCTAGATTTTTTTTTTTTATTGCTAGTGAAACCTTGTAAATTCAGCCTTCAGGCTTTGCTTGTGCATATATCTCTGAATCCCTTATATAGATACATGAACAAAGAAAAGATCAGGACACTGGAGGAATAAATTTCTTATAGCTAGTGCAGAAGATATTTCAGGACTGACCAGGGATGTAGGCTGGGTGTTGCAGCATTATAGAATAAAGAAATGCCATTCCCCTCTCCCAGTATTTATTACAAAGGTCAAAGGAATGCATGTGATTTTGGTTTACTTTCAAACTATGATAGTGATTATTTCCTAACATTTATCACAGATTATTACAAATGCCTACCATCCTTGCTGTTTTCTGTAAACATAACTTTTAATTAGAGTTTCAACAGAAACAAAGTTTAATTGCAAGAACTACTGTAAATACTACACTTTAAAAACAAAAGGTGTAAACATTCAAGCATTATTCTTGCACATATTAGATGTTTTCATTGTAAGCATAAGATTTTGCTGTTGTTTATCATAGCTGGTGGGAATTGCAGTGCCACATGGGTCAAACACACCCTTTTGTAAATACTCATTTGTGGCTTTATAGATTCACTGCTGACTGACCATGATTGCTCTCATTGTCTTGGTTTTAAAATGTCATAAAGAACTATGCATTGATATGGTTTCAAGGAGAAAAAACTGTGCAAAAATGGGCATCTTCAGATTACTCTTGTGATGACAAATGAAGATTTTGCATACTTACTGCCCTCTGATTTGGGAGGTTCCTTTCTCTATGTATCTGGATATGATAATAAATATCCCAGAGAAACCAATGCAGTTGAATAGAGAGAAAGATGGAGCACAGAGAGCATTTTCTGTGCTCCCTCCGTTCTTCAAAGAGAGCTGCATTACCTTTGGGTCATTCTCTTTTCACCCCACAGCTGCTACTGAGATCCATCCAACACCAATCCAACCCTTTAGTGCCTATTTCCTGCTGGAGACCATTCAATGAACAAGTAGCTGTCTTTACATGAAATTTGGTTGAAAAAGTGATTATTTCTTTATTGAAAGTAGGAGTAATTTTATTAAAAATGTTATACAATCCAGGGCTGCTATAGTGAAGATGGCTTATTGGGCGTGTAGTTTATGTCTTTATATCTGCAGTACCAGAAAATAGAAGAAATTTTGGCCATAGATGTAAGTGCTCACAGAAACAGATATAACACTAGAAATTCTGGATTGGAAAAAAATCACTTTTTCACAAATATTGAGCATGAACAAATAATAAGGAACAACAAAGAATGATGAAAAAGATGGAACAGTTAAATGACTTTCAGTTTCAAGATTTATTCCACCAGATCAATCCCTTATGAGACATGATTTTGCAATACATTGTTTTGTTCTGTAGAATTAAATTCTGTCAACTTTAAAATGCTGTTTCTATATAGAAAAACTGTAGCAAAGAGTGCAATAATAAAAAGCATTTAATATTGTAGTATCAGTCTATCAGCCTACCTTTATGAACTTCTCATTTTCTTTCAATTTCCTTTCTCTAGAAAAGAGGGGATCTATGAAACCAGAATTTGTAACAAAAGCTGCTCAGAAGGATGAAATTTCAGCAGAATAAATGTTCTGATGTCACTGAAAATGCCTACTCATTTTTAGCAATGCTATGAAATTAATTTGAAGAAGGTAATTACAAAACAGGCTTTGCCAATTTTCCCTCTACATTCTCCAGGATGGGCTTTGATTTATTTTATTTTATTTTATTTTATTTTATTTTATTTTATTTTATTTTATTTTATTTTATTTTATTTTATTTTATTTTATTTTATTTTATTTTATTTATTTTTTTTTTTTTATTTTTGGAAAGTGGAAATTTGAGAAAGAATAAAGATTATGAGAAGAAACTAAAGGTGTACAACTCCATGGAAAACTTCACTGAACTTTTATTTATACATTTTTATGGCTCTGAATGTCTTTGAGACTTAGTTGCAACTGCTCCCTTTTTTGTCTGTAAGTGATTTTTTGTTGCTTAGGGAATATGCCAACTTTCATTATTTTTATTCCTGAAATTGCCTCCTGTTCTCTCTAATGCTTTGAAAACCATTCACATTCTTATAGCTGCTTGTGAACCCCTCTCTTTTATTTTTTTTTTCAGTTCCCTGTATTTTAAAATTTAATGAAGGATTGACATGTATAATATATGCATATTTATATACACAACAAAAACAAAAATTCAAGTTTTCCACTGCAGTAAGGAGTTCAGAACACCTTTTTTTCAGAACACAAATTTCAATTCTTCAAGAATGTCTCGGGCCCTTCTCTAGTTAGGATGTGATTAAAAATGTATTTTTGTAGTCTCTACAGGGGAGGCATTGGAGATGGATTCATATTCTGAGATTCCATTCCAAGCATCATAAACTCAGCAGTGCTGGTATCCAGGCTGCCTGGAAAAATTATATTATGGCAGCTGCATGTACACACTGTGTTATTTCTAATTCATTCGAGTTCCCTTCCTTAGGATAAATGGCAATTACAGCGGCTCTCTGGCTGTCAGTAGTACATGACACCACTGTCATTGTGTCTGCTGAGCAGTTATTTTAGTCTCTGTTCGCTCCAGAGGTTACACATTTGGTTTCTTCAGAAAAATACACCCAGTGTGGCTTATTCATTAGAACAGCCTCATGCTGCCTCCTGTGCTGAGCCACAGAGCAAAGGCTGAGCAGAGGGAGTTGCATTTCTTGCTGCCACCGCCCTGGCTGTAAGAGCTCTGGGGCACATGTGGGGAGGAGAGGACAAGAGCAGGACAGGGAGTGCCCAGGTGCCAGCTGAGGATGAAAGGGACAGGTGGGAACCCTCCTGCTACCCAGGGGAACAGTCCTGGTACTCCCTGAAAAGCCTCCTGTGGCAGTGCATGACCCTGGCGCGTGGTGGCTCTTCTTACGTTCTCATCATCCTTTCCCACTGCCTCTGCTTCTCAGAAGATGTGTTTCTATTTAAAGAATTAATTACCACTCTATTGTCTTGTCTTGTGTTGTTATGTCACCCTGCAGCAGGTTCAGGGCTGCTGTGTCAGTGACAGATCCCAAGGTGCAGGATGGAGAGCAGCACTTCTCTGTCTCAGGTCTCTGTTTTAACAGGGAGCAGGGAGAGCAGAGCCCAGCTCATGAGACATCCTTGTTGTGTTGTAAGCCTTGCAGGATTGAGTTCTTACTTTTTTGGGTAAATTGTGGTTGTAATACAGCTTTGGTCTAGTTAAATGTAGCCCTATTTGCCTGAATAAAACCAGGCAACTTCACACGGGCAGTGTCTGGGCTGTCCTCGCTGACCAGGTGGTGCAAAATGGCTCAAGCCCAGCTCCTCATCCCCTGCTCAGGTGAAACACCACAAAATAAGGAGGTCAGATGGATATTGAGGAGAGGTTTTGCTCACCATTACCTGATTTACAGTGGTAAAAGGCATCTTTTCCCTGCTGTGATTCCCTGCTGTCTCTGCAGGGCAGGTAAACCACATTACCAGCTTCAAGGACACACCTTTCTGGCACTGAAGACAGCTGCCTCAGTGCCTCCAGCAGAAAGATGGAGCAGGATTTGCTTAGTCATTTCTTCCACGTTATGAGACTGATTCTTCTTGCTTGGAAAATGAAAAATAGCTTTTTTCAGTGGGAATTGTATCAGACTCCTAAAGTGCATCTTAGTAGAAAAATCTATGAAAGCAATGGGTTGCATGAAAACCAACTTGGAATACATAAAGTAGAGAAAGAGGAAGAGGGAATTTATATGTGATGTTGTTTCTCTAACTTGTTTTGGAGCTGGTCAGGAAACTTGCTCTTTTTTCCCTTTGTTATTTTTCCCTTTCTCTTGGAAACTGGAGGAAAAAAAAAATAAAATCCAGTGTTTTTGACCAGACAGAACTGCAACAATAGTGAATAGTGTCATCAGTGACTGCCAAAAAAAAAACACCCCAATTATTTGTCACTCAAGCATTAATTTGCCACTAAATGTCAGACTGATGGCAATTAGTAAACAGAAAATCTCACTGGCAGTTAACAAACAGGAAGGAAAATGAGCACTGCATGTCAGACCACTTTCTTCCATCACACTCCTTATCTGTGTTTTTTAATTTCATCCCTGATTTAAGCATGGAGCAGGTTTTAATATGTTAGCTAACATGTATTTCAATATTTTACAGATCTGCTTCCTCTAAGTTGTTAACTAAAAATAATCAAGCTGTCTGGCCTTTTTTAGGTCCTCAGTCAGCTGGTCACAATCCTGGAGTACAATTGGTCATATCCTACGAGAACAGCCGTCTGACAATAATGCTGAAACACATGAGGAACCTTGTGAGTATTTTTATCAGAATGTGTAACCTGTAAGTCCTTGCATTTGCAGAGTACTGTGAAAACATTAATCTTCAAACAGCCTTTCTGGGAGAACTAATTTCAACTCAAAGTAGTGATAGTGCTGCTCTGTCATGATTTAACAATTGGTTTTTCCCTTTGAGATCACTCAGTATGGTTACAGGTGTGAGACAGATACAGAAACTGGGTTTCCTTAATGGCTGGTAATGGCCTTTTCCAAGAAAACCAATTTTGATACTGTTTTGGCCCTCTCAGCAGACACATTTTGATAGCAGTCAGACATAAGGCATGGTGCAGCAGCATGACTTTTTGCAGCACCTCAGCCTGGAGCTCTGGGTTGATTATCCAGACATTGCTTTCTAGTCCAGCCTGTCTATGAAGAGGGAAGAGCTCAGCAGAGGGAGCAGTGGTGAATTTTAAGGAGCAATGTCATTTGGAGGTGTGATGCTCAGCTTTGTAACACTGTCAGGAGGCTGAGAGGTAAATGTTGAGTGCTCCTGGAGCCAGGCTACGGGAGGGGAAGCTGGCAGTGCTCCTGCAGCACAGAATTCCTGCAGGTGGAATTGGCTGCTGAGGGTGACTTCAGAGATGGAGCTGGGGCTGTGTGTGAAGTGTGATCTCTCGGTGCAGGAGCGTGTCAGCTGCTCCATAATGAATTCCCTGCCTAGATGTGCTCTCGAATTCCCATGGCTCACGTCTCCAGCAATATCTGTGGCAAGAGAGCCTTTACTTGTCTAGCCTGGGGATTAGAGCAGTTATGAGCTATTGTGGGTTCTCAGTGCATACTCTATTCCACCTCCATCCCAAACTGGATTACAATCCTTTTCCTAAATGGGGCCAGATTGAGGGGCTTATGTGGGCACCAGCCAGAAATAAAATGAGGCTGATGGTTTAATTAGTGGGATGAAGCACATGAGGCTTACATAGCTCTGACTGTTTTCTGCTGGCCACTCTGGCTTCTCATTTGCAATTCAAGCATCTCCATTCTGGTCTGTAACATTCAATACTTCTCTGTCCTGAGGCTTGTTTTCTGTGTCCTGTGTGTCACTTTGACAGGTGAGATCAGCCTCTGCTGACAGGCCCAATTTATACAAACTTTACCTTCAGGATGTAGCATAAGACCCTCTTTATTTTTTGTGTTGAGCTTTCTAAATCTAAGTGACTTTGATAAACTTCTGATAAAGTTCTAATTGGTGAGAGGGGCATATCAAAGTGATTGCCATGCTGATGATATCATTGAGATTTCAAGTAGGTGGTGTGGAGATGCACACAATTTGCAGGTGTTGGAATTAGTCTTTGTTTCTCCTTGTTTCCATCTTTGTAAATGTGTAGGTTCCTAACTGTGTTCTTAGGAAGTTCTGGTCATTTAATTAAATGAAAGTAAATTACAGCATAGATAGCTGTGTAGTGCAAACATAAAATCCAGGGTTCAGTTCACTTCATTATGGAAAGGGTGCTGTGGATAGACAGGGAAAGCCGATCGGAAGATCTCGCGTTGTACGCGAAGATAGGGCCCCTCCTTCTACAATGTTCTATAACCCATAATACTACGGTGATTACGTCATCATATCTCGGTGATATAAAAACCTAGCTCACCGGAAATAACGGCTTTTTCACCGTCCACCAGATTGGTGTTAGCGCGTGATTTGCCAGACAGGCCTGTAAGTTCAGCCGTCGTGTCACCCACGAACCGGGTCGCTACGCCTCACCCCGAGGCGACAAGTGCTGCCGAAACCCGGGACCGCTCCCCGATACACGCGGGTTCGAGCGGCCGGAGTTCAGGAGTCTCGCCGGACGCTGAGTGACGGCTGGAGCGGCAGGACCGACTCCAGCGGGGAGGACGCTCCCGTACCGCCGAGATGCAGTCGGTCAGCAAGGTAGATTCGCAGCTGCATAAGCAGAGCGGTATAGATTGCAAAAAATCAAGGAATTTTGAATGCGTGGTTGTCAGATTGTTAGAATCGTGTTACCGATGATCCCGTAGATATTATTCTCCCAGATTGCTGGGATAGGTGTTCCGAGGCGCTCACAAATGACGTCTTGCGCATTAAGTCCAGCAAGTGCCTTAAAAGCTGGGTGAGAGTTACGCAAGCGCTGAGAAAAGCGCTTCACGAGCAGAAAGTTTGCAAGGCAGCTCAAAGCTGTTTAAGGGTTACACCACGGGTGGGGGTAGGAGCTGCCACTCAGACCACGTGTATTGATTACCCCACCGATTTTAACGAGCCATCTAATGATGACGGCCGACCCAAGTCGCCGTCCCGCCTGCCCGGTCCTAATGCAGGTTTGGCCGCGGAACACACTTTGCCGCCGGGGCGTACCGATGCCACGGAGCCACGGGGCGCACCCGACACCGCGGGCCCTGGAGATGTCGGGGAAAGGCCCCCGCCATATGCGCCGCGAAATGGCGCCGGGGACACGAGCAAGGGGCGGAGCGAAGGGTGCCTAACACACGCGGACATACGCGATCGGGAGTCTAAGGGGAGGCGGGCGGACAGCGCCGAGAGTGAAGGGGAGGAGAGCTCACGGTCCAACCGGAGAGCATGCTCTAGAGTGTCTCCTAGTAAGGAAAAGAGCCCGCTGGAAGGAAGGCGGAGAAAGGGAGGGGACAAACCCGTCCCTGGAAAAGGGAGAGGGCGAAGCCCAACAAAAAGGCACCGCAGCCTGGAAACCTGGAGTCAGTCAACTTGCGGCACTGATCCAGACACCGGTCAGAGCAAGCGGTCAAGTGACGAGCCCACAGCGCAGGCTTGCAACCGCAGTAAACTAAGCCCTTGTATTTACACCCAAGGCTTTGGCTCCTCTGCTGACTCTGTTGGGAGATCCACGTCCCTTGTAGAGGGAATTCCCTGAAGGGAATTTGCCCATTCACGTGGGGTGTCCTAGAGAAAAAACCTTTGGATCCGTCACATCCACACGTGCCAGATTTGCTGCTGATGCACAACTCTCACCCCTGGATCAGCTTCAGAGTGTCCTCTCCCTCACTGCTGCAACATTTCAGTCATGTGTGAAAAAAGCCAGTCCTGACTGAGGGAAACTCTACCAAAATTTCTGCAAAGACAAACAACGGAGAACAGCCCTATGGATTTTGTGACTGGAAAGGACCATTAATCTGATCTAACCCTCTGCAAAGTAAAAGCTGTATTTTTTCACTAAGGCAATACTTGCAGCCAAGGAAACTGTTTGAACACAGAGATGTTAAGACTGGTTGGTAATGTTTGCCTACAGTTTAAGGCTGTGGGTGCACAATGAAGACAAGTTCTGTTAAACAGATATTTAGAAGATACTAAAAATGTTTCAGTCTCAAGATTTCCCTCAGCAATTCATAGGTTCATTTGAATCCTGAGATTCTGTAAGTCAGATGGCTCACTGCTTCTGCTTATGATTTGAATGGCATCACCACGATTGCTGAGGAAAATAACTTTAAATTCCATTTTCAAATATAGAAAAGCCATGATGCCAATAAAATGCAATTTTCCAAGCGTGTATTACATAACTTGAAGTCAGCTTATTGGGGCACTGCTCGCTCCTCTCAAATACAAACAGTGCAACACTGGGCACTTTATGCGTAGGGTTTACAGTCAATATTGCCTTAATAAAGTGAGGCTGGGCTAGAAGGAAACATTTGTGTAGGGGTGAAAACCCTGGAGGCCTGGAGATTTTGCCTCTGGAGTCATGGAGGATGTGGCAGGTGGAGGGGTGAGACAGGGCAGGTTTATTTTTTAAAGACAATAGCACAGTACCTGGCAAAGTGCACTGAATGGTCTTAGGAGGAATATAAAGGAGCCCCAGAGGAGGTTTTTTTTTGCCTCTGAAAGAATTTGTTAGCTTAGAACAAGAATAGTCCGACTGTGGCAGCACAATACCCAGAAAAGCAGCAGTAGGCAGGAACAGAACACAGGGGGAATGCTGCTCTACTGTAAAAATGTAGGCTTGTGCAGATGTGGAGATGAATTTCTGAACACTGAAATACATATAGGTTTTGAACTTGAACAAGTCCAGTTCTGTTCACCTTCATTAACCAACACAGAGAGTGGGAGCTATCCGGAGCCCACCAGGTCTCACACAGGGCTGGCTATGGGCTGGTTTAGCTCCTCACAGGCAGAAACAGCCAGGCTTCCTACTGCTGGGCTTGCTCACTCCTCAAAAAATACCAGAGACAAGAGAAACAGCCATTGCTGACATCCAGAGAGAGGTTTCTAGCATATTTCCTTGCCTGCTTCACGGAGAAGAAAAGGGAACAGTGGCTCAGCATTGGCTCAGGAGGAAGCCTGTTTTTGCCACTGACTTCATTGCCATGACTTCAGGCATGCCCTGTTTTCCTAGATAAGCAGCTAAACTTTCAATCCTCACTGATAAACATTTTTGCCCATTACTTCTTGTGGACAGAGTAACTCCTCAGGGGTAGAGGGGAGGAGAAACAAAGCCAAGTTATCCTGAACGTCATGCCAGTAAATGTAAAATATTACTAGAATTCAGGAAAGCGTGCGTGGGCGATGAATTCAGAACCAATTTTACAGGGGGAAAATTTGCTGCAAGAAAAAGAAACTCCTACAGTTCTGTGCAAAAGTACTTCCAGCTTTCCTTTTATAAAAGCTCTGAAGCTGTCATGTACCACTCCTGGTGATTAATGATTCTGGGATAGCTGATATGTGGGTGACAAATGAGTAATCAGCTTTAGGCTTACACAGACATCCAGCCTCTTTCCATTTCGTGTCCTATGCCGTGAGAGTAGAAATTGCTTTCAAAAATGTTTGTGAGATGCGATGGTTTAAATGTGCTGGGACGAAAGGTGGAAGCCAATCTTTCCCCAATCCAAAGGGATGAAGTCTAAGCCTGCAGCACAGGGCTATAGGGATGTTCCCACCTACAGTACAGGTGGATTCTCTGCTGCCTTTTCTGGGATTTCTTTCAGCTTGAGCTGGGAAAGGGTTGGAGATCGTTGTTCAGTCTTAGCTGGTTCCCATCGTTCCTCTCATGGGCTCCCTAACTTTTACACTTTATGATTATCCTGATATAGATTTAAATGGAAAATATAGAATACCTGCCAACAACGCAGTGCCTGCCAGTGAAATAAAAAGCCACATTATCCTTTCAGAATATTATGAATGTGTACTGCTTTCCTTACTGCAGCCAACAGGGATGGGAATGGAGGTGCACAGGTAGGCAAGGCAGGGATGGAAAACAAGTGGGAAAAATATCACTTTGAGCTGAGCAAAGTTATCCAGAGAGTATCAGTAGCAGAATTAAATCAGCAGCTTGGCTGACAGAGGGGAGGTAACATTCAGGTGAAGTTCTCCTTAGTCTGGCACAGGAAAACAAAACAAAAAGCCATAGGAAAAAAGCTCTCATACTAACTATAGCTTATAAAGCATTTGTATTTAATTTTATATTCATAGAAAATTCTTTTGAAGTGAAAGGAAATTAGCTCTGATAAGCTATGTTCTCCTTGAGACTCAAAATTAGCTGAACACCTCTAAACAAAGGGTACTACAACTCAGCAGTAGTTTAAATTGGAAAGAGATGAGGTCTGTTCTTGTGGCACAGGGATTACTGTTGGATTCAAACATATTTGTTTTGAAAGGTGTTTGACAAATATGTTGTACAGAAAGTTCTGTTATTATTTCTTGTTAAACACTTTAATCTGTCACAGTCACAGTACTGCCTCAGCTCTAAATTCTAACTGCTCATTTTTAAATAAGTAATTCCCTACATAGTTGATATGTGTTGAATAAGAAAAAAAAAAAAAAAAGACAAGACAACAAACAGTGAGTTCTGTTTAATGATAGGAGTGATCTGGGAGATGAAGGTGAACAAAAATTAGATTTGCCACTGGTTGCAAATGAAGAAAACATTAAAAATAATAGTGCAGACAGAGCAAGATCAAGAGAATAAAAATAATTTCCAGAACCCTACGACCGGCTTAGACAAATGAAAAATATTTCCTCAGGGAGGGAGAGATCTATATCCCAGAGAAATGGGAAGATAAAACAAGCCCATGGTGAGACATGAGGTTGCTACAAGAGATGCCAATGAGAAAGGCCAGATCCTGGTGTCATGGGGCAGAAATGAAGTAGTTCATCTTTATAAGGCTTTGATAATAAACTATTTCTCTCAGGATGTTTTCTTAACTAGAATACAAGTTCAAAGAACAGTTCTCAGTAGGGTTGCTGGGGAGTGATTGATTCTTCAGGAGTGATTTATTGTTACTAAAACTTAGTTAAGGACAGACTAACAAGGACACGAGTCAATTGTGCAAATATTTAAGGGAGAAGACAGGAAGGTTCAAGAGGAATTATTTAGAACATTGAGCAAGAGCGTAAGTAGAAGTAATGAGAGCTAATTAAGGAGCAGAAATTGCAAGCCTCATATAATGAAATGCTTTCTTACACAGGGAGATGGCATGCTGTAGAATAATTGAAGGAAAAGTGCAGAGAGATTGTACAGTTGGAGAAATTAAAGATAGGCACATACAGACTTTTGTAACTAATTAAGAAATTGAGAAGAAAAATAGTGCAGAATGAAGACACAGATCACAATCTCACTGTTTCTTTACACATTTTTATATTCACTTACTATCTGGGCCCAGGCAAGGAGAGAAAAGAATTTGTATGTGGCAGAGAGATAGAAACAGAACAACAGCCTCTGCTTGTGTTTCTTTTCTCAAAGGCTAATTTATTTTCATGCCCTCTAACAGGCAGCAGTGCTCTTAATCCTGAGTGATTTCAAAAAGAAAGTGAAACGGGGATTTGTCTAAAGTATTTGTTCTCCTTTGTGTTTTATTCAAAAGAAGAAATTCTGGGATCTATGTTTCTAAGGGTCAAAACAAGATCATTCTTATCTCAGCCAGTGTCATAGACTTTGTGACTGAATGTTCATCTGAAAGTAACATGTTCCAAGCACAGCAGTAATACAAGGCTGAAAGCAGTGGAATTTAGTTTCCTTATGGGCTTGGTGGTGATTCTGAAATAAAAGCTTCTAAGACTTCTTTATGAAATCTACTCTCTGCATTCTTCACCCTGCACCAACATTGCTGATCCACAGGATAATAGAGCATGACTGAGCCTTGATTCTTGATTTCTCTCACCTATTAGAAAAAAACCCAAACCAGTGGAGTTAATTGTCTCAAAGATAGCAATGCAAACACATTGCCTTTTCTTTCAGGAAAAAAAAAATCTATGTGATTCTCACTCAGCTCTTTCACTGGGAGTTGTACGTTTATTCCATACATTCCCACTTCTGTTTTATATTCTTTTTTTCAGCCTTGGTAACTTTTTTATGCCCTCATGGTGCCACGTGGAGCACACAGTGATCGAGTCCCAGGCATCAGTGAAGATCCTGTGGATGTACAGACTCTTCCCCATTCCATTCCATTCTATTATTTTATATATATATATATATATAATATATATATATTTATATTTATATATTTATATTTATATTTATATTTATATTTATATTTTATTGACATTATATCAAGTTGGGGTTGTGTCTCTCCTTATCTCTTTGTGGATCATCAGGACAATAAATTATTCTTTTTAAATGGGTCATCAGAGATACATTTCAGTGCATTTCTTCAACTTTCTGGTTTCAGAGCACCATAGAAATAAAGGCTTGAATAAAGGGAGAGAAACCCATGTGAGCTTCTGGGTATCCTAGGCCAGCTTTCATTTTATATAATTCATTTAAGCAGAGGTAGATGGGCTGTCCTCTATAAATGACTGAAGCAGATGAGAAGCATTTTGCATAATTCTTATAAAACTCTGGGTCTTTTGGGATCCAGTCCATTTTCCAGAACCATCTCCTTTAAAAAAATTAAAAAAACAAAACCAAAAATTTGTTTTTTTAAAATATTTAACAAATAATTCCTGCTCATTTTGAAAATCCCAGTATCTCTGTGCCTTGGGCTCAGTTTGAAACTGAGATGCGCTGGAATCACATTTCCGTCTCATTGTGATGGATCACCTGCCTGACCACGGCTGTTTTGAACACCATGAATTATCTTGCCTAACCTCCAGTGGTCACCCCAGAATGGACCATTTTCCCTCCAGTTTCTGGTTCCATACACACATTTTGTCACTGGTGATGATACAAAGCAGCAGGATCAGCGCAAACCAGCTGGGGCCAGGCACCAATGTGGGGGCAATTCAACCAAGCCAAGCCAGGAGATGTCCCCAATATGACAGAGTGAACCTCTTGCTGGTTTCCCCCTTGACAGGGCTACTTTTTCCCCATTTGACAGCCAGGACCCCTTGGAAATTGTTGGTTGACTTTTTAGAAATTTTGTGTCTCAGGACAGCTCTAACCCTATTTTTGCCAGCACAATTGTTCCCCCTCAGGAATGCTGCATAAGCAGCTGTTCCAGCCAGGCTGCTCCAGTCCTGGCCACTCTGCTGAGGGCAGGTTGATGAGGATGCTGAAGGTATTGGACATAAGCTATATTTGGATATTCACATCAATAACGTGCATAGAGCATCTTTACATTTTTAGCATGGTAAATGACAAAGCCATCTGGAGGCTCGCTCCACAGACGCTGTCAGATTTCTGAAAGGTAGAAAATGCCTGCTCAAAAAAATGCTCTCCAGAATTTCCCTGACAGCAAAATATTTCTATTGTCCTGCATTAAGTTGAGATAAATGCAATTTCTTCTTTGGTTGCCTTGCCACTGACCTCCATGGCAGTGATCTCTGTCAGTGTGTCTTCTGTCTTCATGCACATACCCAGATAACCCAAAAAAAATTGGATCAGGAAATGTAACAAAAAAAGAAACTGCTGCTGAAGAGAAGCAGTTAAATATTTTCAAATTTTAGGTAAAAAAGGCAGTTGTTTGGGGGAAGAAAAATGCCATATTTCTGCAATCACTTTTGGCCAGTTGCCTTCCAGTTTTGTCTTGCCGATAGCAGACAGTGCAGGGTGTACCGTAGTGACAGAGTGGGTTATCTTCTTTTGTAATTATTATTGAATTACTGCGATTGGGATTTTATTTTTAATTTTCTTCGAAGCAATTTGGGTCTATTCTGCAAGAGGAAAATGAAAGTAGCAGGGTAGAAGAGAGGTGTTCATGCCTTGGTATATGCTCAAAGGAAGAAGAAGGAAGGGTCTTGGTACCACATTAGTATTTGGGAAGCAACCATAACCACCCATTTTTCCTAAAGTTTATATATCCTGCTTTTGAAGGAGCCTCTTGCTTTGTAATACTAATTTCTCAGCTCTGCAAGCTTAGAAGTAGCCCAGAGGATGTTCTCTTTTTCCTGAGGCAGAGGCTATATTTGCTAATTAAGCTGCAGCTTTGACAGACAGGGTTTAGCCTTCCTCTGCTCAGTTACACAGGGACTCAGAGGAAGTGAAAAGCAGCAGCAGTGATGGCTCTTCCACGTTCCTTACTGGTTTTAATTTAGTCTAGAGGCAGCCAGTAATTTACAGAGGTTGCTGCAGTGCAAGGATGATTTCTTCTGTGGATTTTTTTTCCTAATCCTCCTTTATTGGATAATAATCAAATCCAACTAATGTCTGTATATAATATATAGATATTTTGTCTTGTTGAATGTTTTTTCCTAACCACTTACTATATTGATTTGCTTTCAAAAGGTGTATGAATATCTTGATATTAAAAATTAAGAAATATTTTGTAGTCCTTTCTTCGCTATGTAAATAAAGTCTTACAGCAGTGTATGTAAGAGAAGAACATAAGGATGGTAAAGGATAGGAAGACTAAGAGAACTACTGAACAAAGTGAATTATTTTTATTTGAGGACAGGAGCTGAAATGGGAGTCTTTCTAATGTCTGGATATATATATCCATATATATATATCTATCTTTATATAGATATATATTATTTCTTTTTCCATTGAAGAAAAGGAAGAGAGAAACTGAGATTTAAAAATGTCAAGGAAATTAATTTTTCAGGGAAGAAAAGTAGTTATTTATAGAGGAGGAAAGATGTCATTGGTTAATACAAGTTGATCATTTGTTTTTACTGTCAAAATTGTTGAAAATGAAAAATGGGAAAAAGAGAACAGCAGCTGGAACTATCAAATGTTCAGGAGCCATCAATCTCTAGGACAAAAGGTGATCTGCATGTCTAACACTAACAGAAACTGATGACATGGTTTAAATTTGAGGCAAAAGTCTCCTAAAAAGAAAATTTTACGTTGCTTAGGAAGACGTGAGTTTTAAAAAGTTTTACAATAAATAATCCTTAAAATGCATATTTTAAAAATCATGTGAGTATGGCTCAATATTCATATTGGGTGCTAAATCACTTAATAGTTGAATATGTGGCAAATTTTTCAGTAGTTATGCCTATAGTAATGCTAACAAAGAATGCTTATGTTAGGAGAGCTGAGGATCATTAGTAATGATCATGGGAGAAAAGTCATTAGGATAAAATATTTCTTGTGGAAAAATTAATTGAATTTCATCCATTATATCCCAGCCACAGCTACTATTTTTAAAATTAAGTTATATAGGATGTAACCTATCTGTGTGGATTTCTGTAAGCAAATATCAACATTTTTTGGTTTTGGAAAATAAAACTGGAGTGGAAAATGGAACAGTCATAACAGATGCAGGCTCTGTATTTTAGGTTTTCAATATTGAATTAGACATATGAAAAGAAGCAAATCCAGAGTATTATTTTCTCTCCCTCATTCTCCCTCATTCTTAAAGATTTTCAGCACCTTCTGCCTGACTTTAGAAGAAAATAATGTTTCCAAAGTAAATTCGTTTTTTCACATAAATACAGGCAATTGTAACTGAGTTCCTTAAAAAACATCTGTCATTATCAAGGTCAAGTAGGCTGGTCATTCTCTGAGAAGACAGTTCAATCATCACCTGGCTGTTGAAGAAAGAAAATACAGCCAGTTTCTAAATTCAATTTGAGCCAACTTCTAAATTCAGGTTTTTTTATTGGCAGATCAAAATCATCAGTTTTGTGGGAGTTTTGTCCCTAAGCATATCAAGAGAACCTATGGCATTTTTGGTGGGAGCTTGGTGTTACACCTTTACAGTCTTGCAGATTTTTATAGCTTGGATTTATTTGCAAACTAACACAATGAAAGTTTTAAGACAGTAATTTAAATTGGGAATAACTTCTCCTTAAGGAAGTAAAAGCCTTTATTTTTGGGTTAATGAAATTACTTCAGAATTAAACACAAATAGAATTCATTTTAAAACTTTAGGATTTTTCTGTTACCTTGATCACAAGTCCATTCAAGCCATAAAGGTTTTGTAAAGTGCAAAATTACTTTCCCAAGGTACCCTTTGATTTTCCATCTGCCCTGGACTATGGACAAAAATAATTGATTTTTTAAAAACTTTTAATAAGAGGGAATTTGCTGGATTTCAGAACTACTTATGAGTCTGCTAGAAATCTTACTCTGTTTCTGTCATGAACTATCAGAGCAGGTACTCTTTGCTGCAAAGAGAGAAGTTCCACCTGAATATGAGGAAGAATTTCTTTCCTGTGTGGGTGACCAGAGTCTGGAACAGATTGCCCAGAGAGGGTGTGGAGAATCCCTCACTGGAGATGTTCCAGAACCATCTGGATGCAATGCTGTGCCATATGCTCTGGGATGACCCTGCTGGAGCAGGGAAGTGGGGCCAGATGACCGCTGTGGGCCCTTCCAGCCTGACCCCATCTGGGATTCTGTGGTTTTGGTCAGGTATTCCTCATGTTAACCTAAATTTATAAATAAGCCAGGGCAGACTGAGTTAGAAGTGATCACTAAATGTGATACTGTAATATGACAGAAGTCATAATCCTTAGTAAGAAAAATATTTCTGATGTTTCCTCCATTTTTCCTTTATTCTCCATTCTCCTTTATTTATAACTCAGAAACCCTAGGAGAGGATTAGTTTGCCCAAAACTTGGGGGTTTTTTGCCTGCTATGTCTGTTGTCTTAATAAAACAGTTTACTTCAAATTCCACCTACTCATGATTTTAAAAGAGATTTTTTGCCACGTTAATCCAAGCCTTGTTTTTGCACTATTACAGTCAAACTGCCACTATCACTCCTTGTTCCTGCTAGGAAGTGTCTAGCAAAGTACAACTCTTTCCATTGCAAGTCTTGCCTCAAGAAATCCTACGGTTAAACAGGCTCTTCACAAGAAGAGAAATTCAGCTCTTGTGCCAATCAAAAGAGAAACCGACATAAACTCATCATATGAGCTTTTTTGATTGTTTGGTGGCATAACAGTGCCTCTGCAGATGGAAAACTGGGACAATAGTGGGATTTGGAGCAGCCTGTTTGCCTTTCCTCAGCAAGGGAGGAGGAAGGAGGGAAATGTCACCTCTAAAGTGGGGGAGAAAAGAAACAATAATCAGAACTACAATGTCTACTTGGAATTCAGGTGGCTGCACATCAAGTTACCTCTAACAGTCTGACTGCTGATTGCTACTATTCATGAAAAGGGGCTTTATTTTAGTTCTGAAATAATCCAGAGCAACAGCTCCCCCGTCGAGTTTTCCCGTCTGAATCTCTAAAATGTTCTCTTTTTTAATTTTCTCTCTTGACCCTCTCCTCCCACTCACCTCTTTGAACACAGATTTAAATACATTCAAAGAGATAGTGAGGAAGTAGTTTTCAGTCCATCTCATACAGCCAAAACACTGCTGCAAAGTGCCTCCCTTAAATTTTGGGAGGAATCAGCTGACAGAGGAAGGTTAGTTGGCTGAAGGCAAGGTAACATGAGAAAGACCAGTTCAAAAGCACAGTGACAGTTTTACCTGACTCCTTTTCAGTTAATCACATCCACTTCTGGACACCCATGTCCTGTTAAACTACATTACCTTTGGAGCCTGTCACCTCAGCCTGGTTCCTTCCTTTGTCTGAAACAACTAAAATCAGTTGACCTTCAAGTTACAGTGATGTTTACCTATTCATTGAGAAGTGGAGATCTAGATTGCACTTAGGATCCTGGTTCCTTGGACTGGGACTTAGGGCTGCATTTCATTCTCCCTCCTGATTTTTAAGAGATGCTCTGTTTACTGTTACTTGTAATCCTCAATTGAAGTTTTAGTACAGTCCTAAATCAACAGAGGTGGGTTTTCAAGTGGACAGTGTAAATTATAAATCCTGCATTAACAATGTGGCCACATTGGAAAATACCCTTTAGTTCCATTGCCCTTTAATGGCTCTCTTATGTTGGCTATTGAATCCCATCTATCTAAATCCCATGGGAATTTTAAATCAGATGTGCTTTGGGGAACTTAGCAATAGCAATATTAATCACTCCCATAGTGCTGACAATATGTAATGGTTTGAGTGGGGCATCCTTTGATGCTGTATGATGTTAATGGTAGCAAGAATCAGCTTTGCAGTAGACCACATCATTTGCCTTGAAGGATCACTTCAGATAACAAAAACCAGAGGTTTGTTGTGCAAGAACTGGTTGTTCACACACACAAGCACTGTTTTCCTTCCCAACAGAGAAATTATTTATTGCTAGGAGACAGGAGTTTCTTCTATCCCAGGGATATGATGTTGGTAATGCTGTAGAAAGCCCCACATTTCCAGACACATACTGTGAATAATCAAAATCTGAGAAATTTCTTCATCCTGAGCCAGGTGTAAAACTACAACAGGAGATAGAAATGCAAGTGCCTGTATAATCCTTTGGGTTCATTGGCTCCAAATGTTTTAAGTTCTCTTCTTTTTGCCTGTATTCTCATTTGCATCATGTCACTGCATTGCTTGGCTGCTGACAGGCAAACTTCCTGTCTAAAATGCTGATTATATGATCAAAATTATTGATATTTTGATACACTCCATTTTGTGCTTTCTGACTGTATACTGTGTAACCAACACAAGGGTTTGTATTTAATTATAAGCCAAGCATTAAGTGACACGTGCCTGCTCCGTAGTTTTTAATTTTTATGTTTCTTGTGTGTTCTTTTGAAGCCTCAAGTAATAGAATGTGTTTCCTGAGTAATTGTAATCTGCTTTAGGAATGACTTTACAGCTCCTCAGAAGTTATCAGAAAATTCTCCACCCACCAGCACTGGCTGGTGTTGATGACTGAGCCTGGTTAATAGATTGTCTCTGATCTCGAGTTGCTGCCGTATAAGATGGAATATCTGGAATATCATTCAGTAACCTGAACTGGAAAATTAGAGATTGCAGCTGTGTGATGGGTGAGATCAGAAAGGCTGCTGTAAGAATCCTGTTCTGCCCATATTGCTGCAGGAAATGCTCCTGGCTCTTCTATAGCAATATGTTTTACAAAACACCCTTAGAAACCATCGGTCTCCCCAATATCAGCACAGATACTTGGGGGTTAAAATCAGTAGGAGCTTGCCATCTAAAATCCAGTTCCTATGCCTTGCTCTGGAAAGTGGAAAGGCCAGACTTTGTATCAGATTAAGATGAGTTAGAGTAGATTGAGGCTTAAGGATTTTTTCCATCAGAATGAAAATATTAAAGACAGATAATTTTACCTTGTCTCTGTGTTATTTAATTTTTATTTTCCTGATTCCATTTTAAGCTGAATTCTACTAATGCTTGTTATTCCACTGGCACTCCAGTTTAGCCCAGAGAATACTGAAAATGCAACATGTTTTTATGTCTGCTAAAAACACAGATTTCATTTGGTACTTTTTATTTGTTTTCTTTGCTAGAACATGGACACTCATATTTATGACCTTCTTGTTTTCCAGCACCTCCCAGATGGCTCTGCCCCAAGTGCACACGCTGAATTTTATCTTCTGCCAGATCCTTATGAGGTCAGTCGAAGGAAAACAAGAACAGCTCCAAGAGGCTCTGACCCTACTTACAATGAACTTGTGAGTACCATTCACTTTCTTCCACCCCTTCTTGTTTCATGGAATCATGGAATGGGTCAGGCTGGAAGGGCCCACAGTGGTCATCTGGTGCCACCTCCCAGCTCCAGCAGGGCCATCCCAGAGCACGTGGCACAGGATTGTGTCCAGATGGTTCTGGGATATCACCGGTGAGGGATTCTCCACAGCCTCTCTGGGCAATCTGCTCCAGTGCTCAATCACTGCACAAGGAAGTTCTTCCTCCCATTCAGGTGGAGCTTCCTGGGTATCTGTTCCTCCTGTTGCCTCTTGTCCCATTTCTGGGCCTCATGGAGCAGATCCTGGTACATTCCCTGACCTCTTCCTGCAGATGCTGACAGACATGGATGAGGTCCCCTCTCAGCTGTCTCTTTTCCAGGGTGAGCCCAGCTCACTCAGAGTTTTCTCTTGAGAGACATGCCCCAGTCCCCTCACCATCTCCATAGCCCTTCACTGGACTCACTCCAGTGGTTCCCTGCTTTTCTTCATCTGCTGAGCTTGGAACTGAACACAGCACTCCAGATGTGCCTCACTAGGGCTGAGTAAAAAGGCAGGGTCACCTCCCTCAACCTCCTGTCAATGCTTTTCTCGATGCACCCCAGGATCCCTTTTTGGCCATGAGGGCACATATTTTTGCCAGCACAATTGTTCCCCCTCAGGAATGCTGCATAAGCAGCTGTTCCAGCCAGGCTGCTCCAGTCCTGGCCACTCTGCTGAGGGCAGGTTGATGAGGATGCTGAAGGTATTGGACATAAGCTATATTTGGATATTCACATCAATAACGTGCATAGAGCATCTTTACATTTTTAGCATGGTAAATGACAAAGCCATCTGGAGGCTCGCTCCACAGACGCTGCCAGATTTCTGAAAGGTAGAAAATGCCTGCTCAAAAAAATGCTCTCCAGAATTTCACTGACAGCAAAATATTTTTATTCTCCTGCATGAAGTTGAGATAAATGCAATTTCTTCTTTGGTTGCCTTGCCACTGACCTCCATGGCAGTGATCTCTGTCAGTGTGTCTTCTGTCTTCATGCACATACCCAGATAACCCAAAAAAATTTGGATCAGGATATGTAACAAAAAAAGAAACTGCTGCTGAAGAGAAGCAGTTAAATATTTTCAAATTTTAGGTAAAAAAGGTGGTTGTTTGGAGGAAAAAAAATGTCATATTTCTGCAATCACTTTTGGCCAGTTGCCTTCTAGTTTTGTCTTGCCGATAGCAGACAGTGCAGGGTGTATCGTAGTGACAGAGTGGGTTATCTTCTTTTGTAATTATTACTGAATTACTGCAGTTGGGATTTTATTTTTAATTTTCTTTGAAGCAATTTGGGTCTATTCTGCAAGAGGAAAATGAAAGTAGCAGGGTAGAAGAGAGGTGTTCATGCTTTGGTATATGCATAGCTCAAAGGAAGAAGAAGGAAGGGTCTTGGTACCACATTAATATTTGGGAAGCAACCATAACCACCCATTTTTCCTAATGTTTATATATCCTGTTTTTGAAGGAGCCTCTTGCTTTGTAATACTAATTTCTCAGCTCTGCAAGCTTAGAAGTAGCCCAGAGGATGTTCTCTTTTTCCTGAGGCAGAGGCTATATTTGCTAATTAAGCTGCAGCTTTGACAGACAGGGTTTAGCCTTCCTCTGCTCAGTTACACAGGGACTCAGAGGAAGTGAAAAGCAGCAGCAGTGATGGCTCTTCCACGTTCCTTACTGGTTTTAATTTAGTCTAGAGGCAGCCAGTAATTTACAGAGGTTGCTGCAGTGCAAGGATGATTTCTTCTGTGGATTTTTTTCCTAATCCTCCTTTATTGGATAATAATCAAATCCAACTAACGTCTGTATATAATATATAGATATTTTGTCTTGTTGAATGTTTTTTCCTAACCACTTTCTATATTGATTTGCTTTCAAAAGGTGTATGAATATCTTGATATTAAAAATTAAGAAATATTTTGTAGTCCTTTCTTCGCTATGTAAATAAATTCTTACAGCAGTGTATGTAAGAGAAAAACATAAGGATGGTAAAGGATACAAAGACTAAGAGAACTTAATTAAAATTAAAATACCACCTGGGCAGTTTCCATCTAGAATGGAATACTGCAGTGGGAAGAATCACCTGCCATTAATATTGTTCTGATTTCAACATCACGGATTTGCATTCAGAGAATATGTTTATTTCAAAAAACAGAGAGTGCCATTTATTCATTTTGTTACAAAATTGTGCTCTAGAGAATAAACGTAGTGCTGAAGTCTCTCAATGCTATAGTAACAAAAAAAGCCTGGAATGTTGCAGATTTTTTTGAGCTGTTATAGGTGGTTGACATAAAAGTATTACCTGTTGTTGCAGGCAGTCAATTAATTTTATTTACACAATTAGTTGGTTTGTTCCTGTTGTCCCCCCCCCGTGGTTCTGTGTTGGTTTCACCCATTTGTCAATTATTGTAAACCCTAGCCCCTTTTTCCAGATTGTTCCTCATACATTACCCTGATCCTGCCCCCGAGCCCTATCAATCTATGTAAACCCAACCCTTTGATCCAGCAAGTTCCCTGCTTTTCATCCCTTACTCGAAGCCCCATTGGCATTATGACTGCCGCCCCTCCCACGTGTTATCCCTATTGGCCCCCAACATTGTAAACCCTCCCCCCAACTCCTCCCCTGAAATACCCTGATTGGTTCCTGAGTTTGTACCCTCCCCACCTTAAATTGCGGCGCACAGAGGTGCTGCTCGCTCAGTTTGTCCTACCTTTGACCTTTCCAGTCCCTTCCCCGTCTACTGTTCCTGTCTCCTACAATAAATCCGGTTTCTGGGAAGATTATTGGACTCTGAGCCTCCTCCGTTCCTCCACCGAGCATCCACAACGTGCTGAGACCGCAGTGCCTGAGGGCTTAAGAGCTCTGAAGGTTCGGTCTGGGACAAATAGCTCCCAGATCATTCCCCACTCCTGACGCTGCTAGCGGTCAGTGAGGCAGAGCTAGCCTGAGCTGGAAAGGCCGCGGAAGGAGCAGCGTTAACTGGCGCCCAACGTGGGGCCTCTGCAGCCTGTGGAGACCCCCGGAGGAGTCGACCCTGTGGATTACAAAGACTTGTGGGCGGCAGTTACCCCGGTTGTAGCAGGTCGGTTTTTGTCCGGCGGCACTCCCGGGGAAGAAGCGACAACCTCCGGTGTGCAGGAGACCGCTTCTGGGGCTCGGACGCCTTCCACAGCCCAAGTCAGGACCTGGTGAGTTTCCCCAGTGGGGGAAGGAGGGGTGTGTGTGTGTGTGTGAGTCCCCCTTGTGTGTTGTGAATTGGGTCCTGACCCTTATTTTCAGTTAAGTTTACATTTGCTGCTGGGAGGCGGTGGAACTGCGGAGCCAGGGGGGAATCAGAGATGGGCGCATGTTTGTCGGCTCCGCAGAGGGGGATTTTCCTCCAAGTTGTGGGTATCCTCGAGGGTGGGAATCATAAATTTTCGCGTGGGTTGGTCAAAAGGCTAGTACGTTGGCTGTTCCTGCATTTTCCCCATGTGTCCCCTGAAAATGTTATCTCAGTGATATTTTGGAATTCGGTTGGGTCCAAATTAACGGCTTTGGTGGTTCAGGGTGACAAAACAGCCGCCAAATTAATCCCACTTTTCGTTTTAATTCAGACTGCCTTAATTGAAAGAAAGGGAATGCAGAGGCAGCCAACGCAGCCTTCCCCAGTTTCTTCAGTTTCCCCAGTTTCCCAATCCCCATGCTCCTAAGTTGGGGGAGACCTGCGGAGCAACCCGTAGAACGCAGGGCTCCGAAGTCGGCAGCAGTCTCCCTGGCTCCCCAAGCCTCCCTCAGAACCCTTGCCCCAGTAGCCCTGGCCAAGCTGCCGGAGCCCTTACCCATTCCCCTGTTCCCCCAGTTGACAATCCAAAGTTATCCCCTTTCCAAGTTGCAAATCCCCAGTTTAATAAAGTTAATGATCCCCAGTTACTTTCCCAGAACCCTGGATCCCCTATTTTCCCTTGTCTCCAGTGCTCTCCTATGTCTCCCCATGCCCTGCCTGACCCTCAAAATGGCCCCCAAGGGGCACAAGATGGCGGGGACCGCATGGTCGGACCCTTCCCTTGTTCTCCTTCTTCCCAGAACCCCTTTCTTCCCACAAAGTGCAACCCCTTCTTCCCTAGCCCCTCCCTTCTATCCTACCCTGACTCCTCCCACCTCCCCTTGGGTGGTTCCTCCTCCTCGGGGGCGTGCCCCCAAAGTGTAACCTCCCAAAACCCCACCTCTTCCGGCTGCGGCTCCTCCCTCCAACCCTCCTCCTCAGTCGGCCCTCCAGCCCCGCCTCTTCTGGCTCCTGGTTCCCACGCCCCTCCTCCTGGTTCCCACGCCCCTCCTCCTGGTTCCCATGCCCCTTCTCCCAGTTCCCGTGCCGCCCCATCCGGTCCCCATGCTTTGGGGACCGGAAGTGACAGGCCTGAGGACCAGAACCCGGAACAGGTTGTGATTCCCTTTGCCGCACCAGTCAGTTTTCGAGGAAGGGGAGGGAGGTACCGAGAATGGGAACCCTTCTCCTTCCAGACAAAGAGGGAGCTGTGCAAAGCCCAGGAGGAGTTCAGCAGGAGAAGTGAATATTTTAAGGGCTTATTAAAGGCCACCTTCTCGGCGAACGAGATGGTTCCCCACGATTTAAAAGAACTGTTTGCCTGCCTCCTTTCCCCAGCTGACTATAGGCTGTGGAAACAAAGGTGGAAGAAATCGTTGGAGGCCATCCTTCCTGAGCTGTTGCGCAGCGAGGAGTCTTGCGGTTGACGCAGACGAGAATCCCCTCTCGATAGACCACCTGTGCGGTGAAGGGAATTGGGGGAAGCCAGAAGAACACGCCAGGGTTTTACCTTGGCCTGTCCTAATTAAAATAACAGAGGCCGCTGAGAAGGTATTTAACATCTTGCCGGGAGGGGAACCCCTGACCAACTTTTCAAATATCAAGCAGTCGCCCAATGAGCCCTTTACCATTTTTGTCAAGCGATTACAGGAACAGATAGAGAGGCAGGTTGACAGACCTGAGCTGCAGGAGCAGCTTATCCTGGAGATGGCAAAGACAAATTGTAATGACATTTGTAAACAAGTTATTTTCAGCCTGCCTTTGTATCCACCGCCAACCTTGGATGTCCTCATTGATGCATGCGAGAAGAAAGTGCCATTAGTGGGGACGTCCAGGGCGCCATCTCTACCACCGGCGGCCACGAGACCACCGACTGCAGCAATAGCCCAGCACCCGCCAGGCCAACCTCCACCACTGTCTGGAAAACCTCTGCAGTGCTATCGCTGTAGGCAGCTGGGGCATATGACCAGGGATTGCCCTGCCGCGCATCCCTGCCCTGGACCTGCGAGGGGCAATATGGGGGGAAAAGGGGGAGAGGGAGTCTTTAATAAAAAAAACTAAAAGCGCGGCGCGAACCTGCCCCGCGTGAAGCAACAAATGGGGCAGGTATCGCGGTGGGGGGGAAAAACACCAACCGGACATGGCCTATTCACTGGACGAGACACTTGGTAACGACACGAGACATCCTCTTCCGGTCCCAGCACTGGACAGTAGTAGCTGTGGACCCGCTGGAGGAAAAGACAATGGACACCGGACGTGACAGTAAGTACATCGCCATCGGGGACACCAAGCACACCCCTCCGGAGATTGAGATTTCTCCGATCACCTTTCTGGGTGGTCCGGAGAACCTCATAAAAGTATTACCTCTATTGAGGCTCATCACAGGTAAAGTGTATTGGCCAAGGAATTCGTTGTTAGACAGAGAAATCTCATCCTGCACGCAGAAGCGTATCATTGCCAGTTCTGGAACTTGGATGTTAAAAGAGAATGTTTCGTTCCATTTAGGGCTCAAAGCTAATTAAAGGAGAAAAGAAACAGGATTAAAATATGATTTCTTTTTTTTCTACTCTATAACTAAGCTGCTATCACTAGTCTGAACTGGTAAAGAGTTTCTTTTACCCTAGGTATCTGTGCCCATTTAAACAAATAACTAAACTCCCACTGACTGTAGTGGGGCAAAAGCCTAAGATAGTTGGTGTCATCCCTTAAAAGAGAGAAAAATGAGACAAGGATAGCCAGGTTAAGAACTTCTGCTCAGCTTAAATTTTCCTATAACCATACCAGTTTCATGCTTTTGTCAAAGTTTCTCCTTTCACAGTGCTGGAAATGAATAAATTCAGGTAGTAGAACGTTCACTTGACCAGAAATACAAAAAGAGAATGTGGAACAGGAGGGGTTTGCCTGGTCTTTAGCAATGTTCATACAGGGAAAAGAAATTCAGGGGCTGATTTAAAACAGCAGCTATCTATAAAAAAGAAAAAGGAAGCATAGAAGACAGAGGCACAGACAAAATGAGATCACAGAAAGCTTGTAGTCTGAGACATCAAGAAGATCTGTATTATAAAGATAAGGGAGTGCTCAAAGACAGCTACAAAGAGTACACACTTCACCTGTCAAGCAATTAAGGGATTACTCCTACCAGAGACTTCAAATGAGACGAGTGATGAAGTTACAGCAATTTCTTAAGAAAACCTCGTCATTAAGTTAAGTGGTTAAGGCTGGGATAGGGTTAACTTTCTTCATGTCAACCCCTATGGTGCTGCATTTTGGATTTTTGACTCAAACAGCACTGACTACACCCCAGTGTTTGAGCTATTGCTGAACAGGGCTTCCACAGTGTCGAGATTTCTGTCTTTCTCACTGCAGAGCAGCCTCCCCATCCCAGTGAGGGGGCTGGGGGTACCCAGGAAGTTGGGAGGAGGCACAAGTGGTACAGCTGACCCCAGCTGGCCAAGGGGATGTTCCTTACAAATGGTGTCATGCTCACAGCTGGGGGGAAGGAGGAAGGGAGGGCATTCAGAATTGCAGTGTCTGTCTTCCCAAGTAACCTCAGAGCTCCAAAATGAAGCCTTGTTTCCCTGGGAATGGCTCTACACCTGCCTGCCCATGGGAAGTGGTGAATGAATTCCTTATTTTGCTTTGCTTGTGTGGGCAGCTTTTGCTTTATCTATCAAACTGTCTTCTTCTCTACCCGAGGGTTTTCTCATTTTGACCTTTCCAGCCCTCTTCCCATTCAACTAGAGGAGAACAAGCAAGCAGCTCTTTGGAGCTGAGCTGCTGTTCAGGATGAGCCCACAGCAGTGTGCAAAAAAAACAATTCCACCTTCCTTTAGAAAGGGGGAGTGCTCCCAGCTGTGTGTTTGTGCTTCCTTAATCTACCAATCTACTTAATCTACCAATCTACTTAATCTACCAATCTAGAAAAATGGCACACACAGCATGAACTTCTGCTACAGATTTTGTGCCAGGAAATCCTAGTCTAGAGAGAAATAATTGGTGTTTCCTTATAAAATGTTGTTGTGCTTTGTTCACAGCCTAGAGAAGCAGACTGATGCTCACCATTACTAGATTCTACCAATTACTACATTCTACCATTACTAGATTCTACCAATACTAGTTTTCTTTCTTGCTTCATCCTCTGGCACACCATAGATTTCTATCTGTACCATGGGGTTAGCTTTGTTGGTCCTTGACATGCTGCTGCGTGGTAACTGATGGCCACTGATGAGCTGGAAAATTAAAGTTATATTGAAGTAACTGTAAGAATGAACTAATTCACCACAGCCATATAGTCACCATAATAGAAATAGCTTTCAAAAGAAATTACTTTAAGTATATGCTAGTCATAAACTGGTGTAATAAACACAGTGGAATCAAGAATATGGTGCTTCACATCCAATTTAATTTTTTATATATAATTTTTTAGAAATATTGTGGTTTAGGAACATTTTTTAACTAGATCAGATTCCTCTGAGCCCAGTCCAAACTGACCTTGAATGGTTAGAGGGATGGGATACACATAACCTCTCTGGGCTGCCTGTGCCAGTGTTTCACCACCCTCTTTTAAATAAATAAATAAATAACTGAAATAATATTTTAAACAATAATTTTCAGGTTTTTTTATTCAATAGCTATACATAAAAATTATATTTTGCTACTGTACAAAATAATCCTATTGGAATCAGCCTACAGTGATTTTTACATTTTCTGCTATCGAGCTCATGAATTCCAATCTGTGTGGAGTGGATCAGCATCAAGACCCACCGTGACATCAGCATTGTGCTACAGGGTATGTAGCAGACTGCCTCACCTGTGCCTCATCTCTTGCACAGTATTCCTTAGTATTAGACAAAAACTCTTCATTCAGTGAGCTTCCTGATGTGTTTTGACCAAAATTTCCAAAACCAGGAAATTTTGTCTCAGACTGCCCTGTAATCTGGCACCCAGACTAAGACAGGATTTATGAAAGTCACAACTTTGTCTGCTTTTTATCTATATTTCAGGGTAGCTAGGAAAGAGTCAACATCTGTGCAGTAATCAGCCTTTTAGGAATCAGTATATAACATGTATTGAGAGAGATATACAAGCCTGAAAGCCCAGGTGAAAGATATGACTCCCAATCCTGGTCTCAGGCCTGTTATGAATTATGTTTGTTCATTAACTGGGATTAATTGGGATGATGTTCGTCAGTTAATCAGGATGTGGTTGGTTGTTTTTTTTTCTTTTTTTTTGCTCTCTTTTCCTTCGCAAGCTAATGTGGAAAGCTTTTCGCAAGTTGTGGTCGGGGTTGTTTTCGTACAGACCAGGCGTGGGACTTTCCAGGAAGAAGAATAGAAGTGAAGCAAGATGTTTCAACAACAACCCCGAAGCATGCGCAAAAGGCTCGTGAACATCTTAAAAAGACTGACTGAAACCTCAGTATGCGCGGCAGTGGCGGAACAGAGAACCCCCTGTCGCCCAGCGCTGCATTGCCTCCATGTTTTGCTGCTATGATTAATAAAATTTGTTAATTAGTTGCTAATTTGACTCTTATTAATCAATATAATCAATAACAATTGGTGCCGTGACTCGGATGGGAATATTGGTGAGCTATTGAGGTTTGGGGAGGCGCCCCGCTGTAACTTGCGGCCCCAGCTTCGGTTGCTTGCCCTACTTCCACCGACGAACCCAAATTAAAACAGGGAGGCAAGGAAGGACCGGTCGACCCCTTAAATTTTGTGCACAAAAGTCCGGGCGAAGACGCGGAACGCGGACGCGTAAGTTACTGCCTGTTTGGCAGGGGTTTCCGTTCGGTCGGGGTCGGGTTCCCGGAGTGTGGCGATTGTGGTTTGTGTGTTTGAGAGGGGAACTGGCAGCCGGATTCCCCAAGCGAGTGCGGACCCTCAGTAGTGCATTTCCCATTGTCCGCGAGGACGTGGGTCACGAAAAAGGGGAAGTGAGTGAAGCGAGTGAAACGCACACACGATCGAGAGAAGGCACTCCGGAAGATGGGACAAGGGAGAAGCAAGCCCCTTTCACCCATGAAGCGTTCTCCAGTACCCAGGGACTCCCCATTGGGATTTATGTTGGAGATGTGGAAGTATTATCCTGGGACTGGGAATAAAGATAAGGCCAAGGTGATCTATTATTGTGTAAAAGTGTGGGGAGGAAAACAAATTGATGAGGCAGTATGGTGGCCAAAGTTCGGTTCTACTGAGGATTGGATGCAACAAAAATTAAATATTTGGGTAAATAATAAAATCCCATTCAATCAAGAGGAGAGTGAGTATGCAGCAGTCTGGGTTACACGCCCAGGAGGACCGGGAGTCTCAATTTTTAAATTATCAGAAATAGACCCGGAAAGTAAAAAACAAAAACCCCGACAGGAAGAGGATCTTCCTGTAAGACCCCCACCGTATGTCCCACCGCAACCGATGGCTCCCCCACCGCCACAGGCGGAGCCGGAGTTAAATAATCAGGGAGATCGGGGTCTGCAAGAAAGACCAAATGAGCAGGAAGGAAGCCAAGATCAGGGACCCAGAACTAGGAGCCGTGCGCGGCAACAAAACTTGTTTCCGTTAAGAGAAGTGCCCATGGGAGGTCCTAATCCACAGATGGGATTTATTTCAGTACCTCTCAGTTCGGGGGATGTGAGAGATTTTAAAAAGGAGATGGGAAAGATTTTAGAAGATCCTCTGGGGGTCGCTGAGCGAGTGGATCAATTTTTAGGACCTAATATCTATACTTGGGATGAACTGCAGTCCATCTTAAATATATTGTTTACCACTGAAGAGAAGAATATGATAAGGACTGCAGGGATGCGCATTTGGGACGCTCAACATGCACAAGGACCCCAGGCAGACATAAAATGGCCCCTGCAGAGGCCTCAGTGGGACCACCAGAACGGAGATCATAGGACGCATATGCAGGATTTGCGCACTATAATTATTCAAGGAATTAGGGAAGCAGTTCCTAGGGGTCAGAATATCAATAGGGCCTTTAATGAGAGGCAAAAGAAGGAAGAATCTCCCAATGAGTGGCTGGAAAGATTGCGTAAAAACTTGCAAATGTATTCTGGTTTGGATCCAGACACTCAGTTAGGTCAGGCTTTATTAAAGACTCAGTTTGTTGCTAAGGCCTGGGACGACATACGTAAGAAATTAGAGAAAATTGAAAACTGGCAAGATAGAGGATTAGATGAACTTCTTAGAGAGGCGCAGAAAGTTTATGTTAGGAGGGAGGATGAGAGTCATAAGAGACAAGTTAGAATGATGGTTGCGGCAGTCAGGGAAAGTAGAGAATTGGATAAACAGGAAAGACGGCCATTTCGGGGGAAGCCCCCAAACCGGGAGGGAAATAGAGGAGTGGAAGAAAGAAGAGAAGAAAGGAATTGTTTTTATTGTGGGAGGAAGGGACATCTTAAAAGAAATTGCAGGATTAAGGTGCAGGATGAAAAGATGTTCAAGGAAGATTAGGGATGTCAGGGGCTCAATTTGTACTTGTTGGGGACCCAGAAACATCGTGAGCCCTTGATAAAACTAAAAGTGGGTCCCCACCGCGAAGAAATAGAATTTTTGGTAGACTCGGGGGCTGAGAGATCTACCGTACAAAAATTGCCCTCTGGATGTAAACTATCCAGAGAGACAGCCCTGGTTGTAGGAGCTAAGGGAGAACCCTTTAAAGTTGGAATTGTTAAAGATGTAGAGGTAGAAACTAAATGTAAGATAGGGTTAGGGAATCTTTTAGTAGTACCTGAAGCAGAGTTTAATTTATTAGGTCGGGATTTAATAATTGAATTAGGAATAAACTTGGAAGTGGAGAATAAAGAAATAAAAATAAAGCTTTGTCCCCTTAGAGTAGAAGATGAAGAGATGATTAACCCTGAGGTTTGGTATACCCCGGAGACTGTAGGGCGTCTAGAGATACCCCCTTTTACGGTAAAAATTAAAAACCCGGAACTTCCAATTAAAATCAAACAATACCCTATTTCACTAGAAGGAAGGAAGGGATTAAAACCAGAAATAGAGAGACTTATAAATCAAGGACTATTAGAACCTTGCATGTCCCCATTTAATACTCCCATCTTGCCGGTAAAGAAGCCTAATGGGACGTATCGATTAGTACACGATTTGCGGGAAATAAATAAAAGAACTATTTCTCGGTTTCCCGTAGTGGCCAATCCCTATACGTTGCTAACTAAATTAGGCCCTGAAAATCTATGGTATAGTGTGATTGATTTAAAGGATGCATTTTGGGCCTGTCCCTTAGATGAAACATGCAGAGATTACTTTGCATTTGAATGGGAGGATCCTGATACTGGGAGAAAACAACAACTGAGGTGGACGGTTTTACCTCAGGGCTTTACTGAGTCCCCCAATTTATTTGGACAAGCACTAGAACACATTTTGCAGGAATACAAGCCTGCTTCAGGTATTACTCTTATTCAATATGTAGATGACTTATTAATTGCGGGGAAAGAGGAAGAACAGGTCAGAAGAGAAAGTATCAAACTCCTTAATTTCTTAGGATTAAAAGGTCTCAAAGTATCAAAAATCAAACTACAATTTGTAGAAGAAGAAGTACGATATTTAGGACATTACATCAACAAAGGAGAAAAGAAAATAGACCCCGAACGCATAAAAGGAATCTTGTCATTACCACCTCCTAAAAATAAAAGGCAAATTAGACAAATCCTAGGTCTAATGGGATATTGTCGGCAATGGATCGAAAACTACAGTAGTAAAGTTAAATTTTTATATCATAAATTGACTCTCGGGGGTTTAATTACTTGGACTCAGCAAGATGAGGAGAACCTTCAGGCATTACGAGAAGATCTGATAAACGCCCCAGTTTTAAGTCTGCCGGATCTGAATCGGCCTTTTTATTTATTTATAAATGTGAGTGATGGCACAGCATATGGGGTCCTGACCCAAGAATGGGCTGGGAAGAAAAAGCCAGTAGGCTATTTGTCAAAGTTATTAGATCCCGTAAGCAGAGGATGGCCTACCTGTTTGCAAGTGATCGTAGGATGTGCCTTATTAGTAGAAGAGGCCAGAAAAATCACCTTTAATAGCTGCATAAAAGTGTTGTCCCCTCATAATATCCGGGGTGTGTTGCAGCAGAAAGCTGAGAAATGGATATCAGACTCCCGTCTACTTAAATATGAGGGAATTTTATTGGAAGCTCCGAATTTAACTTTAGAAACAACGAGCCTCCAAAACCCTGCCCAATTTCTATATGGAGGGTCTGAAGAGTCAGAACTAACACATAATTGTCTTCAGACCATTGAAGAACAGACAAAGATTAGACCCGACCTGGAAGAAGAAGAATTAGACGATGGGGAGAGAATCTTCGTAGATGGTTCTTCCAGAGTGATTGAAGGGAAAAGAAAATCAGGATACGCAGTTATAGATGGGAAGACATTGGAGATTCTAGAATCAGGACCATTGAACAGTTCTTGGTCAGCACAAGCTTGTGAACTATATGCTGTCCTACGAGCTCTAAAGAGATTAAAGGGAAAGGTTGGGACAATTTACACGGACTCTAAATATAGTTATGGGGTAATACATACTTTCGGAAAAATCTGGGAAGAAAGGGGATTAATCAACTCACAAGGGAAAGATTTGATCCATCAGGAGTTAATAAAAGCAGTTTTAGTCGCTTTGCGAGGACCTGTAAAGCTAGCTGTAGTACACCTAAAAGGACACCAGAAGGGGGTAGATTACAAAACAAGGGGAAATAATGCAGCAGATCAGGAAGCTAAACAGGCAGCATTACGAGAACTAGTGTTAAAGGAAAAGGGAATGGGGCCCTCAGTACCCGAATTGAAAATTTTTGTACTCACCCCAAAAGAGGAACAGAAACTTGCTCAAATGGGGTGCACTAAAAATAAAGAAGGGAACTGGCATTTACCTGATGGAAGAAAAGTGTTACCAAAGTCAATAGCTTTTCAGATTCTAGACAATCTACATAAACAGACACATTGGGGTAGCCAAGCCCTAATAGACCATTTTGCGGCTAAATATATGTGTATAGGACTACATGATCTGGCAAAATATATTACTCAGGGATGCCCCACATGCCTAAAAGTTAATAGAGCTGTACGGAGACAAATGACAATGGGGGGAAGACCCTTAGCAGTGAGACCATTTTCTAAAGTTCAAATCGATTTTACAGAACTCCCCAAAGTAGGGAGGTATAAATATATTCTAGTCATTGTAGACCATCTTACACATTTCGTAGAAGCCTTCCCAACCATCAGGGCCACCGCACAGACAGTAACAAAGGTTTTATTAGAACATATAATCCCCAGATATGGAATAACCGAAGTTATTGATTCGGATCAAGGACCACATTTTACATCTAAAATCATAAAGAATCTGGTGGAAGCCCTGGGAATAAGATGGGAAGAACACACTCCGTGGCATCCACAAAGTTCAGGTCTAGTAGAACGAATGAATGGAGAACTTAAGAAACAATTAACAAAATTAATGCTTGAGACTAAACTCTCATGGATTAAATGTATTCCTTTAGCATTGCTGAATATTAGAGCCCAACCCAGAGCTGACATAGGAATATCTCCCTTTGAAATGTTATATGGAATGCCCTATGATGCAGGAATCCCCATGAACCACCCGGGAATCTCAGATAAAATTACTCACACGTATATTCATAAACTGATGCAGTATCGCCAGGAACTTTGGAGAAAAGGACAACTAACCCAGAGACCTCCTCTTGATATTACATTACATCAGGTCAAGCCAGGGGATTGGGTTCTCATAAAAACGTGGAAAGAGACCACTCTACAACCTCGCTGGGAAGGACCGTACCTGGTGCTTTTGACCACCAACACAGCTATCCGAACTGCTGAGAAGGGATGGACTCATGCCAGCCGTATTAAAGGACCAGTGAGCAATAGAGAGTGGATGGTCACTAGTCCTGCGGGAGACTTGAAGGTTAAATTGTCCAAGAGACCGCGGCAATAATAAGGGACATTAAAATTTCAGAATTTGATGAACAAGAGCAACCAAAATAGAACTTTTGTAATTAAACACCTGTCTAAGGCACTTAAATTTAATGAGCAAGGAAACATTTATAACAAAGATGTGGGTGTAACATGCACCGATATTAGTTGTGGGGGAAATTGCTATCCATTTGTTTGTTTTATTTGTTTAGTTTGTAAGGAAAAGTGGTGGACCCATTGCAGAAACGGACATCCCCCTCGAGGAGTGTGCCGGCCGTGCTGGACATTCCAGCGAGAATTAACTGATTGGGTATTAGCTCAAAGAGTCAAAACAGGAGACCTAGAAAAAGGATCGGCCGAGTGGTGGAATATATTTACAAAGGGGGTAAATCCGGACCTATACTGTTATCACCCGAACGAGCCTCGACCCTTTGTGGCCCGGCTAGTGGCAGGACTGTGTCGCCGAAGGGTGGCATCAGCGAGCTGCAAAGCCCCGGAGGTGAAGAATTGTAATTGGCAGTCTTATAGACTGAGGCTCACACAGACAGGGAGACAGTTCCCTCCTGAAGAATTCTCTTGCTGCCGAGAAGATGGCTCACCCCGTGGCTCAAAGCAACCGAGTCGACGGGCGAGGCAGAGGGGAAGTAAACAGTGGAGGGAATTCTCCGGTTGTCAATGGGATCACAATATTATGGTCCAGGAGATGCCCCAAGAGTGGGAATAACTTCTCTAAGAGGTGGGATCCCCATTACTGGAATGGGAAAGCCATGGGCCTTTTGTTATCCTGGATATTGTTTTGGAATCTATTGGGAGTTTATGGGAATGATAGAGTTACGCATGAACCCTTTGAGTGGTCCCTAATTAGGGAAGAAGAGCAGAGAGTAATTCAATCGGTAATCAGTTCAGGGGCGCCCACTTTCGAATGCCGGCTTTTTGAGTTACTTTCAATAGATCAGCCAAGTCAGTTTCTTGAGTTAGTTGCAAAAGGTCCACCAAGACGACCAATCTATATATGCCCAGCTTCGAATCCTGGGAAAGGATATTGTAATTATCCCGGAGAATTCTATTGTGGATATTGGGGTTGTGAGACCCTGGCATTAGGATTTACACCCGGAGGGGGCCCAGATCCATATATTTCTGTAAAGTGGCTACCCTGCACGGAGGAGGGCATTTGTGATAGGTTAGGAATTACAGTGGAATCTCAAACATTGGCAGACCTCGGTTGGTTTATTGGGAAGACATGGGGAATACGAGTGTGGGAACCTGGAAAAGATCGAGGAGGACACTTTCTTATAAAGAAAGAAAGGATTCCTCATAATTTACCAGAGGCAATAGGACCCAATGAACCCTTGAAAAACATAATCGAAGGAGAAACCGAGAAGAGAAAGCCTGCATCTAGCGGTAATACCACCTATAGTATATCTAAAGAAAAAGATATCATGATGCTACCCACAGAACATTCACCCCCTGAAGCATATGATACTTTTTGGAAGATTATGCAAGCTAGCTTTAGTGTTTTAAATCAAACCCATCCTGAATTAACTAAAGAATGCTGGCTATGTTATGACATTCATCCTCCATTTTATGAAGCAATAGGGTCAGTAGCTAATATAAGAAGGAGGAACGGAACTAATCCCAGAGAGTGTTTATGGAATCGGGAAAAAGGAACCCCGGGGATTACAATAACGCAAGTTACCGGACAGGGGTTATGTATAGGAGCTATCCCTCCAGAGCAAAAGTACTTGTGTAATAAAACTATAAAAATACAGAAGAAGGAGGTCGCTAATTGGTTAGTGCCAGCTTATAATAATAAATGGATATGCTCCAAGTTAGGGGTAACACCATGCTTGTCCACCACAGTATTCGATGAAAAATCTGAATACTGTATACAAGTAATCATTGTCCCTCGAATTATATACCATCCCAAAGAATATGTACTAGACCATCACGAGGCAGAAAAACATCATTTAGTAAAAAGAGAACCATTTACAGCACTTACGATTGCATTACTGTTAACAATAGGAGGAGCTGGAGCAGGAACAGGTATAGCTTCTCTAGTATCCCAAGGAGCTGGACTAACAACATTGAGAAAATCAGTGGATGAAGATTTGCTAAAAATAGAAAGAGCTATTGATGCTCTTACCAAATCAGTACGGTCTTTATCAGAAGTAGTCCTACAAAATAGGAGAGGATTAGACCTTCTGTTAATACAACAGGGAGGATTATGTATAGCCTTGAAGGAACAATGTTGTACCTATGTGGATTCGACAGGGGTGGCAGTAGACACTATGGCTGAGCTCAGGAAGCAACTTGAGCAAAGGGAACGCGAAAGAGAATCTCACCAGAGTTGGTATCACAAATGGTTCAATCAGTCTCCCTGGCTTACCACCCTTCTGTCAACAATAGCTGGACCAGTGCTTATATTTGTTCTAGCATTAACTCTTGGTCCCTGCATCTTTAATAAAATAATAGCTATTGTTAGAAAAAGACTAGAAGCAGCTCATCTGATGTTAATACGGGCAAAATATGAACCCATCAACCTAGCCCCGGATGAAGAAGAGTTAGAATGGAGTAGACAAGAACTAAAAAGGTTTAATGAACAAAGCAAAGAATTGTCCTAGATAAAAAGGGGAGGGACTGTTATGAATTATGTTTGTTCATTAACTGGGATTAATTGGGATGATGTTAGTCAGTTAATCAGGATGTGGTTGGTTGGTTTTTTTTCTTTTTTTTTGCTCTCTTTTCCTTCGCAAGCTAATGTGGAAAGCTTTTCGCAAGTTGTGGTCGGGGTTGTTTTCGTACAGACCAGGCGTGGGACTTTCCAGGAAGAAGAATAGAAGTGAAGCAAGATGTTTCAACAACAACCCCGAAGCATGCGCAAAAGGCTCGTGAACATCTTAAAAAGACTGACTGAAACCTCAGTATGCGCGGCAGTGGCGGAACAGAGAACCCCCTGTCGCCCAGCGCTGCATTGCCTCCATGTTTTGCTGCTATGATTAATAAAATTTGTTAATTAGTTGCTAATTTGACTCTTATTAATCAATATAATCAATAACAAGGCCTAAGCATCATAAGAGATTCTTATTCCCCTGTCAACCACCCCAAAAATCAAAACCCACAAATCCCACACTTTGCTTTGATATTTTCCAGTGCTTGTAGCACCTTGCCCCAAGAGAAGTTCTAGCCTGAAATACTGAAGAGCAGTGGCTTGGCAAACACTGATGCTCTTTCTTCCTAAGGAAAAGCTGCTGCCTTCACCAGGAATCTTTGCAATCACTGATGGGTTGCCCACTAAGGACATGGGCCTACAGCCTGCTCCGAAGCTAGCCTCCAGAATTCACCCTTTCAGTTTAGGAAAAAAATAAAAAATATACAGTGTTTGTAACATCCTGCTGGGCCCTGCAGGAGGGAGAACAAACACGGCACAAGTGGTTTCTTTTACTAGATATTGGAACGGATACTCATTTGGAATTTTGGTTTATGATTTTGATGTTTAAAGATTGTTTTCCTTGCAAGGATTTGACGGTTGAGTCAAATATCTTTAACTCAGTGAACGAATACAAAACATTGTTAGTCTGGTCGAACTAACAGTCTAACTTGTCAATATAGTAGTTAAAAGGAACACTAAAGTGGTACAAGGTGAGCAAATTTGGGTCTCGCAGGGATTGCAGGACTTTGGTGCGGTTCACCCCCTGCAAGGCGGGGGGGAACGCGTGCCGGCCGGTGCACTGCTCGAGCCCCGGCATCGTCTCGCGGGGCAGCTCGGGTTCGCAGGAGAAGAACCTGGCAGCACAAGGCTGGCAGATCTCGGCCCGGCGCCCGTAGCACGGTCCGCGCGCGCGCGGGCCACGCTGACGGGCGCGGGGGGGAGCAAAGTTCGCTCTCCGCGCTCACCTCCGCTTCCCCGCTGGAGCGTGAGCGAGCGCGGGGCGCTGTGCGGGCCCCGTGGTTCCGTGCCGCTTCTCGCGGCTCGCTCCGCGCGGGGCGCGCACGCGCGGGGGGAGCAGGGGCGTCCGCGCGGGCTCCGCGGTCTCGCGCCGCTTCCCGCGGCACAGAAGAAAGGAGCTCAGGGGGCGCGCGCGCGAGCGAAAGGGGGGCTTGGGCTCCCCCCCCTTCCCCCGCCGCTTCTTGGCCGGCACCTTGGATGGGTGCGGGGGGGGGGGAATGCTCGCCACGGCCCCGGCCCCAGCTCCAGATCTGGGCTTGGGCTCGGCTTTTACGGGGTTTTTGCGGCAGGCCGGAGCTAGGGGGCCCGGCTGGCCGCCCGGCCCGCGGCTGGCGGCGGCGGGCGGGCGCAGGGGGAACGGGGTTGTTGCTGCCCCTCCCGCCACCGCTTCTCTGCCGGGGGGAGCCGCGCGCTCCGCCGCGTTGGTACACGGGGGGTTTGTCACTCATGTTACGGATCTGGTTCTGGTCCCAGACCCGGGATCGGGCTCGGTTTCTACAGGGCTCTCGCGGCCGGCTGGCGGCCGCGACTGGACCGGTTGCCCGGGCTCCCCTGCGGCGGTGGCGGCGGCGGCAGCGGGCAGGGGCGCCCCGGACAGTTCCAGCGGCGCTTCGAACTTGGGTTTTTTTCTCTTTTCCATTTTTTTTCTCGTTTTTTTTTCACCGCTGCTGCTGCCGCTGCCGCCGAGGTGGTTTTGCCGGTGGCTGCGGCGCTTCTGTGTGTTCGGGTTTCTCGGCGGCAGCGGCGCCCTGCACGCTGGGCGCAGGGGGGGCTGAAGAGAGGGTTTTTCGCGGCCGCGCTGGCAGCTATTTGGGGCACCGGCGGAGGCTCCATGGCGGCCGCTGGCAGCAGTGCCCGCAGCGCCGGTCCTGGCGGGGCCGGCGGAGGCTCCGCGGAGGGCGCAGGCAGAAGCGGCTCTCGCGGCGCTGGCGATGGCGGCGCCTGCGGGTGCGGTAAAGGCAGAGCCGCGCGACTTCTGCTCTGTTGTTGTTTTTCTGCTGGCAAAGCCTGTGCGCCGAGCTCTGCGGATGGCGGGCGCACAGACTTTTTTGGGGAGGGAGATTTCTGGCTCACGGACTGCTCCTTTCAAAAACAAGGGTCTGGACTCTTCTGGATGTTAAAAGAAGTAGCCAAACCTTTATTCGATGGCAGAAATACCAACAGGAGTAGGAAGACAGGCTAGCCTGACTCCCTGCAACTCACAACCCGAGGAGCAAGGAGACCTCCCCCAACACAGCTGTGCACAAGGTTATATACCGCTTGAGCCCCAGGGGATGGTACAACTCAGGGTCCAATGAGGGATCAGGGGAGGAGGAGTGAGGGGAGGCGGTTACACTACTGGGAACCAATAGGGACATGTCATGGGCGGGACGGCAACTAGGGAACCAATCGCGAACCGAACCAGGGGTGAGGAGCATGGAAGGTTCTGGAAGAAAGGGTCGGGTTTACAATGATGGATAGGGGGATTAGGGCAGGCCGGGGTGATGGGCAGGGAAGGTTCAGGAATAAGGGGAGGGGTTTACATAATTGACAACTGGGGTCAAAACCAATACAGTTAATAGGGGAGAACAAGAACATACCAACAGACTAACAATTACAATCATACCACTATAAATACTTATAACACTCCTGCCCGCTGCTAAAGTTCTCTAAGGGTCTGGGCAGAGCTGAAGGACCGCCACGCAGTTCGGTTTCACTGTTTTTAGGCTGGCGCTGTTTCAGTGCCTTAAAAATCACTCCCCAGGTTGCTGCCAAGCTGCATGCACTGCTATCTCCCGCAGCCAGCCTAGTCCACAGGTGGTCCCCCACTGACCACCAAATCTCAAGGTTAAACACATCATTCACAGTCATAGCAAACTCCTGCGCTTTCACCCAGTGGAACAAAGCGCGTATATCTTCTTCAGGAATACAGAGTCCCATGCTCAGCAAGGCGTCTTGCCATGCAAGGCTGACAAGTTGCTCGTCAGCTAAATCACAAGTTCTCCATTATGAAATTTTTTTATCTTGGCGGCTCCGCGAATGCAATTATGCAAACGCTAATGGCTCAGACCCGGGTTTTTGAGCTCTGCTTCACCAAGATGAGCCGTTCCAAGCCCGCTCTCTGGTAGGCTCCACTATCCCGTTGGTTAAAATACCAGTTCCCTCTAGGAGAACCCGGGAGAATTCCACTTACCCCTCTAGGGGGAAGGGCTGGCTTTGTCCTCGCTCGCTGCTTACCCTCAGGGGATTAGCAGATGTCGTCACGTCGGTTGCTTTCTGACCTCGGGGGTCGGCTGCACATCACGTCGGGTTACCAGACCTCGGAGGGTCGGTTCATCATCATGCGGGGTCACCAGATGTCGTTCTAATTGGGAACGGCAGGAAGAACGACACGGACTCTCAAGGGAGTCAGAACAGGAGAGAATCTCTAGTTTATTGCTACAGCCATGTTATATAGACTAGTTTGTGGAAAGTACAGAAAAGAAACTCTTATTGGTTAGTAAAGTACTACATTACCATCATTGGTCAGTGGGGTTCACCACCCACCCTGACCCTCTCCTGCAAGGAAAACAAGAGAACAGACAAACAGCACCTGCAGGCTGTTTTCTGTCTTTGAGGATTGTTTGAAATCCTCCCATGAAATTACCAGGCTAGCTCTCAGGCAGGTCTGGCAGGCCATGGGCCTACAGCCTGCTCTGAAGCTAGCCTCCATAAAGTTCCACCTGAATATGAGGAAGAATTTCTTTACTGTGTGGGTGACCAGAGTCTGGAACAGATTGCCCAGAGAGGGTGTGGAGAATCCCTCACTGGAGATGTTCCAGAACCATCTGGATGCAATGCTGTGCCATATGCTCTGGGATGACCCTGCTGGAGCAGGGAAGTGGGGCCAGATGACCGCTGTGGGCCCTTCCAGCCTGACCCCATCTGGGATTCTGTGGTTTTGGTCAGGTATTCCTCATGTTAACCTAAATTTATAAATAAGCCAGGGCAGTCTGAGTTAGAAGTGATCACTAAATGTGATACTGTAATATGACAGAAGTCATAATCCTTAGTAAGAAAAATATTTCTGATGTTTCCTTCATTTTTCCTTTATTCTCCATTCTCCTTTATTTCAGTGCTCAACTCAGAAACCCTAGGAGAGGATTCGTTTGCCCAAAACTTGGGGGTTTTTTGCCTGCTATGTCTGTTGTCTTAATAAAACAGTTTACTTCAAATTCCACCTACTCATGATTTTAAAAGAGATTTTTTGCCACGTTAATCCAAGCCCTGTTTTTGCACTATTACAGTCAAACTGCCACTATCACTCCTTGTTCCTGCTAGGAAGTGTCTAGCAAAGTACAACTCTTTCCATTGCAAGTCTTGCCTCAAGAAATCCTATGGTTAAACAGGCTCTTCACAAGAAGAGAAATTCAGCTCTTGTGCCAATCAAAAGAGAAACCGACATAAACTCATCATATGAGCTTTTTTGATTGTTTGGTGGCATAACAGTGCCTCTGCAGATGGAAAACTGGGACAATAGTGGGATTTGGAGCAGCCTGTTTGCCTTTCCTCAGCAAGAGAGGAGGAAGGGGGGAAATGTCACCTCTAAAGTGGGGGAGAAAAGAAACAATAATCAGAACTACAATGTCTACTTGGAATTCAGGTGGCTGCACATCAAGTTACCTCTAACAGTCTGACTGCTGATTGCTATTATTCATGAAAAGGGGCTTTATTTTAGTTCTGAAATAATCCAGAGCAACAGCTCCCCCGTCGAGTTTTCCCGTCTGAATCTCTAAAATGTTCTCTTTTTTAATTTTCTCTCTTGACCCTCTCCTCCCACTCACCTCTTTGAACACAGATTTAAATACATTCAAAGAGATAGTGAGGAAGTAGTTTTCAGTCCATCTCATACAGCCAAAACACTGCTGCAAAGTGCCTCCCTTAAATTTTGGGAGGAATCAGCTGACAGAGGAAGGTTAGTTGGCTGAAGGCAAGGTAACATGAGAAAGAGCAGTTCAAAAGCATAGTGACAGTTTTACCTGACTCCTTTTCAGTTAATCACATCCACTTCTGGACACCCATGTCCTGTTAAACTACATTACCTTTGGAGCCTGTCACCTCAGCCTGGTTCCTTCCTTTGTCTGAAACAACTAAAATCAGTTGACCTTCAAGTTACAGTGATGTTTACCTATTCATTGAGAAGTGGAGATCTAGATTGCACTTAGGATCCTGGTTCCTTGGACTGGGACTTAGGGCTGCATTTCATTCTCCCTCCTGATTTTTAAGAGATGCTCAGTTTACTGTTACTTGTAATCCTCAATTGAAGTTTTAGTACAGTCCTAAATCAACAGAGATGGGCTTTCAAGTGGACAGTGTAAATTATAAATCCTGCATTAACAATGTGGCCACATTGGAAAATACCCTTTAGTTCCATTGCCCTTTAATGGCTCTCTTACATTGGCTATTGAATCCCATCTATCTAAATCCCATGGGAATTTTAAATCAGATGTGCTTTGGGGAACTTAGCAATAGTAATATTAATCACTCCCATAGTGCTGACAATATGTAATGGTTTGAGTGGTATGGAGGCTAGCTTTGGAGCAGGCTGTAGGCCCATGGCCTGCCAGCCCTGCCTGAGAAGCTAGCCTGGGAAATTCATGGGAGGATTCAAAACAATCCTCAAAGACACAAAACAGCCTGCAGGTGCTGTTTTCTGATTCCCGTGTTTTCCTTGCAGGAGAAGGTCAGGGGGTGGTAAACCCCACTGACCAATGATGGTAATGTAGTACTTTACTAACCAATAAGAGTTTCCTTTCTGTACTCTTCACGAACTAGTCTATATAACATGGCTGTAGCAATAAACTAGAGATTCTCTCCTGTTCTGACTCCTTTGAGAGTCTGTGTCGTTCTTTCCGCCGTTCCTAATTAGAACGACAGAGTGGGGCATCCTTTGATGCTGTATGATGTTAATGGTAGCAAGAATCAGCTTTGCAGTAGACCACATCATTTGCCTTGAAGGATCACTTCAGATAACAAAAACCAGAGGTTTGTTGTGCAAGAACTGGTTGTTCACACACACAAGCACTGTTTTCCTTCCCAACAGAGAAATTATTTATTGCTAGGAGACAGCAGTTTCTTCTATCCCAGGGATATGATGTTGGTAATGCTGTAGAAAGCCCCACATTTCCAGACACATACTGTGAATAATCAAAATCTGAGAAATTTCTTCATCCTGAGCCAGGTGTAAAACTACAACAGGAGATAGAAATGCAAGTGCCTGTATAATCCTTTGGGTTCATTGGCTCCAAATGTTTTAAGTTCTCTTCTTTTTGCCTGTATTCTCATTTGCATCATGTCACTGCATTGCTTGGCTGCTGACAGGCAAACTTCCTGTCTAAAATGCTGATTATATGATCAAAATTATTGATATTTTGATACACTCCATTTTGTGCTTTCTGACTGTATACTGTGTAACCAACACAAGGGTTTGTATTTAATTATAAGCCAAGCATTAAATGGCACGTGCTTGCTCCGTAGTTTTTAATTTTTATGTTTCTTGTGTGTTCTTTTGAAGCCTCAAGTAATATCATGTGTTTCCTGAGTAATTGTAATCTGCTTTAGGAATGACTTTGCAGCTCCTCAGAAGTTATCAAAAAATTCTCCACCCACCAGCACTGGCTGGTGTTGATGACTGAGCCTGGTTAATAGATTGTCTCTGATCTCGAGTTGCTGCCGTATAAGATGGAATATCTGGAATATCATTCAGTAACCTGAACTGGAAAATTAGAGATTGCAGCTGTGTGATGGGTGAGATCAGAAAGGCTGCTGTAAGAATCCTGTTCTGCCCATATTGCTGCAGGAAATGCTCCTGGCTCTTCTATAGCAATATGTTTTACAAAACACCCTTAGAAACCATCGGTCTCCCCAATATCAGCACAGATACTTGGGGGTTAAAATCAGTAGGAGCTTGCCATCTAAAATCCAGTTCCTATGCCTTGCTCTGGAAAGTGGAAAGGCCAGACTTTGTATCAGATTAAGATGAGTTAGAGTAGATTGAGGCTTAAGGATTTTTTCCATCAGAATGAAAATATTAAAGACAGATATTTTTACCTTGTCTTTGTGTTATTTATTTTTTATTTTCCTGATTCCATTTTAAGCTGAATTCTACTAATGCTTGTTATTCCACTGGCACTCCAGTGGAATACTGAATACTGAAAATGCAACATGTTTTTATGTCTGCTAAAAACACAGATTTCATTTGGTACTTTTTATTTGTTTTCTTTGCTAGAACATGGACACTCATATTTATGACCTTCTTGTTTTCCAGCACCTCCCAGATGGCTCTGCCCCAAGTGCACACGCTGAATTTTATCTTCTGCCAGATCCTTATGAGGTCAGTCGAAGGAAAACAAGAACAGCTCCAAGAGGCTCTGACCCTACTTACAATGAACTTGTGAGTACTGTTCACTTTCCTCCACCCCTTCTTGTTTCATGGAATCATGGAAGGGGTCAGGCTGGAAGGGCCCACAGTGGTCATCTGGTGCCACCTCCCAGCTCCAGCAGGGCCATCCCAGAGCACGTGGCACAGGATTGTGTCCAGATGGTTCTGGGATATCACCGGTGAGGGATTCTCCACAGCCTCTCTGGGCAATCTGCTCCAGTGCTCAATCACTGCACAAGGAAGTTCTTCCTCCCATTCAGGTGGAACTTCCTGGGTATCTGTTCCTCCTGTTGCCTCTTGTCCCATTTCTGGGCCTCATGGAGCAGATCCTGGTACATTCCCTGACCTCTTCCTGCAGATGCTGACAGACATGGATGAGGTCCCCTCTCAGCTGTCTCTTTTCCAGGGTGAGCCCAGCTCACTCAGAGTTTTCTCTTGAGAGACATGCCCCAGTCTCCTCACCATCTCCATAGCCCTTCACTGGACTCACTCCAGTGGTCCCCTGCTTTTCTTCATCTGCTGAGCTTGGAACTGAACACAGCACTCCAGATGTGCCTCACTAGGGCTGAGTAAAAAGGCAGGGTCACCTCCCTCAACCTCCTGTCAGTGCTTTTCTTGATGCACCCCAGGATCCCTTTTTGGCCATGAGGGCACACTGCAGGCTGATATTGTCCACCAGAACCCCCAGGTCCTTCTCTGCAGAGCTCCTTCCCAGCAGGTCACCTACAACCCACACAGGTGCAATTTGTTCTATTTGCTTTGCCCTCTCTTGAAACAAAACAACAATACAACATTTTTAGAGCCGTTGCAATGAGGGTGACCAAGAAGAAGGAATGTACCATAAGGAGAACCACAAATGGTGATGACTGTCTGCTTTGCATCTTTCTCAGAAGTGAAACAGCGTCTTTTATGTCTCTCTGTTCAGGAAAACAGTTGGATTTTTCACAGTGCCCTGTCTTACCCCATAACCACAGTTACACGTTAGCCAAATGAGATCAAGCATCATTGCACCATAACCCAGCAGTTCTGAATGAAGATATGCACAATAGCATGAAAAGTATTAATTGAATGGATGCTGTTATTCAAATTAACATTTGAAAATTGGCTGTCACTGTCCTAAATGATAACACAAGAATGAATAGCCAGGTTCTTTTCATGTTAAAATGCCATTAGTTCACAGCTATATATGATTCTTTCACACACCACTGAAGTGCTCATGCCTCTGGGGTGAAAGGAAACATTTGTATGGAGAAGCATTTATGGCAGAATGGGAAGTGGTATAAACTGTGTTCGTTTGTAAGGGCAGATGAGATTGAAACAGTAGGTGGGATTGGAGATTATAATTATTACATGTAACAAATCTCCTAAAGATCTCAAAGCAATTTACAAATGCTCTTTCAGCAGGCTATAAAGTAGAAGGTGTGGAAAATATTACCACTCCACCCTGTTCCATAGATAAGATATGATGAAGGTTAGGGTAGTCAGCAGAGTCTCAGTGCTTATCTCTTCGTTTCTCAGTCCTGGAGTTGTAATATTTCTCTTTTCCCACATCTGTTAATTACAAAAGTTGCCTGCTTACACTGATGACTTCCAGCGTTCTGTAAGAAGGCTCCCTGAGTAGTATTGCTGCTCACAGCTGAGACAAATTTCCCTCCCTACAGTACTGCAGTGGAATAACAAGAAACTAGGCTTTATTTTTTCTGTTCTTTCCTTCTTTTTTCGCTATCAGAGTGGAATAAATCTAATTAATCTGTCTAAAGAAATTCCTTTACATTTGAAAGATATTTAAAGCAAACGAACATAATATGATTATATCATTACATTCATTGTAAGGTATCCAAAATGGACAACAGATAAGAGCCAGCCAGCAACACTGGAAGACAATTATCTTTCAAATTGCTCTTAGAAACCTTTGAATGCAAGGAAATCCAAAATCCCGTCTGCAGTTAGTCACTAGTCACTGGGAGGAGATTTAATTGTGGTTCACGAGTATTCCGCTGCTGTTAAAAGAAATCCCGTGAAAGCTTTAATGTCCTTAATCAAAACGGAGAGCCTTCTTCCCAGATGCTCAATCTTTTTCACTGGGAAGTGCTAATCACAGTGGGGACATATGGTTCCACTGAACTTGGCCCCTTCCAACCCGATGCCTGTGCTTTAGCAGCTCTGCTCCTCCATATGTGATGTCATTCTGGATGCATTTTTTTGTCCAAGGCTGGTAGACTGAGGCAGAAGCCGCCCCAGGGAAGCAAAACTACTAAAAATATAAGTCAGCTGTCTCTTAAGTTAGTTGCTGTCCAAAACACTGTGTACAGAAATGTAGTAGCCTTTTTTATGAGTTCATAAGTTTTTATTAAAGCCAAATGGCTGGAAGGAAGCTGTATATTAATTTCCTTCTTTGTTCCAGACTGAGAAAAATCTGAAATGTGCTTCTCTTGGGTATTTTTGATTCTAGTTTTGTACTTCTATTGCTTATGACTGCCTACAGCAAATTATCAACCTTGCAAAACTGCTTTTTATGTTTGATTTTTACTCGTGTGTGAGAGTGAAGATGTGAAAGTCCAGGAGGGCTGACAATAAAATGAGTTACAGCAAATGTTTTGGAGCTGCTTTTAGCAAACAAATCCTTCTTTTCTCTTGTGCCTGTGTTTGGATTTTGGAATTTGTGGCACTCATAGCAGTTAATGTTATATTGCATTAAGAAATGGTGGTAGAGAAGAGGAGAAGGAACACAGAAAAGTGGAATGCAGTGTAAAGAGAAAAGGAAGGCAGAGCAGCCCCAGCCAGTCTGATGAAAGGGGAGGAGGGGAACTGCACCAGGAGCCACGGCTGCTCCCTCCAGCACCATGCATCAAAACTGCCTTGGATTAATTACCAAATCTAGGAACTGTGCCATGGCTACCTATGGAGAAGCAACTGTCCCTCATTTGTGATTAAAATGTCATTAGACTCCTGTAGGTCAACAGTGTTTCTCTTTTTGCAGCCAGCAATAGTTGAATTCCAGCCCTAACTGTCCCACTGATTTGCTGCATGGCCACATATAACTCACCTCCATCGGATCTGTCTGTGTAAAAGGCAGGCAAATATTCTCACAGCACAATCATTTCAGGATTTAACTGTTCCCAAATTCTGGAACGTGTCATTTGTTTTATCCACACCCTTATTCAGCTTTCTCCAGACCTTTCTTCTGTCCCTACATCCTGATAATAATCCTTACTCCAGCTGAATTTGCAATACCATTTTAGAAACAGTTTACTGGGAGAATTTGAAAACCACCTACCCTGCACTGCAAAAGTCTGTCATTGCTCAAAGATTAAAGCCTATTTTTGGCCAAAGATTGAAAGTTGCTCATTACCCCAGTTCAGTTTCTTAACATTTACAGCTGATATGTGTAGGTTTTGGTGATTTAAAGCAACAGCTGGTACCTTTAATACATTGGCAAAGAAACAAGGCAGCTTTCTTTGATAGCATTAGCATCACCTCAGCATCAGATCACAGACTTATTCTAAATTATATTCTGCTTACTGTGCCTGTCCTTGCTTTTCAGATTTTCTTCATCATCTCACTTTTATTTTGGTGAGGAAAAGAGAAGCTGTGGAATCTGTAATTCATGGGCAATCTGGCAAATTAGGCACAGTAAACATGAAAACCAAAAAGCACCAGGTGCAAATTTCATGACAGCCATCCCAATCTATTATTTCCAAAGGCTTCTAAATGGAAAAGGGAATTTTAACCCCCTGGTAAGACCTTTCTTGGTGTCCTGTTGGTGCTTTCTGTGAGGGTCACCTGATGTCCTGTCCATTCCATGAATGCAATTGCAAGTGGAAATACAGAGAGGGTTTATCAGTCCAGCCCACAGAGGTCCAAGCCAGAGGGGCTCAGTCTGCTTCTCCTTTTCCTCAGCAGTGCCATAGGTAACAGCCTGCATTCAGATTCCATGGAAAATCCAAGCAGGCAAATGACTTTAAGGCAGTTTCAGTTTTCCATTCTCCTGAAGTGAGAGAATGTCGTCACGTTTGCTTTTTAAATGGCATAGAGAGATTAAAATTTAAAGCATTTTTCCACTGCAAGTGAAATAGCAAAAACATTTCCAGCCATACAAATTTTAGATTAAATGAGCTTCTCTTAAGCAAACTTACCTTTCAGGCCCGCTCTGAGAGCATTTTCCTTCATATTTTTATCAGCCCACATGCAGTTTGCTCAACAGTTTTTGATTAATGCAGGGACTGAAGCATGGGAATTTGTTCTAAGTGCAATTTATTCTTGTTAGGCTATTGCTCCAGATTATTTGGGGTTTTTTTAAAATTCAGAAACTACACCATTATAATTTCATACTTTATCCCTGTGTGTTCTCACAATATTAAGGTAATTTAAAAGCTATTTTAAAGATATAGACATTAATAATTGTTTAAGACATGCTAAACTACCATCTCATTTATTTGGAGAAGTATCAACAGCACATCTGGAGTATCAGATATATCTAAATTTAGTAACTTCCATTTGCTCAACTGGGTCCAATCTTTCCCAGTTTTCACAGGGAAAATTATGAATACTGATTTTTTTTTTTTCTCAAGCATTGTTCAAGACAGGTTTCAAATTTATTTTAAAATGGTAATCAGATTTCACGAGCTTAAGCTTGTGATTCTAAGGTAGAATCTCTTTATATAAACTAGATAAGGTCAAATGTATTTCTGAGGTAAATTCACTAAGTTAAGTGAATTTGGCTCATGGTTAATAGCTTACTATTCTGGATGGAAGTTTAAAGCAATTATCACAAAGTTGGATTAATCATCATCCTATTTGAAGTGCTTTGCCTGTCAAATAGATTAACAAACTTGTATTTTTTTTTCTATTTCACTAGATATTATTGCAGATTGTATATGACAGAGTCCCAGAGCTCCAAGGCCGTGTACTGAAGCTTGTTGTGAAAAGCAAAGGAACATTTGTGGGAGCTGTTAACATTCAGCTGAGCAGTGTCCAGTTCAATGAAGAAAAGTGGTACTCCCTGGGAAACAGTGTAATTTAAATGCTCTCTGAGATGATTCAATTATTTGCCCACTCACTAATGTTTCTTTATCCCATTTCCCACGGTACATTTTGTCTCAGTTGCCCTTGAGAATAGGCAGTCATCTGCTGAGCACATATCCTAACATTTCATAATGCTGTTGTCTTAAATGTGCTACCATGTTCCTGCCACAGATTCCTGACAGCGTGAGTTTAAGGAATCACATGCTAAGGACTTGTAGCAATATGCAGAAGTTCTTATGACAGCAATGAAGGGCTTGGTTTTGTTAATATTAAATAGTACAGTAAAAATACTAAATTCTCAGTGTGTGGGGCCTCATTCTTTGCCCATTAATTCCACTGATGGTGTTGAAACAATGCTGGTAATGATGTAATTTATCATCATTGCATGTGATGAGTTCACCAGAGGACCATGGGATGGTTCCCTGCCAATACATTTCCCTGCAGATGTCCAGCAAATTTCATATTAAATCTTATCCAATCAATACTTTGGGTTTTTTAAAGAATGTTAGAAGTTTTGATACAATGTCACATTTAATCCAGGACATTAATTTGTCAACAATATGTATCATTGTTTTTTTATTCTGACATCCAAGAGGCAGATATAACTGGTCATTTGTGTGAAGAGAGGAGGGAGAAGCTGATGTTCATGAATAAAGAGATTATATTGAGTGTGAGCTTTCAGGGGGGATTTATTTAAGCTCATGATGCCACAGATATTTGTTCAGCAGTCTTCCCACATTGCACTCCTATGCTGCATAAGGGGTTCAAGTCAATACATGCATTGAATAGATTTAGAGTATTTATATATTAAATAATGAACATGAGTGGTTCCTTTAAGTTCACAGATGCTAATTATGGGCCCTGTTTTTCTCTAATTTGAGGAAGCACTTAAACACCTCTTTAAGCATTTGGCATATGGGCAGCCACAATGAGCTGTCCATTACTGCCAGACTCTTGCACACACCCACTGACCATGTAAATAAACCTTTCCAGGGCCAGGGGCACAGTTTTAAGGCACAGGAGATGTGTTGATTTGTGGTCTGATCTGCTGTAAATTTTAAGTTCCCTTATACTGGGCAGATCTGACATTTGTCGTACCAGGTGGAAAAGTGGTCAACAGAGGGGTAATAATCCCAGAAGTGAAGATAATTGCCTTCTTCTCCCAAAGGACACCCACAGCAGTCGTCAGAATAGAAAGTTGTATAAAGCTCCTGAAGTGGGACTTGGAATGTTAGGAAATAAAATAAGCTGGAGTTTTTCTCAGCATCAAACAAATGGACTTGATCAGGTTTTATCTAAAAATACTTTCCCTAGTCAAACTGATGTACTAAGCTCCTCCTCGGTAAGGGGAGGTCAGGGGAACTCTGTTTGGATATTAATATTATTCATCTATTCAGAGCTGTGAGAAACTGTAAAATATTCGCCACATGCAAAGGATATTGGCTGGCACACAGAATATCATCACTACAAAGATCAGGACACCAAACATTTTTGTACTATAGGGTCTCATGGGAGACAAATCAAGTGCCTTGTCATTCAAGCACAGAAAACACACTGAGACCAGCTTACAAAGTTATGGAATCACCTGACCTTACATTCCAGTATTGATTTTAGATTCCTCTTAGTCTACTGTCTCAGTTTCCTTATTAAAACTATAATGCAATTTTCTAACAGTGTTATTTCCTGTGACATTTTCTAACACTTGTTTACCACATGCCCTGATTTTCCATCTTAGAGCAACACTTAATGAAAGAGCATTAGAATAACAATAAAGAAAAAGAGCATTAAAATCTATCATCAGAACTGTCTGTAAACTTAAGCAATATTATTTGGTATTAAAGAAACTTGTTGATATAACATCCTTTTTTAAAAAAAAATCATATTTGAGTGACAAATCTGCCATTAGTTGTGTAACTGTAGTCCTGTGGAAGGTCAACAATGCTTCAGTTCTGAAAGGAAGATGGGAAAATTGTGTCTTATGGGTAAGATCTACACTGATGTTAAGCAAGTAGTTGTCCTAGATTTCACACACATAATCAACCCTTGACTTTTCTAAAACTCTCCAGTTCTCCTCGGAATACTGTGTTTCCAACTTCCTGAGTTCCCGGTAAGATGTATCCTGAGCTCCCTGCTCCTATGAGGAATATGGTTCTTTACAAACTCTCCATGAATTTTTTTATCTTGCTTTAGCAGCAGAACATTCAAGACTAAGCTAAGGAAAGGTACCAATACTAGCATATGATTTTTTTATGATTTTAATTTTTTTCTGAAAACTATTTTTTCAGGTAAGAAAATGACAGTGGGCACTAAAGAGGAATAATTCAGTCAGAGCCCACTTTTTCCAAATTTAAAGGGAACATTGTATGTATAATTTTTCCTGTCCCCTTGAAAAGCTACAATGGTAAGAGATGTTGTTCAATACAAATAAAAATGCCAAATTCACATGCTTATATCCTAAAAAATTAGCATGATCTCTTATATGTATTGGATTATTATTCTCACTCAATAATTAATCATAAATTTGAAATTAGCTTCAACTGACATTAACTCAATTTTTAAAATATTCAAAAGCATTCAGTGTTTATTAATTGTTTCTAAACATTCATAGAATAATTGAATCACAGAATGGCTTGGGTTGGAAGGGATTTTAAAGATCATCTCATTCCAACCCCATGCCATGGCCAGAGACACTTTGTAGGTTGCTCAGAGCCCCATCCTACTGGTTTTGAACTCTTCCAGGGATGAGGAGTCCACAACTTCTCTGGAAACCTGTGCCAGTGCCTCACCACCCTCACAGTAAATAATTTCTTCCTTATACCCAGTTAAACTTACAGTTTAATTTACAGTTAAATGTAAATTACAGTTTAATCTTTCAGTTTAAAGCCATCCACCCTTTTCCAATCGCTACATACCCTTCTACTGGAAGGTTCTATAAGGTTTCCCTGGAGCCTTTTCTTCTCTAGGCTGAACAGCTCCAACTCTCTCAACCTTTCCTCACAGCAGAGGTGCTCCACACCTCTGATCATTTTCATGACCCTCCTCTAGACTCTCTCCAAAAGATCAACCTCTTTCTTGTGTTGGAGGCCCCAAAGCTAAATGCAACTTCCCAAGTGGGATCTCCTGAGAGCAGACTAGGAGGGTAAAATCACCTCCCTCAACGCTGATTTTGATAGCAGATGTGGGCTATGTTTCCACTTTTTCCATCAGTGGGAACTTCCCCAACCTGCCCTGACTTCCCAAGTGAGGGATCGCGGCTCAGGCCAGTTTCCTCAGGACCTGTGGATGTTTCTCATCACGTCTCATGGACCTGTGCACCTCAAGGCTCCTTAGGTTTTCTCAGACCCAGTCTTCTCCTACAGAAAAACAGCAGTAGGGCCAAGGACAGCAGCCCTTATTTGGGATACCCCCTCCATAATATTCCCTCTGGCTTCACAAAATCATTGTGAATGTGCCTCTCTGGGAATCAGGCCACTGGGGCTGTTGCGAAGCCAGAGATGTTATTTTATTGGAGCAGGGGGCAATCCTCCAGAATGATTTCTTGTGCAGAAAGATATCACTAATAGTACCAGATGTGAACAAACAAAGATGCAGGTTCCAGCTTGATGCCTTCTTTGGATATCAACGGAATGTTACGGTAACCTGTAAATATAATGACACCTTTATTAGCGTATAAACCACAAGCACAAATATTATGATGGAGTGTTTTTATGATCACCAATGCAAACAAGGCATAATTTATGATTCTGTAAGTAGATCTTTAAAATAAAATGAAATTATACTAGAACTGAATATCATTTGTGCTGGTTTTTCTCATTTATATATATATAGTATTTCAATTCTGGTATTTTTGGTGTCAGAGTGAAAAAGCCCAGTGTTTTGCAGGATGTGATATTTTTTCAAATGGAAGACTTTCAGCCCAGTGATATTTAAACATGGGCAAACTTACATTGTAACATCCCAGGTTATGTGCTGCACACATTGTTTTGAGAGCAAATGAAAGAACTTGTGAATCAGCAGTGATAGCACCTACAGAACGGTGCTGCAGCAGCCATGCACTGTGCAGCTGAGGCAGAAAAAAGTGAAGTGTAAGACTTTCTACCATGACTTCTTAAAAAGTTAATTTCATATGAGTAATTCACTTTATCAGAGATAGGTCATGCCATCATGAAGCTACGTGTTCATCTGGTTATTGAAGCATTTGGAAAAGCCATAGTTCTCAATTTCAAACATAATTCACTTACCTGCTTGGAAAACAAAACAACTTTTTCTTAAAAATCCCGGCCTGTACTGCTTTATATGACTAAATGTCCCTTATTTAATAACAAGTGACAATGTCACTTATGGTTAAAAAAAATTCTGTGTTTTTTCTATGTATATATGTAAATAATTCCAGCTATTTAAGTAAGTCTGTTTTGTAGAAGTATCCATGTTCTGAACTGCAGTTTTCAAAATCCCTCTTTAGCTGTGTGTGGATGCCTGTGGAGTCTTTGGGAGCCACATTTACCTGGGTTTGGAATTTCTTGCTTCTTTCATACAGAATCATAGAATTGTTTAGATTGGAAAAGAGCTCTAAGATCATCAAGTCCAGCCTTTGACTGAACACCTCCTTGTGAACCAGGGCATGGCACTGAGTGCCACATCCAATTGTTTCTTGAGCACCTTCAGAGATGGTGGTTCCACCTCCTGTCTGAGCAGCTCTTTCTAATAATGGACAACCCTACCAGTGACAAAATTCTCCCTGATGTCCAACTGAACCTTCCCTGGCACAGCTTGAGCCATTTCCCCTTGTTCTGTCACACTACACATAAGTTCCTCTGGTATTTAAGGTTCAGATTCTAGGCAGCAAATATTAAAGCTGGTTGTAGGCAATTTACATTTGAGATCAGTTTTTAAGGCATGCACACAATATGTGGAAGGCTTGGTTGATTTCCTATCCAAAGATACACTTCAAAGACTAAGACTAATTTCTGAAGACTTGTGTTCTAGCCCCTACCTACAGAAGATTCTACAAAGTTTCCTGAGAGAAGTAAAACTTCTTTTTTGTTATTGAAATTGCCCCAATTTGCATTAAATGATTAACTACTCTTGGATCCCATGATAATAGAGTTAAAAATTGAGTTCCTGTCCTGTATTAGTATTCACCATGGCAGATTCATTGGCACAGGGACTGTAAGAGAGGACTCCCCCCTCCTATTTGCCTTTAACCACCCAGGTAGAGAATTTTTCTCAATTTCAGCCCCTCTGAGTATAGCTACAGAATCACTACATGGAAAATCAAATTCTGCTGCAGCTGGACAGCGAGCATTCCTCCCCAGTGGAGTCTACAGGTAGTTGGGAGTCTGCTGCTGGGGAAAGGAAGGCAGTGTGGATATAGATTTGAATCCTTTCAAAAGAAAATGCAGAGGAGGGAGGAAATGGCACAACTTTGCCCCTCTGGCTGTCAAAGAAAATAAAAGATGTAAGCACTGCTCAGCTTTTGGAAGCAACTTGCCCTCAGGGAAACCTCAGGGATATGAATCCTAGGGACCTGGGGACAGTCCTGTAGTACAGATTTAAGCAATTGGAATGCTGAAGACTAAGACTGAAATCCATGCTCACTCTCCAGCATATTAGGCAGTTCTTGCCTTGTCTTCTGCTTGTTGTGACTCCCTCTGCAAGAACATTATTTTCCTATTTCACTGTTTAGAGAGTACTTGGGTACCTAAAGCAAAACCATCGTTCCAGACCTGCTTTCAGAGATCTCGATGTTAAGCATTGCAATGAATGCTTGTAATAAATTGTAATAAATTTTGAAATTATTTATCACTTTACCTCTTAGAAGCATTTTATTTATGGCCTCTGGGCATTCTGATAGCAAATTACTTTTTTTATATTGTGTTAAGTGGGGATTGGGGCAATTTGTTTGGCATCATTTATAATTTTTGTACCTAGACTCACTCCCTAGAATTTTAATTATGGCACTGAAAATGTTTCCTCAGAAATCTACTGCTCTTACTTTTCCAAAATATGAATCCCTCATTTGTAACCAAAATTATAAAGACATTAAGCCTCACTGAAAATTTGTATCTAAAAAAGCCTCAATCAATAATTTTGCAAGTACTTGTAAGCAGCAGTGCCTGATATTTGAATTTGTCTCAGATATTGTGAATTGTTAGGTTGAGTGTTCTTTCATTATCCTGAAGTATACAAAGAAAAGGAAACGAAAAGGTTATCAGTGTAAAAATTCATGTTGTAGAAAAACAACTGAGCTCTAAGAGTAATGTCATTTTTCTTGTATAACTCCTCAGCCTCAACTAAGAATCACAAGCAGCTTTATGACTTCCAAACATGAGGGAAAAAAAATGCACCATTTAAAATCCTGTTAAGCTTAATAAAAAAGGTGTGGTGCCTGTTGCCAGCTCCAGTGTTTTGCCTTGCCGTCTTTATTCACTAATAAAAGCTGTTTGTTTTGTCAGAAATGGCTTTGGAAAGCCAGTGTAGTAAACAGCCATTTTACATAAGCCTTTCTCCTTGGCCTATTGGCTTCTGTGTCTGCTCTTTATGAGCAGCCTTTTCATTACAAAAGTTCCAGGAACTCTACTGGCTTAACAAAAGAAACTCCAGCAAGAAAAATACCATGAATATTTTGCCCTATTTTTAACCATTGTGCTCCACTCTGAAAAGTTGCAGATAGGTTACCTGAGGGGGTTTTGGTGGTTGATTTTGTTTTAATTTGGTATTGGGTTTTGAACTTATCTAAGTGCACAAAACCACTGTCTTCATAGCAGCTCTGACTAGTCTCACTTCTTGCAATGAATTAAAATACCACCTGAGCAGTTTCCATCTAGAATGGAACACTGCAGTGGGAAGAATCACCTGCCATTAATATTGTTCTGATTTCAACATCATGGATTTGCATTCAGAGAATATGTTTATTTCAAAAACAGAGAGTGCCATTTATTCATTTTGTTACAAAATCGTGCTCTAGAAAATAAACATAGTGCTGAAGTCTCTCAATGCTACAGTAACAAAAAAAGCCTGGAATGTTGCAGATTTTTTTGAGCTGTTATAGGTGGTTGACATAAAAATATTACCTGTATTCAGGCTCATCACAGGTAAAGTGTACTGGCCAAGGAATTCGTTGTTACACAGAGAAATCTCATCCTGAACGCAGAAGCGTATCATTGCCAGTTCTGGAACTTGGATGTTAAAAGAGAATGTTTCATTCCATTTAGGGCTCAAAGCTAATTAAAGGAGAAAAGAAACAGGATTAAAATATGATTTCTTTTTTTTCTACTCTATAACTAAGCTGCTATCACTAGTCTGAACTGGTAAAGAGTTTCTTTTACCCTAGGTATCTGTGCCCATTTAAACAAATAACTAAACTCCCACTGATTGTAGTGGGGCAAAAGCCTAAGATAGTTGGTGTCATCCCTTAAAAGAGAGAAAAATGAGACAAGGATAGTCAGGTTAAGAACTTCTGCTCAGCTTAAATTTTCCTATAGCCATACCAGTTTCATGCTTTTGCCAAAGTTTCACCTTTCACAGTGTTGGAAATGAATAAATTCAGGTAGTAGAACGTTCACTTGACTAGAAATACAAAAAGAGAATGTGGAACAGGAGGGGTTTGCCTGGTCTTTAGCAATGTTCATACCGGGAAAAGAAATTCAGGGGCTGATTTAAAACAGCAGCTATCTATAAAAAAGAAAAAGGAAGCATAGAAGACAGAGGCACAGACAAAATGAGATCACAGAAAGCTTGTAGTCTGAGACATCAAGAAGATCTGTATTATAAAGATAAGGGAGTGCTCAAAGACAGCTACAAAGAGTACACACTTCACCTGTCAAGCAATTAAGGGATTACTCCTACCAGAGACTTCAAATGAGACGAGTGATGAAGTTACAGCAATTTCTTAAGAAAACCTCGTCATTAAGTTAAGTTAAGTGGTTAAGGCTGGGATAGGGTTAACTTTCTTCATGTCAACCCCTATGGTGCTGCATTTTGGATTTTTGACTCAAACAGCACTGATTACACCCCAGTGTTTGAGCTATTGCTGAACAGGGCTTCCACAGTGTCGAGATTTCTGTCTTTCTCACTGCAGAGCAGCCTCCCCATCCCAGTGAGGGGGCTGGGGGTACCCAGGAAGTTGGGAGGAGGCACAAGTGGTACAGCTGACCCCAGCTGGCCAAGGGGATGTTCCTTACAAATGGTGTCATGCTCACAGCTGGGGGGAAGGAGGAAGGGAGGGCATTCAGAATTGCAGTGTCTGTCTTCCCAAGTAACCTCAGAGCTCCAAAATGAAGCCTTGTTTCCCTGGGAATGGCTCTACACCTGCCTGCCCATGGGAAGTGGTGAATGAATTCCTTATTTTGCTTTGCTTGTGTGGGCAGCTTTTGCTTTATCTATCAAACTGTCTTCTTCTCTACCCGAGGGTTTTCTCATTTTGGCCTTTCCAGCCCTCTTCCCATCCAACTAGAGGACAACAAGCAAGCAGCTCTTTGGAGCTGAGCTGCTGTCCAGGATGAGCCCACAGCAGTGTGAAAAAAAAACAATTCCACCTTCCTTTAGAAAGGGGGAGTGCTCCCAGCTGTGTGTTTGTGCTTCCTTAATCTATCAGTCTAGAAAAATGGCACACACAGCATGAACTTCTGCTACAGATTTTGTGCCAGGAAATCCTAGTCTAGAGAGAAATAATTGCATTTTCTATAACTCCTTGGGATGCAAAGTTGGTGTTTCCTTATAAAATGTTGTTGTGCTTTGTTCACAGCCTCGAGGAGCAGACTGATGCTCACCATTGCTTCTTACAATACTAGATTTCTTTCTTGTTTGGTCCTCTGGTACACCATAGATTTCTATCTGCACTGTGGGGTCAGCTTTGTTGGTCCTAGAGATGCTGCTGGGTGGTAACTGATGGCCACTGATCAGCTGGAAAATTAAAGTTATATTGAAATAACTGTAAGAACGAACTAATTCACCACAGCCATATAGTCACCATAATAGAAATAGCTTTCAAAAGAAATTACTTTAAGTATATGCCAGTCATAAACTGGTGTAATAAACACAGTGGAATCAAGAATATGGTGCTTCCTATCTAATTTACTTATATATATATATATAATTTTTTTTTAGAAATATTGTGGTTTAGGAGCATGTTTTAACTAGATCAGATTGGTCTGAGCCCAGTCCAAACTGACCTTGAATGGTTAGAGGGATGGGATACACATAACCTCTCTGGGCTGCCTGTGCCAGTGTTTCACCACCCTCTTTATAAATAAATAAATATATAGATAAATAAATAACTGAAATAATATTTTAAACAATAATTTTCAGGTTTTTTTATTCAATAGCTATACATAAAAATTATATTTTGCTACTGTACAAAATAATCCTATTGGAATCAGCCTACAGTGATTTTTACATTTTCTGCTATCGAGCTCATGAATTCCAATCTGTGTGGAGTGGATCAGCATCAAGACCCACCGTGACATCAGCATTGTGCTACAGGGTATGTAGCAGACTGCCTCACCTGTGCCTCATCTCTTGCACAGTGTTCCTTAGTATTAGACAAAAACTCTTCATTCAGTGAGCTTCCTGATGTGTTTTGACCAAAATTTCCAAAAACAGGAAATTTTGTCTCAGACTGCCCTGTAATCTGGCACCCAGACTAAGACAGGATTTATGAAAGTCACAACTTTGTCTGCTTTTTATCTATATTTCAGGGTAGCTAGGAAAGAGTCAACATCTGTGCAGTAATCAGCCTTTTAGGAATCAGTATATAACATGTATTGAGAGAGATATACAAGCCTGAAAGTCCAGGTGAAAGATATGACTCCTGACCCTGGTCTCAGGCCTAAGCATCATAAGAGATTCTTATTCCCCTGTCAACCACCCCAAAAATCAAAACCCACAAATCCCACACTTTGCTTTGATATTTTCCAGTGCTTGTAGCACCTTGCCCCCAGAGAAGTTCTAGCCTGAAATACTGAAGAGCAGTGGCTTGGCAAACACTGATGCTCTTTCTTCCTAAGGAAAAGCTGCTGCCTTCACCAGGAATCTTTGCAATCACTGATGGGCTGCCCACTAAGGACATGGGAGATTCCTTGCCATTTCCTGAGGGCCATTGCCAAGGCCTGCATGACCCACTGCTAGACCTAGCCTAAGCCTCCCCTGGCATGGGAAAAGAGTGAGTTCTTTCAAGCACACCGTGACCCAAAGCCATAAATCAAATCAATTTTTGAGATCCAAGGTGAAGCAGACATACAGAGTGATGTAAAAATTTAGGAAGCACCTTGAACATCCCTATTTCTGCTTCAAAGGCTCTATGCCTCTTGATGGGAATTGTGGCACATTAGGTTGAGGATAAGGAATTCAGTAACATCAGGCCCTATGTGATTTTTCTATTCTTCATTCGTTCATTCATTCATTCGTTCAGAGAGATTTGCCCTTTAGATGTTTTCTATCTTTGCTTTCTGTTGTCATTTCTGCATTCATCTGGTTAGTAACTTTTTCAGCAGAAGCTGCTTTTCCTTTGACTCCTGCTCCAAATTGCTTTTGTCTTCAACCACAATTTCCTGGATTTTGCTGCTGGCTATGAATGGGGCTCTCTGTGCCCTTCATTCCCTCAGCCAGTGGGATGCCATTGCCTCTCTGCAGCCCGCACTATCCAGCCTGAAGTCTCAGTCTAAAGTCCTCAATCTTAAACACAGCCTTTCTCTTCTCCAGCTCCTTCCAAACTCAGACACTTCCTCTGCATTGACAATGGTTTTGCCTGTCTCCTGCATTACAATTCAGGGTTTCTCCTCATCCTAATTCCAGCTTCATACAAATTAGGGCTAAAATAAGTGATGTATTTGCCTGGCTGCCTGAAATCATCCAGCAATGTCTATTCACAATTGGTATGCTCACTGTCAGGACACTAGAATGTTCTTGATTAGGTGCGTGCATTATGTAAGTATTTTATAATTGTCACTAACTATTGTTTTATCTCTGCTATTTATTACTCTGAAAGAAACAAAATAGCAATTACACACTAATTATATGCTAATTAAATAGCATTTATGCAAGTGGTATTCTGTGTAATCAGAAATATTACTTTTTCATTGGGAAAAGGGACTTTTCTAATTAGTGAACAATTATAACAAATCTACTTGACCTCAAAATAAAGGCCTTATCTAATCATTTATTTGTAAATGGCATGCATTTCAAGTATTTTTGGGAAGTCAATCACATTATAATTTGGGAGAAGTAGAAATAATTCAAAGACTTATTAATTCATCCCTCCTTTCACCCTTATTTATACCATTTAAGGATTATAAATAGTCTTTTATATATGCATAGAAAGATAATGAGACTTAAAAGAAGCATAAAGCTTCCTATCTTATCTTTAAAAATTTCCATTTGTCAATTAACATTATAATAGTACAGGTGGTATTATTGATAGTGAAAGAAATAACACCCAAAGTGCACATTTGAATTCTGTGTTTTCAGTTCAGCTTCCACATGCACAATTGTCTGGCCCCTTTTTCAGCTACATTATTTATATTTATTTGTACAGCATCATTAAAAATCATGTATTTTTACAGTCTCCTGGAGGCTCTGAACCCCTACATATTTTTAGCAAGCATAAGTGAAATACAGATGGGAAAGCACCCAAGCAGCAGTTGATACTCTGTGAGAGTTTTACCATCTTGTTGAAAACATTAGTTCCCAACAAACAGGAATAGGAATAAAATGGGGAAAAAAATTAGATAATAATTGCATCTGAAATACATAAAATTTGCTTTCCCATTTTCATGGAACAAAACAACACTTCAGTCATCTTACCCTTATTGACAGAGACATTGGTTTGCTGTATCCTCCCACATTTCGGGGTGTAAATGTGGTATTGCAATCCCTCAAGAATACAGGTTTCAGCACATAGCCACAACCACCATTGTCCAGGAATTTTCCATCTTGCAATTCCATTTGAGTTCCCGGTGTTTGGAAGTTTAAGGCCACTGTAAAATTATATCAGTATTGATTTTAGTGAATTAGATTTGATAACATTTTATAAAAAAAAGTTAAAAAAAATTTCAAATGAGCTTAAGATATCTACATCTTTCAATTCATATGTAGGATCCTGTTATTTCCCTTAAATTAAGTGATACTCAATAACGAATTATTTGTGCACAAAAACAGTACACTCTTTAGAACTGCACCCTCTTTTAAGAACTAATCTATAGATCTTTTTTACATTGCTATACCTCTCTTCCCTTTTCTTTCTAAATTAGACCTTGGAGAATATGAAATAAGAGATCCTTCTCTCTGCAAGAACTGAATTCACATCCTAGTTTCTCTACAGCAGCAAGACCCTGCACTCCAAACCTGCTATCAAAGATCTGGTGCAGAAGTCAAAACCTCAGGATTGTATCTAACCTTAGTTATGGTGCAGAATTCATCACAAAAACATCTCACCCAGAAGATTAAGAAGCTTTAGTTTAGTTAGAATACTCAGTGAAAATACATATAAATTTATAGAACTAGAAGCAATTTTAAAAGTGTTCTTAAATTTATGTGAGCACACACTCTCTTGGAGCTTAATCCTCAAGTACTGGTGATTATTCTAAGAATACACCTGACAGATTTTTTCCTTTCCTTGGCAGTTCAAAACATTTTCAGTTTGCTGCAGCACCAATAATAAAATATCACACTTCTCATCAACAGGATATTGTAATTCATGAGATAAAGCCAACATTGAAATAGACCTGTTTAATGAAATTTCCCCCTATTCCAGTGCAATGGAGCTTCTTGTCACATTCCAAATAGAAAATGCAGAAGTCAAATCAGCAATGAATTATGACATTATGAACCCATGACATGTGTTAAACAGAGAATGATAAGAAGTCATTTACTTAAAAGGATGGTTTGGTAGGAATGAAAAAAGAAGACTTTAAGCAGTTCAAGTGACTCATAATAATTCATAAAGAGGACCTTATTACATTTTCCTGGGAGATAATATGAATGCATTGAATGAACATTTGACATAATGCAAAAATCCTTATTGCAAGTGGAAAACACACAAAATTGTTTTCACTGCAAAAATTACTCGTTCCTTCACTGCTTTGATGATCATTTTAAAATATTCTGAAGCAAACAACACAAATAGGAATGAAGCAGCTGGTACAATGGACCTGATATTTATAATATGATATATAAACACATGTTTTTGGTGGGGTTACTTCTGAAGAGCTCTGGTTCCGTAGCCTCAAAACCAATGAATGGGTGGAATACATGAAGTGCTCCCAGAGTGCATCATCTGTTTAATCTGAAAGGAATCCCATCTGTGCTAGCTAAAATTGCTCTGCATCATGAACCAACATGCAGCAAGTAGGAATAACTGGAAACCTTGTCTAGAAAAACCTCAAACAAAACAAAAAAAGCCTCCAAAACAAAACACAACATGCACTCCTGCTTTGATCTAAGTGTTAATGTAAAGACATGATTTTATGTTAATATACACAGGAATTTTGTTTTACCTTTAACAACAGAAACCAAACTTCAGAGTGTTCATATTGCCCATTGCCCACCATTGCCTTTTTTAAACAGGGTTGGTATTTTCTTGGTATGGTTTTGGCAGCGGTTCAAAATTTTCTCTTTATGACTCAACCCATCATCCAGAAACAGCCCCAAATTTGGTGCTATATGATGCTTGTATATTTTAATGCACTGAATCAAGCTGTGCAGAGGATGCTACAGGAGCTGCAACCCTGTGGCCCCTGGAAGTCTGAACTACAGATAAGCCAGGATCTCTCACTCCTCAGGTGAGTCCTTGGCCACACTTTCAGGATACGTGGGTTTAAAAGTGCAACTGAAATTAGGCACATCGAACAGTCAGCTTCAAATAGCAGCTTCCACATGATGAACCAAATTACATGATTGCACATAATGAGACTATTGCTAAATTTACCAAGCTTTATAGGCGACTAAGCAGGAAAATCTGATGTAACAACAGCAACAAGCAAACGAGAATACTTTATATTTTATCACATTAGGAAAATTACTTTTGCAACACAAGTGAAGGGCAATGTTATTATGGGTTGATATCTCTAAACATCAGCACTGTGTTTTCACTTAATTTAATTTGACCTTAAGAACAAGTTAAAAAACGCATGGAACAGTAGTTTTAATTTACTTACTGGTTTCTTTGTATTGCAAGTTTTAAGGTGATTAAGCAAATGTGAGATTTTGTGTCATATTCTCTGAGATGCAAACCTCTACTAAAACTGTTTACAGGGCTCATAGCTGCTTGGAGCCTCCCAGGGCACTACTTTATGGTGCATTGATGTACAATTTTTCTTTTTAATCAGGTGCAGTATAGCCCTAACACTTCTTGAGAAATGGCAAGGATCATAAACTAAAAGCTATGCCCAGCAGCTTGGGCTGAGCAATATCTTTCTGCAAACAATCCTGAACTTCTACCCAGTGTTTCATTTTAGCTTTGGTGAATTCAAGAGCAGAACTGTTCAATAATATTCTTTGTACTTTTGTTTTATGAAACAGTATAAATTTAATGCATGTATGAAGAGAGATTTAAACTGACAGTTTATTTTGGAAAGAAACCCAAATGAGCTTGCAATGAAACCATCTGAGCAGTACATAATCTTAATGCATGGTTTTCATGGGGAAGTAAAGGCATCTGAAGTTGAACACGGTGTACATTAAATTTTCTCCTCAGTCCTTTCATTAAGCACCAGAAGAATTTTAATATTGACATCAAAATCAAAGCAGCACAGCAAAACATGGGCTTGGGGAACAACCTGAGCAAAGCAATTCTTCACTGTGATTCCTGCACCTAAAACAGATTTAACTATTCCTAGAACCATGAGGCTAAATCCCCTTCAGATCAGAGTATTGAATACTCAAATCATCTTGCAAAGTACCAAAGCTGCCATGGCAGTCCCAGTAAGCCCCAGGTGTAAATAACTTCATATGGCAAATTGAGGTTAGGAAATAGACTAGCTCCAAAAAATGAGCCAATCCATAATACACAGAAGAATATTATTTTTGACCCCAAACCTCTGTATCACAAGCAGTTAACTGAAGTCAGTTCCACCACTAATTGCAGAACTAAAGACACTCTAAATATTCATACACAGCACCTTCTATAGGTGCCACCATTCAAGACATAATTGATTTGTGGACTAAAAGCAAAAGCTTTGTAAAACCAAAATGAGAATTGTGACTGTGATTTGAAGGCATTGAGGAAAACTGCACATCTTTTGATCCTGCCTCTCATTAATATTCCCAGTGGGACTTTTAAATTGTAATTTTTTATTTTTTGTTCTTTGCTTGCTGGTTCTATCAGCTACATCACAACCATAAGGTTTAATGCATTTTCCCATTTAAATGGGAAGATTTTAAAATAGATAAGGACACATTTGTCACCATTTTTTCTTGAAATGGGTTACTTAATTGCATTTTATGCCATTTAAAAATGCATCTCAAAATGTATCAATTTTATGCCCTTTCAAAAAAACTCATATTCAGAAAGCACTCACAGTGCCAATGTTCCTATCCCCATGGTTTACCTCACTCATTTGAATCTAAAGAGATGTAATAGATCACACTTTTATCAGCCTTCTTGTCTTGCTCTCAGCTCTTTCCAGTTGTCTGTGCTCTTAAAGTGGGCCACTCACAATGAATGCAACGAAAATCTGTGCCTCAGATATCCCAAATCTGAGCTGAATTCCACCCAGCCTGGGAAATGCTATTGCAAACAGGAGCGTATCCTAATGCTCTGGAATGTTGCCATTGGTTATGAGATGATCAATGTGATTGGATTTGAAGCCACTGCTTTCATTCCACACCAGCACTCCAAGCTGGGCACAGACTGTCTAGGCTTTCTTCTCACATGCAGGTCACAGCTGCACTCAATCCATCACTGCCCAAATTTACAGAAATATTTCAGAAGTCCAGGAAAGATGGAGCGAGACTATTTACAGGGGCATAACAGGACAGGGGGGAAGAGCTTCAAAGTGAAAGAGAATAAACCCGTGAAGAGGTGAGACCCCACACAAACTTTATGAGCAAGGACTTTGGTCTACTAGACCAAAAATAAAGAAAAAAAACCTCTTTTTTTTCTACCATAAACAAAATAAAATATATAATGATTGATTTTCCTACAACACTGAGCAAGCTTATATGGACAATATACATTTTGGCATAAAAAGTATCACCTCTCTTCCTGGCAAAAAAAAAAATCAGTAAAACTGTATTTTTTCTCTTCCCTAACAGACTCCAAATTATATTAATCTTAATGATAACTTCTGGCTTCATTTTTCACCTGCACATTTTGAAATGGTTGTTTTCACTCTACAGAAGCTTGATTTATGGCTTACAATGTGAGGGATTCTGCCGTAGGAAGAGGGACTGCTCCTCTGAGAGCTGAATAAATGCATAACTGCATGACATAACATCCTTAAAATGTGCAGTCAGTCTTTTTTGTATGGTCTTTGGGCCAGTTTAATACTGTGGCTCTAAAGACACTGTCATTAGAAATGTGAAGAATCCAGTCACACAGTTCATAACTGCTGACATTGCTCCTACTTCATTACAAGTGGTCCTACTGGAAAAGAGATGTCAGGTGATTAAGAGTCCTCCATTGTCCAAGTAAATCTGCAAAGGGTTTAAGTAGAGATCCTCTCTTGTGAGATTCTCATGGGAAAAGTACCTAAAGCATTTCTGATAAATTATCAGATCTAAAAATCTAAATTGATTTTTGCTGTCTAATTAATGTGTCAGTCTGAAAGTCACACTTCAGTGTAAGTCTGAGTATTTTTGGTTGTCATTTGACCAATTTTACACCTGAAACATTTCCAAAATAATTTTTAAAATTTACTTAACTTGTGATTCTTGGCAGAAAAGTGAATATTATCAGCTTCCCTCTCCTGTTTTAGTCTGGAGTCACTGACAGGTTTTAGAACAAGATCAGCAACTACTTCAGAAACAATTGTGTTCCTGCAATTTTTTCCCATCTTCCTTTAAAATTTATTAGACTTCACATAAATTATTTACTATTCTATTGGTTGTCTGCAGTGAAGACAGCTGGAAAAACTGATAAAATGGAATTTCAATGTTTCTTTGCTTTAAAGTGAAATTCCAGTATCTATGACACACACCAAAAACTGCCTAAAAAGAAGCAGAATAGCCCAAGAGCTTTTTCATAAACCTGGCAGTAGAAGCATTTCTGCAGAAGAGACATAAAACCTTCATTCAAAACCACTCCCAGCATTTGGAGCCATTCCAAAGGAAAGTTGAGTGCATTTGGAGAGCTTCAGATGTTGAATCATATTATCCCACCTATCTTGCAGGTGTCTACACCTGAATTAGCAGTACCACTTCACTCTTTGTGAAGACTAAATCAGTGAAATTCAAGGGAAAACATTAAAAAAAAAATTAGTCCTCTAGGTTTCACTTCCTAAGGAGGCATTTCTGGACTATTAAAACCAGTAGAAGAGAGCAATAATATAGTTATTGACACAGAACCCAAGCAGGGTCGGGTTTGAGTCATTTTAATTTCCACAGGTGAGGCATACCAAGACCAAAATTAGTTGGTTTCTTTTCCCTTGGTTGCTTCAGAGGTTAAAATCAGAACTAGTTAGAGAGCTCCTTATCACTCCTCTTTTCATGCATCATTTTTTACCATATTTTGTCATATTATTGCACACAAGACTGAACCACAAAACAGATGTGACAAAATTGCCAAGCTGCATTTCAGTGTCACAGTCCAAAATAAAACCTACAGAAAGTAAAAAACCCATCATACAAGTACAACTTTCACAGCAGCATATAAATTTATGCACACCCCAAAAAGCACATATGAGATATTCTGAAATAAAATTCTCTACCTACAACACCATGGTTTTCTCCTGTAAGTTATGGCATGTTTTGGTCATTCCTGCAGAGTGCTTTGGTACATGTAGAACATTTCCAAATGCCACATTCAAAAGGTTATTTAAGTCTTTTTTTATTATGATTTTCACCAAGGCTTTCTTTCATTTTGGATTTTTGTTGTTTTTTTCAGTCTATATAAAACAACTGATATCAGTTTATTTAAATAAATGTCCTGAATTTTATTTCCCTGCATAAATCTTTCCATTTCATTTTATTTCCTAAATAAAAAGGAGACATGGATACATCAAACCAGTTCTTTCCAGTGCCTCACTGCAGTTGTATGCAGGAGGCATACTAATTTTCACAGACTATGAAAAGTGAGGGTTTTTCTCCATAAGACCTCTTTTTTCCCAAAACCTCCTGTTCTTATGAGTCTCAATTTTCAGAGAATGGACAGGGAGTACACAGTGATATCCAAAAGCTATTTTGTGGAAACTCTGTACTTTTTACTGAGCTTTTTAACTTGCCTTCCTCTGGAAATTAGGTTTACACAATTACATGTCTTGTCCTCAGCCCCAAAAAGTCTTGAGCCTGTTGGACCATTTCATCCTGCTTTAGCTGAGTGCCAGGCTGCTCCAAGTTAATATGTTCCAAGCAATTCAGAGAAAATTGCTGGCAAGGTACAGAAGAAAGCACTGTTTTGAGTCAGTCACTAAGGGAAGTGAAGGAGTAACTCAGTTCTCATAATTACAAGATGCAGAGGCCTGGAAGGCAGTGTTATGTGTAGGTTTGAACAAAACCTAATATATTTTCTTTGCCCAGCCAGAAAGGTTATGGATGTTAAAGGAATGTAAGCTTGCAGGTGTGGGGAGGAGAAGGGAGTTAAGAAGGGGAATAGGTGGCAAAGAGAAATCCAAGAGTCCTTTGAAGAGTTTCAGGGAATTGCAAAAGGGATCTAGAGGATTCACTTCTGTGCATGGGGTGTAAAGCACAAAGGCAGGCAGACAGGAGGGGTGTGTGAATTATACAGACATGGGACAGATATAAAAATCAAAAGTCTGTGTTAAATCAGTGAAAGGACATCAGCAGAAGATTCACTGAGATACCCTCACTTTGGGAGTTGCATTGTGAAGAGCTGCTATATTTCTGCCAAACAGCTATCTAAAGCAGATTAGGGAATTAATAGATCTAACATAGCTTGGAAATAATGTATGTGGAGAATTGTTTTTAATCAGCCTATTCCCATGTGAAAAATAGAGGGGTTTTTAAGTGAAGATGCAAATGAAGTGACCAAGAGGGCAAATCTAACCACTTCCTGCATATTTTTAATTCTTCCAGGAAGGGGCCCAAACCCCCTATGCACCAAAAGTCATATGTTTTGCATATTAATGTTTAGACTGACTTCTCATTAAGGCACACTCTGAGTAAACAGCCAGTGTAGTAATTTTGAAAGATTTTGGCGCTGTCTGTGATCTAACAAATGGTTATCCTTTGCAGAGATAAGTGTGGAGATTCACAGGCTAGAAAGAAAACTAGTAAATTGCAGTATGATAAGACTGGGAGATTAATTCAATTTTAAATTAAGGACCTCTGGCGAGTGCTTTCTCTAAGAATGAAACAAACTTCCTAGTTTTTAATGGCAATGTATAGTTTAGATAGCAATGATAGCACACAGGGAGTGCAGCACCCCAGGTAAATAATCCAGACATGGCACTAAGTGGGGATGAACCACAAGGACACAACATAATCAAACCAATTTCACACAGTATGGTGATGAGAAGATACTTGGATAGTCCAGCACAAGTCCAAATCTGTACTGCAAATAAGCATTTATGAGGACATAGAAGCAAGTCAAATTTATACTAAATAGTAATTTTTGTACTCCTTATGTAGTTATGTAAAATAACAGTCAGGATGGAGAAAGTAACTTGTCACAGAAGATATATGGAGAGCTGAGAAAGGAAACAAGTGGAAAAGGAAGCCTGGAACAAGGGTGACATAAGCTCCAGGGCCCTACAGACAGAATGAAATCTGTGCCTGTCCTTGGATGAGTGTGTATTTCAACATAACAAGGTGAATCCACACCTCTCACCTCTCAAAACCGAGAGCCTAAGGCAAAGTGCCCTGCTCACCCCACAGTCTCCCTCAGGTGGCCTTGGCAAAGACTCAAAGACAGAATATATACCTGGGTACAAAAACTATTCTGCTCTACTTTACCTAGGGCTGAAGAAAATTTAGCAGGCAAACATAGAAATATGTTCTGGAACTGAGAATCTTTTAAACTGAAGAATAAACACGTGAAGGTAAAAATGTCTCTAAAGCCATTAAAAAGGACAAAATGCTTACAGGTGAGAGGTTTTCCAAAGCCTGCTGGGTACAGAAGTCATGCCATGCTTATTTTGAAAAAATTCAAATAAATAACTTTCAATGAAGAAGCAGAAGTTACCACTTTTTTTTGTTGCCCAGGAAACGAATATGTTTTGTACTGGAAATTAAAATTCTACATGTATGTCCATCTGAATAAAGACTGGAGACTCCCAGCAGCTCCCAGCTGTCTCTGGATGTTGTGCTGACCAGGAATGTTTGAGTGCTGCCTTGTGTAGCATATCCTGTTCTGGGAATTTTTGGCACTACTATCAATTGTTGTGCTCACATCTGCACCTAAGCAAGTCACAGAGTGCCACTGAAAACCCACAGACCCTTCAGAAGAAACTTGCATTGCTGAGTAATGGAAACTTAAAAATGCTGAGCTTGTTATTAGTGATTTTCTTAATATCCAATTCAAAGAGGTAGTTTAAAGAGATTAATAAAATAGAATAAATGGAATATCTGGCATAGGAAACAGCTATTTAACACAAAGTGATATTTACAATTACTAGTGAGAAAAAACTGGTGGAATATGTGGGTTGAAGGAAAATTTTATATAACAAAAAATTAAAATAATGCCACTGGGGGAAAATACACAACCTACATAACACCAAAATACTATAGGAAGCAAGAAACTCCTTTATCTGTAAAGCCTAGAATGCAATAGTTTCTGCAAGGATACATACCCATCTGACACCCTACATTCCAGAACTCCTGAGGATTATAATTTGACGAGCTCATTCTTGTTCCCTTGGGGTAAATTCTTGTAATAAATCTTGTAGTATGTGAAATAAACTCTTTAGCTGATAAACAGAAGGATAAAATCTTGGTAAGAAAACCTTTGTTATTAAAGAAATCCTATTTGAACAAATAATAAAAATACAGTAATTTGATCCAGCAATTTTTTTACACAATATTATGCCAATTTATTCTATTTTAACATCATTTTATTTTGAAATTTATTCATTTGTTCATTTAATAATTAATTTTTAAACCTTAATATTTTGTGTGTACTTGAATCTGACAGTATTCCTGTATAAAGAAATATATATTCCTTTGTAAGAAGTTCATTATCCAAAAACCATCCCTTCACTGAAATATTCTGTTTCTTCACCTTTTTGCAGGGTAACCTTATGATTTCTACACTAAAGCCCACTGTATTCTCACGGGAAACTGAGACACAGGAAACTGCACAAAAGTTTCCCCCTTCTATAATAGCTCAAAATGAAAAAAAAAGGGAAAAAAAATCATCTTTAGATGATCTTGGCTTGTTTGTTGTTTGGAGGTTTAAATAAAATGGCTAAATAATATTAGGACCAGGGAAGAGCACATTTTTAAAAGCCACTGAAATTCTTGTTATATAAGCCTCAGAAGATAACTATCATGTACATTGTTTTTCCTTCTGCTGGCAGTGTTCCCTCCTTTCTCATATGTAAGCATTGACTGCAGGGATGTGGGAAACTTCAGATGACTTCTATCTGCACGATTCCTTTTTAGTGATTAAACAAAAATCTACATTTCCAGGGTCATCTCTCTGATCTCCATTTTCCTCTCACCTCATTTTTTGTTTGTTTAGCGGTTTTGTTTGGTAGAGTTTGGTTTGCTTTGTTGTTTGGGGGTGGTTTTATTGAGGGGGAGGAGAGGTTCTAGAGCTACTTTTCTATCTCCTAGAGTGCTGGAGGAACCAGAGAGAGGACTCAGTGGCTGGAAAATCCTACTTTGTGACACTGTTCAGCATCATTCACCTCGCCAGCTGTTGCCCTGAAAACTAAAACCTGATAATGTTGTCATAGCTTTAGTTACTTTCCCATGGAAGTTCTATAAACAGAAGTTGTTTATCACATTCCTTCTAAGAAACATCTTTTGATGGACGTTTCACACGACCAGTGTGCTTGGGAAGGTGTAACTTAATTATCCAATTCCTGGTCATTGTTGAGAATCTATAAATACTGGGGTCAGAAAATAAAGTTCCTTCTTTCCTGTTCTACCACTGGAAAGTGTTCATGTGAATCATTTTGTGTCCTTTAGCAACAGCCAGCCACTGAATCACCTCCACAAAGTGAGTGGGCATGTGGCAGCCTTCATTGTCATTGTCACTGTCATGCTCGGTGATCTCTGCTTTTAACGCTCCCTCGGGGCTCTCTGCAGGCAGCTGGAGCTCAAACAGCAGAGGCTGCACCAAATGGAGCTGCTCCAGCCCAGAATGGTTTGGATAATTCAGTTTGGCTGGGATGGAAGGTCTGCTCCAGTGGAGCAAGCTGCCTGCTCTGGGGTTTATCCATCCCATTAATGAGGACTCTCTTATCTGCACTTGTCACCAAAGCCAGGCGACTGCCGAGCCAACTCCGCTCAGTTCTCAGCCCAGACATGGGGGTGGGGAGGGAGGTGGTGAAATTTATTCCACGCTTTTTCAAGTTCTGACTGCAATTCCTAAATTACTTGATGCAGAAAACAATGAATCGAAAGGCAGACGTACATTTTTTAGACTGTGTTAATATTTGTTCTTATAAAAATACACGGAATTAAAGCAAAGTTGAATTTCAGTTTTCCTCCCAAAGCCAACAGAAATAAAAATATTATGCAAAGGACATATCTAAAACAGTGTTATACAAAGAACCAAATAAAATCAGACAGCAGGTGTTTCATAAAATTTTAACCCTTCAATGCCTAAGCAGTGAAGCAATCATAGCACCAATGTAACTTTTAACTGATTGACTCCAAAGAAATTACCTGAAGATCTTAAAAGTTTTCGTGCTGCACTCTCTCCAATTGAATTATTTTCATAACACTGCTGATGCTGCAGGGAATGCTCAAAGCTCAGAAACTTCTGAGATTTGGTATAAACCACAAGGTCTGACAATGCAAGGGCAATCTTTCCCTTTCTCACCTAAACATCATCAGATGAATAATGGAATAAAAAAGTCACAATGATGAGTATTTCATTATTATTAATATTAATAATTCAGAGAAACAATCATTTTGGATGCATAAAGCATGAAAAAATATGTCACAGTTAATGAATCTAATAAATATGACCTTTAATAGTGAGATCTGATCTGCTGAGAGAAAATTGAGGTTATTGTGCCCACGTTTATCACAGCAATCATAGGGTGAGTGGAGAAATCCTTCCTAGCAGAATGTTCTTCTCGATAGCTTTACAGTTTTCCTGCTCCTAAGAGTGGTTTGCAAATAATATAATTTTTCATGGCTTTTAATGTTGCTCCTTAAAAATATACCTCCAACTTTCTATTCATAAATATATAAAGTACTAGAAAAGACCAACAGAATAAACTCATCTATAAAATGTAGAATAACAGGAAAATATTACATTGCGCCAAGAAAATTAATCAAAGGCCTATTCCTTTAAGCATTGCCCTGAAGTTAGGAAAACTCTTTTCTTCTTGATTAAGGTTGAAAGTTCTCTCACCAAAATCTTCATTTAGTCTTGCTCAATTACCAAAATAAGCCAAAGTGACTGAAATTTTACCAGGATCTTCTCTCTTACAGAGAAGCACTGTGTGACCACTTCATTTTCCTCAGCATAACTTCTGAGCTAATTGGGGGCAGTAGCCAGCAGAGAGCTGCTGATGCTAATCATGTTTACATTCCATTAAAGCTTTTGAAGGCAAATTCTCATCCCACAAAATAATAGAGATTGCCTGCTCATGGCTCTTAAACTATGCAACGTTCAAGTGCATTAATTATTCTGGGGCTATGTCCCATGAGGACACCAGGAGTCTACTGCCATGGAAATCCTGAAAAATACAACTCTGGAGGCAGGCAAAGCCAGCAGCATCACTGGGGTATCTTGGCTGTGGATTCAAATGCTCTCCCACCCTCCCATAAAGCAATACAGTGGGACATCAAGGCAAATATTCCAACAGAGTGGGACCCTGGAAACCACTTTCTCTTCTGCCTGGGAAACATGAGCAGATCCTTTTTGTTGCTGCTGTTTAAGAGTCTGTGGAATTCATTCTAGTCCGTTACATGGTCCTACAAATATTCTTGAAACCTATTGTCTAGAGAGCTGGTCCTTCCTGGTCAGAGTCCATCCTTCCTCAGAATTTTTCCTTACTATTTCTCCATGTCAGTTGGAATGAGAAAGAAGAAAAAAACTTTCAAATCATATAAAAAAAAAGAGACACTGCTTCTCAGCGAGAGTGCTGGGCTCTGAGGAGCACTGCTGGTTTAGCCACATTCAGGCAATCAGAGCATGATGTGCAAGAGTGACTGGGTACACCAGGTGCTGCCTGACATCCTAAAAAAGCTGAACAAGGCAGTTTCAACCTTGATGAAGCAACAGATTTTCCGTGGTAGAGAATTATAGTTGGTTAAAAAAACTAAGTTCAATTTGACTTTCAAACACCAAATTTTTACACTTTTTTCAGAAATAAAGTTAAGTCTCTGCATGATAAATCTAAAAACACCTCTTCAGCTCCAGGTGCTGAAAAATGTTCCAGCACAACCAGGAATGTGCACCTAATTTAATGCAAAAAAATCCAGAACTGAAGAAAATAGGAGACTTTATCTATCTTAAAAATAGACTGGAAGACCTGGGGAAGAAATGGTTAACTCTGCCTGTTGTCATCAGGTACTGCTGTAAGTGTTCTCTATACATAGTTCCAGGAGAGCCATGGCACCAACAAAACACATCTTAAATCTACTGTGGGACCGAGAGCCTGGGACAAGCACAAGTTTTGAGAGAGGAAAATGTTGAAGTTCAAGATGGGAGCACAGGAAGGGGTTGATTTTGAGTTGGGTACTAAAATGTGGTCCAGTCTGACTTTTCTTATAAGAGTAGGAAAACTCTGAAACCTCGAGCTAAAAAATGTAATTTCCAAATGCACTGATCTTAGTAATTTTAAAGTTTTCTCTTTAAATTTTAAATTAAATTTAAAATATAAATTATTTTAAAATAACTTATTTATAACAACTTTTCAGTTTAGTCTCTATTTTAAGATAATCGAGTTTCTTTAAAAAAAAAAATCTGTGTGTTCTCTATATTCAATTGCAGCAAAAGTTACCTTTGGTTTTTTTTGAGGTGGGGGTGAAAGTCTATGATCCCTTCTTCTTCTGGTGGGACTCCTTGATGGCTGAAGAGGTAACGTGTCATCTGCGTCGTCATCCTCAGACTCAGATTCAGAGTCACTCAGTTCCTCTGTCTCACCACCATATTCAGCATCCATCCTGAGCAGACCTTCCTCAATTGTTCCAACTTTTTTATTTTTTATCAGAACTTTGAATTTTAATGCCTATAGAAAAGAGGTTGAACAATAGTAACTAGAATTACTTAGGTTTTCATCTCTTGGTGTTATTTAACCAATCTTCAAAGTTGTTTATTAAATATAATGATGTGAGGTTGCAAAATGAATTAAAATAGAGTGAGGCAGAAGCCAAAGCCAAAGAAACCAAACAGAATCTGGGGATCAATGTACACAACAGAATGAGCCTATCTAACACCATGACAGGAAAAAAGGCTCTCTTCCTTCCACAGGAACCCAGATGCTGAAACTATGAAAAGATAAAAGTAGAAAGCTAAGTAAGAGCCAAAAGTGATAGCCAGGCAAGACATAGAAGGTATATTTTTTTACTTATTTTTTTACTTCTATTTTAAGCCTAAATGTACTTCTATGTGTATATACACACTTAAAGATGTGTCTGCTATTCATTTGGAATGTTTTCATCTATCACTAAGCCTGCAGGAAATTTGTTATTTGATTAATGCCTTTGTGCATATCTCTCTGGTGTACCAAATGAAAACTTTTGTTTATAACTTGTGTTATTTTACAGTAGAACCTTATGCTGGTCTTACCTGGCCAGGGAAACAAAAGTTTGGTGATTTTGCCTAAGCAGTTTCTCTATTTTTAAATAGACGTGTATCAACCTCCATAATATGTAATGTAAAGGGAGAAAAACATCATTGAATTATATTGATTCTAACAGCATGGCTTTCATCTATGGAACAGAATCCTATGAGTATATATTTCACTTCAATTTACAAAACTATATTAATAGTAAAGCTTCTATTATGCAGCAGTACATCTGTGCACAGGAGCTGTCAGGGAGTAACAGGACTTACTGTCACTCTTGAATAAAGTGATCCACAACAATGTTCTTTGAATTTCCTATGCTCTAGTGGAAAGGAAGATTACACTACTGGGAGTGTGGCGGGAAGAGGGAACAAAAAAATTCACAATAAATGAAAGGTAACTGAAATGCTGTGTTTTAAGGTATCCACGAAGTAAATATGAAAGGTATGGATAACAGAAATATATAAAGCCAAAGTTTTTTAGTAGAAACCAGAGCCATAGGCAAGGATAGAGACATTCCATTTATTTCCATTGCAAGCTCCATTGCTCATAATCCCCCTATCGCTTCAGATCTCGTGTTGGTAGTTTGCCAGGGTGCCAGTGGAATGAGACATCCTATGCCCAATATCTATCAATGCCATGCTGCTGGAAGGTTTGATTAGTCTCTCTGCACTGGTGACTCAGGATAAGGATGCCCTTTAACATTGCCTTCATTTCTTATTAATGCACTCTTTTTTTTATTTTTCTCTGGTATTTTTAGAAGAGTTTTAATATGATTAATGCTACTCATGTTTTTTAAGAGTTCTGAATTTTGCTTTGCATGTTCACATTTCCCAGTATCTAAAAGCAATTCTATCCACTTTTGATCTTGTATTTTGTTATTCATGGGAAGACTTCATTCTACAAATAAAAAAAAATAAAATAAAATAAAAAAAGACCTGGTATACAAGGGAAGAAAAAACTATCTATGGTTACATTACTGCCTCCTATATGCAAACATAACTTTAAGTAAAAAAAGACAATAGTGTGTGTGTGTGTAATGATATAAAAATGGGTCATGATGTCAATCAGTCTCTAAAATTCTGTTTGCGAGCTGTTAGCAAAAACATAAACATCCTGAGGTAGGAGAAGTTTTTTAAGGTTTGCTTTGTTTTCTACAAAGGTAACATTCTAAAATCATGGTTCTTTTCAGAAACAGTTACAAAAATACTCCAGAGAATTTGCTATTTTTTGGCCAGAAGCAAATGACAATAATAGTTACCCCCAATCACTGAAAGTGAAACACAGAGTGAAAAAATGGCATAGGCTTTTGTCTGAACTTCACACATCTTCAAAAAAACTTATAACAAATGTATGGTTACAAATTCAGTGACTGTGTGAAATCTGAGTTCTTTAATTGGTAATCAGCACTGCTAAACATGTGACACCTTTTTCTCTACATGTCCAGGTCTTCTAAGAGAGCTGAAAAGCCTTTTAATGAGCTGAAAGTCTGAGCATTCACTATAACTTCTCCTTTCTAGTTTTATTATGAAAGGCAAAATATGTTAAAAATACATTTGCTGTTTACTTCTATAAAAACTGCAAGCATACTAAAAAATTCAAATATGTAAAACATCATAGGACCTCCCTAGAGCATAGTGGGACTTCAAGACTGGCATAAGCAAAAACCTCAAAGTGCAATCAACTAGAACAAATATTTACATAATTAAATGAACAAAACCTTTTTCTTGTGCATTCTGGTTAATGGGATGTATAACACAAATCAGCTGAAGTAATGCCAAGTTTCCAAGATAAAAATCACAAGCACTTTGGATCAGGCAAACCCACCTATTGATGACTACAATTAATGTGAAAATTCAGTGCCCAGAAATGTAAGGAACAAACCCTGGATTTGAGACAGAAGTATTAAAGACAGAATAGCTTCTCCTGTTTAAATTGAGCTTGTTGTTCTCCCTTCTTCTCTCCTGACCAGCTGTAGGTGCTCAGTTAGAGGAATATCAAGCCTTGAAAATCTTGCTAAGTAACAAAGTTAAAATCTCTTCTGAGTTTTACATAATATTCTATTTCAAGAATGATACTGCTGCCTTAAATACTGATATAGGGTTAAGATACAACACCTCCTGTGAAGTCTGACACAGGGAAAGGTTTTGAGACAATGACAAGATTTGTTAAGTACAACTGTTAAAAAAACCCAACACCAGCTATCTTTAACGAATCACACTTAGTGAAGTGTGAATGGATGTCTTTGTGGCAGCCTTATAAATCACAGTTATCATCTACAGATACTTTATATCAATACTGTATACTTATTATACAGATATTTTTAATCAATACCACCAGCAAGGTCTGAGCTCTAGGCAAACAAATACTAATTATATCAGGAGCAGCATTTTAGCTACCTCATAGCAAGTTTTCCTACAACACATTTACCCAGTGAGAAGCACCCTACCCTGAAAATTCCATTTCTGTGTTGTGCTCTGTAGTAGACTTCAGGTAAGTCTACTTACCTTAAGTCTACTTAAGGATAAATAGCTGTGCTATAGCTGAAACTATATTCTACATGGGCAACTAAATCTCTGCATGCATTGGAAATAAGTCCAGATGATTGCAGAGAAAGATGAGATGGTTACAGGTTGGCTCAGAGTCTTCATTGCACAGATTCCTTACCAAAGTTCAATGGTCCAAGAAGATGCCTTACCAAACAAACCACATGATTTTTATACACCAAATAAGCCATTGACCCAAGACCTACCTGGGTAATGATATAAAATATGGCAATGTCTTGTTTTTAGTTACCTCCTGAAGTTGCTTTACAATGCAAAGAAGCTATTAACAGATAATGACTGTCACATGTTTACCACATTTCTGGGAAAATCATGTTCCCTCAAGAGTGCAATGCCTAAAAATAGTGAAGGAATTAGATGAGTCTTCTGTATGTACTCACTACAGCCTAGAGATTCCTGAAATTTTATGAGAAACAGTATGGATTTTTTTATTATTATTTTTGAGGTCATCACCTAGACATACCACATTCTCTTTTTTTTTTTTTCATATTTTTTGTAAAGAATAGATGCCATAGACTGATCAAAAGGCATAAGAGTGACTAGAAACATTTTGACTTGCTAAGAAACAAAAGTATTTCTGATGCAAAGACTTGGTCAAGACATTTGCATATGTGAATGTGTTGGTCAAAATAAATAGGAATTAATCTCATAAATGAAGCAACAGAATTAGATGTGCTTAATCTTGAATTTCTCACTGAAAACACTCACTGTGTAGAGAAAGCTCTCCTTTTTATACTGAGTAGATAAAGGTGAAGAAAAGTGTGAAGGATGAGTCCTGGCTTATGGAGTTAGCTGGTTTTCCGCATAATAGCAGAATTTAAAATATCCATAGCCCATGAAGTTGTACTGGAGACCTTCTATTGATCTTTCTCAAGGATCTCATTAAACAGATCCTTTTATTTGGACACCACAGGTTTAACAACCATAGGGAAGCCTTGGCAATCCTGGCCAGAAATGCTTCTGAGACATCACAATGCAGTAATTGATCTTGCAGCTGTGTGGTAAACATTAAAGAGAACTTGTAAAATCACAGTAGTTGCCACTTCACTTTCAGTTAATCACACAGCAATATCTCATTCCAACTTTGTGACAGGAAACCTGCAAATAATAAAAGATTCCTAACTATCTGATATATCTATCCTGTCAGCAGTGTAAGGCAGTTCAATGCTCTACAATGCAAAATAATTGAGGAACAAACTTTCATCAAAGCATCAATGTGCTTACATTCTTTTCTGTGTTATATTGGATGCCCACATGCTCCTTTCAATTGCTGTCAGATCTCTTGAGAGGAAGAACACAGCAGGGTAAGTAAAACCTTATCTCTTCTAGCATCCTGATATTTTCTAAGTTCATCTACAAATTGCTGCATAAGGCACTTCATTCCTTCACTTTCTATCAGCACATCACCAGGAGTGCTGGTACAACCAGCAGAGATGTCTGGCGCCCGTCACTGATGTCAAATCTAATTTAATGCAGGACCTGACTCAAAGGACCTGTTATTCCAGTGAAGATTAGAGGGAGTTCATGAAGTCTCTTTAGAAGCACCATGATGGCCAAGACTGGGAGCAGAGAATTGTATCAGGTCTGTCGCTTTGGGTGGCAAAACATCTTCTTGGGAAAGAGATGGGACAGGTGAAGCTTAAAAGCAGCCTCAGTTTCTCATGGGATAAGGTTTGTGGGAAAGAAAGAAGTAGTGCAAAAGTCTTCTCCTTCCTCCATATGTAGAGGAGGAATTGTGTGCTGAGATGCCACAGGATACAGGAATTGCAGGGAATTAATAATATCAATATAGTCAGATGGAAGTGTGAATATATGACTGAAGGCAAAGAATTAAAAAACCTTTAGTCCTGAAATTTTCTGGGGTTTGTTTTTCAGATGAAGCAAGTGTTGGGAAAAGCAGAGAGAGGAAGTGTTCAGTGATCCTCCGCTTTTATTTCCTGCGCCTCCATGTGATTTTCACTTAGAATTACAATGGTAGGAGACATCATTGCAAGGTGGTCCAAGGAACCACCTAAGAGTGGGCGTGTTCCTCATTTTAACCTCCTTCCACACACACACAATCATCTCAGTTGACAAAGGTATAGTTCAAGACCTACTTAAAGAAAGAAGTAGAAGATTGACCATATAAAAGAAAATTATTTCGATGGAAGCCTCCAAAACTCCAAAACCTAAAAGGAACCTGTAATTGTCTAATGTTTCTTTGAAGTGTTTGGAGAAACTATGTGATTTCCCACTTCATGTACCCACAAAATAACCATTCAATTCTGATCTTGAAGGAGCCACTGAGGTGGCTTTTTCCCTTTTCTTGCTAATGCTCCATCTTGAAAAAAGTGGACCAACAACTTATATAGGTAACAGCTTTTTTCTTTTTCACACTAACTGAGGATCCTTCCAACAAAGAGCATTTCAAATTCATCATTTGTGGTTCTGTAACATCTCTTTTGCACAGCTTGAGTAAAGCAGTCTGAAGACTAAATTCAGAATTTGGTTTTCTCAAATGACAATGAATTTACCCAGGCCTTGAAAATGCACAAGGTCCCAAGCTTTAAAGATGTGATGTCACTAAACTCCTTTTTTGGCTCTTCAAAAAGATGCCAGCCAAAGTCAAGCTTATAACTGAATTTACAAATTCAGTCATAGCTACATATTTCCATTGCTAAGTAAAGTCCTACTGACTTTTCTTACATGCATGATCAGAAAACCTAGGAGAAACAGAGAAGATCCTCATTTGTGTTCATTCTCAAGATAATAATTTTCTGAATTAAAACTTTTGTAATCAGGTGACGACAGTGGCGTTATTTAGGTAATCCTTACACCTTGCACAGATGGGAAATATGTCTCACAATACTTTAATATGTTAAAAGCTCAGGAGAATTAATCTCAGCTGACAGCATTTCCATACATAGACCCAGCAATCCATTTTCAGGCAAAACTCTACAGAGCTGACTCATGAAAACTCTAAGCTGTGGAAATATGAAGTATGAACTCCCTGTATCACAGTAACCATATGGTAAGGGACATATATCATAGAAATTAATATTTTTAAGTGTGTGATTCAGTGATTCCATTTCACTGATTTTGTGCTTGCTTCAGAGGACATATGATCCTTGCACATCTCCTACACTGAATCCAGCCGTGATTTGAGAAGCTTTACAACAAGCCCTCCTGTTTGATAGAGTTTAGATTTTTTCCTAATTGAAAAAACAGTTTTCAAGGCTTCAAAATTATGTTGGAAACCATGATGCAAAAAAATATATTGCTACAATAAAAAAAAAAAAGGGTGGAGAAACATGAACATTAAATATTACAACATTGTTATGGAAATATAAGAGTACGGTAATACTTCAGCACATCTTCTTGCACAGATCACTTCAAAAATATTTTTCCTTGACAAATCCTTAAAAAATTATTTTAAACACCTTTTGTGTGTTGTTTTTCCTTATGGCAGTGCTTCCTTCCCACATTTTCATTTGCATTTTTTTAGCTACTGTAAAAACACAAGGAATAAAATATGGCTATACTGGCAACAGCGAGAAGCTGAAATAAGTATTTTGTATGTGTGCACGTATTTGTGCTACAAAAGACTTGAAAAAAGTTTTTGTCCTTGAAAGAAAATTATGTGCAAAGACTGGAACAAAGGAAATGTATTTGTTTTAGTTTGCAATAAAATTTTCAACACCCATCTAATTGCCTTTTCTGACTTCATGTCCCAGGGGTCTCGGGCCATCCGCTGAGAAACGCTGTCTGAGGGAGAAACACACTGAGAAAGAGAATGGCTTTGCAGTAGCAGAGGACCAAAAAAAACCTCCATCATCACTGTTATTGACAAAAAATGTAGGCTCAGGTTTCCATTTCAATAACATGTTTAAATTTCAGGAATTTCCTTCAATTTAAGCAACAAAAAAATAAATCAGCAAATAACAGATGTATTTCCATGTGTTTTTTTGGTGCAGTTTAAATATTTTTGTTACTACCTGAAGTCTATTTCTGACACAGATGTGATCCATAAATTCAGTCCCAGAGGACTGAAAAAAAAAAATAATGAAGAACCCCACCATCATTTCCATTTCTTTCACAGAGAAAAATGAAAACTTATTACCTCAGGAGAAGGCAGTTCAGTCATATCTACTGCACCACCAATTGGTGTAGTGAGAAGTTTGTCACCTAGAATACTTTTCAAGCAGTCTGCCATTACTTCCTGCTGTTTAGGGCTGCAGTGGTTCTCCAGAGACAGTATAACTGGATAGGCAGATGACTGGAAATATAATTTTAGGATTTTATTATTAATAAATAAAAATATGAATAATTGCTTTTCCAAAATATCTTACAAAAGTCCCCTTGGCCATCTGTATTTACATTCATTTTCAAAAACTTCAGAATATAGATCACTTGTTCCAGGTTAGTAACACAATAAAACAGGTAACATTTGTGGAAAAAAGAAAGCACAATTGAAGAAGAAAAAAGAAATGCACCTTCAGAAAGTTAAAACAGAGCTAGACATATATGAAAAAAGGACTGCTTTGTTTTGGTTTTAAAAGCTAAAATCAGATTCTAAAATTAAAATTGAAAGCATAAATCAGAATTAAATGTCTTTTGCTTTAGTTTATGACAGATTTTTTGACTACTTTTCAAATAGTCTATCAAGACTCTGATAGTCTCCCCAAAGCTTGTTCAGAAATTATTTCCTTTACATGAACAAGCTATGGATATTTTTTATTTTTGATAATACCACAAACTTTTCTAGGGACAGTATACACTTTTCTCATCACACTACTCAAGCAAGGGTAATTGAGTAAAAATTAAAGCTAAAAGGTGAAAAAGAGAAAATTAGTAAAAATTAGAGAAGAACTCAAAAGAAATGCATCCATCTAGACTTATAAGTAAATCTCATAAGTTGCCAATAATACTGGTGGATACCAAAAATATAGTCTGAATGAAGTCTTTGCTCAGGCAGAGCCTAAATTGTCAATAAGGAAAACACCATTTTATGTTTTTCCTGTCTTTACATTTGTCTCCTGAGCACTTGCTATTGACTTTTAAGAGAAGAAAAGCTCAGCCTGCATGGACAGCTGGTACCAACCATGACCTGTTGTGATTTTATCATCTCATTGGCACTTGGGCTTGAGAACTGAAGTTTGAATTAGAGTTAAGCACAATATGCTGTGTGTTAGCAAGAAGAGGAAAGTTTTATCCAGTGGGTTTTGAAAAACAGTGGAATAAAATCATGTTTTTAATTTCACTTTTAAAATCAGAGATTAATTAAGTTTTATATAGAAAACAGAAAAAAAACACAGCTTTGATTAACACTGAGAAGGCTATAAATACATATGCATGAAAATCCACATAAATTTATGATCGTGGATGTATATATTCATACACATAATGCTGGCCTGATTCTGAGATTTATCTTAATAGTCATTCAGCACTTCCTTTGAGCAGGAGTTTCACCAGAAGCTTATACAAAAGCCTGAGACGGTGCAAAAACTCTCCAGATTTCAGTGTTTTTCTAGAGATAGGTAAAAGGAACTTTGCTCTGATGGGTCACCTGACCAAAAAACATCAGTAGCTGCTAACATTTATCAGTGTCAACATTCAAAATCAAAAGAGAGGAAATGGAAAACAAAGTCTCAAACTCATCTATTATCTAATATTTTTGTCTATTTTATAAATTCACACAGAGGATACAAGACAGACTCATAGCAGCAGAAGAGTAAGTGACAAAAAAACCTTTAAGGGATATAAAGAAGGAGGAAAACATCAGAAAAAATCTGAACTAGGCCTTCAATATAGATTCAGTCCTTGTTTAAATTATGTCAGGTGAGAATTCCACCTAACAAGCTGAGTGAGATCACCTGAATCCTTTGCACTAAGTTTGGTTTATATTCATTATCAGGAAAAATGATTATGATTCCTTTAACTAGATTTTAAACTACATTAAGAACAAATAGCACAATTGCTCTGCAATTAATTTTTAAAATACCCATTGCTCAGTTGCATTTTTTTACCCTGGAGAATTTACAAGAGCCATGTCCCCACTTAGTTAAAGCCACCATCCCATTCTAACCAACTCATGTATACACACACAGATCTGTACGTACCATAAATGCATACTTGTCAATCACATGAATTACAGAGCGAAATGGAATTTTGCTTGTTAAAGTGTGACCATGATACACAATAGGTTCATTGTTGGTGCCATCCCAGCAGTCAATCTCCAGGCAACGGCATCCTTTTAACAGAGCACTTCAGAAGAACAAGAGAAACAATTTTGCAGCCAAAAGAAAGATAGCAAACTTTTTTATACAAGTTGCTGTGTTTCTAATTACAAGCACAGGGATTAATTACAGAAAAAACACCTCATTTTCACCATAAATAGAAATCCTACAGAATTATATGAGACAGACATATTTTCTGTTTCTGCCTATTTTAGGTGTGTGTTATTTAATAAACTTTATTAGACCTTTAAAGAATATGGGATTACCTGCATTATTTTCCTTAAAAGGCTAAAAATCAAAGATTTCAATTAAGGAATTTTGGAACAAAGGCAAATTGCCACTTAAAATAAAAGAATAAATATTTTCAATGCTATTTTGTGCTACTATTCCAAACTTGCTTAGAATTTTGAGAATCACTATATTTAAAAATCTATAGTACTTGGAGAATCAGGTTGCACTTGGTCTTTACATAAAACAGTTCCTCTCCCCAGACCACATTTCTAAGAGTGCTAAAGTTTCTGAGACACCCTGACTTTACTGCTTTAATCTGAATATGTTAGTGTCATCCCTTAAATTCTTAGGTTTCTAATATTTGACTTGCAACTAACTGAAACATTTCTTATAAACTGTTTTACTTAATTACCAAGCTGTCTTTTACATCCTGCTTTTCACACATTAACAATATGTCAAATATGCCTTTAGCTGATTTTAGCATTTTCCTCACACATATAGGAGATAAAGAGAGAGGGGGTTATACCTTCTTTGCAATTACTTTCAGCAAGGCAGCATTAACATAATGGAATTTTAAATACTGTTAGAAATTCAGTACTGTTTCTGATGGTTGCAAGTCACTAAAGAACATCAAGAGAGCAACCAAAAAAAAAATTACAAAGTGTTCAGATAGATGATGATTCCTGCTGCTTTCTCTTCATTAAAGTAGTACAAATAATTCTGGACACATCTCCTCCTAATTCTTAATACATCCTGCCCTCTCAGTGTTGCATTTACTACACAATTAATTTCTTTCTTCCCTGTCTTGGCAATAAGGCATCCTGGTCATCATCCTCTTGGAGTCACACACTGCACAGGTTCCTCTCCCTGCTGCCTACTTGAATGCCCATGTTTTGTTGTTTTTGTTGTTTCTAACCTGCCCACACCGCAACATGCACTGAACACAGATATCCTTGACACAGACATACTCCAACACACATCTTCTACATTGAACAGATCACAGCTTGCCCAGGAATTTTACATTTCTTTCAGGGAGTTATTTATTTTTTGCATGGCACGTTGAGATTAAAAACTGATTTAATCGTGTACTGTACAATATACTATAGATTCCATTTGCTGCAAGGTTGATTTTCTGAGATGTAAGTGAAAAAAATAGATTGCTTCCAGACTATGAACAGATGGTTTGGCAAATATATTGAAAAGTGTACACACAAAATAAAATACCACTCTCATTTCAACTTGTATCTTTGATGGCTTTGTCCCTTATTTCCAAGTAGGATTGTATGTGACTTAGCATTAATTAAAAAAAAAAAAAAAAAGCCAAAGAAAGTTTAAAATATTAAAAATTATGTCTATATACCTGATATAGCCCCATAAGTGACTGGGTCCCATTAGCTGGTCAGCTATCAAGTAGGTGTTGTGAGAAGATGAAATAAAATAGTCACATAATGGCTGGTTCATATCTTGATAGACGGTCTTGTGCTGGCTTTTAAATATTGAACATTCGTCTGAGTTCAGGTATCTTATAAATCCTTCAAATGACAACTGCCTTTTCTTCCTCACTGCACAAAAACAAAAGGAAAAAAAAATAAATCTCTGTTGTGAAGCCACTCTGATGCACTTTCTGAAATTTTTAATAGCCAATTCTGAACACTGCTAAAGGTTATACAGCACAATGCTTTCCTGCAATTTTAAAATTCATACCAAATGTATAAACAACACAAACATCAGATACGTGTGACTCTGGAGCTGAATTGCTGTGGTTCAAACTTCTGAGAGGAAAAAAATGTGTTTTGACACTTTTATTCTTCTATGGACAGCACTAAGACGAATTTTCAGTAGTCCTAATTAAATATAAATAAAATATTTGTCATTTACTTTGGAAAGTAACATGCCAGACAACGTGTTAAGGGAATCTTCTCTTTTAAAAGAACCAGGATTGTTCTCTAAAAAGTCAGAAATTCTCAATATAATCTTGCAGAAACTATGACTTCTAGCACCAAATGTCTTTGCCAGGGGTGGAAAATTCCAAATAAATATTGATCAAATCATGTTTAGAAATATTTGAAATAAAAATAGCATTGTAACCAAAGAAATAACTGTCTACACAGATGAATTGCAAATCAAGCCTATTACACTACTATATTTATAACAAAATGAACTAATTGAGTCCATACCAGTGATAGTCATCCCATTTGTTTTGGTTTTGACTGATTTAATGGCAAACAGAGCCATTACACTGCCAGCTACTGCTCTCAATGTCATGTTTGTAATGCAGTCATTTTACAAATGATATAATCTCAAAAGTTAGATTTGCTTCAAAATATAGTTTGAATTAGTGAGGGATTTTGCTCAGTTCTTACTCTAAAATAATTTTATTGTCACCGTTAGGCTAGTAGTTAACAATAAGTAAATAATCCAAGATTATTTTATGTTAATAATAGTTTAGAAGTCGATGTATACAAACTTGGGGACTGGAAATACCAGTAGGAAAACCCCCTTTTCTGCCCTGGTAATTCTTACTGCAGCTATAAGAATCAGAATGTACAAGTTAGAATTGCAATTATCCATCTTTGGTGTGTGACAGACTGGAAGTTTTACACCTGGATGAGAATTTACAGAAAATAATTGTTTCTCAATTACACAGGTCTTTGAACTAGAAAACTTGCAATGTTTTACAATGATAAAGAAAAACAGAAGGGCATCCAGACATCAAACATGCATTCACCCAACAACTTATTCCTAACAGAAGTCTTTCTGAAGTTATTCTTCCAGTCTTCCATTGATGAAGAATCCACAGACAACCCAACAAAAGCATTTCAACTGCTAAATAACCTTGTTAGGAAATTTTTCATAATTAGGAAACAGAAATTTACCCTGAAACTTCCTTGCTGTCCAAAATATTTGTTCTGTTTGGTATTATTCCTCTCCTCTTTTTTCACACTTTTTCTCCTATGAACACTGCTTTTGCACTTCCCACTTTCCACTCCTTTCCTCAAAAAAAAATCCAATCCAGGGCATTTTCTGTTTCAGATTTCTGATAATTTTCGTTTTTCTGCTATCCATCTGTACTGTTAATCTTTCATAGGAGAAAACAGGATACTATTTCTTCATGGAATGTCCTGACAAACTGCTACTCACTTTTACCATCTTAGAAGGGTTTACGTATTTATTATTTTCTCCTTTTTTTTTCTAGTCACTGACAGTGACTAGTTCTTTAGATGTTCCCTTTCTAAAACAAATATTACATTTGATCTTTTCCAGTCTTTCAATTCATCATTCATTTCCCCCCTGTTTTCAAAAGTAACCTTTGACTTGTATTAGTCAAGCTTGTTACAATTTTCTAAGAACTTGGATTTGTCAACCTGTCTTCACTGACCTGATTACATCATTTAAGAAGGTCCTACCCTGTTCCATCCATATTTTTGACTATCTTACTCAGATTAATAATATTAATAATATTACAGAACCGACTGTACTTATTGCATCGGGAATTTCTTTGGTCTTCTTTTAGCTGAGAGATTTGCAGGATGACTTCTTGCAGCCTTGATGACTCTTGAAAAGTGAATCCTATAGATTTATCCACATGCACGTGGTATATTGTTCTATACTTGTAACAACTGGATTAAATTTCTACTGTCTGGATCTTTAAAAAACATTTTGAATTTTTTCACATTACTCAAAACAGAATACACTCATCCTGTATGTTTTGCCTCTAATGAATTACATGAGCTGTCTGGATTTCATTTTGGATTATTTTATTTTTCATGGTCTATAGATTTCTCTGAGCAATTACAAGTAGAGCTAGTAACTATTTGTGTGTGTGTGTGTGTACATCTTTTATGTTCTACCTTTTCTGCATTTATTTATTAAATTAGTGAAAAAATACTGGCTTTTCAGTCTTGCTTTTTTTCTGAATTATTTATGATGTTTTCCTGGCTGTTCTTGTCATCGACAAAAGTTAACTGCAATATTCTCAAGAGAAATTAATGTTCAAGCAAATATGCTAATGACCATAATCCCCAAAAAATGAACATCTAACATTGTTTTGTTAGTCAAGATGTAAGCTCATAGACTTCAGTAAAACATTCAGCTCATGTCTCCAATCAACAGACTAAAAATCTTTGTATTTTTACAGAGCTTACATTTCTGAGGAATAGCCCAGCCATGCTATTTTCTGACCACTTACAGACATTTTCTGCTTCTACATTAAAGGAAATGGGAATTCATCTCCATAACTATTCCACAGTGAAAAGACTTTCATCAAGACCTTACATTTCTCCCCTGGAGGAACCTCAGTCTTTTTCTCCATTAGGACCTTTTAGCAGTAGTTAGTGTGCACACACATATCCATTTGTTGTAGAAAGGGAAGGCAAGAAAAGATTTCTGCCTTCTCCTTGCCTCTTTTTGTTCACAAAGTTCAATGATTTCTTTTGTCTTGCCCTCCTCTTTTGGATAGTGTACAATTCATTTTATTAACAATATTCCTTTATATTGTTTGGGGTTTTTTTAAATCTGATTTAAGATAAAATTATTTTTCTCATTCCTCCTGTTAGGGTAAACTCCAGCTCTGCCATATATACAAATACTGTCATATCAGAGAGGAATTATGGATATTTGAACCTGGGTATTTGAAAAACTTGGATTACATTATACATTATTTTCAGAGTTTATTACATTCCATTTTTCTTATTTACCTTGGAATTTCTTTGAAAATGTTTCTCTTCAGAAAGAAAAAATGGAAAACTATCACAAGATGTTTGTTGCCCTGAAGGCCTTTAGAGTACCCACAATGAGGCAGACAAAACAAGCAAGAAATCACTCTGCACTGGCCAGAGCCTCCTGCAAGACCCATTTCCTCCTGAAGGGACTGAGTACAACCTGCAGCCCTGCCAGGGTCTGGGAGAGGTGTCTGGACTGAAATAGAGACTCAGGAGTGGGGAGGAGAAGAGCCTGAACGGAATGTGAGACTAGGAAATGTGGAGAGAGAGATGTTTCCCATGTTTTTAAATGTATGTGAGTGCTCTTTGCTTCCAGAGAGCTAAATGAGTAATTAAATGTCTATGGTACTTGGGACAGAGAGAGTGGAGTGGGTACAGATACATTTGCTGGGAATTTTAGGGGTGAACTCATGAGAAATACTTGCAATCACAGACAAGGGTTTTACTCTGCTATAATGGAAGGAGGAATCTTTCAGTCATTAAAAGGCAGAAACATCATCAGATGGAATTTCATACTATGAAATTTGACTACATCAGTATGAAACATTCATGCTCTAAGGGAACAGTAAAGAGAGAAGTATTTCCTTGACTAAAGTTATAATACACTTAATTCTTTTCTAGTCTCAGTTTATATTCTAGGGAGGCTTTTTCTCCCTTACCCACACTTACAGCTGGTGCATGCTGGAATAAAGTATCTATCTGAACAGCAGTTCAGTTTTCTAAGGGTTTATATCTCATAATCACCTTGTCTTGATTTTTTTCCCTGAGACTAGACCTTTACACATCTTTTCATAATCTGATATATTGTGTCTCTCAAATCCAGCCACAGCCATTGTCTTAGTTGAGATTTTTAAGCCATCTTTCTTACTTCACATGATTTTTTATGAAATCTGTGGGAGTTTGGCAGAGATGTCTCCTTTATTAAGTTTGATTTACCTTGGCCAATGGGATCAAATGCTCTCTTCTGTAAATTTGTGCTCTACATTCAGCTCTGTCTCACATACATCAAAAATCCAAAAAAAACCTTCACGACTGTGTGCACTAGGAATAAACTGCGAATGTTTTTTTTTTGCTTCACAAATACATTCTGGATTACTCAAAGTCCTTGTCTGACAGATGCACCAGGCTTATATTGTTATTTACAAAGCAATCTGTTTTTTTTAAGACAGGATTGCATTTTTGCCCTGTTTTTGTATTGCCTAGCAGGAAAATAGGCAGGAATAGAGTCCTTGAATGGCTCTACATTGTAAATAATACTGGGATGCACTTTCTTATCCTCACTGTGCCTCTAATCCTATCCATGTAAATGAGCAGAATTTTTTTTAAAAAAGACATATATACCAAGCTTAAAAAAAAATTATTTAGTTAGCATGTTTTCTTTAATCTCATTTAATGAGTTGAGTCTTCTATTCAAAGCTAATAGTAAAACGGGAAGATAATGGAATGTTTGGGAAGAATAAAACTCTCATTGGGGTGCTAGTAAGACACAACTGTCAGGTGTGAATCACATATTTTGTGATCAATTCCATAGAAATGGCTCTTTCTACCAAAAATGCAAGGTTTTAGCGCACACGTGAAAAAACCTGTTAGTGTAGTATTTTGACATTGGGCATCTAAATTGTATAACAAGAATGAAAGATTAGTTTATTCCATACTGTCCTGAGCTAGCTACAGTACCTACAGAGAATAAATTCAAAGTTATCTGGCTCAATAGCTTTGAAAATCTCTCTGCAGAAATGTTAGGGATGCACTGGATGCTATAAATGGATTTATTTAAATTAGATGTAAAATGTAGTCATTGTTTTCATCCTAATCTTGACATAGCAGTGCTATCACATTTATGAGAGAATGGTCATTCCTATTAGCAAACCTGTCAATCAAATGTCAAAGCCTGGCCTTTTCCCTTTTTGTAAGACACAGGGAGGGCAAGGGTGACAGATGAGTCCAACAGATCATCCTGATGAATAATGTTCTGTAGCAAATTCAGAACGACACTTACACAAAATGGTCTATCACAATACCATATGAATCATCTCTCATGTCAATCATAACTGGAACTTTTCAATAAATATGTTTGAGTGGGAGTATGAATTCACTCAAAGGAGCATGAACAATACAGAGGTTATTTTGTTCAGCGAGATTATTTCCAATAACAAGACAAACAAATTTATCACAGGTGAAGAAACAAACAAGAATTTGTCTCAGCATCTGAAATTTCAACCAGACATTAAATTCAACCTATAGAAACTTCAGTTGATATTTATAAAGGTGTTTTCTAATGGACTGAAGATTATTCATTGTTTAACTGTGCTATAGATTTGAACTTTCCCATCAAAACAGGTAACACAAAATAAAAGGAACCTTTTAAGCTGGTAATTTGAACAATTAGTAAACATTAGCTCCTCTGAAAGAGCAGAATATGTTTAATAAAATACAGTTAAATTTGAAAGGCAGCCTTAAAGAGTAAAGGCATAAGGAGTCACATGTTTTTATTACTGGACAGTAAGTGCCTCTAAATGAAACACCCAATGTTCTTCTGTTTCTCATTGAAAAAGTGGCATTTTCCATTTTCTTCTTCCACCACAGGTCAGCATAGAAAATCCAGTGCTATTATCCCAGAAGAAATATTTTCCCCTAGGGTTTGTTTTTCTTAACCACTTATCAATTCCACCCGTTTTCAACGACTGGGAACCAAGGAAACGAAAGAATTGAACATATTCCACTGAATAAAGTAACAGCTTGCAGCAAAATGCAGTTCTATCCTTTTCCTAGCTGTAAATTTTGCCACAAGTTGAAATCAGTGACGCTCAGCAGAAGTGTTACACCCCAACTTGAGGCACCTTTAAATAGGTGAAGAACATGTTACAGATTTATGAAGCCCTCCTCATCTCAGCATTCTAGTGATTCACAAAAGGTGACCAGGCACCTACAAAAATTTTCCACAGTGCCCCTGCAAGGAAGTCAGAAGGACATAAAAGTCTTGTCTGAGGCCTTGAATTTTCACTAAGTGACTCAAGGGAGAGAAGACAGTGTAACGAGCAGAGAAGAAAAATGGCAGATATGGACTTTAAGAAAAACAAATTGAAAATGGTTTGTAATGAGATGAAGAACAGAATTTGTAGAAGGACTAGAAATAAAAAGATAAAGAAATGACAGAAAAAAGAACAGAGCAGAGAAAGGAGGGCACCATAAAAAGAAATTAAAACACAGGAAGAAAACATAATAAATAGATGAAAAGACATGCTTTTAAAGAAAGAAATATATGAGGTTTAGGACAACACAGTCATTGAGAGAAGCACGAGAAATAAGAGCTAGATATCAAATAGTTAAACTGTACATACCTTCATCAATGGGTTCATACTTCATAATAATTTCTAAGGCAGTTGTTTCATTAGCTTCAGTTTGAAATTGTTCTTTTATAAGAAATTTAAGGAGCTGGCTGTCAGGTAGAATTTTGCCATCTGTCGAGTAAGCCTTGAATAGTTCTTCAAACTCAAGCCTGTGTACAAGAGCTCGATAAATTGCTCTGAAGTCGTCCATGCTAATAATATTTCCTGACTGTTTGTCAATAGTTTTCTGAGGGAAAAAAGCAAGCAAAATTTATTAAAAAAAAAAAAAGAAATTAATGAAACAACATGCAATTATACAAATTATGCACCAAACACTCTTTTATAACTGACCATAAGAGTGAGCATCATAGAAGAATCCTCAGGCAACAGTGACTACAATCAGATTACACTCCTCAACTTTTAGATGACACTTTGTGTGCTACAAATATTTTATGTAAAGTAAAATGGACCATATGACACAATTAGCATCTAAATAAGTGCAATAAATTTAGATTTAATGCATTTTTAATATTCAAACACATTGTTGAAAATCTTTAAAATGCTATGCATTAAAATAAATGTGCAGCATAAAACTTATCAAGTGGAAAATATATTTAGTATAATACCTCTCCAACAGCTATTTACACCATATTGTAAATACTGTCAGTCAAATTTGCACACAAAATCAGCAACCAGTAATCTTAAAAATGAAATAAGGATGACCAAATTACCAAGAAATACAACCCTTTCAACACTTCAATAAACGAAGTTTATTGTTTCACAACAAAACAATATTCAAGTTTGAAGACAAGATATTTTGTAAGAACCTATGACACCATGTTCTAATCTTAACAAGCCAGAATGTTTAACTTAGATTAATTATTCACACTTTCAGAATTCTTGAATTGTAAGCTTGTTTTCATACAGCTTACAGAATGTTAGCATAGTAATTAATTTATGTGTTTCAGTATAAAAGTCACTAGAAAAGTTAAAAGGCCACAAAAGAATTTGAGAAGAATAATGCTTTTTTACCATTTCTGCTTTTTACATTTTTCACAGGTTTAACAATTCTATTTTTCCTTTAAAATTTTCTACTTAAAATAAGTAACTGCATATATATATAAATAAGCATAGAAATAAATATATGTCTTGCATATATATAAACATAATATATAAAAACATAAATATAATATATATAATATATAAATATAAATTGCATTTCTATATAAATATAAATATAAATATAAATATAAATATAAATATAAATATAAATATAAATATAAATATAAATATAAATATAAATATAAATATAAATTTATTAAAACATTAATATAATATAATATAATATAATATAATATAATATAATATAATATAATATAATATAATATAATATAATATAATATAATATAATATAATATAATATAATATAACCATAATAAGATATAATATGTAATACGTATATTAAGATATAATAGCATATATATAATAATATATAACATATATTCTATTATATAAACTATATACTATATACTACATATATTAATATTATTTATTAATATATAATATAAAATATAGTATATGCTATATGCTGTATATTGTATATATGTTATATATTAGTTAATTATGTACTGATTAATTAATTAATATCAATATAGAAATATAAATGTTTCTAACATTTTAGCCTGATTTTTGCTTAAAACCTGCCAAATCAAGAGAAATCTTCTGACAAAATTGCTCACAAAAACCACAAATGGCAATCCACTGCCTCAGTGATTATGACTGTAAACTGATGAAAATTCTCAGTTGTTGGCTCCTTAAACTGAGATGCCAAAGACACCACGTTCCAGCATCCAAACATCCAAACATGGCCCTTACTATGGCTGCTTTGGCTTCCACAGAAATGTCTAGAAGCAGGAAATTGCTTACTTGAGCTCTGGCTGCTCTTTGATCAAGAGATTGGATTACTGCTAAATTAGATTGGTTTTGAAGCCATACCATGAAAGCCAAAAGTTTAAAGATCTGGTGCCAGTTCCTTCCTATGCAGTAAAGTTCTTTCTGCACTTCTGAATAAGTACAATAGGAGTAAAAATATATTAAATAACTGAAACGAGTACAAAATTAAATTTCATGAGGAGTTCTAGTGAAAAAATCTTACAAATGAGTACTTCAGTGTTTGCTTTGAGTTTGCAAAAGAGAATAATAATGATCATTATTAACAGAAATCACCAGCAAGAAAATATTTCTGTACAAATGCTAATTATACACATTTCATTACTGCTGAGAAATTCCCCATCTAAGGTTGATTTCTTCCATCCAATTTTTAATGTTCTTAACAGTGCTGCAAATTTGCTTATAACCATTAAGCAGGAAAAGAAAATACCAACTTCTTTTGAAAATAAACAGTCTATCAGGACTTGGAGGATGTTCACTTAGTTACTGGCACAAAGAGAAGCTGGACAAAAAAGTAAAGTTTCTATTTTAGCTGCCTCCTGGTGAAATACAGGCAATAATACTACACAAAAGAACTCTTCAAATTAAAGTGATAAAAATCATGTCACTATAAAAAGATATTGTAAATTTTTGGGGTAGATTTTTATCATTCCTATTTTTATTAATGCACATCAAATTTTTGCTGTTCAGAAAAAGAAGAGACAAAGTCTTGAGAGAAATTAGATGAAAATTTATTATTCCTTAAAACCTTAATGTTCATAATTCTGATACTGCTCAAAAGAGTATTACAGTAAAATAAGCTCAAAGAGAACAGAGAAGAAAAAAGCTGATTATTCCTTAAAATTAGCTTTCTATAAAATGTATTTTGCTATGTATAACCATTAGATTAACTGCTGATGTGCAGTTAATTACAAAGATGTCAGTAACATCCAGAATGCTTTGGATTTTTACATATTGTTTCGCTGATGAAATATTTGAACCCCTCAAACTACTGAACCCCTGTAAATCTTTCTCAAATAGCATAGGGCACCTAACAGTACTGCTATAAATAACTAGATCAGGCTATTGGGTATAATATGTTGTTAAATACAACTAGATCAGACTTCTTCTTTGCAGGTCACTTCCCTCAAATCTCCTTTTCTCTTCCCACAGCTGACCATCTCTCACATTCCTGCCAGAAACTAAAGTAGGGGGAAGATAGAGGAAACCACAAGAAATATTTTTAAGTTCTCAAGAGATCCTCTAGCTTTGAAACTTTCTCCATGCAGTGAAAGTTCAAAAAACCACAGGAAGCCTCTTCAGCCAGGGTTGAGCTCATGCTGCTGGTTCTACCTTGGTTTGAGAAGGCAAACAATGAGAGAGGAAGACAGGGTGAGGAAAGCTTAGTGCCTTCCTTCTTATGACCTTTCTGACTTGCCATAGTTAATTGTCTCTGCCAAATCAGGACAAAATTTGCCAGCTGGTTGCAACATTCTCAAAAGAATCATATCTATAAAGGTGAAAGTAAGTAAATATACATGTATTTATATAAATAAATATATATATATTTATATATATATACACACTTGTTTTCATTCCCTTAGGGAAAAAGCATTACCAGACAGATGGGGTTTTTTGGGGGGGAAATGATGTAAAGGGAAAATCTTAGATATTTTGAGTCATTACATGAAGAAAATATGTATCCAGTACTCATTTGTTAGTATTTGCTCACTGAGACAAGATCTGCTTGGCAGTAGTTTGCTTGCCTACACTAAATGAACTTAAGTCCAGCTTCTAGCTGTATCATGTCATCTTCACAGAAATATCTTTAAAACTGCCACCTCTCAAGGCCAAATCCATTCCCAGGGAGTTAGAGAGCGATTCCCATCCATTCAGGCACACCTCTTAAATATTACAGGAGAGGTATAGTGGAGAAAGGAATGAATGTGTGCTGGATCTAAAGCCTGGACAGCTCAGAGAAATCCCAATTGTCCTCCTGGAAAGAGGATTTTGAGAAGATTGCTCTCATGGCTCTGTCCAGAATCAGACAGACATGTCTGGGCTCATTAGCTTGACCAGAGAAGCTGAATAGGATGAAACCAGAATGCTTTAACTTTTCTCAAGCGCAGACATGTTACAAAAAAAACCCTGGGAATCCAAACCAACATATTTTCCATCTTACACTAATTTGTTGTGGAGAAAAGACAGAGTTATGTGGGTGTCAGTCTCTCCGAGTAACAAGCAGTAGGACAAGCAGGAGTGGACTCAAGTTGTGCCAGGCTATTAGGAAAAATTTCTTCACTGAAAGTGTTGTCAAGCATTGGAACAGGCTGTCCAGGGAAGTGTCTGCGTCACCATTCCTTGAAAGTACTTAAATGCTTGCAGATGTGGTGCTTAGGGACAAGTTGCAGAGGTGGACTTTTCAATGTATTAATGGTTGGACTCAGTGATCTTAGAGATACCTTCCAATCTAAAGGCTCATGATTCAAATTCAAACCCTGGGTTATCTATTTTACACAGACATGAAAGACCTGGAGGAGGAAAATTCTTTGCTGATTTTGCACACCACACTAGCTTGAAATACATTTCCCAAAAAATTAACTTGAAAAAAATCAGCAAACATATGATGTGTGTAACTGAACTTCTAAACCATTCATTGCTTAATGTACATACACCTTACCTTGAAAATATGTTTTAAATGGTCTTCATCAAATTTTATTTGCATTTTTTCAAGCAGCCTCCTGCAGCCCTCTAAATCAACATTCCCATTCATGAAATCATTCTGAATTGTATTCCAAAACCACGTATGAGACGTCAGGTTAAGGAAGATTCTGGCCAATTAAATTGCCTTTTAATGGAGGGGATGAGGGGGAAAAGTTTAATTTCATTAAACCTAAGAAGATTGTGCTTCCCTTTCTTCATACTCTAGAACATCCTTGCATTCTGCCCTCTGAGAATGCAGCAGGCCCCAAGGTGTGCAGGAAGAGATTTCTGCTCTGTCCTCAAAGTCCCAGAGAGCAGTGACAGAAGGGCCGAAGGGAGGGTGTGATCAAGGGGTGGTCAGGGTGCAAAAAGGGCTGCAGTGAGAGGAGGGAAACGTGGGGAAGCCGAGGGGATTCAGCAGGCTCAGGGAATGGTGGGGAGTGCCAAGAAACACCAGGGAACGAGTGCTCCCAGCACTGTGCCCACCCAAACATTATCAACCGGCCCTGGCTGACAGGACTGGCTGCCCCAGGCCCTCCAGGGCATCCCCTGTGTGCCCAGGCCTGAGGGGAAAGGGCCATGTCAGGGGCATCCCAATGGCAGCTGTCACAGGGCAGGGAGAGCAGAGGAAGAGGAGAAGGTAGAAGAAGAAAAGGATATCTGTTCTCATCCATGGTGGCTGTGCACCGCCTGCTCCAGGCCCCTCACTGCAGTGGCATAGCCGAGATCTCACTTGGGCTCACAGTGGGCTCCTCATGCCACTGTGACCTGACAGAATGGCATGGAATGTTCACTCCCCCATCCTTCCAGTGTCGCTCCAGTGTTGCTCTGGTGATGTCACAAACTGCAGGCGCCCAGCACAGGCCCCTTCCTGCCCCCGCTCCACCACCCTGCCACCATCCTGTGCCTTTTCCTTCCAGCACAAAGTGTCCCCAGGCCCTGCCCCTGTCTCCCACCCATTGCTCCACCACCCTGCCACCATCCTGTGCCTTTTCCTTCCAGCACAAAGTGTCTCCAGGCCCTGCCCGTCTCCCACCCTTAGGATATCCCACACCCACAGCACGTGTGCTGGCAGGAGCTGTGTGGGGCAGAGCAGGCCTTTTGCAGCCAGCCGTGCCAATGTCCTCCAGGGGAGCTTGGCCAGCTTGGCCGAGGTCTCTCTGTCCCGGTCCGAGGTGACAAGCTGGTGAGGCAGAGGCTGCCAGCACAACATCTTCCCCCAGATAACCAGGAGCACTGTGCTACCAACCCACTGCAGAGACCTGGGGGGAAATCCCTTCTTTGGGCCTTGGGGAACCAGCTGGCTTCACGGCACAGGGTGATGGTGGATGTTGAGAGTTGTGGGATGCCACCCCAAAGTGCTGGGAGGCCACCCAAGCTCCCACTTTCCTGCTGGGAACTTCTCTGTCCTCAAAACCAGCCTGGGCAAGAGCAGCTGTCCATGTCCTGCTTTGAGGCACACCAGTATCAGCCTTCAAATCACTGGGACAGCCCTTGGAAATCAGGCTGGACTTACACCCTGACTCCATTTCCCACTCGTTTTACAGGAATTCTTCCCCAGGCAAACTGCTTCGAAGTTGCCAGCTTCCGTGTAGCTGTCAGCAAGCCTGAGTGAGACTCGAAATGTGACAGACCAAAGGCAGTTTGCCACAGATTTTATGCTGAAGTGCCTCAATGCTTACTGAAATACCAGCTTTGATACAATGGCCTAAATAAAAAATGGGGGAAAAAAGACAAAATGGAGTTGTTTAATTGATTTATTTCTGGATCACTCAGGAGAGTACAGAGACTTCCAGCAGTCAATCACCACTTTAAAAATAATTCAGGTCTGCAGTGACTGGAAATAATTTGTTTGGGTTTTTTTTTTTCACTTTCTTCATGTACTTTTTAAGTACTTTACCAGGAATAGTCAAAATGTCAAAGGCAGCAGAGTGCTCCAGCTGAGATAGCAAGCAAATTCTTACTTTCCTTCGCAGTTTTAACCAAAATTATATTCATTTTTGTAATTTCACACCAAATGAAGCATTGATTATAAGGAATCTAGTAAGGAAGATCAGCAAAGACATTGGGACATTATATCTAGATTTTTTTTTTCATTGCTACTGAAACCTTGTAAATTCAGCCTTCAGGCTTTGCTTGTGCATATATCTCTCAATCCCTTATATAGATACATGAACAAAGAGAAGATCAGGACACTGGAGGAATAAATTTCTTATAGCTAGTGCAGAAGATATTTCAGGACTGACCAGGGATGTAGGCTGGGTGTTGCAGCATTAAAGAATAAAGAAATGCTATTCCTCTCTCCCAGTATTTATTACAAAGGTCAAAGGAATGCGTGTGATTTTGGTTTACTTTCAAACTATGATAGTGATTATTTCGTAACATTTATCACAGATTATTACAAATGCCTACCATCCTTGCTGTTTTCTGTAAACATAACTTTTAATTAGAGTTTCAACAGAAACAAAGTTTAATTGCAAGAACTACTGTAAATACTACACTTTAAAAAAAAAAGGTGTAAACATTCAAGCATTATTCTTGCACATATTAGATGTTTTCATTGTAAGCATAAGATTTTGCTGTTGTTCATCACAGCTGGTGGGAATTGCAGTGCCACATGGGTCAAACACACCCTTTTGTAAATACTCATTTGTGGCTTTATAGATTCACTGCTGACTGACCATGATTGCTCTCATTGTCTTGGTTTTAAAATGTCATAAAGAACTATGCATTGATATGGTTTCAAGGAGAAAAAACTGTGCAAAAATGGGCATCTTCAGATTACTCTTCTGATGACAAATGAAGATTTTGCATACTTACTGCCCTCTGATTTGGGAGGTTCCTTTCTCTATGTATCTGGATATGATAATAAATATCCCAGAGAAACCAATGCAGTTGAATAGAGAGAAAGATGGAGCACAGAGAGCATTTTCTGTGCTCCCTCCGTTCTTCAAAGAGAGCTGCATTACCTTTGGGTCATTCTCTTTTCACCCCACAGCTGCTACTGAGATCCATCCAACACCAATCCAACCCTTTAGTGCCTATTTCCTGCTGGAGACCATTCAATGAACAAGCAGCTGTCTTTACATGAAATTTGGTTGAAAAAGTGATTATTTCTTTATTGAAAGTAGGAGTAATTTTATTAAAAATGTTATACAATCCAGGGCTACTATAGTGAAGATGGCTTATTGGGAGTGTAGTTTATATCTTTATATCTGCAGTACCAGAAAATAGACAAAATTTTGGCCATAGATGTAAGTGCTCACAGAAACAGATATAACACTAGAAATTCTGGATTGGAAAAAAATCACTTTTTCACAAATATTGAGCATGAACAAATAATAAGGAACAACAAAGAATGATGAAAAAGATGGAACAGTTAAATGACTTTCAGTTTCAAGATTTATTCCACCAGATCAATCCCTTATGTGATATGATTTTGCAATACATTGTTTTGTTCTGTAGAATTAAATTCTGTCAACTTTAAAATGCTGTTTCTATATAGAAAAACTGTAGCAAAGAGTGCAATAATAAAAAGCATTTAATATTGTAGTATCAGTCTATCAGCCTACCTTTATGAACTTCTCATTTTCTTTCAATTTCTTTTCTCTAGAAAAGAGGGGATCTATGATACCAGAATTTGTAACAAAAGCTGCTCAGAAGGATGAAATTTCAGCAGAATAAATGTTCTGATGTCACTGAAAATGCCTACTCATTTTTAGCAATGCTATGAAATTAATTTGAAGAAGGTAATTACAAAACAGGCTTTGCCAATTTTCCCTCTACATTCTCCAGGATGGGCTTTGATTTATTTTATTTCACTTTATTTAATTTTATTTTATTTATTTTTTATTTTTTTATTTTTGGAAAGTGGAAATTTGAGAAAGAATAAAGATTATGAGAAGAAACTAAAGGTGTACAACTCCATGGAAAACTTCACTGAACTTTTATTTATACATTTTTATGGCTCTGAATGTCTTTGAGACTTAGTTGCAACTGCTCCCTTTTTTGTCTGTAAGTGATTTTTTGTTGCATAGGGAATATGCCAACTTTCATTATTTTTATTCCTGAAATTGCCTCCTGTTCTCTCTAATGCTTTGAAAACCATTCACATTCTTATAGCTGCTTGTGAATCCCTCTCTTTTATTTTTTTTTCGGTTCCCTGTATTTTAAAATTTAATGAAGGATTGACATGTATAATATATGCATATTTATATACACAACAAAAACAAAAATTCAAGTTTTCCACTGCAGTAAGGAGTTCAGAACACCTTTTTTTCAGAACACAAATTTCAATTCTTCAAGAATGTCTCGGGCCCTTCTCTAGTTAGGATGTGATTAAAAATGTATTTTTGTACTCTCTACAGGGGAGGCATTGGAGATGGATTCATATTCTGAGATTCCATTCCAAGCATCCTAAACTCAGCAGTGCTGGTATCCAGGCTGCCTGGAAAAATTATATTATGGCAGCTGCATGTACACACTGTGTTATTTCTAATTCATTCGAGTTCCCTTCCTTAGGATAAATGGCAATTACAGCGGCTCTCTGGCTGTCAGTAGTACATGACACCACTGTCATTGTGTCTGCTGAGCAGTTATTTTAGTCTCTGTTCGCTCCAGAGGTTACACATTTGGTTTCTTCAGAAAAATACACCCAGTGTGGCTTATTCATTAGAACAGCCTCATGCTGCCTCCTGTGCTGAGCCACAGAGCAAAGGCTGAGCAGAGGGAGTTGCATTTCTTGCTGCCACCGCCCTGGCTGTAAGAGCTCTGGGGCACATGTGGGGAGGAGAGGACAAGAGCAGGACAGGGAGTGCCCAGGTGTCAGCTGAGGATGAAAGGGACAGGCGGGAACCCTCCTGCTACCCAGGGGAACAGTCCTGGTACTCCCTGAAAAGCCTCCTGTGGCAGTGCATGACCCTGGCGCGTGGTGGCTCTTCTTACGTTCTCATCATCCTTTCCCACTGCCTCTGCTTCTCAGAAGATGTGATTCTATTTAAAGAATTAATTACCACTCTATTGTCTTGTCTTGTGTTGTTATGTCACCCTGCAGCAGGTTCAGGGCTGCTGTGTCAGTGACAGATCCCAAGGTGCAGGATGGAGAGCAGCACTTCTCTGTCTCAGGTCTCTGTTTTAACAGGGAGCAGGGAGAGCAGAGCCCAGCTCATGAGACATCCTTGTTGTGTTGTAAGCCTTGCAGGATTGAGTTACTTTTTTGGGTAAATTGTGGTTGTAATACAGCTTTGGTCTAGTTAAATGTAGCCCTATTTGCCTGAATAAAACCAGGCAACTTCACACGGGCAGTGTCTGGGCTGTCCTCGCTGACCAGGTGGTGCAAAATGGCTCAAGCCCAGCTCCTCATCCCCTGCTCAGGTGAAACACCACAAAATAAGGAGGTCAGATGGATATTGAGGAGAGGTTTTGCTCACCATTACCTGATTTACAGTGGTAAAAGGCATCTTTTCCCTGCTGTGATTCCCTGCTGTCTCTGCAGGGCAGGTAAACCACATTACCAGCTTCAAGGACACACCTTTCTGGCACTGAAGACAGCTGCCTCAGTGCCTCCAGCAGAAAGATGGAGCAGGATTTGCTTAGTCATTTCTTCCACGTTATGAGACTGATTCTTCTTGCTTGGAAAATGAAAAATAGCTTTTTTTCAGTGGGAATTGTATCAGACTCCTAAAGTGCATCTTAGTAGAAAAATCTATGAAAGCAATGGGTTGCATGAAAACCAACTTGGAATACATAAAGTAGAGAAAGAGGAAGAGGGAATTTATATGTGATGTTGTTTCTCTAACTTGTTTTGGAGCTGGTCAGGAAACTTGCTCTTTTTTCCCTTTGTTATTTTTCCCTTCCTCTTGGAAACTGGAGGAAAAAAAAAATAAAATCCAGTGTTTTTGACCAGACAGAACTGCAACAATAGTGAATAGTGTCATCAGTGACTGCCAAAAAAAAAACACCCCAATTATTTGTCACTCAAGCATTAATTTGCCACTGAATTTCAGACTGATGGCAATTAGTAAACAGAAAATCTCACTGGCAGTTAACAAACAGGAAGGAAAATGAGCACTGCATGTCAGACCACTTTCTTCCATCACACTCCTTATCCGTGTTTTTTAATTTCATCCCTGATTTAAGCATGGAGCAGGTTTTAATATGTTAGCTAACATGTATTTCAATATTTTACAGATCTGCTTCCTCTAAGTTGTTAACTAAAAATAATCAAGCTGTCTGGCTTTTTTTAGGTCCTCAGTCAGCTGGTCACAATCCTGGAGTACAATTGGTCATATCCTACGAGAACAGCCGTCTGACAATAATGCTGAAACACATGAGGAACCTTGTGAGTATTTTTATCAGAATGTGTAACCTGTAAGTCCTTGCATTTGCAGAGTACTGTGAAAACATTAATCTTCAAACAGCCTTTCTGGGAGAACTAATTTCAACTCAAAGTAGTGATAGTGCTGCTCTGTCATGATTTAACAATTGGTTTTTCCCTTTGAGATCACTCAGTATGGTTACAGGTGTGAGACAGATACAGAAACTGGGTTTCCTTAATGGCTGGTAATGGCCTTTTCCAAGAAAACCAATTTTGATACTGTTTTGGCCCTCTCAGCAGACACATTTTGTCAGACATAAGGCATGGTGCAGCAGCATGACTTTTTGCAGCACCTCAGCCTGGAGCTCTGGGTTGATTATCCAGACATTGCTTTCTAGTCCAGCCTGTCTATGAAGAGGGAAGAGCTCAGCAGAGGGAGCAGTGGTGAATTTTAAGGAGCAATGTCATTTGGAGGTGTGATGCTCAGCTTTGTAACACTGTCAGGAGGCTGAGAGGTAAATGTTGAGTGCTCCTGGAGCCAGGCTACGGGAGGGGAAGCTGGCAGTGCTCCTGCAGCACAGAATTCCTGCAGGTGGAATTGGCTGCTGAGGGTGACTTCAGAGATGGAGCTGGGGCTGTGTGTGAAGTGTGATCTCTCGGTGCAGGAGCGTGTCAGCTGCTCCATAATGAATTCCCTGCCTAGATGTGCTCTCGAATTCCCATGGCTCACGTCTCCAGCAATATCTGTGGCAAGAGAGCCTTTACTTGTCTAGCCTGGGGATTAGAGCAGTTATGAGCTATTGTGGGTTCTCAGTGCATACTCTATTCCACCTCCATCCCAAACTGGATTACAATCCTTTTCCTAAATGGGGCCAGATTGAGGGGCTTATGTGGGCACCAGCCAGAAATAAAACGAGGCTGATGGTTTAATTAGTGGGATGAAGCACATGAGGCTTACATAGCTCTGACTGTTTTCTGCTGGCCACTCTGGCTTCTCATTTGCAATTCAAGCATCTCCATTCTGGTCTGTAACATTCAATACTTCTCTGTCCTGAGGCTTGTTTTCTGTGTCCTGTGTGTCACTTTGACAGGTGAGATCAGCCTCTGCTGACAGGCCCAATTTATACAAACTTTACCTTCAGGATGTAGCATAAGACCCTCTTTATTTTTTGTGTTGAGCTTTCTAAATCTAAGTGACTTTGATAAACTTCTGATAAAGTTCTAATTGGTGAGAGGGGCATATCAAAGTGATTGCCATGCTGATGATATCATTGAGATTTCAAGCAGGTGGTGTGGAGATGCACACAATTTGCAGGTGTTGGAATTAGTCTTTGTTTCTCCTTGTTTCCATCTTTGTAAATGTGTAGGTTCCTAACTGTGTTCTTAGGAAGTTCTGGTCATTTAATTAAATGAAAGTAAATTACAGCATAGATAGCTGTGTAGTGCAAACATAAAATCCAGGGTTCAGTTCACTTCATTATGGAAAGGGTGCTGTGGATAGACAGGGAAAGCCGATCGGAAGATCTCGCGTTGTACGCGAAGATAGGGCCCCTCCTTCTACAATGTTCTATAACCCATAATACTACGGTGATTACGTCATCATATCTCGGTGCTATAAAAACCTAGCTCACCGGAAATAACGGCTTTTTCACCGTCCACCAGATTGGTGTTAGCGCGTGATTTGCCCGACAGGCCTGTAAGTTCAGCCGTCGTGTCACCCACGAACCGGGTCGCTACGCCTCACCCCGAGGCGACAAGTGCTGCCGAAACCCGGGACCGCTCCCCGATACACGCGGGTTCGAGCGGCCGGAGTTCAGGAGTCTCGCCGGACGCTGAGTGACGGCTGGAGCGGCAGGACCGACTCCAGCGGGGAGGACGCTCCCGTACCGCCGAGATGCAGTCGATCAGCAAGGTAGATTCGCAGCTGCATAAGCAGAGCGGTATAGACTGCAAAAAATCAAGGAATTTTGAATGCGTGGTTGTCAGATTGTTAGAATCGTGTTACCGATGATCCCGTAGATATTATTCTCCCAGATTGCTGGGATAGGTGTTCCGAGGCGCTCACAAATGACGTCTTGCGCATTAAGTCCAGCAAGTGCCTTAAAAGCTGGGTGAGAGTTACGCAAGCGCTGAGAAAAGCGCTTCACGAGCAGAAAGTTTGCAAGGCAGCTCAAAGCTGTTTAAGGGTTACACCACGGGTGGGGGTAGGAGCTGCCACTCAGACCACGTGTATTGATTACCCCACCGATTTTAACGAGCCATCTAATGATGACGGCCGACCCAAGTCGCCGTCCCGCCTGCCCGGTCCTAATGCAGGTTTGGCCGCGGAACACACTTTGCCGCCGGGGCGTACCGATGCCACGGAGCCACGGGGCGGACCCGACACCGCGGGCCCTGGAGATGTCGGGGAAAGGCCCCCGCCATATGCGCCGCGAAATGGCGCCGGGGACACGAGCAAGGGGCGGAGCGAAGGGTGCCTAACACACGCGGACATACGCGATCGGGAGTCTAAGGGGAGGCGGGCGGACAGCGCCGAGAGTGAAGGGGAGGAGAGCTCACGGTCCAACCGGAGAGCATGCTCTAGAGTGTCTCTAGTAAGGAAAAGAGCCCGCTGGAAGGAAGGCGGAGAAAGGGAGGGGACAAACCCGTCCCTGGAAAAGGGAGAGGGCGAAGCCCAACAAAAAGGCACCGCAGCCTGGAAACCTGGAGTCAGTCAACTTGCGGCACTGATCCAGACACCGGTCAGAGCAAGCGGTCAAATGACGAGCCCACAGCGCAGGCTTGCAACCGCAGTAAACTAAGCCCTTGTATTTACACCCAAGGCTTTGGCTCTTCTGCTGACTCTGTTGGGAGATCCACGTCCCTTGTAGAGGGAATTCCCTGAAGGGAATTTGCCCATTCACGTGGGGTGTCCTAGAGAAAAAACCTTTGGATCCGTCACATCCACACGTGCCAGATTTGCTGCTGATGCACAACTCTCACCCCTGGATCAGCTTCAGAGTGTCCTCTCCCTCACTGCTGCAACATTTCAGTCATGTGTGAAAAAAGCCAGTCCTGACTGAGGGAAACTCTACCAAAATTTCTGCAAAGACAAACAACGGAGAACAGCCCTATGGATTTTGTGACTGGAAAGGACCATTAATCTGATCTAACCCTCTGCAAAGTAAAAGCTGTATTTTTTCACTAAGGCAATACTTGCAGCCAAGGAAACTGTTTGAACACAGAGATGTTAAGACTGGTTGGTAATGTTTGCCTACAGTTTAAGGCTGTGGGTGCACAATGAAGACAAGTTCTGTTAAACAGATATTTAGAAGATACTAAAAATGTTTCAGTCTCAAGATTTCCCTCAGCAATTCATAGGTTCATTTGAATCCTGAGATTCTGTAAGTCAGATGGCTCACTGCTTCTGCTTATGATTTGAATGGCATCACCACGATTGCTGAGGAAAATAACTTTAAATTCCATTTTCAAATATAGAAAAGCCATGATGCCAATAAAATGCAATTTTCCAAGCGTGTATTACATAACTTGAAGTCAGCTTATTGGGGCACTGCTCGCTCCTCTCAAATACAAACAGTGCAACACTGGGCACTTTATGCATAGGGTTTACGGTCAATATTGCCTTAATAAAGTGAGGCTGGGCTAGAAGGAAACATTTGTGTAGGGGTGAAAACCCTGGAGGCCTGGAGATTTTGCCTCTGGAGTCATGGAGGATGTGGCAGGTGGAGGGGTGAGACAGGGCAGGTTTATTTTTTAAAGACAATAGCACAGTACCTGGCAAAGTGCACTGAATAGTCTTAGGAGGAATATAAAGGAGCCCCAGAGGAGGTTTTTTTTTGCCTCTGAAAGAATTTGTTAGCTTAGAACAAGAATAGTCCGACTGTGGCAGCAGAATACCCAGAAAAGCAGCAGTAGGCAGGAACAGAACACAGGGGGAATGCTGCTCTACTGTAAAAATGTAGGCTTGTGCAGATGTGGAGATGAATTTCTGAACACTGAAATACATGTAGGTTTTGAACTTGAACAAGTCCAGTTCTGTTCACCTTCATTAACCAACACAGAGAGTGGGAGCTATCCAGAGCCCACCAGGTCTCACACAGGGCTGGCTATGGGCTGGTTTAGCTCCTCACAGGCAGAAACAGCCAGGCTTCCTACTGCTGGGCTTGCTCACTCCTCAAAAAATACCAGAGACAAGAGAAACAGCCATTGCTGACATCCAGAGAGAGGTTTCTAGCATATTTCCTTGCCTGCTTCACGGAGAAGAAAAGGGAACAGTGGCTCAGCATTGGCTCAGGAGGAAGCCTGTTTTTGCCACTGACTTCATTGCCATGACTTCAGGCATGCCCTGTTTTCCTAGATAAGCAGCTAAACTTTCAATCCTCACTGATAAACATTTTTGCCCATTACTTCTTGTGGACAGAGTAACTCCTCAGGGGTAGAGGGGAGGAGAAACAAAGCCAAGTTATCCTGAACGTCATGCCAGTAAATGTAAAATATTACTAGAATTCAGGAAAGCGTGCGTGGGCGATGAATTCAGAACCAATTTTACAGGGGGAAAATTTGCTGCAAGAAAAAGAAACTCCTACAGTTCTGTGCAAAAGTACTTCCAGCTTTCCTTTTATAAAAGCTCTGAAGCTGTCATGTACCACTCCTGGTGATTAATGATTCTGGGATAGCTGATATGTGGGTGACAAATGAGTAATCAGCTTTAGGCTTACACAGACATCCAGCCTCTTTCCATTTCGTGTCCTATGCCGTGAGAGTACAAATTGCTTTCAAAAATGTTTGTGAGATGCGATGGTTTAAATGTGCTGGGACGAAAGGTGGAAGCCAGTCTTTCCCCAATCCAAAGGGATGAAGTCTAAGCCTGCAGCACAGGGCTATAGGGATGTTCCCACCTACAGTACAGGTGGATTCTCTGCTGCCTTTTCTGGCATTTCTTTCAGCTTGAGCTGGGAAAGGGTTGGAGATCGTTGTTCAGTCTTAGCTGGTTCCCATCGTTCCTCTCATGGGCTCCCTAACTTTTACACTTTATGATTATCCTGATATAGATTTAAATGGAAAATATAGAATACCTGCCAACAACGCAGTGCCTGCCAGTGAAATAAAAAGCCACATTATCCTTTCAGAATATTATGAATGTGTACTGCTTTCCTTACTGCAGCCAACAGGGATGGGAATGGAGGTGCACAGGTAGGCAAGGCAGGGATGGAAAACAAGTGGGAAAAATATCACTTTGAGCTGAACAAAGTTATCCAGAGAGTATCAGTAACAGAATTAAATCAGCAGCTTGGCTGACAGAGGGGAGGTAACATTCAGGTGAAGTTCTCCTTAGTCTGGCACAGGAAAACAAAACAAAAAGCCATAGGAAAAAAGCTCTCATACTAACTATAGCTTATAAAGCATTTGTATTTAATTTTATATTCATAGAAAATTCTTTTGAAGTGAAAGGAAATTAGCTCTGATAAGCTATGTTCTCCTTGAGACTCAAAATTAGCTGAACACCTCTAAACAAAGGGTACTACAACTCAGCAGTAGTTTAAATTGGAAAGAGATGAGGTCTGTTCTTGTGGCACAGGGATTACTGTTGGATTCAAACATATTTGTTTTGAAAGGTGTTTGACAAATATGTTGTACAGAAAGTTCTGTTATTATTTCTTGTTAAACACTTTAATCTGTCACAGTCACAGTACTGCCTCAGCTCTAAATTCTAACTGCTCATTTTTAAATAAGTAATTCCCTACATAGTTGATATGTGTTGAATAAGAAAAAAAAAAAAAAGACAAGACAACAAACAGTGAGTTCTGTTTAATGATAGGAGTGATCTGGGAGATGAAGGTGAACAAAAATTAGATTTGCCACTGGTTGCAAATGAAGAAAACATTAAAAATAATAGTGCAGACAGAGCAAGATCAAGAGAATAAAAATAATTTCCAGAACCCTACGACCGGCTTAGACAAATGAAAAATATTTCCTCAGGGAGGGAGAGATCTATATCCCAGAGAAATGGGAAGATAAAACAAGCCCATGGTGAGACATGAGGTTGCTACAAGAGATGCCAATGAGAAAGGCCAGATCCTGGTGTCATGGGGCAGAAATGAAGTAGTTCATCTTTATAAGGCTTTGATAATAAACTATTTCTCTCAGGATGTTTTCTTAACTAGAATACAAGTTCAAAGAACAGTTCTCAGTAGGGTTGCTGGGGAGTGATTGATTCTTCAGGAGTGATTTATTGTTACTAAAACTTAGTTAAGGACAGACTAACAAGGACACGAGTCAATTGTGCAAATATTTAAGGGAGAAGACAGGAAGGTTCAAGAGGAATTATTTAGAACATTGAGCAAGAGCGTAAGTAGAAGTAATGAGAGCTAATTAAGGAGCAGAAATTGCAAGCCTCATATAATGAAATGCTTTCTTACACAGGGAGATGGCATGCTGTAGAATAATTGAAGGAAAAGTGCAGAGAGATTGTACAGTTGGAGAAATTAAAGATAGGCACATACAGACTTTAGTAACTAATTAAGAAATTGAGAAGAAAAATAGTGCAGAATGAAGACACAGATCACAATCTCACTGTTTCTTTACACATTTTTATATTCACTTACTATCTGGGCCCAGGCAAGGAGAGAAAAGAATTTGTATGTGGCAGAGAGATAGAAACAGAACAACAGCCTCTGCTTGTGTTTCTTTTCTCAAAGGCTAATTTATTTTCATGCCCTCTAACAGGCAGCAGTGCTCTTAATCCTGAGTGATTTCAAAAAGAAAGTGAAACGGGGATTTGTCTAAAGTATTTGTTCTCCTTTGTGTTTTATTCAAAAGAAGAAATTCTGGGATCTATGTTTCTAAGGGTCAAAACAAGATCATTCTTATCTCAGCCAGTGTCATAGACTTTGTGACTAAATGTTCATCTGAAAGTAACATGTTCCAAGCACAGCAGTAATACAAGGCTGAAAGCAGTGGAATTTAGTTTCCTTATGGGCTTGGTGGTGATTCTGAAATAAAAGCTTCTAAGACTTCTTTATGAAATCTACTCTCTGCATTCTTCACCCTGCACCAACATTGCTGATCCACAGGATAATAGAGCATGACTGAGCCTTGATTCTTGATTTCTCTCACCTATTAGAAAAAAACCCAAACCAGTGGAGTTAATTGTCTCAAAGATAGCAATGCAAACACATTGCCTTTTCTTTCAGGAAAAAAAAAAATCTATGTGATTCTCACTCAGCTCTTTCACTGGGAGTTGTACGTTTATTCCATACATTCCCACTTCTGTTTTATATTCTTTTTTTCAGCCTTGGTAACTTTTTTATGCCCTCATGGTGCCACGTGGAGCACACAGTGATCGAGTCCCAGGCATCAGTGAAGATCCTGTGGATGTACAGACTCTTCCCCATTCCATTCCATTCTATTATTTTATATATATATATATATATATATATATATATATATATATATATATATATATATATATATATAATATATATATATTTATATTTTTATATATATATATTTATATTTATATTTATATTTATATTTATATTTTATTGACATTATATCAAGTTGGGGTTGTGTCTCTCCTTATCTCTTTGTGGATCATCAGGACAATAAATTATTCTTTTTAAATGGGTCATCAGAGATACATTTCAGTGCATTTCTTCAACTTTCTGGTTTCAGAGCACCATAGAAATAAAGGCTTGAATAAAGGGAGAGAAACCCATGTGAGCTTCTGGGTATCCTAGGCCAGCTTTCATTTTATATAATTCATTTAAGCAGAGGTAGATGGGCTGTCCTCTATAAATGACTGAAGCAGATGAGAAGCATTTTGCATAATTCTTATAAAACTCTGGGTCTTTTGGGATCCAGTCCATTTTCCAGAACCATCTCCTTTAAAAAAATTAAAAAAACAAAACCAAAAATTTGTTTTTTTAAAATATTTAACAAATAATTCCTGCTCATTTTGAAAATCCCAGTATCTCTGTGCCTTGGGCTCAGTTTGAAACTGAGATGCGCTGGAATCACATTTCCATCTCATTGTGATGGATCACCTGCCTGACCACGGCTGTTTTGAACACCATGAATTATCTTGCCTAACCTCCAGTGGTCACCCCAGAATGGACCATTTTCCCTCCAGTTTCTGGTTCCATACACACATTTTGTCACTGGTGATGATACAAAGCAGCAGGATCAGCACAAACCAGCTGGGGCCAGGCACCAATGTGGGGGCAATTCAACCAAGCCAAGCCAGGAGATGTCCCCAATATGACAGAGTGAACCTCTTGCTGGTTTCCCCCTTGACAGGGCTACTTTTTCCCCATTTGACAGCCAGGACCCCTTGGAAATTGTTGGTTGACTTTTTAGAAATTTTGTGTCTCAGGACAGCTCTAACCCTATTTTTGCCAGCACAATTGTTCCCCCTCAGGAATGCTGCATAAGCAGCTGTTCCAGCCAGGCTGCTCCAGTCCTGGCCACTCTGCTACAGGCAGGTTGATGAGGATGCTGAAGGTATTGGACATAAGCTATATTTGGATATTCACATCAATAACGTGCATAGAGCATCTTTACATTTTTAGCATGGTAAATGACAAAGCCATCTGGAGGCTCGCTCCACAGACGCTGCCAGATTTCTGAAAGGTAGAAAATGCCTGCTCAAAAAAATGCTCTCCAGAATTTCCCTGACAGCAAAATATTTCTATTGTCCTGCATTAAGTTGAGATAAATGCAATTTCTTCTTTGGTTGCCTTGCCACTGACCTCCATGGCAGTGATCTCTGTCAGTGTGTCTTCTGTCTTCATGCACATACCCAGATAACCCAAAAAAAATTGGATCAGGAAATGTAACAAAAAAAGAAACTGCTGCTGAAGAGAAGCAGTTAAATATTTTCAAATTTTAGGTAAAAAAGGCAGTTGTTTGGGGGAAGAAAAATGCCATATTTCTGCAATCACTTTTGGCCAGTTGCCTTCCAGTTTTGTCTTGCCGATAGCAGACAGTGCAGGGTGTACCGTAGTGACAGAGTGGGTTATCTTCTTTTGTAATTATTATTGAATTACTGCGATTGGGATTTTATTTTTAATTTTCTTCGAAGCAATTTGGGTCTATTCTGCAAGAGGAAAATGAAAGTAGCAGGGTAGAAGAGAGGTGTTCATGCCTTGGTATATGCTCAAAGGAAGAAGAAGGAAGGGTCTTGGTACCACATTAGTATTTGGGAAGCAACCATAACCACCCATTTTTCCTAAAGTTTATATATCCTGCTTTTGAAGGAGCCTCTTGCTTTGTAATACTAATTTCTCAGCTCTGCAAGCTTAGAAGTAGCCCAGAGGATGTTCTCTTTTTCCTGAGGCAGAGGCTGTATTTGCTAATTAAGCTGCAGCTTTGACAGACAGGGTTTAGCCTTCCTCTGCTCAGTTACACAGGGACTCAGAGGAAGTGAAAAGCAGCAGCAGTGATGGCTCTTCCACGTTCCTTACTGGTTTTAATTTAGTCTAGAGGCAGCCAGTAATTTACAGAGGTTGCTGCAGTGCAAGGATGATTTCTTCTGTGGATTTTTTTTCCTAATCCTCCTTTATTGGATAATAATCAAATCCAACTAATGTCTGTATATAATATATAGATATTTTGTCTTGTTGAAGGTTTTTTCCTAACCACTTACTATATTGATTTGCTTTCAAAAGGTGTATGAATATCTTGATATTAAAAATTAAGAAATATTTTGTAGTCCTTTCTTCGCTATGTAAATAAAGTCTTACAGCAGTGTATGTAAGAGAAGAACATAAGGATGGTAAAGGATAGGAAGACTAAGAGAACTACTGAACAAAGTGAATTATTTTTATTTGAGGACAGGAGCTGAAATGGGAGTCTTTCTAATGTCTGGATATATATATCCATATATATATATCTATCTTTATATAGATATATATTATTTCTTTTTCCATTGAAGAAAAGGAAGAGAGAAACTGAGATTTAAAAATGTCAAGGAAATTAATTTTTCAGGGAAGAAAAGTAGTTATTTATAGAGGAGGAAAGATGTCATTGGTTAATACAAGTTGATCATTTGTTTTTACTGTCAAAATTGTTGAAAATGAAAAATGGGAAAAAGAGAACAGCAGCTGGAACTATCAAATGTTCAGGAGCCATCAATCTCTAGGACAAAAGGTGATCTGCATGTCTAACACTAACAGAAACTGATGACATGATTTAAATTTGAGGCAAAAGTCTCCTAAAAAGAAAATTTTACGTTGCTTAGGAAGACGTGAGTTTTAAAAAGTTTTACAATAAATAATCCTTAAAATGCATATTTTAAAAATCATGTGAGTATGGCTCAATATTCATATTGGGTGCTAAATCACTTAATAGTTGAATATGTGGCAAATTTTTCAGTAGTTATGCCTATAGTAATGCTAACAAAGAATGCTTATGTTAGGAGAGCTGAGGATCATTAGTAATGATCATGGGAGAAAAGTCATTAGGATAAAATATTTCTTGTGGAAAAATTAATTGAATTTCATCCATTATATCCCAGCCACAGCTACTATTTTTAAAATTAAGTTATATAGGATGTAACCTATCTGTGTGGATTTCTGTAAGCAAATATCAACATTTTTTGGTTTTGGAAAATAAAACTGGAGTGGAAAATGGAACAGTCATAACAGATGCAGGCTCTGTATTTTAGGTTTTCAGTATTGAATTAGACATATGAAAAGAAGCAAATCCAGAGTATTATTTTCTCTCCCTCATTCTCCCTCATTCTTAAAGATTTTCAGCACCTTCTGCCTGACTTTAGAAGAAAATAATGTTTCCAAAGTAAATTCGTTTTTTCACATAAATACAGGCAATTGTAACTGAGTTCCTTAAAAAACATCTGTCATTATCAAGGTCAAGTAGGCTGGTCATTCTCTGAGAAGACAGTTCAATCATCACCTGGCTGTTGAAGAAAGAAAATACAGTCAGTTTCTAAATTCAATTTGAGCCAACTTCTAAATTCAGGTTTTTTTATTGGCAGATCAAAATCATCAGTTTTGTGGGAGTTTTGTCCCTAAGCATATCAAGAGAACCTATGGCATTTTTGGTGGGAGCTTGGTGTTACACCTTTACAGTCTTGCAGATTTTTATAGCTTGGATTTATTTGCAAACTAACACAATGAAAGTTTTAAGACAGTAATTTAAATTGGGAATAACTTCTCCTTAAGGAAGTAAAAGCCTTTATTTTTGGGTTAATGAAATTACTTCAGAATTAAACACAAATAGAATTCATTTTAAAACTTTAGGATTTTTCTGTTACCTTGATCACAAGTCCATTCAAGCCATAAAGGTTTTGTAAAGTGCAAAATTACTTTCCCAAGGTACCCTTTGATTTTCCATCTGCCCTGGACTATGGACAAAAATAATTGATTTTTTAAAAACTTTTAATAAGAGGGAATTTGCTGGATTTCAGAACTACTTATGAGTCTGCTAGAAATCTTACTCTGTTTCTGTCATGAACTATCAGAGCAGGTACTCTTTGCTGCAAAGAGAGAAGTTCCACCTGAATATGAGGAAGAATTTCTTTCCTGTGTGGGTGACCAGAGTCTGGAACAGATTGCCCAGAGAGGGTGTGGAGAATCCCTCACTGGAGATGTTCCAGAACCATCTGGATGCAATGCTGTGCCATATGCTCTGGGATGACCCTGCTGGAGCAGGGAAGTGGGGCCAGATGACCGCTGTGGGCCCTTCCAGCCTGACCCCATCTGGGATTCTGTGGTTTTGGTCAGGTATTCCTCATGTTAACCTAAATTTATAAATAAGCCAGGGCAGACTGAGTTAGAAGTGATCACTAAATGTGATACTGTAATATGACAGAAGTCATAATCCTTAGTAAGAAAAATATTTCTGATGTTTCCTCCATTTTTCCTTTATTCTCCATTCTCCTTTATTTATAACTCAGAAACCCTAGGAGAGGATTAGTTTGCCCAAAACTTGGGGGTTTTTTGCCTGCTATGTCTGTTGTCTTAATAAAACAGTTTACTTCAAATTCCACCTACTCATGATTTTAAAAGAGATTTTTTGCCACGTTAATCCAAGCCTTGTTTTTGCACTATTACAGTCAAACTGCCACTATCACTCCTTGTTCCTGCTAGGAAGTGTCTAGCAAAGTACAACTCTTTCCATTGCAAGTCTTGCCTCAAGAAATCCTACGGTTAAACAGGCTTTTCACAAGAAGAGAAATTCAGCTCTTGTGCCAATCAAAAGAGAAACCGACATAAACTCATCATATGAGCTTTTTTGATTGTTTGGTGGCATAACAGTGCCTCTGCAGATGGAAAACTGGGACAATAGTGGGATTTGGAGCAGCCTGTTTGCCTTTCCTCAGCAAGAGAGGAGGAAGGAGGGAAATGTCACCTCTAAAGTGGGGGAGAAAAGAAACAATAATCAGAACTACAATGTCTACTTGGAATTCAGGTGGCTGCACATCAAATTACCTCTAACAGTCTGACTGCTGATTGCTACTATTCATGAAAAGGGGCTTTATTTTAGTTCTGAAATAATCCAGAGCAACAGCTCCCCCGTCGAGTTTTCCCGTCTGAATCTCTAAAATGTTCTCTTTTTTAATTTTCTCTCTTGACCCTCTCCTCCCACTCACCTCTTTGAACACAGATTTAAATACATTCAAAGAGATAGTGAGGAAGTAGTTTTCAGTCCATCTCATACAGCCAAAACACTGCTGCAAAGTGCCTCCCTTAAATTTTGGGAGGAATCAGCTGACAGAGGAAGGTTAGTTGGCTGAAGGCAAGGTAACATGAGAAAGAGCAGTTCAAAAGCATAGTGACAGTTTTACCTGACTCCTTTTCAGTTAATCACATCCACTTCTGGACACCCATGTCCTGTTAAACTACATTACCTTTGGAGCCTGTCACCTCAGCCTGGTTCCTTCCTTTGTCTGAAACAACTAAAATCAGTTGACCTTCAAGTTACAGGGATGTTTACCTATTCATTGAGAAGTGGAGATCTAGATTGCACTTAGGATCCTGGTTCCTTGGACTGGGACTTAGGGCTGCATTTCATTCTCCCTCCTGATTTTTAAGAGATGCTCTGTTTACTGTTACTTGTAATCCTCAATTGAAGTTTTAGTACAGTCCTAAATCAACAGAGGTGGGCTTTCAAGTGGACAGTGTAAATTATAAATCCTGCATTAACAATGTGGCCACATTGGAAAATACCCTTTAGTTCCATTGCCCTTTAATGGCTCTCTTATGTTGGCTATTGAATCCCATCTATCTAAATCCCATGGGAATTTTAAATCAGATGTGCTTTGGGGAACTTAGCAATAGCAATATTAATCACTCCCATAGTGCTGACAATATGTAATGGTTTGAGTGGGGCATCCTTTGATGCTGTATGATGTTAATGGTAGCAAGAATCAGCTTTGCAGTAGACCACATCATTTGCCTTGAAGGATCACTTCAGATAACAAAAACCAGAGGTTTGTTGTGCAAGAACTGGTTGTTCACACACACAAGCACTGTTTTCCTTCCCAACAGAGAAATTATTTATTGCTAGGAGACAGCAGTTTCTTCTATCCCAGGGATATGATGTTGGTAATGCTGTAGAAAGCCCCACATTTCCAGACACATACTGTGAATAATCAAAATCTGAGAAATTTCTTCATCCTGAGCCAGGTGTAAAACTACAACAGGAGATAGAAATGCAAGTGCCTGTATAATCCTTTGGGTTCATTGGCTCCAAATGTTTTAAGTTCTCTTCTTTTTGCCTGTATTCTCATTTGCATCATGTCACTGCATTGCTTGGGTGCTGACAGGCAAACTTCCTGTCTAAAATGCTGATTATATGATCAAAATTATTGATATTTTGATACACTCCATTTTGTGCTTTCTGACTGTATACTGTGTAACCAACACAAGGGTTTGTATTTAATTATAAGCCAAGCATTAAGTGACACGTGCCTGCTCCGTAGTTTTTAATTTTTATGTTTCTTGTGTGTTCTTTTGAAGCCTCAAGTAATAGAATGTGTTTCCTGAGTAATTGTAATCTGCTTTAGGAATGACTTTACAGCTCCTCAGAAGTTATCAGAAAATTCTCCACCCACCAGCACTGGCTGGTGTTGATGACTGAGCCTGGTTAATAGATTGTCTCTGATCTCGAGTTGCTGCCGTATAAGATGGAATATCTGGAATATCATTCAGTAACCTGAACTGGAAAATTAGAGATTGCAGCTGTGTGATGGGTGAGATCAGAAAGGCTGCTGTAAGAATCCTGTTCTGCCCATATTGCTGCAGGAAATGCTCCTGGCTCTTCTATAGCAATATGTTTTACAAAACACCCTTAGAAACCATCGGTCTCCCCAATATCAGCACAGATACTTGGGGGTTAAAATCAGTAGGAGCTTACCATCTAAAATCCAGTTCCTATGCCTTGCTCTGGAAAGTGGAAAGGCCAGACTTTGTATCAGATTAAGATGAGTTAGAGTAGATTGAGCCTTAAGGATTTTTTCCATCAGAATGAAAATATTAAAGACAGATAATTTTACCTTGTCTCTGTGTTATTTAATTTTTATTTTCCTGATTCCATTTTAAGCTGAATTCTACTAATGCTTGTTATTCCACTGGCACTCCAGTTTAGCCCAGAGAATACTGAAAATGCAACATGTTTTTATGTCTGCTAAAAACACAGATTTCATTTGGTACTTTTTATTTGTTTTCTTTGCTAGAACATGGACACTCATATTTATGACCTTCTTGTTTTCCAGCACCTCCCAGATGGCTCTGCCCCAAGTGCACACGCTGAATTTTATCTTCTGCCAGATCCTTATGAGGTCAGTCGAAGGAAAACAAGAACAGCTCCAAGAGGCTCTGACCCTACTTACAATGAACTTGTGAGTACTGTTCACTTTCCTCCACCCCTTCTTGTTTCATGGAATCATGGAAGGGGTCAGGCTGGAAGGGCCCACAGTGGTCATCTGGTGCCACCTCCCAGCTCCAGCAGGGCCATCCCAGAGCACGTGGCACAGGATTGTTTCCAGATGGTTCTGGGATATCACCGGTGAGGGATTCTCCACAGCCTCTCTGGGCAATCTGCTCCAGTGCTCAATCACTGCACAAGGAAGTTCTTCCTCCCATTCAGGTGGAGCTTCCTGGGTATCTGTTCCTCCTGTTGCCTCTTGTCCCATTTTTGGGCCTCACGGAGCAGATCCTGGTACATTCCCTGACCTCTTCCTGCAGATGCTGACAGACATGGATGAGGTCCCCTCTCAGCTGTCTCTTTTCCAGGGTGAGCCCAGCTCACTCAGAGTTTTCTCTTGAGAGACATGCCCCAGTCCCCTCACCATCTCCATAGCCCTTCACTGGACTCACTCCAGTGGTTCCCTGCTTTTCTTCATCTGCTGAGCTTGGAACTGAACACAGCACTCCAGATGTGCCTCACTAGGGCTGAGTAAAAAGGCAGGGTCACCTCCCTCAACCTCCTGTCAATGCTTTTCTTGATGCACCCCAGGATCCCTTTTTGGCCATGAGGGCACACTGCAGGCTCATATTGTCCACCAGAACCCCCAGGTCCTTCTCTGCAGAGCTCCTTCCCAGCAGGTCACCTACAACCCACACAGGTGCAATTTGTTCTATTTGCTTTGCCCTCTCTTGAAACAAAACAACAATACAACATTTTTAGAGCCGTTGCAATGAGGGTGACCAAGAAGAAGGAATGTACCATAAGGAGAACCACAAATGGTGATGACTGTCTGCTTTGCATCTTTCTCAGAAGTGAAACAGCGTCTTTTATGTCTCTCTGTTCAGGAAAACAGTTGGATTTTTCACAGTGCCCTGTCTTACCCCATAACCACAGTTACACGTTAGCCAAATGAGATCAAGCATCATTGCACCATAACCCAGCAGTTCTGAATGAAGATATGCACAATAGCATGAAAAGTATTAATTGAATGGATGCTGTTATTCAAATTAACATTTGAAAATTGGCTGTCACTGTCCTAAATGATAACACAAGAATGAATAGCCAGGTTCTTTTCATGTTAAAATGCCATTAGTTCACAGCTATATATGATTCTTTCACACACCACTGAAGTGCTCATGCCTCTGGGGTGAAAGGAAACATTTGTATGGAGAAGCATTTATGGCAGAATGGGAAGTGGTATAAACTGTGTTCATTTGTAAGGGCAGATGAGATTGAAACAGTAGGTGGGATTGGAGATTATAATTATTACATGTAACAAATCTCCTAAAGATCTCAAAGCAATTTACAAATGCTCTTTCAGCAGGCTATAAAGTAGAAGGTGTGGAAAATATTACCACTCCACCCTGTTCCATAGATAAGATATGATGAAGGTTAGGTTAGTCAGCAGAGTCTCAGTGCTTATCTCTTCGTTTCTCAGTCCTGGAGTTGTAATATTTCTCTTTTCCCACATCTGTTAATTACAAAAGTTGCCTGCTTACACTGATGACTTCCAGCGTTCTGTAAGAAGGCTCCCTGAGTAGTATTGCTGCTCACAGCTGAGACAAATTTCCCTCCCTACAGTACTGCAGTGGAATAACAAGAAACTAGGCTTTATTTTTTCTGTTCTTTCCTTCTTTTTTCGCTATCAGAGTGGAATAAATCTAATTAATCTGTCTAAAGAAATTCCTTTACATTTGAAAGATATTTAAAGCAAACGAACATAATATGATTATATCATTACATTCATTGTAAGGTATCCAAAATGGACAACAGATAAGAGCCAGCCAGCAACACTGGAAGACAATTATCTTTCAAATTGCTCTTAGAAACCTTTGAATGCAAGGAAATCCAAAATCCCGTCTGCAGTTAGTCACTAGTCACTGGGAGGAGATTTAATTGTGGTTCACGAGTATTCCGCTGCTGTTAAAAGAAATCCCGTGAAAGCTTTAATGTCCTTAATCAAAACGGAGAGCCTTCTTCCCAGATGCTCAATCTTTTTCACTGGGAAGTGCTAATCACAGTGGGGACATATGGTTCCACTGAACTTGGCCCCTTCCAACCCGATGCCTGTGCTTTAGCAGCTCTGCTCCTCCATATGTGATGTCATTCTGGATGCATTTTTTTGTCCAAGGCTGGTAGACTGAGGCAGAAGCCGCCCCAGGGAAGCAAAACTACTAAAAATATAAGTCAGCTGTCTCTTAAGTTAGTTGCTGTCCAAAACACCGTGTACAGAAATGTAGTAGCCTTTTTTATGAGTTCATAAGTTTTTATTAAAGCCAAATGGCTGGAAGGAAGCTGTATATTAATTTCCTTCTTTGTTCCAGACTGAGAAAAATCTGAAATGTGCTTCTCTTGGGTATTTTTGATTCTAGTTTTGTACTTCTATTGCTTATGACTGCCTACAGCAAATTATCAACCTTGCAAAACTGCTTTTTATGTTTGATTTTTACTCGGGTGTGAGAGTGAAGATGTGAAAGTCCAGGAGGGCTGACAATAAAATGAGTTACAGCAAATGTTGTGGAGCTGCTTTTAGCAAACAAATCCTTCTTTTCTCTTGTGCCTGTGTTTGGATTTTGGAATTTGTGGCACTCATAGCAGTTAATGTTATATTGCATTAAGAAATGGTGGTAGAGAAGAGGAGAAGGAACACAGAAAAGTGGAATGCAGTGTAAAGAGAAAAGGAAGGCAGAGCAGCCCCAGCCAGTCTGATGAAAGGGGAGGAGGGGAACTGCACCAGGAGCCACGGCTGCTCCCTCCAGCACCATGCATCAAAACTGCCTTGGATTAATTACCAAATCTAGGAACTGTGCCATGGCTACCTATGGAGAAGCAACTGTCCCTCATTTGTGATTAAAATGTCATTAGACTCCTGTAGGTCAACAGTGTTTCTCTTTTTGCAGCCAGCAATAGTTGAATTCCAGCCCTAACTGTCCCACTGATTTGCTGCATGGCCACATATAACTCACCTCCATCGGATCTGTCTGTGTAAAAGGCAGGCAAATATTCTCACAGCACAATCATTTCAGGATTTAACTGTTCCCAAATTCTGGAACGTGTCATTTGTTTTATCCACACCCTTATTCAGCTTTCTCCAGACCTTTCTTCTGTCCCTACATCCTGATAATAATCCTTACTCCAGCTGAATTTGCAATACCATTTTAGAAACAGTTTACTGGGAGAATTTGAAAACCACCTACCCTGCACTGCAAAAGTCTGTCATTGCTCAAAGATGAAAGCCTATTTTTGGCCAAAGATTGAAAGTTGCTCATTACCCCAGTTCAGTTTCTTAACATTTACAGCTGATATGTGTAGGTTTTGGTGATTTAAAGCAACAGCTGGTACCTTTAATACATTGGCAAAGAAACAAGGCAGCTTTCTTTGATAGCATTAGCATCACCTCAGCATCAGATCACAGACTTACTCTAAATTATATTCTGCTTACTGTGCCTGTCCTTGCTTTTCAGATTTTCTTCATCATCTCACTTTTATTTTGGTGAGGAAAAGAGAAGCTGTGGAATCTGTAATTCATGGGCAATCTGGCAAATTAGGCACAGTAAACATGAAAACCAAAAAGCACCAGGTGCAAATTTCATGACAGCCATCCCAATCTATTATTTCCAAAGGCTTCTAAATGGAAAAGGGAATTTTAACCCCCTGGTAAGACCTTTCTTGGTGTCCTGTTGGTGCTTTCTGTGAGGGTCACCTGATGTCCTGTCCATTCCATGAATGCAATTGCAAGTGGAAATACAGAGAGGGTTTATCAGTCCAGCCCACAGAGGTCCAAGCCAGAGGGGCTCAGTCTGCCTCTCCTTTCCCTCAGCAGTGCCATAGGTAACAGCCTGCATTCAGATTCCATGGAAAATCCAAGCAGGCAAATGACTTTAAGGCAGTTTCAGTTTTCCATTCTCCTGAAGTGAGAGAATGTCGCCACGTTTGCTTTTTAAATGGCATAGAGAGATTAAAATTTAAAGCATTTTTCCACTGCAAGTGAAATAGCAAAAACATTTCCAGCCATACCAATTTTAGATTAAATGAGCTTCTCTTAAGCAAACTTACCTTTCAGGCCCGCTCTGAGAGCATTTTCCTTCATATTTTTATCAGCCCACATGCAGTTTGCTCAACAGTTTTTGATTAATGCAGGGACTGAAGCATGGGAATTTGTTCTAAGTGCAATTTATTCTTGTTAGGCTATTGCTCCAGATTATTTGGGGTTTTTTTAAAATTCAGAAACTACACCATTATAATTTCATACTTTATCCCTGTGTGTTCTCACAATATTAAGGTAATTTAAAAGCTATTTTAAATCTATAGACATTAATAATTGTTTAAGACATGCTAAACTACCATCTCATTTATTTGGAGAAGTATCAACAGCACATCTGGAGTATCAGATATATCTAAATTTAGTAACTTCCATTTGCTCAACTGGGTCCAATCTTTCCCAGTTTTCACAGGGAAAATTATGAATACTGATTTTTTTTTTTTCTCAAGCATTGTTCAAGACAGGTTTCAAATTTATTTTAAAATGGTAATCAGATTTCATGAGCTTAAGCTCGTGATTCTAAGGTAGAATCTCTTTATATAAACTAGATAAGGTCAAATGTATTTCTGAGGTAAATTCACTAAGTTAAGTGAATTTGGCTCATGGTTAATAGCTTACTATTCTGGATGGAAGTTTAAAGCAATTATCACAAAGTTGGATTAATCATCATCCTATTTGAAGTGCTTTGCCTGTCAAATAGATTAACAAACTTGTATTTTTTTTTCTATTTCACTATATATTATTGCAGATTGTATATGACAGAGTCCCAGAGCTCCAAGGCCGTGTACTGAAGCTTGTTGTGAAAAGCAAAGGAACATTTGTGGGAGCTGTTAACATTCAGCTGAGCAGTGTCCAGTTCAATGAAGAAAAGTGGTACTCCCTGGGAAACAGTGTAATTTAAATGCTCTCCGAGATGATTCAATTATTTGCCCACTCACTAATGTTTCTTTATCCCATTTCCCACGGTACATTTTGTCTCAGTTGCCCTTGAGAATAGGCAGTCATCTGCTGAGCACATATCCTAACATTTCATAATGCTATTGTCTTAAATGTGCTACCATGTTCCTGCCACAGATTCCTGACAGCGTGAGTTTAAGGAATCACGTGCTAAGGACTTGTAGCAATATGCAGAAGTTCTTATGACAGCAATGAAGGGCTTGGTTTTGTTAATATTAAATAGTACAGTAAAAATACTAAATTCTCAGTGTGTGGGGCCGCATTCTTTGCCCATTAATTCCACTGATGGTGTTGAAACAATGCTGGTAATGATGTAATTTATCATCATTGCATGTGATGAGTTCACCAGAGGACCATGGGATGGTTCCCTGACAATACATTTCCCTGCAGATGTCCAGCAAATTTCATATTAAATCTTATCCAATCAATACTTTGGGTTTTTTAAAGAATGTTAGAAGTTTTGATACAATGTCACATTTAATCCAGGACATTAATTTGTCAACAATATGTATCATTGTTTCTTTTATTCTGACATCCAAGAGGCAGATATAACTGGTCATTTGTGTGAAGAGAGGAGGGAGAAGCTGATGTTCATGAATAAAGAGATTATATTGAGTGTGAGCTTTCAGGGGGGATTTATTTAAGCTCATGATGCCACAGATATTTGTTCAGCAGTCTTCCCACATTGCAGTCCTATGCTGCATAAGGGGTTCAAGTCAATACATGCATTGAATAGACTTAGAGCTATAAATATATATTTATATATTAAATAATTAACATGAGTGGTTCCTTTAAGTTCACAGATGCTAATTATGATCATTTTCATGACCCTCCTCTAGACTCTCTCCAAAAGATCAACCTCTTTCTTGTGTTGGAGGCCCCAAAGCTAAATGCAACTTCCCAAGTGGGACCTCCTGAGAGCAGACTAGGAGGGTAAAATCACCTCCCTCAACGCTGATTTTGATAGCAGATGTGGGCTATGTTTCCACTTTTTCCATCAGTGGGAACTTCCCCAACCTGCCCTGACTTCCCAAGTGAGGGATCGCGGCTCAGGCCAGTTTCCTCAGGACCTGTGGATGTTTCTCATCACGTCCCATGGACCTGTGCACCTCAAGGCTCCTTAGGTTTTCTCAGACCCAGTCTTCTCCTACAGAAAAACAGCAGTAGGGCCAAGGACAGCAGCCCTTATTTGGGATACCCCCTCCATAATACTCCCTCTGGCTTCACAAAATCATTGTGAATGTGCCTCTCTGGGAATCAGGCCACTGGGGCTGTTGCAAAGCCACAGATGTTATTTTAATGATTTCTTCTGCAGAATATCATCGATAATATGAAATATGAATAAAGAGTGATGCAGGTTCCAGCTTGATGCCTTCTTTGGATATCAATGGAATGTTACGGTAACCTGTAAATATAATGACACCTTTATTAGCGTATAAACCACAAGCACAAATATTATGATGGAGTGTTTTTATGATCACCAATGCAAACAAGGCATAATTTATGATTCTGTAAGTAGCTCTTTAAAATAAAATGAAATTATACTAGAACTGAATATCATTTGTGCTGGTTTTTCTCATTTATATATATATATAGTATTTCAATTCTGGTATTTTTGGTGTCAGAGTGAAAAAGCCCAGTGTTTTGCAGGATGTGATATTTTTTCAAATGGAAGACTTTCAGCCCAGTGATATTTAAACATGGGCAAACTTACATTGTAACATCCCAGGTTATGTGCTGCACACATTGTTTTGAGAGCAAATGAAAGAACTTGTGAATCAGCAGTGATAGCACCTACAGAACGGTGCTGCAGCAGCCATGCACTGTGCAGCTGAGGCAGAAAAAAGTGAAGTGTAAGACTTCCTACCATGACTTCTTAAATGTTAATTTCATATGAGTAATTCACTTTATCAGAGATAAGTCATGCCATCATGAAACTATGTGTTCATCTGGTTGTTGAAGCATTTGGAAAAGCCATAGTTCTCAATTTCAAACATAATTCACTTACCTGCTTAGAAAACAAAACAACTTTTTCTTAAAAATCCCGGCCTGTACTGCTTTATATGACTAAATGTCCCTTATTTAATAACAAGTGACAATGTCACTTATGGTTAAAAAAAATTCTGTATTTTTTCTATGTATATATGTAAATAATTCCAGCTATTTAAGTAAGTCTGTTTTGTAGAAGTATCCATGTTCTGAACAGTAGTTTTCAAAATCCCTCTTTAGGTGTGTGTGGATGCCTGTGGAGTCTTTGGGAGCCACATTTACCTGGGTTTGGAATTTCTTGCTTCTTTCATACAGAATCATAGAATTGTTTAGATTGGAAAAGAGCTCTAAGATCATCAAGTCCAGCCTTTGACTGAACACCTCCTTGTGAACCAGGGCATGGCACTGAGTGCCACATCCAATTGTTTCTTGAGCACCTTCAGAGATGGTGGTTCCACCTCCTGTCTGAGCAGCTCTTTCTAATAATGGACAACCCTACCAGTGACAAAATTCTCCCTGATGTCCAACTGAACCTTCCCTGGCACAGCTTGAGCCATTTCCCCTTGTTCTGTCACACTACACATAAGTTCCTCTGGTATTTAAGGTTCAGATTCTAGGCAGCAAATATTAAAGCTGGTTGTAGGCAATTTACATTTGAGATCAGTTTTTAAGGCATGCACACAATATGTGGAAGGCTTGGTTGATTTCTTATCCGAAGATACACTTCAAAGACTAAGACTAATTTCTGAAGACTTGTGTTCTAGCCCCTACCTACAGAAGATTCTACAAAGTTTCCTGAGAGAAGTAAAACTTCTTTTTTGTTATTGAAATTGCCCCAATTTGCATTAAATGATTAACTACTCTTGGATCCCATGATAATAGAGTTAAAAATTGAGTTCCTGTCCTGTATTAGTATTCACCATGGCAGATTCATTGGCACAGGGACTGTAAGAGAGGACTCCCCCCTCCTATTTGCCTTTAACCACCCAGGTAGAGAATTTTTCTCAATTTCAGCCCCTCTGAGTATAGCTACAGAATCACTACATGGAAAATCAAATTCTGCTGCAGCTGGACAGCGAGCATTCCTCCCCAGTGGAGTCTACAGGTAGTTGGGAGTCTGCTGCTGGGGAAAGGAAGGCAGTGTGGATATAGATTTGAATCCTTTCAAAAGAAAATGCAGAGGAGGGAGGAAATGGCACAACTTTGCCCCTCTGGCTGTCAAAGAAAATAAAAGATGTAAGCACTGCTCAGCTTTTGGAAGCAACTTGCCCTCAGGGAAACCTCAGGGATATGAATCCTAGGGACCTGGGGACAGTCCTGTAGTACAGATTTAAGCAATTGGAATGCTGAAGACTAAGACTGAAATCCATGCTCACTCTCCAGCATATTAGGCAGTTCTTGCCTTGTCTTCTGCTTGTTGTGACTCCCTCTGCAAGAACATTATTTTCCTATTTCACTGTTTAGAGAGTACTTGGGTACCTAAAGCAAAACCATCGTTCCAGACCTGCTTTCAGAGATCTCAATGTTAAGCATTGCAATGAATGCTTGTAATAAATTTTGAAATTATTTATCACTTTACCTCTTAGAAGCATTTTATTTATGGCCTCTGGGCATTCTGATAGCAAATTACTTTTTTTATATTGTGTTAAGTGGGGATTGGGGTAATTTGTTTGGCATCATTTATAATTTTTGTACCTAGACTCACTCCCTAGAATTTTAATTATTGCACTGAAAATGTTTCTTCAGAAATCTACTGCTCTTACTTTTCCAAAATATGAATCCCTCATTTGTAACCAAAATTATAAAGACATTAAGCCTCACTGAAAATTTGTATCTAAAAAAGCCTCAATCAATAATTTTGCAAGTACTTGTAAGCAGCAGTGCCTGATATTTGAATTTGTCTCAGATATTGTGAATTGTTAGGTTGAGTGTTCTTTCATTATCCTGAAGTATACAAATAAAAGGAAACGAAAAGGTTATCAGTGTAAAAATTCATGTTGTAGAAAAACAACTGAGCTCTAAGAGTAATGTCATTTTTCTTGTATAACTCCTCAGCCTCAACTAAGAATCACAAGCAGCTTTATGACTTCCAAACATGAGGGAAAAAAAATGCACCATTTAAAATCCTGTTAAGCTTAATAAAAAAGGTGTGGTGCCTGTTGCCAGCTCCAGTGTTTTGCCTTGCCGTCTTTATTCACTAATAAAAGCTGTTTGTTTTGTCAGAAATGGCTTTGGAAAGCCAGTGTAGTAAACAGCCATTTTACATAAGCCTTTCTCCTTGGCCTATTGGCTTCTGTGTCTGCTCTTTATGAGCAGCCTTTTCATTACAAAAGTTCCAGGAACTCTACTGGCTTAACAAAAGAAACTCCAGCAAGAAAAATACCATGAATATTTTGCCCTATTTTTAACCATTGTGCTCCACTCTGAAAAGTTGCAGATAGGTTACCTGAGGGGGTTTTGGTGGTTGATTTTGTTTTAATTTGGTATTGGGTTTTGAACTTATCTAAGTGCACAAAACCACTGTCTTCATAGCAGCTCTGACTAGTCTCACTTCTTGCAATGAATTAAAATACCACCTGGGCAGTTTCCATCTAGAATGGAACACTGCAGTGGGAAGAATCACCTGCCATTAATATTGTTCTGATTTCAACATCATGGATTTGCATTCAGAGAATATGTTTATTTCAAAAACAGAGAGTGCCATTTATTCATTTTGTTACAAAATCGTGCTCTAGAAAATAAACATAGTGCTGAAGTCTCTCAATGCTACAGTAACAAAAAAAGCCTGGAATGTTGCAGATTTTTTTGAGCTGTTATAGGTGGTTGACATAAAAATATTACCTGTATTCAGGCTCATCACAGGTAAAGTGTACTGGCCAAGGAATTCGTTGTTACACAGAGAAATCTCATCCTGAACGCAGAAGCGTATCATTGCCAGTTCTGGAACTTGGATGTTAAAAGAGAATGTTTCATTCCATTTAGGGCTCAAAGCTAATTAAAGGAGAAAAGAAACAGGATTAAAATATGATTTCTTTTTTTTCTACTCTATAACTAAGCTGCTATCACTAGTTTGAACTGGTAAAGAGTTTCTTTTACCCTAGGTATCTGTGCCTATTTAAACAAATAACTAAACTCCCACTGACTGTAGTGGGGCAAAAGCCTAAGATAGTTGGTGTCATCCCTTAAAAGAGAGAAAAATGAGACAAGGATAGCCAGGTTAAGAACTTCTGCTCAGCTTAAATTTTCCTATAGCCATACCAGTTTCATGCTTTTGTCAAAGTTTCTCCTTTCACAGTGTTGGAAATGAATAAATTCAGGTAGTAGAACGTTCACTTGACCAGAAATACAAAAAGAGAATGTGGAACAGGAGGGGTTTCCCTGGTCTTTAGCAATGTTCATACAGGGAAAAGAAATTCAGGGGCTGATTTTAAACAGCAGCTATCTATAAAAAAGAAAAAGGAAGCATAGAAGACAGAGGCACAGACAAAATGAGATCACAGAAAGCTTGTAGTCTGAGACATCAAGAAGATCTGTATTATAAAGATAAGGGAGTGCTCACAGACAGCTACAAAGAGTACACACTTCACCTGTCAAGCAATTAAGGGATTACTCCTACCAGAGACTTCAAATGAGACGAGTGATGAAGTTACAGCAATTTCTTAAGAAAACCTCGTCATTAAGTTAAGTGGTTAAGGCTGGGATAGGGTTAACTTTCTTCATGCCAACCCCTATGGTGCTGCATTTTGGATTTTTGACTCAAACAGCACTGACTACACCCCAGTGTTTGAGCTATTGCTGAACAGGGCTTCCACAGTGTCGAGATTTCTGTCTTTCTCACTGCAGAGCAGCCTCCCCATCCCAGTGAGGGGGCTGGGGGTACCCAGGAAGTTGGGAGGAGGCACAAGTGGTACAGCTGACCCCAGCTGGCCAAGGGGATGTTCCTTACAAATGGTGTCATGCTCACAGCTGGGGGGAAGGAGGAAGGGAGGGCATTCAGAATTGCAGTGTCTGTCTTCCCAAGTAACCTCAGAGCTCCAAAATGAAGCCTTGTTTCCCTGGGAATGGCTCTACACCTGCCTGCCCATGGGAAGTGGTGAATGAATTCCTTATTTTGCTTTGCTTGTGTGGGCAGCTTTTGCTTTATCTATCAAACTGTCTTCTTCTCTACCCGAGGGTTTTCTCATTTTGGCCTTTCCAGCCCTCTTCCCATCCAACTAGAGGAGAACAAGCAAGCAGCTCTTTGGAGCTGAGCTGCTGTCCAGGATGAGCCCACAGCAGTGTGCAAAAAGAACAATTCCACCTTCCTTTAGAAAGGGGGAGTGCTCCCAGCTGTGTGTTTGTGCTTCCTTAATCTACCAATCTACTTAATCTACCAATCTAGAAAAATGGCACACACAGCATGAACTTCTGCTACAGATTTTGTGCCAGGAAATCCTAGTCTAGAGAGAAATAATTGCATTTTCTATAACTCCTTGGGATGCAAAGTTGGTGTTTCCTTATAAAATGTTGTTGTGCTTTGTTCACAGCCTCGAGGAGCAGACTGATGCTCACCATTGCTTCTTACAATACTAGATTTCTTTCTTGTTTGGTCCTCTGGTACACCATAGATTTCTATCTGCACTGTGGGGTCAGCTTTGTTGGTCCTAGAGATGCTGCTGGGTGGTAACTGATGGCCACTGATCAGCTGGAAAATTAAAGTTATATTGAAATAACTGTAAGAACGAACTAATTCACCACAGCCATATAGTCACCATAATAGAAATAGCTTTCAAAAGAAATTACTTTAAGTATATGCCAGTCATAAACTGGTGTAATAAACACAGTGGAATCAAGAATATGGTGCTTCCTATCTAATTTACTTATATATATATATATTTTTTTTTTTTAGAAATATTGTGGTATAGGAGCATGTTTTAACTAGATCAGATTGGTCTGAGCCCAGTCCAAACTGACCTTGAATGGTTAGAGGGATGGGATACACATAACCTCTCTGGGCTGCCTGTGCCAGTGTTTCACCACCCTCCTTATAAATAAATAAATATATAGATAAATAAATAACTGAAATAATATTTTAAACAATAATTTTCAGGTTTTTTTATTCAATAGCTATACATAAAAATTATATTTTGCTACTGTACAAAATAATCCTATTGGAATCAGCCTACAGTGATTTTTACATTTTCTGCTATCGAGCTCATGAATTCCAATCTGTGTGGAGTGGATCAGCATCAAGACCCACCGTGACATCAGCATTGTGCTACAGGGTATGTAGCAGACTGCCTCACCTGTGCCTCATCTCTTGCACAGTGTTCCTTAGTATTAGATAAAAACTCTTCATTCAGTGAGCTTCCTGATGTGTTTTGACCAAAATTTCCAAAAACAGGAAATTTTGTCTCAGACTGCCCTGTAATCTGGCACCCAGACTAAGACAGGATTTATGAAAGTCACAACTTTGTCTGCTTTTTATCTATATTTCAGGGTAGCTAGGAAAGAGTCAACATCTGTGCAGTAATCAGCCTTTTAGGAATCAGTATATAACATGTATTGAGAGAGATATACAAGCCTGAAAGTCCAGGTGAAAGATATGACTCCTGACCCTGGTCTCAGGCCTAAGCATCATAAGAGATTCTTATTCCCCTGTCAACCACCCCAAAAATCAAAACCCACAAATCCCACACTTTGCTTTGATATTTTCCAGTGCTTGTAGCACCTTGCCCCCAGAGAAGTTCTAGCCTGAAATACTGAAGAGCAGTGGCTTGGCAAACACTGATGCTCTTTCTTCCTAAGGAAAAGCTGCTGCCTTCACCAGGAATCTTTGCAATCACTGATGGGCTGCCCACTAAGGACATGGGAGATTCCTTGCCATTTCCTGAGGGCCATTGCCAAGGCCTGCATGACCCACTGCTAGACCTAGCCTAAGCCTCCCCTGGCATGGGAAAAGAGTGAGTTCTTTCAAGCACACCATGACCCAAATCCATAAATCAAATCAATTTTTGACATCCAAGGTGAAGCAGACATACAGAGTGATGTAAAAATTTAGGAAGCACCTTGAACATCCCTATTTCTGCTTCAAAGGCTCTATGCCTCTTGATGGGAATTGTGGCACATTAGGTTGAGGATAAGGAATTCAGTAACATCAGGCCCTATGTGATTTTTCTATTCTTCATTCGTTCATTCATTCATTCGTTCAGAGAGATTTGCCCTTTAGATGTTTTCTATCTTTGCTTTCTGTTGTCATTTCTGCATTCATCTGGTTAGTAACTTTTTCAGCAGAAGCTGCTTTTCCTTTGACTCCTGCTCCAAATTGCTTTTGTCTTCAACCACAATTTCCTGGATTTTGCTGCTGGCTATGAATGGGGCTCTCTGTGCCCTTCATTCCCTCAGCCAGTGGGATGCCATTGCCTCTCTGCAGCCCGCACTATCCAGCCTGAAGTCTCAGTCTAAAGTCCTCAATCTTAAACACAGCCTTTCTCTTCTCCAGCTCCTTCCAAACTCAGACACTTCCTCTGCATTGACAATGGTTTTGCCTGTCTCCTGCATTACAATTCAGGGTTTCTCCTCATCCTAATTCCAGCTTCATACAAATTAGGGCTAAAATAAGTGATGTATTTGCCTGGCTGCCTGAAATCATCCAGCAATGTCTATTCACAATTGGTATGCTCACTGTCAGGACACTAGAATGTTCTTGATTAGGTGCGTGCATTATGTAAGTATTTTATAATTGTCACTAACTATTGTTTTATCTCTGCTATTTATTACTCTGAAAGAAACAAAATAGCAATTACACACTAATTATATGCTAATTAAATAGCATTTATGCAAGTGGTATTCTGTGTAATCAGAAATATTACTTTTTCATTGGGAAAAGGGACTTTTCTAATTAGTGAACAATTATAACAAATCTACTTGACCTCAAAATAAAGGCCTTATCTAATCATTTATTTGTAAATGGCATGCATTTCAAGTATTTTTGGGAAGTCAATCACATTATAATTTGGGAGAAGTAGAAATAATTCAAAGACTTATTAATTCATCCCTCCTTTCACCCTTATTTATACCATTTAAGGATTATAAATAGTCTTTTATATATGCATAGAAAGATAATGAGACTTAAAAGAAGCATAAAGCTTCCTATCTTATCTTTAAAAATTTCCATTTGTCAATTAACATTATAATAGTACAGGTGGTATTATTGATAGTGAAAGAAATAACACCCAAAGTGCACATTTGAATTCTGTGTTTTCAGTTCAGCTTCCACATGCACAATTGTCTGGCCCCTTTTTCAGCTACATTATTTATATTTATTTGTACAGCATCATTAAAAATCATGTATTTTTACAGTCTCCTGGAGGCTCTGAACCCCTACATATTTTTAGCAAGCATAAGTGAAATACAGATGGGAAAGCACCCAAGCAGCAGTTGATACTCTGTGAGAGTTTTACCATCTTGTTGAAAACATTAGTTCCCAACAAACAGGAATAGGAATAAAATGGGGAAAAAAATTAGATAATAATTGCATCTGAAATACATAAAATTTGCTTTCCCATTTTCATGGAACAAAACAACACTTCAGTCATCTTACCCTTATTGACAGAGACATTGGTTTGCTGTATCCTCCCACATTTCGGGGTGTAAATGTGGTATTGCGATCCCTCAAGAATACAGGTTTCAGCACATAGCCACAACCACCATTGTCCAGGAATTTTCCATCTTGCAATTCCATTTGTGTTCCCGGTGTTTGGAAGTTTAAGGCCACTGTAAAATTATATCAGTATTGATTTTAGTGAATTAGATTTGATAACATTTTATAAAAAAAAGTTAAAAAAAATTTCAAATGAGCTTAAGATATCTACATCTTTCAATTCATATGTAGGATCCTGTTATTTCCCTTAAATTAAGTGATACTCAATAACGGATTATTTGTGCACAAAAACAGTACACTCTTTAGAACTGCACCCTCTTTTAAGAACTAATCTATAGATCTTTTTTACATTGCTATACCTCTCTTCCCTTTTCTTTCTAAATTAGACCTTGGAGAATATGAAATAAGAGATCCTTCTCTCTGCAAGAACTGAATTCACATCCTAGTTTCTCTACAGCAGCAAGACCCTGCACTCCAAACCTGCTATCAAAGATCTGGTGCAGAAGTCAAAACCTCAGGATTGTATCTAACCTTAGTTATGGTGCAGAATTCATCACAAAAACATCTCACCCAGAAGATTAAGAAGCTTTAGTTTAGTTAGAATACTCAGTGAAAATACATATAAATTTATAGAACTAGAAGCAATTTTAAAAGTGTTCTTAAATTTATGTGAGCACACACTCTCTTGGAGCTTAATCCTCAAGTACTGGTGATTATTCTAAGAATACACCTGACAGATTTTTTCCTTTCCTTGGCAGTTCAAAACATTTTCAGTTTGCTGCAGCACCAATAATAAAATATCACACTTCTCATCAACAGGATATTGTAATTCATGAGATAAAGCCAACATTGAAATAGACCTGTTTAATGAAATTTCCCCCTATTCCAGTGCAATGGAGCTTCTTGTCACATTCCAAATAGAAAATGCAGAAGTCAAATCAGCAATGAATTATGACATTATGAACCCATGACATGTGTTAAACAGAGAATGATAAGAAGTCATTTACTTAAAAGGATGGTTTGGTAGGAATGAAAAAAGAAGACTTTAAGCAGTTCAAGTGACTCATAATAATTCATAAAGAGGACCTTATTACATTTTCCTGGGAGATAATATGAATGCATTGAATGAACATTTGACATAATGCAAAAATCCTTATTGCAAGTGGAAAACACACAAAATTGTTTTCACTGCAAAAATTACTCGTTCCTTCACTGCTTTGATGATCATTTTAAAATATTCTGAAGCAAACAACACAAATAGGAATGAAGCAGCTGGTACAATGGACCTGATATTTATAATATGATATATAAACACATGTTTTTGGTGGGGTTACTTCTGAAGAGCTCTGGTTCCATAGCCTCAAAACCAATGAATGGGTGGAATACATGAAGTGCTCCCAGAGTGCATCATCTGTTTAATCTGAAAGAAATCCCATCTGTGCTAGCTAAAATTGCTCTGCATCATGAACCAACATGCAGCAAGTAGGAATAACTGGAAACCTTGTCTAGAAAAACCTCAAACAAAACAAAAAAAGCCTCCAAAACAAAACACAACATGCACTCCTGCTTTGATCTAAGTGTTAATGTAAAGACATGATTTTATGTTAATATACACAGGAATTTTGTTTTACCTTTAACAACAGAAACCAAACTTCAGAGTGTTCATATTGCCCATTGCCCACCATTGCCTTTTTTAAACAGGGTTGGTATTTTCTTGGTATGGTTTTGGCAGCGGTTCAAAATTTTCTCTTTATGACTCAACCCATCATCCAGAAACAGCCCCAAATTTGGTGCTATATGATGCTTGTATATTTTAATGCACTGAATCAAGCTGTGCAGAGGATGCTACAGGAGCTGCAACCCTGTGGCCCCTGGAAGTCTGAACTACAGATAAGCCAGGATCTCTCACTCCTCAGGTGAGTCCTAGGCCACACTTTCAGGATACGTGGGTTTAAAAGTGCAACTGAAATTAGGCACATCGAACAGTCAGCTTCAAATAGCAGCTTCCACATGATGAACCAAATTACATGATTGCACATAATGAGACTATTGCTAAATTTACCAAGCTTTATAGGCGACTAAGCAGGAAAATCTGATGTAACAACAGCAACAAGCAAACGAGAATACTTTATATTTTATCACATTAGGAAAATTACTTTTGCAACACAAGTGAAGGGCAATGTTATTATGGGTTGATATCTCTAAACATCAGCACTGTGTTTTCACTTAATTTAATTTGACCTTAAGAACAAGTTAAAAAACGCATGGAACAGTAGTTTTAATTTACTTACTGGTTTCTTTGTATTGCAAGTTTTAAGGTGATTAAGCAAATGTGAGATTTTGTGTCATATTCTCTGAGATGCAAACCTCTACTAAAACTGTTTACAGGGCTCATAGCTGCTTGGAGCCTCCCAGGGCACTACTTTATGGTGCATTGATGTACAATTTTTCTTTTTAAACAGGTGCAGTATAGCCCTAACACTTCTTGAGAAATGGCAAGGATCATAAACTAAAAGCTATGCCCAGCAGCTTGGGCTGAGCAATATCTTTCTGCAAACAATCCTGAACTTCTACCCAGTGTTTCATTTTAGCTTTGGTGAATTCAAGAGCAGAACTGTTCAATAATATTCTTTGTACTTTTGTTTTATGAAACAGTATAAATTTAATGCATGTATGAAGAGAGATTTAAACTGACAGTTTATTTTGGAAAGAAACCCAAATGAGCTTGCAATGAAACCATCTGAGCAGTACATAATCTTAATGCATGGTTTTCATGGGGAAGTAAAGGCATCTGAAGTTGAACACGGTGTACATTAAATTTTCTCCTCAGTCCTTTCATTAAGCACCAGAAGAATTTTAATATTGACATCAAAATCAAAGCAGCACAGCAAAACATGGGCTTGGGGAACAACCTGAGCAAAGCAATTCTTCACTGTGATTCCTGCACCTAAAACAGATTTAACTATTCCTAGAACCATGAGGCTAAATCCCCTTCAGATCAGAGTATTGAATACTCAAATCATCTTGCAAAGTACCAAAGCTGCCATGGCAGTCCCAGTAAGCCCCAGGTGTAAATAACTTCATATGGCAAATTGAGGTTAGGAAATAGACTAGCTCCAAAAAATGAGCCAATCCATAATACACAGAAGAATATTATTTTTGACCCCAAACCTCTGTATCACAAGCAGTTAACTGAAGTCAGTTCCACCACTAATTGCAGAACTAAAGACACTCTAAATATTCATACACAGCACCTTCTATAGGTGCCACCATTCAAGACATAATTGATTTGTGGACTAAAAGCAAAAGCTTTGTAAAACCAAAATGAGAATTGTGACTGTGATTTGAAGGCATTGAGGAAAACTGCACATCTTTTGATCCTGCCTCTCATTAATATTCCCAGTGGGACTTTTAAATTGTAATTTTTTATTTTTTGTTCTTTGCTTGCTGGTTCTATCAGCTACATCACAACCATAAGGTTTAATGCATTTTCCCATTTAAATGGGAAGATTTTAAAATAGATAAGGACACATTTGTCACCATTTTTTCTTGAAATGGGTTACTTAATTGCATTTTATGCCATTTAAAAATGCATCTCAAAATGTATCAATTTTATGCCCTTTCAAAAAAACTCATATTCAGAAAGCACTCACAGTGCCAATGTTCCTATCCCCATGGTTTACCTCACTCATTTGAATCTAAAGAGATGTAATAGATCACACTTTTATCAGCCTTCTTGTCTTGCTCTCAGCTCTTTCCAGTTGTCTGTGCTCTTAAAGTGGGCCACTCACAATGAATGCAACGAAAATCTGTGCCTCAGATATCCCAAATCTGAGCTGAATTCCACCCAGCCTGGGAAATGCTATTGCAAACAGGAGCGTATCCTAATGCTCTGGAATGTTGCCATTGCTTATGAGATGATCAATGTGATTGGATTTGAAGCCACTGCTTTCATTCCACACCAGCACTCCAAGCTGGGCACAGACTGTCTAGGCTTTCTTCTCACATGCAGGTCACAGCTGCACTCAATCCTTCACTGCCCAAATTTACAGAAATATTTCAGAAGTCCAGGAAAGATGGAGCGAGACTATTTACAGGGGCATAACAGGACAGGGGGGAAGAGCTTCAAAGTGAAAGAGAATAAACCCGTGAAGAGGTGAGACCCCACACAAACTTTATGAGCAAGGACTTTGGTCTACTAGACCAAAAATAAAGAAAAAAAACCTCTTTTTTTTCTACCAGAAAAAAAATAAAATATATAATGATTGATTTTCCTACAACACAGAGCAAGCTTATATGGACAATATACATTTTGGCATAAAAAGTATCACCTCTCTTCCTGGCAAAAAAAAAAAAATCAGTAAAACTGTATTTTTTCTCTTCCCTAACAGACTCCAAATTATATTAATCTTAATGATAGCTTCTGGCTTTATTTTTCACCTACACATTTTGAAATGGTTGTTTTCACTCTACAGAAGCTTGATTTATGGCTTACAATGTGAGGGATTCTGCCGTAGGAAGAGGGACTGCTCCTCTGAGAGCTGAATAAATGCATAACTGCATGACATAACATCCTTAAAATGTGCAGTCAGTCTTTTTTGTATGGTCTTTGGGCCAGTTTAATACTGTGGCTCTAAAGACACTGTCATTAGAAATGTGAAGAATCCAGTCACACAGTTCATAACTGCTGACATTGCTCCTACTTCATTACAAGTGGTCCTACTGGAAAAGAGATGTCAGGTGATTAAGAGTCCTCCATTGTCCAAGTAAATCTGCAAAGGGTTTAAGTAGAGATCCTCTCTTGTGAGATTCTCATGGGAAAAGTACCTAAAGCATTTCTGATAAATTATCAGATCTGAAAATCTAAATTGATTTTTGCTGTCTAATTAATGTGTCAGTCTGAAAGTCACACTTCAGTGTAAGTCTGAGTATTTTTGGTTGTCATTTGACCAATTTTACACATGAAATGTTTCCAAAATAATTTTTAAAATTTACTTAACTTGTGATTCTTGGCAGAAAAGTGAATATTATCAGCTTCCCTCTCCTGTTTTAGTCTGGAGTCACTGACAAGTTTTAGAACAAGATCAGCAACTACTTCAGAAACAATTGTGTTCCTGCAATTTTTTCCCATCTTCCTTTAAAATTTATTAGACTTCACATAAATTATTTACTATTCTATTGGTTGTCTGCAGTGAAGACAGCTGGAAAAACTGATAAAATGGAATTTCAATGTTTCTTTGCTTTAAAGTGAAATTCCAGTATCTATGACACACACCAAAAACTGCCTAAAAAGAAGCAGAATAGCCCAAGAGCTTTTTCATAAACCTGGCAGTAGAAGCATTTCTGCAGAAGAGACATAAAACCTTCATTCAAAACCACTCCCAGCATTTGGAGCCATTCCAAAGGAAAGTTGTGTGCATTTGGAGAGCTTCAGATGTTGAATCATATTATCCCACCTATCTTGCAGGTGTCTACACCTGAATTAGCAGTACCACTTCACTCTTTGTGAAGACTAAATCAGTGAAATTCAAGGGAAAACATTAAAAAAAAAATTAGTCCTCTAGGTTTCACTTCCTAAGGAGGCATTTCTGGACTATTAAAACCAGTAGAAGAGAGCAATAATATAGTTATTGACACAGAACCCAAGCAGGGTCGGGTTTGAGTCATTTTAATTTCCACAGGTGAGGCATACCAAGATCAAAATTAGTTGGTTTCTTTTCCCTTGGTTGCTTCAGAGGTTAAAATCAGAACTAGTTAGAGAGCTCCTTATCACTCCTCTTTTCATGCATCATTTTTTACCATATTTTGTCATATTATTGCACACAAGACTGAACCACAAAACAGATGTGACAAAATTGCCAAGCTGCATTTCAGTGTCACAGTCCAAAATAAAACCTACAGAAAGTAAAAAACCCATCATACAAGTACAACTTTCACAGCAGCATATAAATTTATGCACACCCCAAAAAGCACATATGAGATATTCTGAAATAAAATTCTCTACCTACAACACCATGGTTTTCTCCTGTAAGTTATGGCATGTTTTGGTCATTCCTGCAGAGTGCTTTGGTACATGTAGAACATTTCCAAATGCCACATTCAAAAGGTTATTTAAGTCTTTTTTTATGATTTTCACCAAGGCTTTCTTTCATTTTGGATTTTTGTTGTTTTTTTCAGTCTATATAAAACAACTGATATCAGTTTATTTAAATAAATGTCCTGAATTTTATTTCCCTGCATAAATCTTTCCATTTCATTTTATTTCCTAAATAAAAAGGAGACATGGATACATCAAACCAGTTCTTTCCAGTGCCTCACTGCAGTTGTATGCAGGAGGCATACTAATTTTCACAGACTATGAAAAGTGAGGGTTTTTCTCCATAAGACCTCTTTTTTCCCAAAACCTCCTGTTCTTATGAGTCTCAATTTTCAGAGAATGGACAGGGAGTACACAGTGATATCCAAAAGCTATTTTGTGGAAACTCTGTACTTTTTACTGAGCTTTTTAACTTGCCTTCCTCTGGAAATTAGGTTTACACAATTACATGTCTTGTCCTCAGCCCCAAAAAGTCTTGAGCCTGTTGGACCATTTCATCCTGCTTTAGCTGAGTGCCAGGCTGCTCCAAGTTAATATGTTCCAAGCAATTCAGAGAAAATTGCTGGCAAGGTACAGAAGAAAGCACTGTTTTGAGTCAATCACTAAGGGAAGTGAAGGAGTAACTCAGTTCTCATAATTACAAGATGCAGAGGCCTGGAAGGCAGTGTTATGTGTAGGTTTGAACAAAACCTAATATATTTTCTTTGCCCAGCCAGAAAGGTTATGGATGTTAAAGGAATGTAAGCTTGCAGGTGTGGGGAGGAGAAGGGAGTTAAGAAGGGGAATAGGTGGCAAAGAGAAATCCAAGAGTCCTTTGAAGAGTTTCAGGGAATTGCAAAAGGGATCTAGAGGATTCACTTCTGTGCATGGGGTGTAAAGCACAAAGGCAGGCAGACAGGAGGGGTGTGTGAATTATACAGACATGGGACAGATATAAAAATCAAAAGTCTGTGTTAAATCAGTGAAAGGACATCAGCAGAAGATTCACTGAGATACCCTCACTTTGGGAGTTGCATTGTGAAGAGCTGCTATATTTCTGCCAAACAGCTATCTAAAGCAGATTAGGGAATAAATAGATCTAACATAGCTTGGAAATAATGTATGTGGAGAATTGTTTTTAATCAGCCTATTCCCATGTGAAAAATAGAGGGGTTTTTAAGTGAAGATGCAAATGAAGTGACCAAGAGGGCAAATCTAACCACTTCCTGCAGATTTTTAATTCTTCCAGGAAGGGGCCCAAACCCCCTATGCACCAAAAGTCATATGTTTTGCATATAAATGGTTAGACTGACTTCTCATTAAGGCACACTCTGAGTAAACAGCCAGTGTAGTAATTTTGAAAGATTTTGGCGCTGTCTGTGATCTAACAAATGGTTATCCTTTGCAGAGATAAGTGTGGAGATTCACAGGCTAGAAAGAAAACTAGTAAATTGCAGTATGATAAGACTGGGAGATTAATTCAATTTTAAATTAAGGACCTCTGGCGAGTGCTTTCTCTAAGAATGAAACAAACTTCCTAGTTTTTAATGGCAATGTATAGTTTAGATAGCAATGATAGCACACAGGGAGGGCAGCACCCCAGGTAAATAATCCAGACATGGCACTAAGTGTGGATGAACCACAAGGACACAACATAATCAAACCAATTTCACACAGTATGGTGATGAGAAGATACTTGGATAGTCCAGCACAAGTCCAAATCTGTACTGCAAATAAGCATTTATGAGGACATAGAAGCAAGTCAAATTTATACTAAATAGTAATTTTTGTACTCCTTATGTAGTTATGTAAAATAACAGTCAGGATGGAGAAAGTAACTTGTCACAGAAGATATATGGAGAGCTGAGAAAGGAAACAAGTGGAAAAGGAAGCCTGGAACAAGGGTGACATAAGCTCCAGGGCCCTACAGACAGAATGAAATCTGTGCCTGTCCTTGGATGAGTGTGTATTTCAACATAACAAGGTGAATCCACACCTCTCACCTCTCAAAACCGAGAGCCTAAGGCAAAGTGCCCTGCTCGCCCCACAGTCTCCCTCAGGTGGCCTTGGCAAAGACTCAAAGACAGAATATATACCTGGGTACAAAAACTATTCTGCTCTACTTTACCTAGGGCTGAAGAAAATTTAGCAGGCAAACATAGAAATATGTTCTGGAACTGAGAATCTTTTAAACTGAAGAATAAACACGTGAAGGTAAAATTGTCTCTAAAGCCATTAAAAAGGACAAAATGCTTACAGGTGAGAGGTTTTCCAAAGCCTGCTGGGTACAGAAGTCATGCCATGCTTATTTTGAAAAAATTCAAATAAATAACTTTCAATGAAGAAGCAGAAGTTAGCACTTTTTTTTGTTGCCCAGGAAACGAATATGTTTTGTACTGGAAATTAAAATTCTACATGTATGTTCATCTGAATAAAGACTGGAGACTCCCAGCAGCTCCCAGCTGTCTCTGGATGTTGTGCTGACCAGGAATGTTTGAGTGCTGCCTTGTGTAGCATATCCTGTTCTGGGAATTTTTGGCACTACTATCAATTGTTGTGCTCACATCTGCACCTAAGCAAGTCACAGAGTGCCACTGAAAACCCACAGACCCTTCAGAAGAAACTTGCATTGCTGAGTAACGGAAACTTAAAAATGCTGAGCTTGTTATTAGTGATTTTCTTAATATCCAATTCAAAGAGGTAGTTTAAAGAGATTAATAAAATAGAATAAATGGAATATCTGGCATAGGAAACAGCTATTTAACACAAAGTGATATTTACAATTACTAGTGAGAAAAAACTGGTGGAATATGTGGGTTGAAGGAAAATTTTATACAACAAAAATTAAAATAATGCCACTGGGGGAAAATTACGTAACCTACATAACACCAGAATACTATAGGAAGCAAGAAACTCCTTTATCTGTAAAGCCTAGAATGCAATAGTTTCTGCAAGGATACATACCCATCTGACACCCTACATTCCAGAACTCCTGAGGATTATAATTTGACGAGCTCATTCTTGTTCCCTTGGGGTAAATTCTTGTAATAAATCTTGTAGTATGTGAAATAAACTCTTTAGCTGATAAACAGAAGGATAAAATCTTGGTAAGAAAACCTTTGTTATTAAAGAAATCCTATTTGAACAAATAATAAAAATACAGTAATTTGATCCAGCAATATTTTTACACAATATTATGCCAATTTATTCTATTTTAACATCATTTTATTTTGAAATATATTCATTTGTTCATTTAATAATTAATTTTTAAACCTTAATATTTTGTGTGTATTTGAATCTGACAGTATTCCTGTATAAAGAAATATATATTCCTTTGTAAGAAGTTCATTATCCAAAAACCATCCCTTCCCTGAAATATTCTGTTTCTTCACCTTTTTGCAGGGTAACCTTATGATTTCTACACTAAAGCCTACTGTATTCTCATGGGAAACTGAGACACAGGAAACTGCACAAAAGTTTCCCCCTTCTATAATAGCTCAAAATGAAAAAAAAAGGAAAAAAAATCATCTTTAGATGATCTTGGCTTGTTTGTTGTTTGGAGGTTTAAATAAAATGGCTAAATAATATTAGGACCAGGGAAGAGCACGTTTTCAAAAGCCACTGAAATTCTTGTTATATAAGCCTCAGAAGATAACTATCATGTACATTGTTTTTCCTTCTGCTGGCAGTGTTCCCTCCTTTCTCATATGTAAGCATTGACTGCAGGGATGTGGGAAACTTCAGATGACTTCTATCTGCACGATTCCTTTTTAGTGATTAAACAAAAATCTACATTTCCAGGGTCATCTCTCTGATCTCCATTTTCCTCTCACCTCATTTTTTGTTTGTTTAGCGGTTTTGTTTGGTAGAGTTTGGTTTGCTTTGTTGTTTGGGGGTGGTTTTATTGAGGGGGAGGAGAGGTTCTAGAGCTACTTTTCTATCTCCTAGAGTGCTGGAGGAACCAGAGAGAGGACTCAGTGGCTGGAAAATCCTACTTTGTGACACTGTTCAGCATCATTCACCTCGCCAGCTGTTGCCCTGAAAACTAAAACCTGATAATGTTTTCATAGCTTTAGTTACTTTCCCATGGAAGTTCTATAAACAGAAGTTGTTTATCACATTCCTTCTAAGAAACATCTTTTGATGGACGTTTCACACGACCAGTGTGCTTGGGAAGGTGTAACTTAATTATCCAATCCCTGGTCATTGTTGAGAATCTATAAATACTGGGGTCAGAAAATAAAGTTCCTTCTTTCCTGTTCTACCACTGGAAAGTGTTCATGTGAATCATTTTGTGTCCTTTAGCAACAGCCAGCCACTGAATCACCTCCACAAAGTGAGTGGGCATGTGGCAGCCTTCATTGTCATTGTCACTGTCATGCTCGGTGATCTCTGCTTTTAACGCTCCCTCGGGGCTCTCTGCAGGCAGCTGGAGCTCAAACAGCAGAGGCTGCACCAAATGGAGCTGCTCCAGCCCAGAATGGTTTGGATAATTCAGTTTGGCTGGGATGGAAGGTCTGCTCCAGTGGAGCAAGCTGCCTGCTCTGGGGTTTATCCATCCCATTAATGAGGACTCTCTTATCTGCACTTGTCACCAAAGCCAGGCGACTGCCGAGCCAACTCCGCTCAGTTCTCAGCCCAGACATGGGGGTGGGGAGGGAGGTGGTGAAATTTATTCCACGCTTTTTCAAGTGCTGACTGCAATTCCTAAATTACTTGATGCAGAAAACAATGAATCGAAAGGCAGACGTACATTTTTTAGACTGTGTAAATATTTGTTCTTATAAAAATACACGGAATTAAAGCAAAGTTGAATTTCAGTTTTCCTCCCAAAGCCAACAGAAATAAAAATATTATGCAAAGTACATATCTAAAACAGTGTTATACAAAGAACCAAATAAAATCAGACAGCAGGTGTTTCATAAAATTTTAACCCTTCAATGCCTAAGCAGTGAAGCAATCATAGCACCAATGTAACTTTTAACTGATTGACTCAAAAGAAATTACCTGAAGATCTTAAAAGTTTTCGTGCTGCACTCTCTCCAACTGAATTATTTTCATAACACTGCTGATGCTGCAGGGAATGCTCAAAGCTCACAAACTTCTGAGATTTGGTATAAACCACGAGGTCTGACAATGCAAGGGCAATCTTTCCCTTTCTCACCTAAACATCATCAGATGAATAATGGAATAAAAAAGTCACAATGATGAGTATTTCATTATTATTAATATTAATAATTCAGAGAAACAATCATTTTGGATGCATAAAGCATGAAAAAATATGTCACAGTTAATGAATCTAATAAATATGACCTTTAATAGTGAGATCTGATCTGCTGAGAGAAAATTGAGGTTATTGTGCCCACGTTTATCACAGCAATCATAGGGTGAGTGGAGAGATCCTTCCTAGCAGAATGTTCTTCTCAATAGCTTTACAGTTTTCCTGCTCCTAAGAGTGGTTTGCAAATAATATAATTTTTCATGGCTTTTAATGTTGCTCCTTAAAAATATACCTCCAACTTTCTATTCATAAATATATAAAGTACTAGAAAAGACCAACAGAATAAACTCATCTATAAAATGTAGAATAACAGGAAAATATTACATTGCGCCAAGAAAATTAATCAAAGGCCTATTCCTTTAAGCATTGCCCTGAAGTTAGGAAAACTCTTTTCTTCTTGATTAAGGTTGAAAGTTCTCTCACCAAAATCTTCATTTAGTCTTGCTCAATTACCAAAATAAGCCAAAGTGACTGAAATTTTACCAGGATCTTCTCTCTTACAGAGAAGCACTGTGTGACCACTTCATTTTCCTCAGCATAACTTCTGAGCTAATTGGGGGCTCAGAGCACTGCTGATCTCAGATCAGAGAGCTGCTGATGCTAATCATGTTTACATTCCATTAAAGCTTTTGAAGGCAAATTCTCATCCCACAAAATAATAGAGATTACCTGCTCATGGCTCTTAAACTATGCAACGTTCAAGTGCATTAATTATTCTGGGGCTATGTCCCATGAGGACACCAGGAGTCTACTGCCATGGAAATCCTGAAAAATACAACTCTGGAGGCAGGCAAAGCCAGCAGCATCACTGGGGTATCTTGGCTGTGGATTCAAATGCTCTCCCACCCTCCCATAAAGCAATACAGTGGGACATCAAGGCAAATATTCCAACAGAGTGGGACCCTGGAAACCACTTTCTCTTCTGCCTGGGAAACATGAGCAGATCCTTTTTGTTGCTGCTGTTTAAGAGTCTGTGGAATTCATTCTAGTCCGTTACATGGTCCTACAAATATTCTTGAAACCTATTGTCTAGAGAGCTGGTCCTTCCTGGTCAGAGTCCATCCTTCCTCAGAATTTTTCCTTACTATTTCTCCATGTCAGTTGGAATGAGAAAGAAGAAAAAAACTTTCAAATCATATAAAAAAAAAGAGACACTGCTTCTCAGCGAGAGTGCTGGGCTCTGAGGAGCACTGCTGGTTTAGCCACATTCAGGCAATCAGAGCATGATGTGCAAGAGTGACTGGGTACACCAGGTGCTGCCTGACATCCTAAAAAAGCTGAACAAGGCAGTTTCAACCTTGATGAAGCAACAGATTTTCCGTGGTAGAGAGTTATAGTTGGTTAAAAAAACTAAGTTCAATTTGACTTTCAAACACCAAATTTTTACACTTTTTTCAGAAATAAAGTTAAGTCTCTGCATGATAAATCTAAAAACACCTCTTCAGCTCCAGGTGCTGAAAAATGTTCCAGCACAACCAGGAATGTGCACCTAATTTAATGCAAAAAAATCCAGAACTGAAGAAAATAGGAGACTTTATCTATCTTAAAAATAGACTGGAAGACCTGGGGAAGAAATGGTTAACTCTGCCTGTTGTCATCAGGTACTGCTGTAAGTGTTCTCTATACATAGTTCCAGGAGAGCCATGGCACCAACAAAACACATCTTAAATCTACTGTGGGACCGAGAGCCTGGGACAAGCACAAGTTTTGAGAGAGGAAAATGTTGAAGTTCAAGATGGGAGCACAGGAAGGGGTTGATTTTGAGTTGGGTACTAAAATGTGGTCCAGTCTGACTTTTCTTATAAGAGTAGGAAAACTCTGAAACCTCGAGCTAAAAAATGTAATTTCCAAATGCACTGATCTTAGTAATTTTAAAGTTTTCTCTTTAAATTTTAAATTAAATTTAAAATATAAATTATTTTAAAATAACTTATTTATAACAACTTTTCAGTTTAGTCTCTATTTTAAGCTAATCGAGTTTCTTTAAAAAAAAAAATCTGTGTGTTCTCTATATTCAATTGCAGCAAAAGTTACCTTTGGTTTTTTTTGAGGTGGGGGTGAAAGTCTATGATCTCTTCTTCTTCTGGTGGGACTCCTTGATGGCTGAAGAGGTAACGTGTCATGTGCGTCGTCATCCTCAGACTCAGATTCAGAGTCACTCAGTTCCTCTGTCTCACCACCATATTCAGCATCCATCCTGAGCAGACCTTCCTCAATTGTTCCAACTTTTTTATTTTTTATCAGAACTTTGAATTTTAATGCCTATAGAAAAGAGGTTGAACAATAGTAACTAGAATTACTTAGGTTTTCATCTCTTGGTGTTATTTAACCAATCTTCAAAGTTGTTTATTAAATATAATGATGTGAGGTTGCAAAATGAATTAAAATAGAGTGAGGCAGAAGCCAAAGCCAAAGAAACCAAACAGAATCTGGGGATCAATGTACACAACAGAATGAGCCTATCTAACACCATGACAGGAAAAAAGGCTCTCTTCCACAGGAACCCAGATGCTGAAACTATGAAAAGATAAAAGTAGAAAGCTAAGTAAGAGCCAAAAGTGATAGCCAGGCAAGACATAGAAGGTATATTTTTTTACTTATTTTTTTACTTCTATTTTAAGCCTAAATGTACTTCTATGTGTATATACACACTTAAAGATGTGTCTGCTATTCATTTGGAATGTTTTCATCTATCACTAAGCCTGCAGGAAATTTGTTATTTGATTAATGCCTTTGTGCATATCTCTCTGGTGTACCAAATGAAAACTTTTGTTTATAACTTGTGTTATTTTACAGTAGAACCTTATGCTGGTCTTACCTGGCCAGGGAAACAAAAGTTTGGTGATTTTGCCTAAGCAGTTTCTCTATTTTTAAATAGACGTGTATCAACCTCCATAATATGTAATGTAAAGGGAGAAAAACATCATTGAATTATATTGATTCTAACAGCATGGCTTTCATCTATGGAACAGAATCCTATGAGTATATATTTCACTTCAATTTACAAAACTATATTAATAGTAAAGCTTCTATTATGCAGCAGTACATCTGTGCACAGGAGCTGTCAGGGAGTAACAGGACTTACTGTCACTCTTGAATAAAGTGATCCACAACAATGTTCTTTGAATTTCCTATGCTCTAGTGGAAAGGAAGATTACACTACTGGGAGTGTGGCGGGAAGAGGGAACAAAAAAATTCACAATAAATGAAAGGTAACTGAAATGCTGTGTTTTAAGGTATCCACGAAGTAAATATGAAAGGTATGGATAACAGAAATATATAAAGCCAAAGTTTTTTAGTAGAAACCAGAGCCATAGGCAAGGATAGAGACATTCCATTTATTTCCATTGCAAGCTCCATTGCTCATAATCCCCCTATCGCTTCAGATCTCGTGTTGGTAGTTTGCCAGGGTGCCAGTGGAATGAGACATCCTATGCCCAATATCTATCAATGCCATGCTGCTGGAAGGTTTGATTAGTCTCTCTGCACTGGTGACTCAGGATAAGGATGCCCTTTAACATTGCCTTCATTTCTTATTAATGCACTCTTTTTTTTATTTTTCTCTGGTATTTTTAGAAGAGTTTTAATATGATTAATGCTACTCATGTTTTTTAAGAGTTCTGAATTTTGCTTTGCATGTTCACATTTCCCAGTATCTAAAAGCAATTCTATCCACTTTTGATCTTGTATTTTGTTATTCATGGGAAGACTTCATTCTACAAATAAAAAAAAATAAAATAAAATAAAAAAAGACCTGGTATACAAGGGAAGAAAAAACTATCTATGGTTACATTACTGCCTCCTATATGCAAACATAACTTTAAGTAAAAAAAGACAATAGTGTGTGTGTGTGTAATGATATAAAAATGGGTCATGATGTCAATCAGTCTCTAAAATTCTGTTTGCGAGCTGTTAGCAAAAACATAAACATCCTGAGGTAGGAGAAGTTTTTTAAGGTTTGCTTTGTTTTCTACAAAGGTAACATTCTAAAATCATGGTTCTTTTCAGAAACAGTTACAAAAATACTCCAGAGAATTTGCTATTTTTTGGCCAGAAGCAAATGACAATAATAGTTACCCCCAATCACTGAAAGTGAAACACAGAGTGAAAAAATGGCATAGGCTTTTGTCTGAACTTCACACATCTTCAAAAAAACTTATAACAAATGTATGGTTACAAATTCAGTGACTGTGTGAAATCTGAGTTCTTTAATTGGTAATCAGCACTGCTAAACATGTGACACCTTTTTCTCTACATGTCCAGGTCTTCTAAGAGAGCTGAAAAGCCTTTTAATGAGCTGAAAGTCTGAGCATTCACTATAACTTCTCCTTTCTAGTTTTATTATGAAAGGCAAAATATGTTAAAAATACATTTGCTGTTTACTTCTATAAAAACTGCAAGCATACTAAAAAATTCAAATATGTAAAACATCATAGGACCTCCCTAGAGCATAGTGGGACTTCAAGACTGGCATAAGCAAAAACCTCAAAGTGCAATCAACTAGAACAAATATTTACATAATTAAATGAACAAAACCTTTTTCTTGTGCATTCTGGTTAATGGGATGTATAACACAAATCAGCTGAAGTAATGCCAAGTTTCCAAGATAAAAATCACAAGCACTTTGGATCAGGCAAACCCACCTATTGATGACTACAATTAATGTGAAAATTCAGTGCCCAGAAATGTAAGGAACAAACCCTGGATTTGAGACAGAAGTATTAAAGACAGAATAGCTTCTCCTGTTTAAATTGAGCTTGTTGTTCTCCCTTCTTCTCTCCTGACCAGCTGTAGGTGCTCAGTTAGAGGAATATCAAGCCTTGAAAATCTTGCTAAGTAACAAAGTTAAAATCTCTTCTGAGTTTTACATAATATTCTATTTCAAGAATGATACTGCTGCCTTAAATACTGATATAGGGTTAAGATACAACACCTCCTGTGAAGTCTGACACAGGGAAAGGTTTTGAGACAATGACAAGATTTGTTAAGTACAACTGTTAAAAAAACCCAACACCAGCTATCTTTAACGAATCACACTTAGTGAAGTGTGAATGGATGTCTTTGTGGCAGCCTTATAAATCACAGTTATCATCTACAGATACTTTATATCAATACTGTATACTTATTATACAGATATTTTTAATCAATACCACCAGCAAGGTCTGAGCTCTAGGCAAACAAATACTAATTATATCAGGAGCAGCATTTTAGCTACCTCATAGCAAGTTTTCCTACAACACATTTACCCAGTGAGAAGCACCCTACCCTGAAAATTCCATTTCTGTGTTGTGCTCTGTAGTAGACTTCAGGTAAGTCTACTTACCTTAAGTCTACTTAAGGATAAATAGCTGTGCTATAGCTGAAACTATATTCTACATGGGCAACTAAATCTCTGCATGCATTGGAAATAAGTCCAGATGATTGCAGAGAAAGATGGTTACAGGTTGGCTCAGAGTCTTCATTGCACAGATTCCTTACCAAAGTTCAATGATCCAAGAAGATGCCTTACCAAACAAACCACATGATTTTTATACACCAAATAAGCCATTGACCCAAGACCTACCTGGGTAATGATATAAAATATGGCAATGTCTTGTTTTTAGTTACCTCCTGAAGTTGCTTTACAATGCAAAGAAGCTATTAACAGATAATGACTGTCACATGTTTACCACATTTCTGGGAAAATCATGTTCCCTCAAGAGTGCAATGCCTAAAAATAGTGAAGGAATTAGATGAGTCTTCTGTATGTACTCACTACAGCCTAGAGATTCCTGAAATTTTATGAGAAACAGTATGGATTTTTTTATTATTATTTTTGAGGTCATCACCAAGACATACCACATTCTTTTTTTTTTTTTTTTTCATATTTTTTGTAAAGAATAGATGCCATAGACTGATCAAAAGGCATAAGAGTGACTAGAAACATTTTGACTTGCTAAGAAACAAAAGTATTTCTGATGCAAAGACTTGGTCAAGACATTTGCATATGTGAATGTGTTGGTCAAAATAAATAGGAATTAATCTCATAAATGAAGCAACAGAATTAGATGTGCTTAATCTTGAATTTCTCACTGAAAACACTCACTGTGTAGAGAAAGCTCTCCTTTTTATACTGAGTAGATAAAGGTGAAGAAAAGTGTGAAGGATGAGTCCTGGCTTATGGAGTTAGCTGGTTTTCCCCATAATAGCAGAATTTAAAATATCCATAGCCCATGAAGTTGTACTGGAGACCTTCTATTGATCTTTCTCAAGGATCTCATTAAACAGATCCTTTTATTTGGACACCACAGGTTTAACAACCATAGGGAAGCCTTGGCAATCCTGGCCAGAAATGCTTCTGAGACATCACAATGCAGTAATTGATCTTGCAGCTGTGTGGTAAACATTAAAGAGAACTTGTAAAATCACAGTAGTTGCCACTTCACTTTCAGTTAATCACACAGCAATATCTCATTCCAGCTTTGTGACAGGAAACCTGCAAATAATAAAAGATTCCTAACTATCTGATATATCTATCCTGTCAGCAGTGTAAGGCAGTTCAATGCTCTACAATGCAAAATAATTGAGGAACAAACTTTCATCAAAGCATCAATGTGCTTACATTCTTTTCTGTGTTATATTGGATGCCCACATGCTCCTTTCAATTGCTGTCAGATCTCTTGAGAGGAAGAACACAGCAGGGTAAGTAAAACCTTATCTCTTCTAGCATCCTGATATTTTCTAAGTTCATCTACAAATTGCTGCATAAGGCACTTCATTCCTTCACTTTCTATCAGCACATCACCACGAGTGCTGGTACAACCAGCAGAGATGTCTGGCGCCCGTCACTGATGTCAAATCTAATTTAATGCAGGACCTGACTCAAAGGACCTGTTATTCCAGTGAAGATTAGAGGGAGTTCATGAAGTCTCTTTAGAAGCACCATGATGGCCAAGACTGGGAGCAGAGAATTGTATCAGGTCTGTCGCTTTGGGTGGCAAAACATCTTCTTGGGAAAGAGATGGGACAGGTGAAGCTTAAAAGCAGCCTCAGTTTCTCATGGGATAAAGTTTGTGGGAAAGAAAGAAGTAGTGCAAAAGTCTTCTCCTTCCTCCATATGTAGAGGAGGAATTGTGTGCTGAGATGCCACAGAATACAGGAATTGCAGGGAATTAATAATATCAATATAGTCAGATGGAAGTGTGAATATATGACTGAAGGCAAAGAATTAAAAAACCTTTAGTCCTGAAATTTTCTGGGGTTTGTTTTTCAGATGAAGCAAGTGTTGGGAAAAGCAGAGAGAGGAAGTGTTCAGTGATCCTCCGCTTTTATTTCCTGCGCCTCCATGTGATTTTCACTTAGAATTACAATGGTAGGAGACATCATTGCAAGGTGGTCCAAGGAACCACCTAAGAGTGGGCGTGTTCCTCATTTTAACCTCCTTCCACACACACACAATCATCTCAGTTGACAAAGGTATAGTTCAAGACCTACTTAAAGAAAGAAGTAGAAGATTGACCATATAAAAGAAAATTATTTCGATGGAAGCCTCCAAAACTCCAAAACCTAAAAGGAACCTGTAGTTGTCTAATGTTTCTTTGAAGTGTTTGGAGAAACTATGTGATTTCCCACTTCATGTACACACAAAATAACCATTCAATTCTGATCTTGAAGAACACTGAGGTGGCTTTTTCCCTTTTCTTGCTAATGCTCCATCTTGAAAAAAGTGGACCAACAACTTATATAGGTGACAGCTTTTTTCTTTTTCACACTAACTGAGGATCCTTCCAACAAAGAGCATTTCAAATTCATCATTTGTGGTTCTGTAACATCTCTTTTGCACAGCTTGAGTAAAGCAGTCTGAAGACTAAATTCAGAATTTGGTTTTCTCAAATGACAATGAATTTACCCAGGCCTTGAAAATGCACAAGGTCCCAAGCTTTAAAGATGTGATGTCACTAAACTCCTTTTTTGGCTCTTCAAAAAGATGCCAGCCAAAGTCAAGCTTATAACTGAATTTACAAATTCAGTCATAGCTACATATTTCCATTGCTAAGTAAAGTCCTACTGACTTTTCTTACATGCATGATCAGAAAACCTAGGAGAAACAGAGAAGATCCTCATTTGTGTTCATTCTCAAGATAATAATTTTCTGAATTAAAACTTTTGTAATCAGGTGACGACAGTGGCGTTATTTAGGTAATCCTTACACCTTGCACAGATGGGAAATATGTCTCACAATACTTTAATATGTTAAAAGCTCAGGAGAATTAATCTCAGCTGACAGCATTTCCATACATAGACCCAGCAATCCATTTTCAGGCAAAACTCTACAGAGCTGACTCATGAAAACTCTAAGCTGTGGAAATATGAAGTATGAACTCCCTGTATCACAGTAACCATATGGTAAGGGACATATATCATAGAAATTAATATTTTTAAGTGTGTGATTCAGTGATTCCATTTCACTGATTTTGTGCTTGCTTCAGAGGACATATGATCCTTGCACATCTCCTACACTGAATCCAGCCGTGATTTGAGAAGCTTTACAACAAGCCCTCCTGTTTGATAGAGTTTAGATTTTTTCCTAATTGAAAAAACAGTTTTCAAGGCTTCAAAATTATGTTGGAAACCATGATGCAAAAAAATATATTGCTACAATAAAAAAAAAAAGGGTGGAGAAACGTGAACATTAAATATTACAACATTGTCATGGAAATATAAGAGTACGGTAATACTTCAGCACATCTTCTTGCACAGATCACTTCAAAAATATTTTTCCTTGACAAATCCTTAAAAAATTATTTTAAACACCTTTTGTGTGTTGTTTTTCCTTATGACAGTGCTTCCTTCCCACATTTTCATTTGCATTTTTTTAGCTACTGTAAAAACACAAGGAATAAAATATGGCTATACTGGCAACAGCGAGAAGCTGAAATAAGTATTTTGTATGTGTGCACGTATTTGTGCTACAAAAGACTTGAAAAAAGTTTTTGTCCTTGAAAGAAAATTATGTGCAAAGACTGGAACAAAGGAAATGTATTTGTTTTAGTTTGCAATAAAATTTTCAACACCCATCTAATTGCCTTTTCTGACTTCATGTCCCAGGGGTCTCGGGCCATCCGCTGAGAAACGCTGTCTGAGGGAGAAACACACTGAGAAAGAGAATGGCTTTGCAGTAGCAGAGGACCAAAAAAAACCTCCATCATCACTGTTATTGACAAAAAATGTAGGCTCAGGTTTCCATTTCAATAACATGTTTAAATTTCAGGAATTTCCTTCAATTTAAGCAACAAAAAAATAAATCAGCAAATAACAGATGTATTTCCATGTGTTTTTTTGGTGCAGTTTAAATATTTTTGTTACTACCTGAAGTCTATTTCTGACACAGATGTGATCCATAAATTCAGTCCCAGAGGACTGAAAAAAAAAAATAATGAAGAACCCCACCATCATTTCCATTTCTTTCACAGAGAAAAATGAAAACTTATTACCTCAGGAGAAGGCAGTTCAGTCATATCTACTGCACCACCAATTGGTGTAGTGAGAAGTTTGTCACCTAGAATACTTTTCAAGCAGTCTGCCATTACTTCCTGCTGTTTAGGGCTGCAGTGGTTCTCCAGAGACAGTATAACTGGATAGGCAGATGACTGGAAATATAATTTTAGGATTTTATTATTAATAAATAAAAATATGAATAATTGCTTTTCCAAAATATCTTACAAAAGTCCCCTTGGCCATCTGTATTTACATTCATTTTCAAAAACTTCAGAATATAGATCACTTGTTCCAGGTTAGTAACACAATAAAACAGGTAACATTTGTGGAAAAAAGAAAGCACGATTGAAGAAGAAAAAAGAAATGCACCTTCAGAAAGTTAAAACAGAGCTAGACATATATGAAAAAAGGACTGCTTTTCAAATAGTCTATCAAGACTCTGATAGTCTCCCCAAAGCTTGTTCAGAAATTATTTCCTTTACATGAACAAGCTATGGATATTTTTTATTTTTGATAATACCACAAACTTTTCTAGGAACAGTATACACTTTTCTCATCACACTACTCAAGCAAGGGTAATTGAGTAAAAATTAAAGCTAAAAGGTGAAAAAGAGAAAATTAGTAAAAATTAGAGAAGAACTCAAAAGAAATGCATCCATCTAGACTTATAAGTAAATCTCATAAGTTGCCAATAATACTGGTGGATACCAAAAATATAGTCTGAATGAAATCTTTGCTCAGGCAGAGCCTAAATTGTCAATAAGGAAAACACCATTTTATGTTTTTCCTGTCTTTACATTTGTCTCCTGAGCACTTGCTATTGACTTTTAAGAGAAGAAAAGCTCAGCCTGCATGGACAGCTGGTACCAACCATGACCTGTTGTGATTTTATCATCTCATTGGCACTTGGGCTTGAGAACTGAAGTTTGAATTAGAGTTAAGCACAATATGCTGTGTGTTAGCAAGAAGAGGCAAGTTTTATCCAGTGGGTTTTGAAAAACAGTGGAATAAAATCATGTTTTTAATTTCACTTTTAAAATCAGAGATTAATTAAGTTTTATATAGAAAACAGAAAAAAACCGCAGCTTTGATTAACACTGAGAAGGCTATAAATACATATGCATGAAAATCCACATAAATTTATGATCGTGGATGTATATATTCATACACATAATGCTGGCCTGATTCTGAGATTTATCTTAATAGTCATTCAGCACTTCCTTTGAGCAGGAGTTTCACCAGAAGCTTATACAAAAGCCTGAGACGGTGCAAAAACTCTCCAGATTTCAGTGTTTTTCTAGAGATAGGTAAAAGGAACTTTGCTCTGATGGGTCACCTGACCAAAAAACATCAGTAGCTGCTAACATTTATCAGTGTCAACATTCAAAATCAAAAGAGAGGAAATGGAAAACAAAGTCTCAAACTCATCTATTATCTAATATTTTTGTCTATTTTATAAATTCACACAGAGGATACAAGACAGACTCATAGCAGCAGAAGAGTAAGTGACAAAAAAACCTTTAAGGGATATAAAGAAGGAGGAAAACATCAGAAAAAATCTGAACTAGGTCTTCAATATAGATTCAGTCCTTGTTTAAATTATGTCAGGTGAGAATTCCACCTAACAAGCTGAGTGAGATCACCTGAATCCTTTGCACTAAGTTTGGTTTATATTCATTATCAGGAAAAATGATTATGATTCCTTTAACTAGATTTTAAACTACATTAAGAACAAATAGCACAATTGCTCTGCAATTAATTTTTAAAATACCCATTGCTCAGTTGCATTTTTTTACCCTGGAGAATTTACAAGAGCCATGTCCCCACTTAGTTAAAGCCACCATCCCATTCTAACCAACTCATGTATACACACACAGATCTGTACGTACCATAAATGCATACTTGTCAATCACATGAATTACAGAGCGAAATGGAATTTTGCTTGTTAAAGTGTGACCATGATACACAATAGGTTCGTTGTTGGTGCCATCCCAGCAGTCAATCTCCAGGCAACGGCATCCTTTTAACAGAGCACTTCAGAAGAACAAGAGAAACAATTTTGCAGCCAAAAGAAAGATAGCAAACTTTTTTATACAAGTTGCTGTGTTTCTAATTACAAGCACAGGGATTAATTACAGAAAAAACACCTCATTTTCACCATAAATAGAAATCCTACAGAATTATATGAGACAGACATACTTTCTGTTTCTGCCTGTTTTAGGTGTGTGTTATTTAATAAACTTTATTAGACCTTTAAAGAATATGGGATTACCTGCATTATTTTCCTTAAAAGGCTAAAAATCAAAGATTTCAATTAAGGAATTTTGGAACAAAGGCAAATTGCCACTTAAAATAAAAGAATAAATATTTTCAATGCTATTTTGTGCTACTATTCCAAACTTGCTTAGAATTTTGAGAATCACTATATTTAAAAATCTATAGTACTTGGAGAATCAGGTTGCACTTGGTCTTTACATAAAACAGTTCCTCTCCCCAGACCACATTTCTAAGAGTGCTAAAGTTTCTGAGACACCCTGACTTTACTGCTTTAATCTGAATATGTTAGTGTCATCCCTTAAATTCTTAGGTTTCTAATATTTGACTTGCAACTAACTGAAACATTTCTTATAAACTGTTTTACTTAATTACCAAGCTGTCTTTTACATCCTGCTTTTCACACATTAACAATATGTCAAATATGCCTTTAGCTGATTTTAGCATTTTCCTCACACATATAGGAGATAAAGAGAGAGGGGGTTATACCTTCTTTGCAATTACTTTCAGCAAGGCAGCATTAACATAATGGAATTTTAAATACTGTTAGAAATTCAGTACTGTTTCTGATGGTTGCAAGTCACTAAAGAACATCAAGAGAGCAACCAAAAAAAAAATTACAAAGTGTTCAGATAGATGATGATTCCTGCTGCTTTCTCTTCATTAAAGTAGTACAAATAATTCTGGACACATCTCCTCCTAATTCTTAATACATCCTGCCCTCTCAGTGTTGCATTTACTACACAATTAATTTCTTTCTTCCCTGTCTTGGCAATAAGGCATCCTGGTCATCATCCTCTTGGAGTCACACACTGCACAGGTTCCTCTCCCTGCTGCCTACTTGAATGCCCATGTTTTGTTGTTTTTGTTGTTTCTAACCTGCCCACACCGCAACATGCACTGAACACAGATATCCTTGACACAGACATACTCCAACACACATCTTCTACATTGAACAGATCACAGCTTGCCCAGGAATTTTACATTTCTTTCAGGGAGTTATTTATTTTTTGCATGGCACGTTGAGATTAAAAACTGATTTAATCGTGTACTGTACAATATACTATAGATTCCATTTGCTGCAAGGTTGATTTTCTGAGATGTAAGTGAAAAAAATAGATTGCTTCCAGACTATGAACAGATGGTTTGGCAAATATATTGAAAAGTGTACACACAAAATAAAATACCACTCTCATTTCAACTTGTATCTTTGATGGCTTTGTCCCTTATTTCCAAGTAGGATTGTATGTGACTTAGCATTAATTAAAAAAAAAAAAAAAAAGCCAAAGAAAGTTTAAAATATTAAAAATTATGTCTATATACCTGATATAGCCCCATAAGTGACTGGGTCCCATTAGCTGGTCAGCTATCAAGTAGGTGTTGTGAGAAGATGAAATAAAATAGTCACATAATGGCTGGTTCATATCTTGATAGACGGTCTTGTGCTGGCTTTTAAATATTGAACATTCGTCTGAGTTCAGGTATCTTATAAATCCTTCAAATGACAACTGCCTTTTCTTCCTCACTGCACAAAAACAAAAGGAAAAAAAAATAAATCTCTGTTGTGAAGCCACTCTGATGCACTTTCTGAAATTTTTAATAGCCAATTCTGAACACTGCTAAAGGTTATACAGCACAATGCTTTCCTGCAATTTTAAAATTCATACCAAATGTATAAACAACACAAACATCAGATACGTGTGACTCTGGAGCTGAATTGCTGTGGTTCAAACTTCTGAGAGGAAAAAAATGTGTTTTGACACTTTTATTCTTCTATGGACAGCACTAAGAAGAATTTTCAGTAGTCCTAATTAAATATAAATAAAATATTTGTCATTTACTTTGGAAAGTAACATGCCAGACAACGTGTTAAGGGAATCTTCTCTTTTAAAAGAACCAGGATTGTTCTCTAAAAAGTCAGAAATTCTCAATATAATCTTGCAGAAACTATGACTTCTAGCACCAAATGTCTTTGCCAGGGGTGGAAAATTCCAAATAAATATTGATCAAATCATGTTTAGAAATATTTGAAATAAAAATAGCATTGTAACCAAAGAAATAACTGTCTACACAGATGAATTGCAAATCAAGCCTATTACACTACTATATTTATAACAAAATGAACTAATTGAGTCCATACCAGTGATAGTCATCCCATTTGTTTTGGTTTTGACTGATTTAATGGCAAACAGAGCCATTACACTGCCAGCTACTGCTCTCAATGTCATGTTTGTAATGCAGTCATTTTACAAATGATATAATCTCAAAAGTTAGATTTGCTTCAAAATATAGTTTGAATTAGTGAGGGATTTTGCTCAGTTCTTACTCTAAAATAATTTTATTGTCACCGTTAGGCTAGTAGTTAACAATAAGTAAATAATCCAAGATTATTTTATGTTAATAATAGTTTAGAAGTCGATGTATACAAACTTGGGGACTGGAAATACCAGTAGGAAAACCCCCTTTTCTGCCCTGGTAATTCTTACTGCAGCTATAAGAATCAGAATGTACAAGTTAGAATTGCAATTATCCATCTTTGGTGTGTGACAGACTGGAAGTTTTACACCTGGATGAGAATTTACAGAAAATAATTGTTTCTCAATTACACAGGTCTTTGAACTAGAAAACTTGCAATGTTTTACAATGATAAAGAAAAACAGAAGGGCATCCAGACATCAAACATGCATTCACCCAACAACTTATTCCTAACAGAAGTCTTTCTGAAGTTATTCTTCCAGTCTTCCATTGATGAAGAATCCACAGACAACCCAACAAAAGCATTTCAACTGCTAAATAACCTTGTTAGGAAATTTTTCATAATTAGGAAACAGAAATTTACCCTGAAACTTCCTTGCTGTCCAAAATATTTGTTCTGTTTGGTATTATTCCTCTCCTCTTTTTTCACACTTTTTCTCCTATGAACACTGCTTTTGCACTTCCCACTTTCCACTCCTTTCCTCAAAAAAAAATCCAATCCAGGGCATTTTCTGTTTCAGATTTCTGATAATTTTCGTTTTTCTGCTATCCATCTGTACTGTTAATCTTTCATAGGAGAAAACAGGATACTATTTCTTCATGGAATGTCCTGACAAACTGCTACTCACTTTTACCATCTTAGAAGGGTTTACGTATTTATTATTTTCTCCTTTTTTTTTCTAGTCACTGACAGTGACTAGTTCTTTAGATGTTCCCTTTCTAAAACAAATATTACATTTGATCTTTTCCAGTCTTTCAATTCATCATTCATTTCCCCCCTGTTTTCAAAAGTAACCTTTGACTTGTATTAGTCAAGCTTGTTACAATTTTCTAAGAACTTGGATTTGTCAACCTGTCTTCACTGACCTGATTACATCATTTAAGAAGGTCCTACCCTGTTCCATCCATATTTTTGACTATCTTACTCAGATTAATAATATTAATAATATTACAGAACCGACTGTACTTATTGCATCGGGAATTTCTTTGGTCTTCTTTTAGCTGAGAGATTTGCAGGATGACTTCTTGCAGCCTTGATGACTCTTGAAAAGTGAATCCTATAGATTTATCCACATGCACGTGGTATATTGTTCTATACTTGTAACAACTGGATTAAATTTCTACTGTCTGGATCTTTAAAAAACATTTTGAATTTTTTCACATTACTCAAAACAGAATACACTCATCCTGTATGTTTTGCCTCTAATGAATTACATGAGCTGTCTGGATTTCATTTTGGATTATTTTATTTTTCATGGTCTATAGATTTCTCTGAGCAATTACAAGTAGAGCTAGTAACTATTTGTGTGTGTGTGTGTGTACATCTTTTATGTTCTACCTTTTCTGCATTTATTTATTAAATTAGTGAAAAAATACTGGCTTTTCAGTCTTGCTTTTTTTCTGAATTATTTATGATGTTTTCCTGGCTGTTCTTGTCATCGACAAAAGTTAACTGCAATATTCTCAAGAGAAATTAATGTTCAAGCAAATATGCTAATGACCATAATCCCCAAAAAATGAACATCTAACATTGTTTTGTTAGTCAAGATGTAAGCTCATAGACTTCAGTAAAACATTCAGCTCATGTCTCCAATCAACAGACTAAAAATCTTTGTATTTTTACAGAGCTTACATTTCTGAGGAATAGCCCAGCCATGCTATTTTCTGACCACTTACAGACATTTTCTGCTTCTACATTAAAGGAAATGGGAATTCATCTCCATAACTATTCCACAGTGAAAAGACTTTCATCAAGACCTTACATTTCTCCCCTGGAGGAACCTCAGTCTTTTTCTCCATTAGGACCTTTTAGCAGTAGTTAGTGTGCACACACATATCCATTTGTTGTAGAAAGGGAAGGCAAGAAAAGATTTCTGCCTTCTCCTTGCCTCTTTTTGTTCACAAAGTTCAATGATTTCTTTTGTCTTGCCCTCCTCTTTTGGATAGTGTACAATTCATTTTATTAACAATATTCCTTTATATTGTTTGGGGTTTTTTTAAATCTGATTTAAGATAAAATTATTTTTCTCATTCCTCCTGTTAGGGTAAACTCCAGCTCTGCCATATATACAAATACTGTCATATCAGAGAGGAATTATGGATATTTGAACCTGGGTATTTGAAAAACTTGGATTACATTATACATTATTTTCAGAGTTTATTACATTCCATTTTTCTTATTTACCTTGGAATTTCTTTGAAAATGTTTCTCTTCAGAAAGAAAAAATGGAAAACTATCACAAGATGTTTGTTGCCCTGAAGGCCTTTAGAGTACCCACAATGAGGCAGACAAAACAAGCAAGAAATCACTCTGCACTGGCCAGAGCCTCCTGCAAGACCCATTTCCTCCTGAAGGGACTGAGTACAACCTGCAGCCCTGCCAGGGTCTGGGAGAGGTGTCTGGACTGAAATAGAGACTCAGGAGTGGGGAGGAGAAGAGCCTGAACGGAATGTGAGACTAGGAAATGTGGAGAGAGAGATGTTTCCCATGTTTTTAAATGTATGTGAGTGCTCTTTGCTTCCAGAGAGCTAAATGAGTAATTAAATGTCTATGGTACTTGGGACAGAGAGAGTGGAGTGGGTACAGATACATTTGCTGGGAATTTTAGGGGTGAACTCATGAGAAATACTTGCAATCACAGACAAGGGTTTTACTCTGCTATAATGGAAGGAGGAATCTTTCAGTCATTAAAAGGCAGAAACATCATCAGATGGAATTTCATACTATGAAATTTGACTACATCAGTATGAAACATTCATGCTCTAAGGGAACAGTAAAGAGAGAAGTATTTCCTTGACTAAAGTTATAATACACTTAATTCTTTTCTAGTCTCAGTTTATATTCTAGGGAGGCTTTTTCTCCCTTACCCACACTTACAGCTGGTGCATGCTGGAATAAAGTATCTATCTGAACAGCAGTTCAGTTTTCTAAGGGTTTATATCTCATAATCACCTTGTCTTGATTTTTTTCCCTGAGACTAGACCTTTACACATCTTTTCATAATCTGATATATTGTGTCTCTCAAATCCAGCCACAGCCATTGTCTTAGTTGAGATTTTTAAGCCATCTTTCTTACTTCACATGATTTTTTATGAAATCTGTGGGAGTTTGGCAGAGATGTCTCCTTTATTAAGTTTGATTTACCTTGGCCAATGGGATCAAATGCTCTCTTCTGTAAATTTGTGCTCTACATTCAGCTCTGTCTCACATACATCAAAAATCCAAAAAAAACCTTCACGACTGTGTGCACTAGGAATAAACTGCGAATGTTTTTTTTTTGCTTCACAAATACATTCTGGATTACTCAAAGTCCTTGTCTGACAGATGCACCAGGCTTATATTGTTATTTACAAAGCAAGCTGTTTTTTTTAAGACAGGATTGCATTTTTGCCCTGTTTTTGTATTGCCTAGCAGGAAAATAGGCAGGAATAGAGTCCTTGAATGGCTCTACATTGTAAATAATACTGGGATGCACTTTCTTATCCTCACTGTGCCTCTAATCCTATCCATGTAAATGAGCAGAATTTTTTTTAAAAAAGACATATATACCAAGCTTAAAAAAAAATTATTTAGTTAGCATGTTTTCTTTAATCTCATTTAATGAGTTGAGTCTTCTATTCAAAGCTAATAGTAAAACGGGAAGATAATGGAATGTTTGGGAAGAATAAAACTCTCATTGGGGTGCTAGTAAGACACAACTGTCAGGTGTGAATCACATATTTTGTGATCAATTCCATAGAAATGGCTCTTTCTACCAAAAATGCAAGGTTTTAGCACACACGTGAAAAAACCTGTTAGTGTAGTATTTTGACATTGGGCATCTAAATTGTATAACAAGAATGAAAGATTAGTTTATTCCATACTGTCCTGAGCTAGCTACAGTACCTACAGAGAATAAATTCAAAGTTATCTGGCTCAATAGCTTTGAAAATCTCTCTGCAGAAATGTTAGGGATGCACTGGATGCTATAAATGGATTTATTTAAATTAGATGTAAAATGTAGTCATTGTTTTCATCCTAATCTTGACATAGCAGTGCTATCACATTTATGAGAGAATGGTCATTACTATTAGCAAACCTGTCAATCAAATGTCAAAGCCTGGCCTTTTCCCTTTTTGTAAGACACAGGGAGGGCAAGGGTGACAGATGAGTCCAACAGATCATCCTGATGAATAATGTTCTGTAGCAAATTCAGAACGACACTTACACAAAATGGTCTATCACAATACCATATGAATCATCTCTCATGTCAATCATAACTGGAACTTTTCAAGAAATATGTTTGAGTGGGAGTATGAATTCACTCAAAGGAGCATGAACAATACAGAGGTTATTTTGTTCAGCGAGATTATTTCCAATAACAAGACAAACAAATTTATCACAGGTGAAGAAACAAACAAGAATTTGTCTCAGCATCTGAAATTTCAACCAGACATTAAATTAAACCTATAGAAACTTCAGTTGATATTTATAAAGGTGTTTTCTAATGGACTGAAGATTATTCATTGTTTAACTGTGCTATAGATTTGAACTTTCCCATCAAAACAGGTAACACAAAATAAAAGGAACCTTTTAAGCTGGTAATTTGAACAATTAGTAAACATTAGCTCCTCTGAAAGAGCAGAATATGTTTAATAAAATACAGTTAAATTTGAAAGGCAGCCTTAAAGAGTAAAGGCATAAGGAGTCACATGTTTTTATTACTGGACAGTAAGTGCCTCTAAATGAAACACCCAATGTTCTTCTGTTTCTCATTGAAAAAGTGGCATTTTCCATTTTCTTCTTCCACCACAGGTCAGCATAGAAAATCCAGTGCTATTATCCCAGAAGAAATATTTTCCCCTAGGGTTTGTTTTTCTTAACCACTTATCAATTCCACCCGTTTTCAACGACTGGGAACCAAGGAAACGAAAGAATTGAACATATTCCACTGAATAAAGTAACAGCTTGCAGCAAAATGCAGTTCTATCCTTTTCCTAGCTGTAAATTTTGCCACAAGTTGAAATCAGTGACGCTCAGCAGAAGTGTTACACCCCAACTTGAGGCACCTTTAAATAGGTGAAGAACATGTTACAGATTTATGAAGCCCTCCTCATCTCAGCATTCTAGTGATTCACAAAAGGTGACCAGGCACCTACAAAAATTTTCCACAGTGCCCCTGCAAGGAAGTCAGAAGGACATAAAAGTCTTGTCTGAGGCCTTGAATTTTCACTAAGTGACTCAAGGGAGAGAAGACAGTGTAACGAGCAGAGAAGAAAAATGGCAGATATGGACTTTAAGAAAAACAAATTGAAAATGGTTTGTAATGAGCTGAAGAACAGAATTTGTAGAAGGACTAGAAATAAAAAGATAAAGAAATGACAGAAAAAAGAACAGAGCAGAGAAAGGAGGGCACCATAAAAAGAAATTAAAACACAGGAAGAAAACATAATAAATAGATGAAAAGACATGCTTTTAAAGAAAGAAATATATGAGGTTTAGGACAACACAGTCATTGAGAGAAGCACGAGAAATAAGAGCTAGATATCAAATAGTTAAACTGTACATACCTTCATCAATGGGTTCATACTTCATAATAATTTCTAAGGCAGTTGTTTCATTAGCTTCAGTTTGAAATTGTTCTTTTATAAGAAATTTAAGGAGCTGGCTGTCAGGTAGAATTTTGCCATCTGTCGAGTAAGCCTTGAATAGTTCTTCAAATTCAGGCCTGTGTACAAGAGCTCGATAAATTGCTCTGAAGTCGTCCATGCTAATAATATTTCCTGACTGTTTGTCAATAGTTTTCTGAGGGAAAAAAGCAAGCAAAATTTATTAAAAAAAAAAAAAGAAATTAATGAAACAACATGCAATTATACAAATTATGCACCAAACACTCTTTTATAACTGACCATAAGAGTGAGCATCATAGAAGAATCCTCAGGCAACAGTGACTACAATCAGATTACACTCCTCAACTTTTAGATGACACTTTGTGTGCTACAAATATTTTATGTAAAGTAAAATGGACCATATGACACAATTAGCATCTAAATAAGTGCAATAAATTTAGATTTAATGCATTTTTAATATTCAAACACATTGTTGAAAATCTTTAAAATGCTACGCATTAAAATAAATGTGCAGCATAAAACTTATCAAGTGGAAAATATATTTAGTATAATACCTCTCCAACAGCTATTTACACCATATTGTAAATACTGTCAGTCAAATTTGCACACAAAATCAGCAACCAGTAATCTTAAAAATGAAATAAGGATGACCAAATTACCAAGAAATACAAACCTTTCAACACTTCAATAAACGAAGTTTATTGTTTCACAACGAAACAATATTCAAGTTTGAAGACAAGATATTTTGTAAGAACCTATGACACCATGTTCTAATCTTAACAAGCCAGAATGTTTAACTTAGATTAATTATTCACACTTTCAGAATTCTTGAATTGTAAGCTTGTTTTCATACAGCTTACAGAATGTTAGCATAGTAATTAATTTCTGTGTTTCAGTATAAAAGTCACTAGAAAAGTTAAAAGGCCACAAAAGAATTTGAGCAGAATAATGCTTTTTTACCATTTCTGCTTTTTACATTTTTCACAGGTTTAACAATTCTATTTTTCCTTTAAAATTTTCTACTTAAAATAAGTAACTGCATATATATATAAATAAGCATAGAAATAAATATATGTCTTGCATATATATAAACATAATATATAAAAATATAAATATAATATATATAATATATAAATATAAATTGCATTTCTATATAAATATAAATATAAATATAAATATAAATATAAATATAAATATAAATATAAATATAAATATTAATATTAATATAAATATAAATTTATTAAAACATTAATATAATTTAATATAATATAATATAATATAATATAATATAATATAATATAATATAATATAACCATAATAAGATATAATATGTAATACGTATATTAAGATATAATAGCATATATATAATAATATATAACATATATTCTATTATATAAACTATATACTACATACTATGTATATTAATATTATTTATTAATATATAATATAAAATATAGTATATGCTATATGCTGTATATTGTATATATGTTATATATTAGTTAATTATGTACTGATTAATTAATTAATATCAATATAGAAATATAAATGTTTCTAACATTTTAGCCTGATTTTTGCTTAAAACCTGCCAAATCAAGAGAAATCTTCTGACAAAATTGCTCACAAAAACCACAAATGGCAATCCACTGCCTCAGTGATTATGACTGTAAACTGATGAAAATTCTCAGTTGTTGGCTCCTTAAACTGAGATGCCAAAGACACCACGTTCCAGCATCCAAACATCCAAACATGGCCCTTACTATGGCTGGTTTGGCTTCCACAGAAATGTCTAGAAGCAGGAAATTGCTTACTTGAGCTCTGGCTGCTCTTTGATCAACAGATTGGATTACTGCTAAATTAGATTGGTTTTGAAGCCATACCATGAAAGCCAAAAGTTTAAAGATCTGGTGCCAGTTCCTTCCTATGCAGTAAAGTTCTTTCTGCACTTCTGAATAAGTACAATAGGAGTAAAAATATATTAAATAACTGAAACGAGTACAAAATTAAATTTCATGAGGAGTTCTAGTGAAAAAATCTTACAAATGAGTACTTCAGTGTTTGCTTTGAGTTTGCAAAAGAGAATAATAATGATCATTATTAACAGAAATCACCAGCAAGAAAATATTTCTGTACAAATGCTAATTATACACATTTCATTACTGCTGAGAAATTCCCCATCTAAGGTTGATTTCTTCCATCTAATTTTTAATGTTCTTAACAGTGCTGCAAATTTGCTTATAACCATTAAGCAGGAAAAGAAAATACCAACTTCTTTTGAAAATAAACAGTCTATCAGGACTTGGAGGATGTTCACTTAGTTACTGGCACAAAGAGAAGCTGGACAAAAAAGTAAAGTTTCTATTTTAGCTGCCTCCTGGTGAAATACAGGCAATAATACTACACAAAAGAACTCTTCAAATTAAAGTCATAAAAATCATGTCACTATAAAAAGATATTGTAAATTTTTGGGGTAGATTTTTATCATTCCTATTTTTATTAATGCACATCAAATTTTTGCTGTTCAGAAAAAGAAGAGACAAAGTCTTGAGAGAAATTAGATGAAAATTTATTATTCCTTAAAACCTTAATGTTCATAATTCTGATACTGCTCAAAAGAGTATTACAGTAAAATAAGCTCAAAGAGAACAGAGAAGAAAAAAGCTGATTATTCCTTAAAATTAGCTTTCTATAAAATGTATTTTGCTATGTAGAACCATTAGATTAACTGCTGATGTGCAGTTAATTACAAAGATGTCAGTAACATCCAGAATGCTTTGGATTTTTACATATTGTTTCGCTGATGAAATATTTGAACCCCCCAAACTACTGAACCCCTGTAAATCTTTCTCAAATAGCATAGGGCACCTAACAGTACTGCTATAAATAACTAGATCAGGCTATTGGGTATAATATGTTGTTAAATACAACTAGATCAGACTTCTTCTTTGCAGGTCACTTCCCTCAAATCTCCTTTTCTCTTCCCACAGCTGACCATCTCTCACATTCCTGCCAGAAACCAAAGTAGGGGGAAGATAGAGGAAACAACGAGAAATATCTTTAAGTTCTCAAGAGATCCTCTAGCTTTGAAACTTTCTCCATGCAGTGAAAGTTCAAAAAACCACAGGAAGCCTCTTCAGCCAGGGTTGAGCTCATGCTGCTGGTTCTACCTTGGTTTGAGAAGGCAAACAATGAGAGAGGAAGACAGGGTGAGGAAAGCTTAGTGCCTTCCTTCTTATGACCTTTCTGACTTGCCATAGTTAATTGTCTCTGCCAAATCAGGACAAAATTTGCCAGCTGGTTGCAACATTCTCAAAAGAATCATATCTATAAAGGTGAAAGTAAGTAAATATACATGTATTTATATAAATAAATATATATATTTATATATATATACACACTTGTTTTCATTCCCTTAGGGAAAAAGCATTACCAGACAGATGGGGTTTTTTGGGGGGGAAATGATGTAAAGGGAAAATCTTAGATATTTTGAGTCATTACATGAAGAAAATATGTATCCAGTACTCATTTGTTAGTATTTGCTCACTGAGACAAGATCTGCTTGGCAGTAGTTTGCTTGCCTACACTAAATGAACTTAAGTCCAGCTTCTAGCTGTATCATGTCATCTTCACAGAAATATCTTTAAAACTGCCACCTCTCAAGGCCAAATCCATTCCCAGGGAGTTAGAGAGCGATTCCCATCCATTCAGGCACACCTCTTAAATATTACAGGAGAGGTATAGTGGAGAAAGGAATGAATGTGTGCTGGATCTAAAGCCTGGACAGCTCAGAGAAATCCCAATTGTCCTCCTGGAAAGAGGATTTTGAGAAGATTGCTCTCATGGCTCTGTCCAGAATCAGACAGACATGTCTGGGCTCATTAGCTTGACCAGAGAAGCTGAATAGGATGAAACCAGAATGCTTTAACTTTTCTCAAGCGCAGACATGTTACAAAAAAAACCCTGGGAATCCAAACCAACATATTTTCCATCTTACACTAATTTGTTGTGGAGAAAAGACAGAGTTATGTGGGTGTCAGTCTCTCCGAGTAACAAGCAGTAGGACAAGCAGGAGTGGACTCAAGTTGTGCCAGGCTATTAGGAAAAATTTCTTCACTGAAAGTGTTGTCAAGCATTGGAACAGGCTGTCCAGGGAAGTGTCTGCGTCACCATTCCTTGAAAGTACTTAAATGCTTGCAGATGTGGTGCTTAGGGACAAGTTGCAGAGGTGGACTTTTCAATGTATTAATGGTTGGACTCAGTGATCTTAGAGATACCTTCCAATCTAAAGGCTCATGATTCAAATTCAAACCCTGGGTTATCTATTTTACACAGACATGAAAGACCTGGAGGAGGAAAATTCTTTGCTGATTTTGCACACCACACTAGCTTGAAATACATTTCCCAAAAAATTAACTTGAAAAAAATCAGCAAACATATGATGTGTGTAACTGAACTTCTAAACCATTCATTGCTTAATGTACATACACCTTACCTTGAAAATATGTTTTAAATGGTCTTCATCAAATTTTATTTGCATTTTTTCAAGCAGCCTCCTGCAGCCCTCTAAATCAACATTCCCATTCATGAAATCATTCTGAATTGTATTCCAAAACCACGTATGAGACGTCAGGTTAAGGAAGATTCTGGCCAATTAAATTGCCTTTTAATGGAGGGGATGAGGGGGAAAAGTTTAATTTCATTAAACCTAAGAAGATTGTGCTTCCCTTTCTTCATACTCTAGAACATCCTTGCATTCTGCCCTCTGAGAATGCAGCAGGCCCCAAGGTGTGCAGGAAGAGATTTCTGCTCTGTCCTCAAAGTCCCAGAGAGCAGTGACAGAAGGGCCGAAGGGAGGGTGTGATCAAGGGGTGGTCAGGGTGCAAAAAGGGCTGCAGTGAGAGGAGGGAAACGTGGGGAAGCCGAGGGGATTCAGCAGGCTCAGGGAATGGTGGGGAGTGCCAAGAAACACCAGGGAACGAGTGCTCCCAGCACTGTGCCCACCCAAACATTATCAACCGGCCCTGGCTGACAGGACTGGCTGCCCCAGGCCCTCCAGGGCATCCCCTGTGTGCCCAGGCCTGAGGGGAAAGGGCCATGTCAGGGGCATCCCAATGGCAGCTGTCACAGGGCAGGGAGAGCAGAGGAAGAGGAGAAGGTAGAAGAAGAAAAGGATATCTGTTCTCATCCATGGTGGCTGTGCACCGCCTGCTCCAGGCCCCTCACTGCAGTGGCATAGCCGAGATCTCACTTGGGCTCACAGTGGGCTCCTCATGCCACTGTGACCTGACAGAATGGCATGGAATGTTCACTCCCCCATCCTTCCAGTGTCGCTCCAGTGTTGCTCTGGTGATGTCACAAACTGCAGGCGCCCAGCACAGGCCCCTTCCTGCCCCCGCTCCACCACCCTGCCACCATCCTGTGCCTTTTCCTTCCAGCACAAAGTGTCCCCAGGCCCTGCCCCTGTCTCCCACCCATTGCTCCACCACCCTGCCACCATCCTGTGCCTTTTCCTTCCAGCACAAAGTGTCTCCAGGCCCTGCCCGTCTCCCACCCTTAGGATATCCCACACCCACAGCACGTGTGCTGGCAGGAGCTGTGTGGGGCAGAGCAGGCCTTTTGCAGCCAGCCGTGCCAATGTCCTCCAGGGGAGCTTGGCCAGCTTGGCCGAGGTCTCTCTGTCCCGGTCCGAGGTGACAAGCTGGTGAGGCAGAGGCTGCCAGCACAACATCTTCCCCCAGATAACCAGGAGCACTGTGCTACCAACCCACTGCAGAGACCTGGGGGGAAATCCCTTCTTTGGGCCTTGGGGAACCAGCTGGCTTCACGGCACAGGGTGATGGTGGATGTTGAGAGTTGTGGGATGCCACCCCAAAGTGCTGGGAGGCCACCCAAGCTCCCACTTTCCTGCTGGGAACTTCTCTGTCCTCAAAACCAGCCTGGGCAAGAGCAGCTGTCCATGTCCTGCTTTGAGGCACACCAGTATCAGCCTTCAAATCACTGGGACAGCCCTTGGAAATCAGGCTGGACTTACACCCTGACTCCATTTCCCACTCGTTTTACAGGAATTCTTCCCCAGGCAAACTGCTTCGAAGTTGCCAGCTTCCGTGTAGCTGTCAGCAAGCCTGAGTGAGACTCGAAATGTGACAGACCAAAGGCAGTTTGCCACAGATTTTATGCTGAAGTGCCTCAATGCTTACTGAAATACCAGCTTTGATACGATGGCCTAAATAAAAAATGGGGGAAAAAAGACAAAATGGAGTTATTTAATTGATTTATTTCTGGATCACTCAGGAGAGTACAGAGTCTTCCATCAGTCAATCACCACTTTAAAAATAATTCAGGTCTGCAGTGACTGGAAATAATTTGTTTGGGTTTTTTTTTTTCACTTTCTTCATGTACTTTTTAAGTACTTTACCAGGAATAGTCAAAATGTCAAAGGCAGCAGAGTGCTCCAGCTGAGATAGCAAGCAAATTCTTACTTTCCTTCGCAGTTTTAACCAAAATTATATTCATTTTTGTAATTTCACACCAAATGAAGCATTGATTATAAGGAATCTAGTAAGGAAGATCAGCAAAGACATTGGGACATTATATCTAGATTTTTTTTTTTTATTGCTAGTGAAACCTTGTAAATTCAGCCTTCAGGCTTTGCTTGTGCATATATCTCTGAATCCCTTATATAGATACATGAACAAAGAAAAGATCAGGACACTGGAGGAATAAATTTCTTATAGCTAGTGCAGAAGATATTTCAGGACTGACCAGGGATGTAGGCTGGGTGTTGCAGCATTATAGAATAAAGAAATGCCATTCCCCTCTCCCAGTATTTATTACAAAGGTCAAAGGAATGCATGTGATTTTGGTTTACTTTCAAACTATGATAGTGATTATTTCCTAACATTTATCACAGATTATTACAAATGCCTACCATCCTTGCTGTTTTCTGTAAACATAACTTTTAATTAGAGTTTCAACAGAAACAAAGTTTAATTGCAAGAACTACTGTAAATACTACACTTTAAAAACAAAAGGTGTAAACATTCAAGCATTATTCTTGCACATATTAGATGTTTTCATTGTAAGCATAAGATTTTGCTGTTGTTTATCATAGCTGGTGGGAATTGCAGTGCCACATGGGTCAAACACACCCTTTTGTAAATACTCATTTGTGGCTTTATAGATTCACTGCTGACTGACCATGATTGCTCTCATTGTCTTGGTTTTAAAATGTCATAAAGAACTATGCATTGATATGGTTTCAAGGAGAAAAAACTGTGCAAAAATGGGCATCTTCAGATTACTCTTGTGATGACAAATGAAGATTTTGCATACTTACTGCCCTCTGATTTGGGAGGTTCCTTTCTCTATGTATCTGGATATGATAATAAATATCCCAGAGAAACCAATGCAGTTGAATAGAGAGAAAGATGGAGCACAGAGAGCATTTTCTGTGCTCCCTCCGTTCTTCAAAGAGAGCTGCATTACCTTTGGGTCATTCTCTTTTCACCCCACAGCTGCTACTGAGATCCATCCAACACCAATCCAACCCTTTAGTGCCTATTTCCTGCTGGAGACCATTCAATGAACAAGTAGCTGTCTTTACATGAAATTTGGTTGAAAAAGTGATTATTTCTTTATTGAAAGTAGGAGTAATTTTATTAAAAATGTTATACAATCCAGGGCTGCTATAGTGAAGATGGCTTATTGGGCGTGTAGTTTATGTCTTTATATCTGCAGTACCAGAAAATAGAAGAAATTTTGGCCATAGATGTAAGTGCTCACAGAAACAGATATAACACTAGAAATTCTGGATTGGAAAAAAATCACTTTTTCACAAATATTGAGCATGAACAAATAATAAGGAACAACAAAGAATGATGAAAAAGATGGAACAGTTAAATGACTTTCAGTTTCAAGATTTATTCCACCAGATCAATCCCTTATGAGACATGATTTTGCAATACATTGTTTTGTTCTGTAGAATTAAATTCTGTCAACTTTAAAATGCTGTTTCTATATAGAAAAACTGTAGCAAAGAGTGCAATAATAAAAAGCATTTAATATTGTAGTATCAGTCTATCAGCCTACCTTTATGAACTTCTCATTTTCTTTCAATTTCCTTTCTCTAGAAAAGAGGGGATCTATGAAACCAGAATTTGTAACAAAAGCTGCTCAGAAGGATGAAATTTCAGCAGAATAAATGTTCTGATGTCACTGAAAATGCCTACTCATTTTTAGCAATGCTATGAAATTAATTTGAAGAAGGTAATTACAAAACAGGCTTTGCCAATTTTCCCTCTACATTCTCCAGGATGGGCTTTGATTTATTTTATTTCATTTTATTTTATTTTATTTTATTTATTTTATTTATTTTTTTTTTATTTTTGGAACTTGGAAATTTGAGAAAGAATAAAGGTTATGAGAAGAAACTAAAGGTGTACAACTCCATGGAAAACTTCACTGAACTTTTATTTATACATTTTTATGGCTCTGAATGTCTTTGAGACTTAGTTGCAACTGCTCCCTTTTTTGTCTGTAAGTGATTTTTTGTTGCATAGGGAATATGCCAACTTTCATTATTTTTATTCCTGAAATTGCCTCCTGTTCTCTCTAATGCTTTGAAAACCATTCACATTCTTATAGCTGCTTGTGAATCCCTCTCTTTTATTTTTTTTTTCAGTTCCCTGTATTTTAAAATTTAATGAAGGATTGACATGTATAATATATGCATATTTATATACACAACAAAAACAAAAATTCAAGTTTTCCACTGCAGTAAGGAGTTCAGAACACCTTTTTTTCAGAACACAAATTTCAATTCTTCAAGAATGTCTCGGGCCCTTCTCTAGTTAGGATGTGATTAAAAATGTATTTTTGTACTCTCTACAGGGGAGGCATTGGAGATGGATTCATATTCTGAAATTCCATTCCAAGCATCATAAACTCAGCAGTGCTGGTATCCAGGCTGCCTGGAAAAATTATATTATGGCAGCTGCATGTACACACTGTGTTATTTCTAATTCATTCGAGTTCCCTTCCTCAGGATAAATGGCAATTACAGCGGCTCTCTGGCTGTCAGTAGTACATGACACCACTGTCATTGTGTCTGCTGAGCAGTTATTTTAGTCTCTGTTCGCTCCAGAGGTTACACATTTGGTTTCTTCAGAAAAATACACCCAGTGTGGCTTATTCATTAGAACAGCCTCATGCTGCCTCCTGTGCTGAGCCACAGAGCAAAGGCTGAGCAGAGGGAGTTGCATTTCTTGCTGCCACCGCCCTGGCTGTAAGAGCTCTGGGGCACATGTGGGGAGGAGAGGACAAGAGCAGGACAGGGAGTGCCCAGGTGCCAGCTGAGGATGAAAGGGACAGGCGGGAACCCTCCTGCTACCCAGGGGAACAGTCCTGGTACTCCCTGAAAAGCCTCCTGTGGCAGTGCATGACCCTGGCGCGTGGTGGCTCTTCTTACGTTCTCATCATCCTTTCCCACTGCCTCTGCTTCTCAGAAGATGTGCTTCTATTTAAAGAATTAATTACCACTCTATTGTCTTGTCTTGTGTTGTTATGTCACCCTGCAGCAGGTTCAGGGCTGCTGTGTCAGTGACAGATCCCAAGGTGCAGGATGGAGAGCAGCACTTCTCTGTCTCAGGTCTCTGTTTTAACAGGGAGCAGGGAGAGCAGAGCCCAGCTCATGAGACATCCTTGTTGTGTTGTAAGCCTTGCAGGATTGAGTTCTTACTTTTTTGGGTAAATTGTGGTTGTAATACAGCTTTGGTCTAGTTAAATGTAGCCCTATTTGCCTGAATAAAACCAGGCAACTTCACACGGGCAGTGTCTGGGCTGTCCTCGCTGACCAGGTGGTGCAAAATGGCTCAAGCCCAGCTCCTCATCCCCTGCTCAGGTGAAACACCACAAAATAAGGAGGTCAGATGGATATTGAGGAGAGGTTTTGCTCACCATTACCTGATTTACAGTGGTAAAAGGCATCTTTTCCCTGCTGTGATTCCCTGCTGTCTCTGCAGGGCAGGTAAACCACATTACCAGCTTCAAGGACACACCTTTCTGGCACTGAAGACAGCTGCCTCAGTGCCTCCAGCAGAAAGATGGAGCAGGATTTGCTTAGTCATTTCTTCCACGTTATGAGACTGATTCTTCTTGCTTGGAAAATGAAAAATAGCTTTTTTTCAGTGGGAATTGTATCAGACTCCTAAAGTGCATCTTAGTAGAAAAATCTATGAAAGCAATGGGTTGCATGAAAACCAACTTGGAATACATAAAGTAGAGAAAGAGGAAGAGGGAATTTATATGTGATGTTGTTTCTCTAACTTGTTTTGGAGCTGGTCAGGAAACTTGCTCTTTTTTCCCTTTGTTATTTTTCCCTTTCTCTTGGAAACTGGAGGAAAAAAAAAATAAAATCCAGTGTTTTTGACCAGACAGAACTGCAACAATAGTGAATAGTGTCATCAGTGACTGCCAAAAAAAAAACACCCCAATTATTTGTCACTCAAGCATTAATTTGCCACTGAATTTCAGACTGATGGCAATTAGTAAACAGAAAATCTCACTGGCAGTTAACAAACAGGAAGGAAAATGAGCACTGCATGTCAGACCACTTTCTTCCATCACACTCCTTATCTGTGTTTTTTAATTTCATCCCTGATTTAAGCATGGAGCAGGTTTTAATATGTTAGCTAACATGTATTTCAATATTTTACAGATCTGCTTCCTCTAAGTTGTTAACTAAAAATAATCAAGCTGTCTGGCCTTTTTTAGGTCCTCAGTCAGCTGGTCACAATCCTGGAGTACAATTGGTCATATCCTATGAGAACAGCCGTCTGACAATAATGCTGAAACACATGAGGAACCTTGTGAGTATTTTTATCAGAATGTGTAACCTGTAAGTCCTTGCATTTGCAGAGTGCTGTGAAAACATTAATCTTCAAGCAGCCTTTCTGGGAGAACTAATTTCAACTCAAAGTAGTGATAGTGCTGCTCTGTCATGATTTAACAATTGGTTTTTCCCTTTGAGATCACTCAGTATGGTTACAGGTGTGAGACAGATACAGAAACTGGGTTTCCTTAATGGCTGGTAATGGCCTTTTCCAAGAAAACCAATTTTGATACTGTTTTGGCCCTCTCAGCAGACACATTTTGATAGCAGTCAGACATAAGGCATGGTGCAGCAGCATGACTTTTTGCAGCACCTCAGCCTGGAGCTCTGGGTTGATTATCCAGACATTGCTTTCTAGTCCAGCCTGTCTATGAAGAGGGAAGAGCTCAGCAGAGGGAGCAGTGGTGAATTTTAAGGAGCAATGTCATTTGGAGGTGTGATGCTCAGCTTTGTAACACTGTCAGGAGGCTGAGAGGTAAATGTTGAGTGCTCCTGGAGCCAGGCTACGGGAGGGGAAGCTGGCAGTGCTCCTGCAGCACAGAATTCCTGCAGGTGGAATTGGCTGCTGAGGGTGACTTCAGAGATGGAGCTGGGGCTGTGTGTGAAGTGTGATCTCTCGGTGCAGGAGCGTGTCAGCTGCTCCATAATGAATTCCCTGCCTAGATGTGCTCTCGAATTCCCATGGCTCACGTCTCCAGCAATATCTGTGGCAAGAGAGCCTTTACTTGTCTAGCCTGGGGATTAGAGCAGTTATGAGCTATTGTGGGTTCTCAGTGCATACTCTATTCCACCTCCATCCCAAACTGGATTACAATCCTTTTCCTAAATGGGGCCAGATTGAGGGGCTTATGTGGGCACCAGCCAGAAATAAAATGAGGCTGATGGTTTAATTAGTGGGATGAAGCACATGAGGCTTACATAGCTCTGACTGTTTTCTGCTGGCCACTCTGGCTTCTCATTTGCAATTCAAGCATCTCCATTCTGGTCTGTAACATTCAATACTTCTCTGTCCTGAGGCTTGTTTTCTGTGTCCTGTGTGTCACTTTGACAGGTGAGATCAGCCTCTGCTGACAGGCCCAATTTATACAAACTTTACCTTCAGGATGTAGCATAAGACCCTCTTTATTTTTTGTGTTGAGCTTTCTAAATCTAAGTGACTTTGATAAACTTCTGATAAAGTTCTAATTGGTGAGAGGGGCATATCAAAGTGATTGCCATGCTGATGATATCATTGAGATTTCAAGCAGGTGGTGTGGAGATGCACACAATTTGCAGGTGTTGGAATTAGTCTTTGTTTCTCCTTGTTTCCATCTTTGTAAATGTGTAGGTTCCTAACTGTGTTCTTAGGAAGTTCTGGTCATTTAATTAAATGAAAGTAAATTACAGCATAGATAGCTGTGTAGTGCAAACATAAAATCCAGGGTTCAGTTCACTTCATTATGGAAAGGGTGCTGTGGATAGACAGGGAAAGCCGATCGGAAGATCTCGCGTTGTACGCGAAGATAGGGCCCCTCCTTCTACAATGTTCTATAACCCATAATACTACGGTGATTACGTCATCATATCTCGGTGCTATAAAAACCTAGCTCACCGGAAATAACGGCTTTTTCACCGTCCACCAGATTGGTGTTAGCGCGTGATTTGCCCGACAGGCCTGTAAGTTCAGCCGTCGTGTCACCCACGAACCGGGTCGCTACGCCTCACCCCGAGGCGACAAGTGCTGCCGAAACCCGGGACCGCTCCCCGATACACGCGGGTTCGAGCGGCCGGAGTTCAGGAGTCTCGCCGGACGCTGAGTGACGGCTGGAGCGGCAGGACCGACTCCAGCGGGGAGGACGCTCCCGTACCGCCGAGATGCAGTCGATCAGCAAGGTAGATTCGCAGCTGCATAAGCAGAGCGGTATAGACTGCAAAAAATCAAGGAATTTTGAATGCGTGGTTGTCAGATTGTTAGAATCGTGTTACCGATGATCCCGTAGATATTATTCTCCCAGATTGCTGGGATAGGTGTTCCGAGGCGCTCACAAATGACGTCTTGCGCATTAAGTCCAGCAAGTGCCTTAAAAGCTGGGTGAGAGTTACGCAAGCGCTGAGAAAAGCGCTTCACGAGCAGAAAGTTTGCAAGGCAGCTCAAAGCTGTTTAAGGGTTACACCACGGGTGGGGGTAGGAGCTGCCACTCAGACCACGTGTATTGATTACCCCACCGATTTTAACGAGCCATCTAATGATGACGGCCGACCCAAGTCGCCGTCCCGCCTGCCCGGTCCTAATGCAGGTTTGGCCGCGGAACACACTTTGCCGCCGGGGCGTACCGATGCCACGGAGCCACGGGGCGGACCCGACACCGCGGGCCCTGGAGATGTCGGGGAAAGGCCCCCGCCATATGCGCCGCGAAATGGCGCCGGGGACACGAGCAAGGGGCGGAGCGAAGGGTGCCTAACACACGCGGACATACGCGATCGGGAGTCTAAGGGGAGGCGGGCGGACAGCGCCGAGAGTGAAGGGGAGGAGAGCTCACGGTCCAACCGGAGAGCATGCTCTAGAGTGTCTCCTAGTAAGGAAAAGAGCCCGCTGGAAGGAAGGCGGAGAAAGGGAGGGGACAAACCCGTCCCTGGAAAAGGGAGAGGGCGAAGCCCAACAAAAAGGCACCGCAGCCTGGAAACCTGGAGTCAGTCAACTTGCGGCACTGATCCAGACACCGGTCAGAGCAAGCGGTCAAATGACGAGCCCACAGCGCAGGCTTGCAACCGCAGTAAACTAAGCCCTTGTATTTACACCCAAGGCTTTGGCTCTTCTGCTGACTCTGTTGGGAGATCCACGTCCCTTGTAGAGGGAATTCCCTGAAGGGAATTTGCCCATTCACGTGGGGTGTCCTAGAGAAAAAACCTTTGGATCCGTCACATCCACACGTGCCAGATTTGCTGCTGATGCACAACTCTCACCCCTGGATCAGCTTCAGAGTGTCCTCTCCCTCACTGCTGCAACATTTCAGTCATGTGTGAAAAAAGCCAGTCCTGACTGAGGGAAACTCTACCAAAATTTCTGCAAAGACAAACAACGGAGAACAGCCCTATGGATTTTGTGACTGGAAAGGACCATTAATCTGATCTAACCCTCTGCAAAGTAAAAGCTGTATTTTTTCACTAAGGCAATACTTGCAGCCAAGGAAACTGTTTGAACACAGAGATGTTAAGACTGGTTGGTAATGTTTGCCTACAGTTTAAGGCTGTGGGTGCACAATGAAGACAAGTTCTGTTAAACAGATATTTAGAAGATACTAAAAATGTTTCAGTCTCAAGATTTCCCTCAGCAATTCATAGGTTCATTTGAATCCTGAGATTCTGTAAGTCAGATGGCTCACTGCTTCTGCTTATGATTTGAATGGCATCACCACGATTGCTGAGGAAAATAACTTTAAATTCCATTTTCAAATATAGAAAAGCCATGATGCCAATAAAATGCAATTTTCCAAGCGTGTATTACATAACTTGAAGTCAGCTTATTGGGGCACTGCTCGCTCCTCTCAAATACAAACAGTGCAACACTGGGCACTTTATGCATAGGGTTTACGGTCAATATTGCCTTAATAAAGTGAGGCTGGGCTAGAAGGAAACATTTGTGTAGGGGTGAAAACCCTGGAGGCCTGGAGATTTTGCCTCTGGAGTCATGGAGGATGTGGCAGGTGGAGGGGTGAGACAGGGCAGGTTTATTTTTTAAAGACAATAGCACAGTACCTGGCAAAGTGCACTGAATGGTCTTAGGAGGAATATAAAGGAGCCCCAGAGGAGGTTTTTTTTTGCCTCTGAAAGAATTTGTTAGCTTAGAACAAGAATAGTCCGACTGTGGCAGCACAATACCCAGAAAAGCAGCAGTAGGCAGGAACAGAACACAGGGGGAATGCTGCTCTACTGTAAAAATGTAGGCTTGTGCAGATGTGGAGATGAATTTCTGAACACTGAAATACATGTAGGTTTTGAACTTGAACAAGTCCAGTTCTGTTCACCTTCATTAACCAACACAGAGAGTGGGAGCTATCCAGAGCCCACCAGGTCTCACACAGGGCTGGCTATGGGCTGGTTTAGCTCCTCACAGGCAGAAACAGCCAGGCTTCCTACTGCTGGGCTTGCTCACTCCTCAAAAAATACCAGAGACAAGAGAAACAGCCATTGCTGACATCCAGAGAGAGGTTTCTAGCATATTTCCTTGCCTGCTTCACGGAGAAGAAAAGGGAACAGTGGCTCAGCATTGGCTCAGGAGGAAGCCTGTTTTTGCCACTGACTTCATTGCCATGACTTCAGGCATGCCCTGTTTTCCTAGATAAGCAGCTAAACTTTCAATCCTCACTGATAAACATTTTTGCCCATTACTTCTTGTGGACAGAGTAACTCCTCAGGGGTAGAGGGGAGGAGAAACAAAGCCAAGTTATCCTGAACGTCATGCCAGTAAATGTAAAATATTACTAGAATTCAGGAAAGCGTGCGTGGGCGATGAATTCAGAACCAATTTTACAGGGGGAAAATTTGCTGCAAGAAAAAGAAACTCCTACAGTTCTGTGCAAAAGTACTTCCAGCTTTCCTTTTATAAAAGCTCTGAAGCTGTCATGTACCACTCCTGGTGATTAATGATTCTGGGATAGCTGATATGTGGGTGACAAATGAGTAATCAGCTTTAGGCTTACACAGACATCCAGCCTCTTTCCATTTCGTGTCCTATGCCGTGAGAGTACAAATTGCTTTCAAAAATGTTTGTGAGATGCGATGGTTTAAATGTGCTGGGACGAAAGGTGGAAGCCAGTCTTTCCCCAATCCAAAGGGATGAAGTCTAAGCCTGCAGCACAGGGCTATAGGGATGTTCCCACCTACAGTACAGGTGGATTCTCTGCTGCCTTTTCTGGCATTTCTTTCAGCTTGAGCTGGGAAAGGGTTGGAGATCGTTGTTCAGTCTTAGCTGGTTCCCATCGTTCCTCTCATGGGCTCCCTAACTTTTACACTTTATGATTATCCTGATATAGATTTAAATGGAAAATATAGAATACCTGCCAACAACGCAGTGCCTGCCAGTGAAATAAAAAGCCACATTATCCTTTCAGAATATTATGAATGTGTACTGCTTTCCTTACTGCAGCCAACAGGGATGGGAATGGAGGTGCACAGGTAGGCAAGGCAGGGATGGAAAACAAGTGGGAAAAATATCACTTTGAGCTGAACAAAGTTATCCAGAGAGTATCAGTAACAGAATTAAATCAGCAGCTTGGCTGACAGAGGGGAGGTAACATTCAGGTGAAGTTCTCCTTAGTCTGGCACAGGAAAACAAAACAAAAAGCCATAGGAAAAAAGCTCTCATACTAACTATAGCTTATAAAGCATTTGTATTTAATTTTATATTCATAGAAAATTCTTTTGAAGTGAAAGGAAATTAGCTCTGATAAGCTATGTTCTCCTTGAGACTCAAAATTAGCTGAACACCTCTAAACAAAGGGTACTACAACTCAGCAGTAGTTTAAATTGGAAAGAGATGAGGTCTGTTCTTGTGGCACAGGGATTACTGTTGGATTCAAACATATTTGTTTTGAAAGGTGTTTGACAAATATGTTGTACAGAAAGTTCTGTTATTATTTCTTGTTAAACACTTTAATCTGTCACAGTCACAGTACTGCCTCAGCTCTAAATTCTAACTGCTCATTTTTAAATAAGTAATTCCCTACATAGTTGATATGTGTTGAATAAGAAAAAAAAAAAAAAAGACAAGACAACAAACAGTGAGTTCTGTTTAATGATAGGAGTGATCTGGGAGATGAAGGTGAACAAAAATTAGATTTGCCACTGGTTGCAAATGAAGAAAACATTAAAAATAATAGTGCAGACAGAGCAAGATCAAGAGAATAAAAATAATTTCCAGAACCCTACGACCGGCTTAGACAAATGAAAAATATTTCCTCAGGGAGGGAGAGATCTATATCCCAGAGAAATGGGAAGATAAAACAAGCCCATGGTGAGACATGAGGTTGCTACAAGAGATGCCAATGAGAAAGGCCAGATCCTGGTGTCATGGGGCAGAAATGAAGTAGTTCATCTTTATAAGGCTTTGATAATAAACTATTTCTCTCAGGATGTTTTCTTAACTAGAATACAAGTTCAAAGAACAGTTCTCAGTAGGGTTGCTGGGGAGTGATTGATTCTTCAGGAGTGATTTATTGTTACTAAAACTTAGTTAAGGACAGACTAACAAGGACACGAGTCAATTGTGCAAATATTTAAGGGAGAAGACAGGAAGGTTCAAGAGGAATTATTTAGAACATTGAGCAAGAGCGTAAGTAGAAGTAATGAGAGCTAATTAAGGAGCAGAAATTGCAAGCCTCATATAATGAAATGCTTTCTTACACAGGGAGATGGCATGCTGTAGAATAATTGAAGGAAAAGTGCAGAGAGATTGTACAGTTGGAGAAATTAAAGATAGGCACATACAGACTTTTGTAACTAATTAAGAAATTGAGAAGAAAAATAGTGCAGAATGAAGACACAGATCACAATCTCACTGTTTCTTTACACATTTTTATATTCACTTACTATCTGGGCCCAGGCAAGGAGAGAAAAGAATTTGTATGTGGCAGAGAGATAGAAACAGAACAACAGCCTCTGCTTGTGTTTCTTTTCTCAAAGGCTAATTTATTTTCATGCCCTCTAACAGGCAGCAGTGCTCTTAATCCTGAGTGATTTCAAAAAGAAAGTGAAACGGGGATTTGTCTAAAGTATTTGTGTTGCAGCCTGCAACCTCAGGATCTTGTCCAGGGAAGCAGCAGGGTTCTGGGGACCAGCATGAAACACCAACGAGACGGGCTCCCGTTCATGAAACCATTTATTCAGCATGAGAACAAACTCAGGTCCAGAACAGAGAGCCCCGAACAGAGGCACAGCAGGGGTTTTTGAGGGACAGAATCGAGGGTTTACACCTTTGAGGGTGGAGTTCAGGGTCAGGGACCACTAGAAACACACCAAGGGAGAACCCCCCAGGGACTCAAACCCAATCAGAACTCCTGGGCCGCCCTTCACAAGGGGTTTGGGGTGGGACAATGTAACTCTTTGTCTCCCTGAGGCCGCTGCAACATCTGCTCCTTTTTTTTTTTTTTTTTTTTTTTTTTTCAAATTTTAATTAGGAGCTTAAAATGTTTCCAAACATACACCTTAAAATCTCACCTCTTCCACAGAGCACCCACTTTGCTTTGTGGGACACCAATAGCTCAATAACAAAACACATTAAGCAAACAGAAAAAACAAAATTGAAAACAAACACTTAAATCTCGGACTACGCCGGGCAAATTAAACGGTGATGGTACTTAATGCAAACATAATTTTTTTTTCTTTTGTTCAGTCTCTTCCACTTTAGGATTCTCTGTTAGGAAGGGTGCAGCTCTTAGATCTCCTCTGACGAGGGGCAGAATTCTTCGATCTCCAGCTTCGGCTCCGGCTCCCATGTGGGCGTCGCCCTTTAGATGATCTGGGTGAAACACTGGCTTTCGGAGCTCGGTTACAGTTTCGATTTCCCCAGAGGAGGTGTTGCCCACTATGGAACAGGCACAGCCCCCAGGGGTGGAGCACCGAACAAAGGGGTGGGGCCAAGCAGGAGTTACTGGGAGGTTCGGGAAGGGAAGGTTTGGGACCGGAAAAGAAGGAGCGAGGCGGGAAACCAGGGATCCCAGACCGCGTGGCCGGCGCCATCTTGGGATGGGGGGGGGTCCGGGATGGACTTTCCCAGACAGGGAACGGGGAATATGGAAAGACAGGGGGTGAAGGAGGACACGGAACGGCGGGCAGACGGCAGCAACCCCGAGCCATCTTAGCTTTTTTCACCCTTTGTCCTGCCCTTAGGAACAGAGGAAAGGGGAAGGTACAGGGAGGTATACACCAAAAAAAAAAAAAAAAAAAAAAAAAGGAACTTCACAGAAGACAGAAACAGTCCACCGGAAGATCCATACCGTCCATAATCGTCCATAATGTTAATCGTCCATAATGTTGATATCGTCCATAGTGTTGATATCGTCCATAATACGTCTCGTTGGGTGATGGTAGGTGCTTGTCCCAGCGTCTGGTCTCGGCTCCCACACCTCCGTAATCCCTTTACTTCCCCCATGCCCGAGGCACTCCCAACCCAGTCTCCCTGCCAGGTACTCTCGAGTCCTCCTTTCCAAGGCGGGGGTCTCGCTGGCTCTCAAGCCATCAGCCGGGGACTTACGAGGTGTCCATGGAGCCGCTCCTGCTGTTCTCCTGGATGCCACGCATTCTCTCACCATTTGTTGCAGCCTGCAACCTCAGGATCTCGTCCAGGGAAGCAGCAGGATTCTGGGGACCAGCATGAAACACCAACGAGACGGGCTCCCGGTTCATGAAACCATTTATTCAGCATAGGAACAAAGTCAGGTCCAGAACAGAGAGCCCCGAACAGAGGCACAGCAGGGGTTTTTGAGGGACAGAATCGAGGGTTTACACCTTTGAGGGTGGAGTTCAGGGTCAGGGACCACTAGAAACACACCAAGGGAGAACCCCCCAGGGACTCAAACCCAATCAGAACTCCTGGGCCGCCCTTCACAAGGGGTTTGGGGTGGGACAATGTAACTCTTTGTCTCCCTGAGGCCGCTGCAACATATTTGTTCTCCTTTGTGTTTTATTCAAAAGAAGAAATTCTGGGATCTATGTTTCTAAGGGTCAAAACAAGATCATTCTTATCTCAGCCAGTGTCATAGACTTTGTGACTAAATGTTCATCTGAAAGTAACATGTTCCAAGCACAGCAGTAATACAAGGCTGAAAGCAGTGGAATTTAGTTTCCTTATGGGCTTGGTGGTGATTCTGAAATAAAAGCTTCTAAGACTTCTTTATGAAATCTACTCTCTGCATTCTTCACCCTGCACCAACATTGCTGATCCACAGGATAATAGAGCATGACTGAGCCTTGATTCTTGATTTCTCTCACCTATTAGAAAAAAACAAACAAAAAACCAAAAAAAACCCAAACCAGTGGAGTTAATTGTCTCAAAGATAGCAATGCAAACACATTGCCTTTTCTTTCAGGAAAAAAAAAATCTATGTGATTCTCACTCAGCTCTTTCACTGGGAGTTGTACGTTTATTCCATACATTCCCACTTCTGTTTTATATTCTTTTTTTCAGCCTTGGTAACTTTTTAATGCCCTCATGGTGCCACGTGGAGCACACAGTGATCGAGTCCCAGGCATCAGTGAAGATCCTGTGGATGTACAGACTCTTCCCCATTCCATTCCATTATATTATTTTATATATATATATATACATATATATATTTATATTTATATTTATATTTATATTTATATTTATATTTTATTGACATTATATCAAGTTGGGGTTGTGTCTCTCCTTATCTCTTTGTGGATCATCAGGACAATAAATTATTCTTTTTAAATGGGTCATCAGAGATACATTTCAGTGCATTTCTTCAACTTTCTGGTTTCAGAGCACCATAGAAATAAAGGCTTGAATAAAGGGAGAGAAACCCATGTGAGCTTCTGGGTATCCTAGGCCAGCTTTCATTTTATATAATTCATTTAAGCAGAGGTAGATGGGCTGTCCTCTATAAATGACTGAAGCAGATGAGAAGCATTTTGCATAATTCTTATAAAACTCTGGGTCTTTTGGGATCCAGTCCATTTTCCAGAACCATCTCCTTTAAAAAAATTAAAAAAACAAAACCAAAAATTTGGTTTTTTAAAATATTTAACAAATAATTCCTGCTCATTTTGAAAATCCCAGTATCTCTGTGCCTTGGGCTCAGTTTGAAACTGAGATGCGCTGGAATCACATTTCCATCTCATTGTGATGGATCACCTGCCTGACCACAGCTGTTTTGAACACCATGAATTATCTTGCCTAACCTCCAGTGGTCACCCCAGAATGGACCATTTTCCCTCCAGTTTCTGGTTCCATACACACATTTTGTCACTGGTGATGATACAAAGCAGCAGGATCAGCACAAACCAGCTGGGGCCAGGCACCAATGTGGGGGCAATTCAACCAAGCCAAGCCAGGAGATGTCCCCAATATGACAGAGTGAACCTCTTGCTGGTTTCCCCCTTGACAGGGCTACATTTTCCCCATTTGACAGCCAGGACCCCTTGGAAATTGTTGGTTGACTTTTTAGAAATTTTGTGTCTCAGGACAGCTCTAACCCTATTTTTGCCAGCACAATTGTTCCCCCTCAGGAATGCTGCATAAGCAGCTGTTCCAGCCAGGCTGCTCCAGTCCTGGCCACTCTGCTGAGGGCAGGTTGATGAGGATGCTGAAGGTATTGGACATAAGCTATATTTGGATATTCACATCAATAACGTGCATAGAGCATCTTTACATTTTTAGCATGGTAAATGACAAAGCCATCTGGAGGCTCGCTCCACAGACGCTGCCAGATTTCTGAAAGGTAGAAAATGCCTGCTCAAAAAAATGCTCTCCAGAATTTCACTGACAGCAAAATATTTTTATTCTCCTGCATGAAGTTGAGATAAATGCAATTTCTTCTTTGGTTGCCTTGCCACTGACCTCCATGGCAGTGATCTCTGTCAGTGTGTCTTCTGTCTTCATGCACATACCCAGATAACCCAAAAAAATTTGGATCAGGATATGTAACAAAAAAAGAAACTGCTGCTGAAGAGAAGCAGTTAAATATTTTCAAATTTTAGGTAAAAAAGGTGGTTGTTTGGAGGAAAAAAAATGTCATATTTCTGCAATCACTTTTGGCCAGTTGCCTTCTAGTTTTGTCTTGCCGATAGCAGACAGTGCAGGGTGTATCGTAGTGACAGAGTGGGTTATCTTCTTTTGTAATTATTACTGAATTACTGCAGTTGGGATTTTATTTTTAATTTTCTTTGAAGCAATTTGGGTCTATTCTGCAAGAGGAAAATGAAAGTAGCAGGGTAGAAGAGAGGTGTTCATGCTTTGGTATATGCATAGCTCAAAGGAAGAAGAAGGAAGGGTCTTGGTACCACATTAATATTTGGGAAGCAACCATAACCACCCATTTTTCCTAATGTTTATATATCCTGTTTTTGAAGGAGCCTCTTGCTTTGTAATACTAATTTCTCAGCTCTGCAAGCTTAGAAGTAGCCCAGAGGATGTTCTCTTTTTCCTGAGGCAGAGGCTATATTTGCTAATTAAGCTGCAGCTTTGACAGACAGGGTTTAGCCTTCCTCTGCTCAGTTACACAGGGACTCAGAGGAAGTGAAAAGCAGCAGCAGTGATGGCTCTTCCACGTTCCTTACTGGTTTTAATTTAGTCTAGAGGCAGCCAGTAATTTACAGAGGTTGCTGCAGTGCAAGGATGATTTCTTCTGTGGATTTTTTTCCTAATCCTCCTTTATTGGATAATAATCAAATCCAACTAACGTCTGTATATAATATATAGATATTTTGTCTTGTTGAATGTTTTTTCCTAACCACTTTCTATATTGATTTGCTTTCAAAAGGTGTATGAATATCTTGATATTAAAAATTAAGAAATATTTTGTAGTCCTTTCTTCGCCATGTAAATAAATTCTTACAGCAGTGTATGTAAGAGAAAAACATAAGGATGGTAAAGGATACAAAGACTAAGAGAACTTAATTAAAATTAAAATACCACCTGGGCAGTTTCCATCTAGAATGGAATACTGCAGTGGGAAGAATCACCTGCCATTAATATTGTTCTGATTTCAACATCACGGATTTGCATTCAGAGAATATGTTTATTTCAAAAAACAGAGAGTGCCATTTATTCATTTTGTTACAAAATTGTGCTCTAGAGAATAAACGTAGTGCTGAAGTCTCTCAATGCTATAGTAACAAAAAAAGCCTGGAATGTTGCAGATTTTTTTGAGCTGTTATAGGTGGTTGACATAAAAGTATTACCTGTTGTTGCAGGCAGTCAATTAATTTTATTTACACAATTAGTTGGTTTGTTCCTGTTGTCCCCCCCCCGTGGTTCTGTGTTGGTTTCACCCATTTGTCAATTATTGTAAACCCTAGCCCCTTTTTCCAGATTGTTCCTCATACATTACCCTGATCCTGCCCCCGAGCCCTATCAATCTATGTAAACCCAACCCTTTGATCCAGCAAGTTCCCTGCTTTTCATCCCTTACTCGAAGCCCCATTGGCATTATGACTGCCGCCCCTCCCACGTGTTATCCCTATTGGCCCCCAACATTGTAAACCCTCCCCCCAACTCCTCCCCTGAAATACCCTGATTGGTTCCTGAGTTTGTACCCTCCCCACCTTAAATTGCGGCGCACAGAGGTGCTGCTCGCTCAGTTTGTCCTACCTTTGACCTTTCCAGTCCCTTCCCCGTCTACTGTTCCTGTCTCCTACAATAAATCCGGTTTCTGGGAAGATTATTGGACTCTGAGCCTCCTCCGTTCCTCCACCGAGCATCCACAACGTGCTGAGACCGCAGTGCCTGAGGGCTTAAGAGCTCTGAAGGTTCGGTCTGGGACAAATAGCTCCCAGATCATTCCCCACTCCTGACGCTGCTAGCGGTCAGTGAGGCAGAGCTAGCCTGAGCTGGAAAGGCCGCAGAAGGAGCAGCGTTAACTGGCGCCCAACGTGGGGCCTCTGCAGCCTGTGGAGACCCCCGGAGGAGTCGACCCTGTGGATTACAAAGACTTGTGGGCGGCAGTTACCCCGGTTGTAGCAGGTCGGTTTTTGTCCGGCGGCACTCCCGGGGAAGAAGCGACAACCTCCGGTGTGCAGGAGACCGCTTCTGGGGCTCGGACGCCTTCCACAGCCCAAGTCAGGACCTGGTGAGTTTCCCCAGTGGGGGAAGGAGGGGTGTGTGTGTGTGTGTGAGTCCCCCTTGTGTGTTGTGAATTGGGTCCTGACCCTTATTTTCAGTTAAGTTTACATTTGCTGCTGGGAGGCGGTGGAACTGCGGAGCCAGGGGGGAATCAGAGATGGGCGCATGTTTGTCGGCTCCGCAGAGGGGGATTTTCCTCCAAGTTGTGGGTATCCTCGAGGGTGGGAATCATAAATTTTCGCGTGGGTTGGTCAAAAGGCTAGTACGTTGGCTGTTCCTGCATTTTCCCCATGTGTCCCCTGAAAATGTTATCTCAGTGATATTTTGGAATTCGGTTGGGTCCAAATTAACGGCTTTGGTGGTTCAGGGTGACAAAACAGCCGCCAAATTAATCCCACTTTTCGTTTTAATTCAGACTGCCTTAATTGAAAGAAAGGGAATGCAGAGGCAGCCAACGCAGCCTTCCCCAGTTTCTTCAGTTTCCCCAGTTTCCCAATCCCCATGCTCCTAAGTTGGGGGAGACCTGCGGAGCAACCCGTAGAACGCAGGGCTCCGAAGTCGGCAGCAGTCTCCCTGGCTCCCCAAGCCTCCCTCAGAACCCTTGCCCCAGTAGCCCTGGCCAAGCTGCCGGAGCCCTTACCCATTCCCCTGTTCCCCCAGTTGACAATCCAAAGTTATCCCCTTTCCAAGTTGCAAATCCCCAGTTTAATAAAGTTAATGATCCCCAGTTACTTTCCCAGAACCCTGGATCCCCTATTTTCCCTTGTCTCCAGTGCTCTCCTATGTCTCCCCATGCCCTGCCTGACCCTCAAAATGGCCCCCAAGGGGCACAAGATGGCGGGGACCGCATGGTCGGACCCTTCCCTTGTTCTCCTTCTTCCCAGAACCCCTTTCTTCCCACAAAGTGCAACCCCTTCTTCCCTAGCCCCTCCCTTCTATCCTACCCTGACTCCTCCCACCTCCCCTTGGGTGGTTCCTCCTCCTCGGGGGCGTGCCCCCAAAGTGTAACCTCCCAAAACCCCACCTCTTCCGGCTGCGGCTCCTCCCTCCAACCCTCCTCCTCAGTCGGCCCTCCAGCCCCGCCTCTTCTGGCTCCTGGTTCCCACGCCCCTCCTCCTGGTTCCCACGCCCCTCCTCCTGGTTCCCATGCCCCTTCTCCCAGTTCCCGTGCCGCCCCATCCGGTCCCCATGCTTTGGGGACCGGAAGTGACAGGCCTCAGGACCAGAACCCGGAACAGGTTGTGATTCCCTTTGCCGCACCAGTCAGTTTTCGAGGAAGGGGAGGGAGGTACCGAGAATGGGAACCCTTCTCCTTCCAGACAAAGAGGGAGCTGTGCAAAGCCCAGGAGGAGTTCAGCAGGAGAAGTGAATATTTTAAGGGCTTATTAAAGGCCACCTTCTCGGCGAACGAGATGGTTCCCCACGATTTAAAAGAACTGTTTGCCTGCCTCCTTTCCCCAGCTGACTATAGGCTGTGGAAACAAAGGTGGAAGAAATCGTTGGAGGCCATCCTTCCTGAGCTGTTGCGCAGCGAGGAGTCTTGCGGTTGACGCAGACGAGAATCCCCTCTCGATAGACCACCTGTGCGGTGAAGGGAATTGGGGGAAGCCAGAAGAACACGCCAGGGTTTTACCTTGGCCTGTCCTAATTAAAATAACAGAGGCCGCTGAGAAGGTATTTAACATCTTGCCGGGAGGGGAACCCCTGACCAACTTTTCAAATATCAAGCAGTCGCCCAATGAGCCCTTTACCATTTTTGTCAACCGATTACAGGAACAGATAGAGAGGCAGGTTGACAGACCTGAGCTGCAGGAGCAGCTTATCCTGGAGATGGCAAAGACAAATTGTAATGACATTTGTAAACAAGTTATTTTCAGCCTGCCTTTGTATCCACCGCCAACCTTGGATGTCCTCATTGATGCATGCGAGAAGAAAGTGCCATTAGTGGGGACGTCCAGGGCGCCATCTCTACCACCGGCGGCCACGAGACCACCGACTGCAGCAATAGCCCAGCACCCGCCAGGCCAACCTCCACCACTGTCTGGAAAACCTCTGCAGTGCTATCGCTGTGGGCAGCTGGGGCATATGACCAGGGATTGCCCTGCCGCGCATCCCTGCCCTGGACCTGCGAGGGGCAATATGGGGGGAAAAGGGGGAGAGGGAGTCTTTAATAAAAAAAACTAAAAGCGCGGCGCGAACCTGCCCCGCGTGAAGCAACAAATGGGGCAGGTATCGCGGTGGGGGGGAAAAACACCAACCGGACATGGCCTATTCACTGGACGAGACACTTGGTAACGACACGAGACATCCTCTTCCGGTCCCAGCACTGGACAGTAGTAGCTGTGGACCCGCTGGAGGAAAAGACAATGGACACCGGACGTGACAGTAAGTACATCGCCATCGGGGACACCAAGCACACCCCTCCGGAGATTGAGATTTCTCCGATCACCTTTCCGGGTGGTCCGGAGAACCTCATAAAAGTATTACCTCTATTGAGGCTCATCACAGGTAAAGTGTATTGGCCAAGGAATTCGTTGTTAGACAGAGAAATCTCATCCTGCACGCAGAAGCGTATCATTGCCAGTTCTGGAACTTGGATGTTAAAAGAGAATGTTTCGTTCCATTTAGGGCTCAAAGCTAATTAAAGGAGAAAAGAAACAGGATTAAAATATGATTTCTTTTTTTTCTACTCTATAACTAAGCTGCTATCACTAGTCTGAACTGGTAAAGAGTTTCTTTTACCCTAGGTATCTGTGCCCATTTAAACAAATAACTAAACTCCCACTGACTGTAGTGGGGCAAAAGCCTAAGATAGTTGGTGTCATCCCTTAAAAGAGAGAAAAATGAGACAAGGATAGCCAGGTTAAGAACTTCTGCTCAGCTTAAATTTTCCTATAGCCATACCAGTTTCATGCTTTTGTCAAAGTTTCTCCTTTCACAGTGCTGGAAATGAATAAATTCAGGTAGTAGAACGTTCACTTGACCAGAAATACAAAAAGAGAATGTGGAACAGGAGGGGTTTGCCTGGTCTTTAGCAATGTTCATACAGGGAAAAGAAATTCAGGGGCTGATTTAAAACAGCAGCTATCTATAAAAAAGAAAAAGGAAGCATAGAAGACAGAGGCACAGACAAAATGAGATCACAGAAAGCTTGTAGTCTGAGACATCAAGAAGATCTGTATTATAAAGATAAGGGAGTGCTCAAAGACAGCTACAAAGAGTACACACTTCACCTGTCAAGCAATTAAGGGATTACTCCTACCAGAGACTTCAAATGAGACGAGTGATGAAGTTACAGCAATTTCTTAAGAAAACCTCGTCATTAAGTTAAGTGGTTAAGGCTGGGATAGGGTTAACTTTCTTCATGTCAACCCCTATGGTGCTGCATTTTGGATTTTTGACTCAAACAGCACTGACTACACCCCAGTGTTTGAGCTATTGCTGAACAGGGCTTCCACAGTGTCGAGATTTCTGTCTTTCTCACTGCAGAGCAGCCTCCCCATCCCAGTGAGGGGGCTGGGGGTACCCAGGAAGTTGGGAGGAGGCACAAGTGGTACAGCTGACCCCAGCTGGCCAAGGGGATGTTCCTTACAAATGGTGTCATGCTCACAGCTGGGGGGAAGGAGGAAGGGAGGGCATTCAGAATTGCAGTGTCTGTCTTCCCAAGTAACCTCAGAGCTCCAAAATGAAGCCTTGTTTCCCTGGGAATGGCTCTACACCTGCCTGCCCATGGGAAGTGGTGAATGAATTCCTTATTTTGCTTTGCTTGTGTGGGCAGCTTTTGCTTTATCTATCAAACTGTCTTCTTCTCTACCCGAGGGTTTTCTCATTTTGACCTTTCCAGCCCTCTTCCCATTCAACTAGAGGAGAACAAGCAAGCAGCTCTTTGGAGCTGAGCTGCTGTCCAGGATGAGCCCACAGCAGTGTGCAAAAAAAACAATTCCACCTTCCTTTAGAAAGGGGGAGTGCTCCCAGCTGTGTGTTTGTGCTTCCTTAATCTACCAATCTACTTAATCTACCAATCTAGAAAAATGGCACACACAGCATGAACAACTGCTACAGATTTTGTGCCAGGAAATCCTAGTCTAGAGAGAAATAATTGGTGTTTCCTTATAAAATGTTGTTGTGCTTTGTTCACAGCCTAGAGAAGCAGACTGATGCTCACCATTACTAGATTCTACCAATACTAGATTCTACCAATTACTACATTCTACCATTACTAGATTCTACCAATACTAGTTTTCTTTCTTGCTTCATCCTCTGGCACACCATAGATTTCTATCTGTACCATGGGGTTAGCTTTGTTGGTCCTTGACATGCTGCTGCGTGGTAACTGATGGCCACTGATGAGCTGGAAAATTAAAGTTATATTGAAGTAACTGTAAGAATGAACTAATTCACCACAGCCATATAGTCACCATAATAGAAATAGCTTTCAAAAGAAATTACTTTAAGTATATGCTAGTCATAAACTGGTGTAATAAACACAGTGGAATCAAGAATATGGTGCTTCACATCCAATTTAATTTTTTATATATAATTTTTTAGAAATATTGTGGTTTAGGAACATTTTTTAACTAGATCAGATTCCTCTGAGCCCAGTCCAAACTGACCTTGAATGGTTAGAGGGATGGGATACACATAACCTCTCTGGGCTGCCTGTGCCAGTGTTTCACCACCCTCTTTTAAATAAATAAATAAATAAATAACTGAAATAATATTTTAAACAATAATTTTCAGGTTTTTTTATTCAATAGCTATACATAAAAATTATATTTTGCTACTGTACAAAATAATCCTATTGGAATCAGCCTACAGTGATTTTTACATTTTCTGCTATCGAGCTCATGAATTCCAATCTGTGTGGAGAGGATCAGCATCAAGACCCACCGTGACATCAGCATTGTGCTACAGGGTATGTAGCAGACTGCCTCACCTGTGCCTCATCTCTTGCACAGTATTCCTTAGTATTAGACAAAAACTCTTCATTCAGTGAGCTTCCTGATGTGTTTTGACCAAAATTTCCAAAAACAGGAAATTTTGTCTCAGACTGCCCTGTAATCTGGCACCCAGACTAAGACAGGATTTATGAAAGTCACAACTTTGTCTGCTTTTTATCTATATTTCAGGGTAGCTAGGAAAGAGTCAACATCTGTGCAGTAATCAGCCTTTTAGGAATCAGTATATAACATGTATTGAGAGAGATATACAAGCCTGAAAGCCCAGGTGAAAGATATGACTCCCAATCCTGGTCTCAGGCCTGTTATGAATTATGTTTGTTCATTAACTGGGATTAATTGGGATGATGTTCGTCAGTTAATCAGGATGTGGTTGGTTGTTTTTTTTCTTTTTTTTTGCTCTCTTTTCCTTCGCAAGCTAATGTGGAAAGCTTTTCGCAAGTTGTGGTCGGGGTTGTTTTCGTACAGACCAGGCGTGGGACTTTCCAGGAAGAAGAATAGAAGTGAAGCAAGATGTTTCAACAACAACCCCGAAGCATGCGCAAAAGGCTCGTGAACATCTTAAAAAGACTGACTGAAACCTCAGTATGCGCGGCAGTGGCGGAACAGAGAACCCCCTGTCGCCCAGCGCTGCATTGCCTCCATGTTTTGCTGCTATGATTAATAAAATTTGTTAATTAGTTGCTAATTTGACTCTTATTAATCAATATAATCAATAACAATTGGTGCCGTGACTCGGATGGGAATATTGGTGAGCTATTGAGGTTTGGGGAGGCGCCCCGCTGTAACTTGCGGCCCCAGCTTCGGTTGCTTGCCCTACTTCCACCGACGAACCCAAATTAAAACAGGGAGGCAAGGAAGGACCGGTCGACCCCTTAAATTTTGTGCACAAAAGTCCGGGCGAAGACGCGGAACGCGGACGCGTAAGTTACTGCCTGTTTGGCAGGGGTTTCCGTTCGGTCGGGGTCGGGTTCCCGGAGTGTGGCGATTGTGGTTTGTGTGTTTGAGAGGGGAACTGGCAGCCGGATTCCCCAAGCGAGTGCGGACCCTCAGTAGTGCATTTCCCATTGTCCGCGAGGACGTGGGTCACGAAAAAGGGGAAGTGAGTGAAGCGAGTGAAACGCACACACGATCGAGAGAAGGCACTCCGGAAGATGGGACAAGGGAGAAGCAAGCCCCTTTCACCCATGAAGCGTTCTCCAGTACCCAGGGACTCCCCATTGGGATTTATGTTGGAGATGTGGAAGTATTATCCTGGGACTGGGAATAAAGATAAGGCCAAGATGATCTATTATTGTGTAAAAGTGTGGGGAGGAAAACAAATTGATGAGGCAGTATGGTGGCCAAAGTTCGGTTCTACTGAGGATTGGATGCAACAAAAATTAAATATTTGGGTAAATAATAAAATCCCATTCAATCAAGAGGAGAGTGAGTATGCAGCAGTCTGGGTTACACGCCCAGGAGGACCGGGAGTCTCAATTTTTAAATTATCAGAAATAGACCCGGAAAGTAAAAAACAAAAACCCCGACAGGAAGAGGATCTTCCTGTAAGACCCCCACCGTATGTCCCACCGCAACCGATGGCTCCCCCACCGCCACAGGCGGAGCCGGAGTTAAATAATCAGGGAGATCGGGGTCTGCAAGAAAGACCAAATGAGCAGGAAGGAAGCCAAGATCAGGGACCCAGAACTAGGAGCCGTGCGCGGCAACAAAACTTGTTTCCGTTAAGAGAAGTGCCCATGGGAGGTCCTAATCCACAGATGGGATTTATTTCAGTACCTCTCAGTTCGGGGGATGTGAGAGATTTTAAAAAGGAGATGGGAAAGATTTTAGAAGATCCTCTGGGGGTCGCTGAGCGAGTGGATCAATTTTTAGGACCTAATATCTATACTTGGGATGAACTGCAGTCCATCTTAAATATATTGTTTACCACTGAAGAGAAGAATATGATAAGGACTGCAGGGATGCGCATTTGGGACGCTCAACATGCACAAGGACCCCAGGCAGACATAAAATGGCCCCTGCAGAGGCCTCAGTGGGACCACCAGAACGGAGATCATAGGACGCATATGCAGGATTTGCGCACTATAATTATTCAAGGAATTAGGGAAGCAGTTCCTAGGGGTCAGAATATCAATAGGGCCTTTAATGAGAGGCAAAAGAAGGAAGAATCTCCCAATGAGTGGCTGGAAAGATTGCGTAAAAACTTGCAAATGTATTCTGGTTTGGATCCAGACACTCAGTTAGGTCAGGCTTTATTAAAGACTCAGTTTGTTGCTAAGGCCTGGGACGACATACGTAAGAAATTAGAGAAAATTGAAAACTGGCAAGATAGAGGATTAGATGAACTTCTTAGAGAGGCGCAGAAAGTTTATGTTAGGAGGGAGGATGAGAGTCATAAGAGACAAGTTAGAATGATGGTTGCGGCAGTCAGGGAAAGTAGAGAATTGGATAAACAGGAAAGACGGCCATTTCGGGGGAAGCCCCCAAACCGGGAGGGAAATAGAGGAGTGGAAGAAAGAAGAGAAGAAAGGAATTGTTTTTATTGTGGGAGGAAGGGACATCTTAAAAGAAATTGCAGGATTAAGGTGCAGGATGAAAAGATGTTCAAGGAAGATTAGGGATGTCAGGGGCTCAATTTGTACTTGTTGGGGACCCAGAAACATCGTGAGCCCTTGATAAAACTAAAAGTGGGTCCCCACCGCGAAGAAATAGAATTTTTGGTAGACTCGGGGGCTGAGAGATCTACCGTACAAAAATTGCCCTCTGGATGTAAACTATCCAGAGAGACAGCCCTGGTTGTAGGAGCTAAGGGAGAACCCTTTAAAGTTGGAATTGTTAAAGATGTAGAGGTAGAAACTAAATGTAAGATAGGGTTAGGGAATCTTTTAGTAGTACCTGAAGCAGAGTTTAATTTATTAGGTCGGGATTTAATAATTGAATTAGGAATAAACTTGGAAGTGGAGAATAAAGAAATAAAAATAAAGCTTTGTCCCCTTAGAGTAGAAGATGAAGAGATGATTAACCCTGAGGTTTGGTATACCCCGGAGACTGTAGGGCGACTAGAGATACCCCCTTTTACGGTAAAAATTAAAAACCCGGAACTTCCAATTAAAATCAAACAATACCCTATTTCACTAGAAGGAAGGAAGGGATTAAAACCAGAAATAGAGAGACTTATAAATCAAGGACTATTAGAACCTTGCATGTCCCCATTTAATACTCCCATCTTGCCGGTAAAGAAGCCTAATGGGACGTATCGATTAGTACACGATTTGCGGGAAATAAATAAAAGAACTATTTCTCGGTTTCCCGTAGTGGCCAATCCCTATACGTTGCTAACTAAATTAGGCCCTGAAAATCTATGGTATAGTGTGATTGATTTAAAGGATGCATTTTGGGCCTGTCCCTTAGATGAAACATGCAGAGATTACTTTGCATTTGAATGGGAGGATCCTGATACTGGGAGAAAACAACAACTGAGGTGGACGGTTTTACCTCAGGGCTTTACTGAGTCCCCCAATTTATTTGGACAAGCACTAGAACACATTTTGCAGGAATACAAGCCTGCTTCAGGTATTACTCTTATTCAATATGTAGATGACTTATTAATTGCGGGGAAAGAGGAAGAACAGGTCAGAAGAGAAAGTATCAAACTCCTTAATTTCTTAGGATTAAAAGGTCTCAAAGTATCAAAAATCAAACTACAATTTGTAGAAGAAGAAGTACGATATTTAGGACATTACATCAACAAAGGAGAAAAGAAAATAGACCCCGAACGCATAAAAGGAATCTTGTCATTACCACCTCCTAAAAATAAAAGGCAAATTAGACAAATCCTAGGTCTAATGGGATATTGTCGGCAATGGATCGAAAACTACAGTAGTAAAGTTAAATTTTTATATCATAAATTGACTCTCGGGGGTTTAATTACTTGGACTCAGCAAGATGAGGAGAACCTTCAGGCATTACGAGAAGATCTGATAAACGCCCCAGTTTTAAGTCTGCCGGATCTGAATCGGCCTTTTTATTTATTTATAAATGTGAGTGATGGCACAGCATATGGGGTCCTGACCCAAGAATGGGCTGGGAAGAAAAAGCCGGTAGGCTATTTGTCAAAGTTATTAGATCCCGTAAGCAGAGGATGGCCTACCTGTTTGCAAGTGATCGTAGGATGTGCCTTATTAGTAGAAGAGGCCAGAAAAATCACCTTTAATAGCTGCATAAAAGTGTTGTCCCCTCATAATATCCGGGGTGTGTTGCAGCAGAAAGCTGAGAAATGGATATCAGACTCCCGTCTACTTAAATATGAGGGAATTTTATTGGAAGCTCCGAATTTAACTTTAGAAACAACGAGCCTCCAAAACCCTGCCCAATTTCTATATGGAGGGTCTGAAGAGTCAGAACTAACACATAATTGTCTTCAGACCATTGAAGAACAGACAAAGATTAGACCCGACCTGGAAGAAGAAGAATTAGACGATGGGGAGAGAATCTTCGTAGATGGTTCTTCCAGAGTGATTGAAGGGAAAAGAAAATCAGGATACGCAGTTATAGATGGGAAGACATTGGAGATTCTAGAATCAGGACCATTGAACAGTTCTTGGTCAGCACAAGCTTGTGAACTATATGCTGTCCTACGAGCTCTAAAGAGATTAAAGGGAAAGGTTGGGACAATTTACACGGACTCTAAATATAGTTATGGGGTAATACATACTTTCGGAAAAATCTGGGAAGAAAGGGGATTAATCAACTCACAAGGGAAAGATTTGATCCATCAGGAGTTAATAAAAGCAGTTTTAGTCGCTTTGCGAGGACCTGTAAAGCTAGCTGTAGTACACCTAAAAGGACACCAGAAGGGGGTAGATTACAAAACAAGGGGAAATAATGCAGCAGATCAGGAAGCTAAACAGGCAGCATTACGAGAACTAGTGTTAAAGGAAAAGGGAATGGGGCCCTCAGTACCCGAATTGAAAATTTTTGTACTCACCCCAAAAGAGGAACAGAAACTTGCTCAAATGGGGTGCACTAAAAATAAAGAAGGGAACTGGCATTTACCTGATGGAAGAAAAGTGTTACCAAAGTCAATAGCTTTTCAGATTCTAGACAATCTACATAAACAGACACATTGGGGTAGCCAAGCCCTAATAGACCATTTTGCGGCTAAATATATGTGTATAGGACTACATGATCTGGCAAAATATATTACTCAGGGATGCCCCACATGCCTAAAAGTTAATAGAGCTGTACGGAGACAAATGCCAATGGGGGGAAGACCCTTAGCAGTGAGACCATTTTCTAAAGTTCAAATCGATTTTACAGAACTCCCCAAAGTAGGGAGGTATAAATATATTCTAGTCATTGTAGACCATCTTACACATTTCGTAGAAGCCTTCCCAACCATCAGGGCCACCGCACAGACAGTAACAAAGGTTTTATTAGAACATATAATCCCCAGATATGGAATAACCGAAGTTATTGATTCGGATCAAGGACCACATTTTACATCTAAAATCATAAAGAATCTGGTGGAAGCCCTGGGAATAAGATGGGAAGAACACACTCCGTGGCATCCACAAAGTTCAGGTCTAGTAGAACGAATGAATGGAGAACTTAAGAAACAATTAACAAAATTAATGCTTGAGACTAAACTCTCATGGATTAAATGTATTCCTTTAGCATTGCTGAATATTAGAGCCCAACCCAGAGCTGACATAGGAATATCTCCCTTTGAAATGTTATATGGAATGCCCTATGATGCAGGAATCCCCATGAACCACCCGGGAATCTCAGATAAAATTACTCACACGTATATTCATAAACTGATGCAGTATCGCCAGGAACTTTGGAGAAAAGGACAACTAACCCAGAGACCTCCTCTTGATATTACATTACATCAGGTCAAGCCAGGGGATTGGGTTCTTATAAAAACGTGGAAAGAGACCACTCTACAACCTCGCTGGGAAGGACCGTACCTGGTGCTTTTGACCACCAACACAGCTATCCGAACTGCTGAGAAGGGATGGACTCATGCCAGCCGTATTAAAGGACCAGTGAGCAATAGAGAGTGGATGGTCACTAGTCCTGCGGGAGACTTGAAGGTTAAATTGTCCAAGAGACCGCGGCAATAATAAGGGACATTAAAATTTCAGAATTTGATGAACAAGAGCAACCAAAATAGAACTTTTGTAATTAAACACCTGTCTAAGGCACTTAAATTTAATGAGCAAGGAAACATTTATAACAAAGATGTGGGTGTAACATGCACCGATATTAGTTGTGGGGGAAATTGCTATCCATTTGTTTGTTTTATTTGTTTAGTTTGTAAGGAAAAGTGGTGGACCCATTGCAGAAACGGACATCCCCCTCGAGGAGTGTGCCGGCCGTGCTGGACATTCCAGCGAGAATTAACTGATTGGGTATTAGCTCAAAGAGTCAAAACAGGAGACCTAGAAAAAGGATCGGCCGAGTGGTGGAATATATTTACAAAGGGGGTAAATCCGGACCTATACTGTTATCACCCGAACGAGCCTCGACCCTTTGTGGCCCGGCTAGTGGCAGGACTGTGTCGCCGAAGGGTGGCATCAGCGAGCTGCAAAGCCCCGGAGGTGAAGAATTGTAACTGGCAGTCTTATAGACTGAGGCTCACACAGACAGGGAGACAGTTCCCTCCTGAAGAATTCTCTTGCTGCCGAGAAGATGGCTCACCCCGTGGCTCAAAGCAACCGAGTCGACGGGCGAGGCAGAGGGGAAGTAAACAGTGGAGGGAATTCTCCGGTTGTCAATGGGATCACAATATTATGGTCCAGGAGATGCCCCAAGAGTGGGAATAACTTCTCTAAGAGGTGGGATCCCCATTACTGGAATGGGAAAGCCATGGGCCTTTTGTTATCCTGGATATTGTTTTGGAATCTATTGGGAGTTTATGGGAATGATAGAGTTACGCATGAACCCTTTGAGTGGTCCCTAATTAGGGAAGAAGAGCAGAGAGTAATTCAATCGGTAATCAGTTCAGGGGCGCCCACTTTCGAATGCCGGCTTTTTGAGTTACTTTCAATAGATCAGCCAAGTCAGTTTCTTGAGTTAGTTGCAAAAGGTCCACCAAGACGACCAATCTATATATGCCCAGCTTTGAATCCTGGGAAAGGATATTGTAATTATCCCGGAGAATTCTATTGTGGATATTGGGGTTGTGAGACCCTGGCATTAGGATTTACACCCGGAGGGGGCCCAGATCCATATATTTCTGTAAAGTGGCTACCCTGCACAGAGGAGGGCATTTGTGATAGGTTAGGAATTACAGTGGAATCTCAAACATTGGCAGACCTCGGTTGGTTTATTGGGAAGACATGGGGAATACGAGTGTGGGAACCTGGAAAAGATCGAGGAGGACACTTTCTTATAAAGAAAGAAAGGATTCCTCATAATTTACCAGAGGCAATGGGACCCAATGAACCCTTGAAAAACATAATCGAAGGAGAAACCGAGAAGAGAAAGCCTGCATCTAGCGGTAATACCACCTATAGTATATCTAAAGAAAAAGATATCATGATGCTACCCACAGAACATTCACCCCCTGAAGCATATGATACTTTTTGGAAGATTATGCAAGCTAGCTTTAGTGTTTTAAATCAAACCCATCCTGAATTAACTAAAGAATGCTGGCTATGTTATGACATTCATCCTCCATTTTATGAAGCAATAGGGTCAGTAGCTAATATAAGAAGGAGGAACGGAACTAATCCCAGAGAGTGTTTATGGAATCGGGAAAAAGGAACCCCGGGGATTACAATAACGCAAGTTACCGGACAGGGGTTATGTATAGGAGCTATCCCTCCAGAGCAAAAGTACTTGTGTAATAAAACTATAAAAATACAGAAGAAGGAGATTGCTAATTGGTTAGTGCCAGCTTATAATAATAAATGGATATGCTCCAAGTTAGGGGTAACACCATGCTTGTCCACCACAGTATTCGATGAAAAATCTGAATACTGTATACAAGTAATCATTGTCCCTCGAATTATATACCATCCCAAAGAATATGTACTAGACCATCACGAGGCAGAAAAACATCATTTAGTAAAAAGAGAACCATTTACAGCACTTACGATTGCATTACTGTTAACAATAGGAGGAGCTGGAGCAGGAACAGGTATAGCTTCTCTAGTATCCCAAGGAGCTGGGCTAACAACATTGAGAAAATCAGTGGATGAAGATTTGCTAAAAATAGAAAGAGCTATTGATGCTCTTACCAAATCAGTACGGTCTTTATCAGAAGTAGTCCTACAAAATAGGAGAGGATTAGACCTTCTGTTAATACAACAGGGAGGATTATGTATAGCCTTGAAGGAACAATGTTGTACCTATGTGGATTCGACAGGGGTGGCAGTAGACACTATGGCTGAGCTCAGGAAGCAACTTGAGCAAAGGGAACGCGAAAGAGAATCTCACCAGAGTTGGTATCACAAATGGTTCAATCAGTCTCCCTGGCTTACCACCCTTCTGTCAACAATAGCTGGACCAGTGCTTATATTTGTTCTAGCATTAACTCTTGGTCCCTGCATCTTTAATAAAATAATAGCTATTGTTAGAAAAAGACTAGAAGCAGCTCATCTGATGTTAATACGGGCAAAATATGAACCCATCAACCTAGCCCCGGATGAAGAAGAGTTAGAATGGAGTAGACAAGAACTAAAAAGGTTTAATGAACAAAGCAAAGAATTGTCCTAGATAAAAAGGGGGGGGACTGTTATGAATTATGTTTGTTCATTAACTGGGATTAATTGGGATGATGTTCGTCAGTTAATCAGGATGTGGTTGGTTGGTTTTTTTTCTTTTTTTTTGCTCTCTTTTCCTTCGCAAGCTAATGTGGAAAGCTTTTCGCAAGTTGTGGTCGGGGTTGTTTTCGTACAGACCAGGCGTGGGACTTTCCAGGAAGAAGAATAGAAGTGAAGCAAGATGTTTCAACAACAACCCCGAAGCATGCGCAAAAGGCTCGTGAACATCTTAAAAAGACTGACTGAAACCTCAGTATGCGCGGCAGTGGCGGAACAGAGAACCCCCTGTCGCCCAGCGCTGCATTGCCTCCTTGTTTTGCTGCTATGGTTAATAAAATTTGTTAATTAGTTGCTAATTTGACTCTTATTAATCAATATAATCAATAACAAGGCCTAAGCATCATAAGAGATTCTTATTCCCCTGTCAACCACCCCAAAAATCAAAACCCACAAATCCCACACTTTGCTTTGATATTTTCCAGTGCTTGTAGCACCTTGCCCCCAGAGAAGTTCTAGCCTGAAATACTGAAGAGCAGTGGCTTGGCAAACACTGATGCTCTTTCTTCCTAAGGAAAAGCTGCTGCCTTCACCAGGAATCTTTGCAATCACTGATGGGTTGCCCACGAAGGACATGGGCCTACAGCCTGCTCCGAAGCTAGCCTCCAGAATTCACCCTTTCAGTTTAGGAAAAAAATTAAAAATATACAGTGTTTGTAACATCCTGCTGGGCCCTGCAGGAGGGAGAACAAACACGGCACAAGTGGTTTCTTTTACTAGATATTGGAACGGATACTCATTTGGAATTTTGGTTTATGATTTTGATGTTTAAAGATTGTTTTCCTTGCAAGGATTTGACGGTTGAGTCAAATATCTTTAACTCAGTGAACGAATACGAAACATTGTTAGTCTGGTCGAACTAACAGTCTAACTTGTCAATATAGTAGTTAAAAGGAACACTAAAGTGGTACAAGGTGAGCAAATTTGGGTCTCGCAGGGATTGCAGGACTTTGGTGCGGTTCACCCCCTGCAAGGCGGGGGGGAACGCGTGCCGGCCGGTGCACTGCTCGAGCCCCGGCATCGTCTCGCGGGGCAGCTCGGGTTCGCAGGAGAAGAACCTGGCAGCACAAGGCTGGCAGAACTCGGCCCGGCGCCCGTAGCACGGTCCGCGCGCGCGCGGGCCACACTGACGGGCGCGGGGGGGAGCAAAGTTCGCTCTCCGCGCTCACCTCCGCTTCCCCGCTGGAGCGCGAGCGAGCGCGGGGCGCTGTGCGGGCCCCGTGGTTCCGTGCCGCTTCTCGCGGCTCGCTCCGCGCGGGGCGCGCACGCGCGGGGGGAGCAGGGGCGTCCGCGCGGGCTCCTCGGTCTCGCGCCGCTTCCCGCGGCACAGAAGAAAGGAGCTCACAGGGCGCGCGCGCGCGAGCGAAAGGGGGGCTTGGGCTCCCCCCCCTTCCCCCGCCGCTTCTTGGCTGGCACCTTAGATGGGTGTGGGGGGGGGGAATGCTCGCCACGGCCCCGGCCCCAGCTCCAGATCTGGGCTTGGGCTCGGCTTTTACGGGGTTTTTGCGGCCGGCCGGAGCTAGGGGGCCCGGCTGGCCGCCCGGCCCGCGGCTGGCGGCGGCGGGCGGGCGCAGGGGGAACGGGGTTGTTGCTGCCCCTCCCGCCACCGCTTCTCTGCCGGGGGGAACTGCGCGCTCCGCCGCGTTGGTACACGGGGGGTTTGTCACTCATGTTACGGATCTGGTTCTGGTCCCAGACCCGGGATCGGGCTCGGTTTCTACAGGGCTCTCGCGGCCGGCTGGCGGCCGCGACCGGACTGGTTGCCCGGGCTCCCCTGCGGCGGTGGCGGCGGCGGCAGCGGGCAGGGGCGCCCCGGACAGTTCCAGCGGCGCTTCGAACTTGGTTTTTTTTCGCCGCTGCCGCTGCCGCTGCCGCCGAGGTGGTTTTGCCGGTGGCTGCGGCGCTTCTGTGTGTTCGGGTTTCTCGGCGGCGGCGGCGCCCCGCACGCTGGGCGCGGGGGGGGCTGAAGAGAGGGTTTTTCGCGGCCGCGCTGGCAGCTATTTGGGGCACCGGCGGAGGCTCCATGGCGGCCGCTGGCAGCAGTGCCCCCAGCGCCGGTCCTGGAGGGGCCGGCGGAGGCTCCGCGGAGGGCGCAGGCAGAAGCGGCTCTCGCGGCGCTGGCGATGGCGGCGCCTGCGGGTGCGGTAAAGGCAGAGCCGCGCGACTTCTGCTCTGTTGTTGTTTTTCTGCTGGCAAAGCCTGCGCGCCGAGCTCTGCGGATGGCGGGCGCACAAACTTTTTTGGGGAGGGAGGTTTCTGGCTCACGGACTGCTCCTTTCAAAAACAAGGGTCTGGACTCTTCTGGATGTTAAAAGAAGTAGCCAAACCTTTATTCGATGGCAGAAATACCAACAGGAGTAGGAAGACAGGCTAGCCTGACTCCCTGCAGCTCACAACCCGAGGAGCAAGGAGACCTCCCCCAACACAGCTGTGCACAAGGTTATATACCGCTTGAGCCCCAGGGGATGGTACAACTCAGGGTCCAATGAGGGATCAGGGGAGGAGGAGTGAGGGGAGGCGGTTACACTACTGGGAACCAATAGGGACATGTCATGGGCGGGACGGCAACTAGGGAACCAATCGCGAACCGAACTAGGGGTGAGGAGCATGGAAGGTTCTGGAAGAAAGGGTCGGGTTTACAATGATGGATAGGGGGATTAGGGCAGGCCGGGGTGATGGGCAGGGAAGGTTGGGGATTAAGGGGAGGGGTTTACATAATTGACAACTGGGGTCAAAACCAATACAGTTAATAGGGGAGAACAAGAACATACCAACAGACTAACAATTACAATCATACCACTATAAATACTTATAACACTCCTGCCCACTGCTAAAGTTCTCTAAGGGTCTGGGCAGAGCTGAAGGACCGCCACGCAGTTCGGTTTCACTGTTTTTAGGCTGGCACTGTTTCAGTGCCTTAAAAATCACTCCCCAGGTTGCTGCCAAGCTGCATGCACTGCTATCTCCCGCAGCCAGCCTAGTCCACAGGTGGTCCCCCACTGACCAAGGTTAAATCTCAAGGTTAAACACATCATTCACAGTCACAGCAAACTCCTGCGCTTTCACCCAGTGGAACAAAGCGCATTTATCTTCTTCAGGAATACAGAGTCCCATGCTCAGCAAGGCGTCTTGCCATGCAAGGCTGACAAGTTGCTCGTCAGCTAAATCACAAGTTCTCCATTATGAAATTTTTTTATCTTGGCGGCTCCGCGAATGCAATTATGCAAACGCTAATGGCTCAGACCCGGGTTTTTGAGCTCTGCTTCACCAAGATGAGCCGTTCCAAGCCCTCTCTCTGGTAGGCTCCACTATCCCGTTGGTTAAAATACCAGTTCCCTCTAGGAGAACCCGGGAGAATTCCACTTTCCCCTCTAGGGGGAAGGGCTGGCTTTGTCCTCGCTCGCTGCTTACCCTCAGGGGATTAGCAGATGTCTTCACGTCGGTTGCTTTCTGACCTCGGGGGTCGGCTGCACATCACGTCGGGTTACCAGACCTCGGAGGGTCGGTTCATCATCATGCGGGGTCACCAGATGTCGTTCTAATTGGAAACGGCAGAAAGAATGACACGGACTCTCAAGGGAGTCAGAACAGGAGAGAATCTCTAGTTTATTGCTACAGCCATGTTATATAGACTAGTTTGTGGAAAGTACAGAAAAGAAACTCTTATTGGTTAGTAAAGTACTACATTACCATCATTGGTCAGTGGGGTTCACCACCCACCCTGACCCTCTCCTGCAAGGAAAACAAGAGAACAGACAAACAGCACCTGCAGGCTGTTTTCTGTCTTTGAGGATTGTTTGAAATCCTCCCATGAAATTCCCAGGCTAGCTCTCAGGCAGGTCTGGCAGGCCATGGGCCTACAGCCTGCTCTGAAGCTAGCCTCCATAAAGTTCCACCTGAATATGAGGAAGAATTTCTTTACTGTGTGGGTGACCACACTCTGGAACAGATTGCCCAGAGAGGGTGTGGAGAATCCCTCACTGGAGATGTTCCAGAACCATCTGGATGCAATGCTGTGCCATGTGCTCTGGGATGACCCTGCTGGAGCAGGGAAGTGGGGCCAGATGACCGCTGTGGGCCCTTCCAGCCTGACCCCATCTGGGATTCTGTGGTTTTGGTCAGGTATTCCTCATGTTAACCTAAATTTATAAATAAGCCAGGGCAGTCTGAGTTAGAAGTGATCACCAAATGTGATACTGTAATATGACAGAAGTCATAATCCTTAGTAAGAAAAATATTTCTGATGTTTCCTCCATTTTTCCTTTATTCTCCATTCTCCTTTATTTCAGTGCTCAACTCAGAAACCCTAGGAGAGGATTAGTTTGCCCAAAACTTGGGGGTTTTTTGCCTGCTATGTCTGTTGTCTTAATAAAACAGTTTACTTCAAATTCCACCTACTCATGATTTTAAAAGAGATTTTTTGCCACGTTAATCCAAGCCTTGTTTTTGCACTATTACAGTCAAACTGCCACTATCACTCCTTGTTCCTGCTAGGAAGTGTCTAGCAAAGTACAACTCTTTCCATTGCAAGTCTTGCCTCAAGAAATCCTACGGTTAAACAGGCTCTTCACAAGAAGAGAAATTCAGCTCTTGTGCCAATCAAAAGAGAAACCGACATAAACTCATCATATGAGCTTTTTTGATTGTTTGGTGGCATAACAGTGCCTCTGCAGATGGAAAACTGGGACAATAGTGGGATTTGGAGCAGCCTGTTTGCCTTTCCTCAGCAAGAGAGGAGGAAGGGGGGAAATGTCACCTCTAAAGTGGGGGAGAAAAAAACCAATAATCAGAACTACAATGTCTACTTGGAATTCAGGTGGCTGCACATCAAATTACCTCTAACAGTCTGACTGCTGATTGCTACTATTCATGAAAAGGGGCTTTATTTTAGTTCTGAAATAATCCAGAGCAACAAGCAACCCGTCAAGTTTTCCCGTCTGAATTGCTAAAATGTTCTCTTTTTTAATTTTCTCTCTTGACCCTCTCCTCCCACTCACCTCTTTGAACACAGATTTAAATACATTCAAAGAGATAGTGAGGAAGTAGTTTTCAGTCCATCTCATACAGCCAAAACACTGCTGCAAAGTGCCTCCCTTAAATTTTGGGAGGAATCAGCTGACAGAGGAAGGTTAGTTGGCTGAAGGCAAGGTAACATGAGAAAGAGCAGTTCAAAAGCACAGTGACAGTTTTACCTGACTCCTTTTCAGTTAATCACATCCACTTCTGGACACCCATGTCCTGTTAAACCACATTACCTTTGGAGCCTGTCACCTCAGCCTGGTTCCTTCCTTTGTCTGAAACAACTAAAATCAGTTGACCTTCAAGTTACAGTGATGTTTACCTATTCATTGAGAAGTGGAGATCTAGATTGCACTTAGGATCCTGGTTCCTTGGACTGGGACTTAGGGCTGCGTTTCATTCTCCCTCCTGATTTTTAAGAGATGCTCTGTTTACTGTTACTTGTAATCCTCAATGAAGTTTTAGTACAGTCCTAAATCAACAGAGATGGGCTTTCAAGTGGACAGTGTAAATTATAAATCCTGCATTAACAATGTGGCCACATTGGAAAATACCCTTTAGTTCCATTGCCCTTTAATGGCTCTCTTACATTGGCTATTGAATCCCATCTATCTAAATCCCATGGGAATTTTAAATCAGATGTGCTTTGGGGAACTTAGCAATAGTAATATTAATCACTCCCATAGTGCTGACAATATGTAATGGTTTGAGTGGTATGGAGGCTAGCTTTGGAGCAGGCTGTAGGCCCATGGCCTGCCAGCCCTGCCTGAGAAGCTAGCCTGGGAAATTCATGGGAGGATTCAAAACAATCCTCAAAGACACAAAACAGCCTGCAGGTGCTGTTTTCTGATTCCCGTGTTTTCCTTGCAGGAGAAGGTCAGGGGGTGGTAAACCCCACTGACCAATGATGGTAATGTAGTACTTTACTAACCAATAAGAGTTTCCTTTCTGTACTCTTCACGAACTAGTCTATATAACATGGCTGTAACAATAAACTAGAGATTCTCTCCTGTTCTGACTCCTTTGAGAGTCCGTGTCGTTCTTTCCGCCGTTCCTAATTAGAACGACAGAGTGGGGCATCCTTTGATGCTGTATGATGTTAATGGTAGCAAGAATCAGCTTTGCAGTAGACCACATCATTTGCCTTGAAGGATCACTTCAGATAACAAAAACCAGAGGTTTGTTGTGCAAGAACTGGTTGTTCACACACACAAGCACTGTTTTCCTTCCCAACAGAGAAATTATTTATTGCTAGGAGACAGGAGTTTCTTCTATCCCAGGGATATGATGTTGGTAATGCTGTAGAAAGCCCCACATTTCCAGACACATACTGTGAATAATCAAAATCTGAGAAATTTCTTCATCCTGAGCCAGGTGTAAAACTACAACAGGAGATAGAAATGCAAGTGCCTGTATAATCCTTTGGGTTCATTGGCTCCAAATGTTTTAAGTTCTCTTCTTTTTGCCTGTATTCTCATTTGCATCATGTCACTGCATTGCTTGGGTGCTGACAGGCAAACTTCCTGTCTAAAATGCTGATTATATGATCAAAATTATTGATATTTTGATACACTCCATTTTGTGCTTTCTGACTGTATACTGTGTAACCAACACAAGGGTTTGTATTTAATTATAAGCCAAGCATTAAATGGCACGTGCTTGCTCCGTAGTTTTTAATTTTTATGTTTCTTGTGTGTTCTTTTGAAGCCTCAAGTAATAGAATGTGTTTCCTGAGTAATTGTAATCTGCTTTAGGAATGACTTTACAGCTCCTCAGAAGTTATCAGAAAATTCTCCACCCACCAGCACTGGCTGGTGTTGATGACTGAGCCTGGTTAATAGATTGTCTCTGATCTCGAGTTGCTGCCGTATAAGATGGAATATCTGGAATATCATTCAGTAACCTGAACTGGAAAATTAGAGATTGCAGCTGTGTGATGGGCGAGATCAGAAAGGCTGCTGTAAGAATCCTGTTCTGCCCATATTGCTGCAGGAAATGCTCCTGGCTCTTCTATAGCAATATGTTTTACAAAACACCCTTAGAAACCATCGGTCTCCCCAATATCAGCACAGATACTTGGGGGTTAAAATCAGTAGGAGCTTACCATCTAAAATCCAGTTCCTATGCCTTGCTCTGGAAAGTGGAAAGGCCAGACTTTGTATCAGATTAAGATGAGTTAGAGTAGATTGAGCCTTAAGGATTTTTTCCATCAGAATGAAAATATTAAAGACAGATAATTTTACCTTGTCTCTGTGTTATTTAATTTTTATTTTCCTGATTCCATTTTAAGCTGAATTCTACTAATGCTTGTTATTCCACTGGCACTCCAGTTTAGCCCAGAGAATACTGAAAATGCAACATGTTTTTATGTCTGCTAAAAACACAGATTTCATTTGGTACTTTTTATTTGTTTTCTTTGCTAGAACATGGACACTCATATTTATGACCTTCTTGTTTTCCAGCACCTCCCAGATGGCTCTGCCCCAAGTGCACACGCTGAATTTTATCTTCTGCCAGATCCTTATGAGGTCAGTCGAAGGAAAACAAGAACAGCTCCAAGAGGCTCTGACCCTACTTACAATGAACTTGTGAGTACTGTTCACTTTCCTCCACCCCTTCTTGTTTCATGGAATCATGGAAGGGGTCAGGCTGGAAGGGCCCACAGTGGTCATCTGGTGCCACCTCCCAGCTCCAGCAGGGCCATCCCAGAGCACATGGCACAGGATTGTGTCCAGATGGTTCTGGGATATCACCGGTGAGGGATTCTCCACAGCCTCTCTGGGCAATCTGCTCCAGTGCTCAATCACTGCACAAGGAAGTTCTTCCTCCCATTCAGGTGGAGCTTCCTGGGTATCTGTTCCTCCTGTTGCCTCTTGTCCCATTTTTGGGCCTCACGGAGCAGATCCTGGTACATTCCCTGACCTCTTCCTGCAGATGCTGACAGACATGGATGAGGTCCCCTCTCAGCTGTCTCTTTTCCAGGGTGAGCCCAGCTCACTCAGAGTTTTCTCTTGAGAGACATGCCCCAGTCCCCTCACCATCTCCATAGCCCTTCACTGGACTCACTCCAGTGGTTCCCTGCTTTTCTTCATCTGCTGAGCTTGGAACTGAACACAGCACTCCAGATGTGCCTCACTAGGGCTGAGTAAAAAGGCAGGGTCACCTCCCTCAACCTCCTGTCAATGCTTTTCTTGATGCACCCCAGGATCCCTTTTTGGCCATGAGGGCACACTGCAGGCTCATATTGTCCACCAGAACCCCCAGGTCCTTCTCTGCAGAGCTCCTTCCCAGCAGGTCACCTACAACCCACACAGGTGCAATTTGTTCTATTTGCTTTGCCCTCTCTTGAAACAAAACAACAATACAACATTTTTAGAGCCGTTGCAATGAGGGTGACCAAGAAGAAGGAATGTACCATAAGGAGAACCACAAATGGTGATGACTGTCTGCTTTGCATCTTTCTCAGAAGTGAAACAGCGTCTTTTATGTCTCTCTGTTCAGGAAAACAGTTGGATTTTTCACAGTGCCCTGTCTTACCCCATAACCACAGTTACACGTTAGCCAAATGAGATCAAGCATCATTGCACCATAACCCAGCAGTTCTGAATGAAGATATGCACAATAGCATGAAAAGTATTAATTGAATGGATGCTGTTATTCAAATTAACATTTGAAAATTGGCTGTCACTGTCCTAAATGATAACACAAGAATGAATAGCCAGGTTCTTTTCATGTTAAAATGCCATTAGTTCACAGCTATATATGATTCTTTCACACACCACTGAAGTGCTCATGCCTCTGGGGTGAAAGGAAACATTTGTATGGAGAAGCATTTATGGCAGAATGGGAAGTGGTATAAACTGTGTTCATTTGTAAGGGCAGATGAGATTGAAACAGTAGGTGGGATTGGAGATTATAATTATTACATGTAACAAATCTCCTAAAGATCTCAAAGCAATTTACAAATGCTCTTTCAGCAGGCTATAAAGTAGAAGGTGTGGAAAATATTACCACTCCACCCTGTTCCATAGATAAGATATGATGAAGGTTAGGTTAGTCAGCAGAGTCTCAGTGCTTATCTCTTCGTTTCTCAGTCCTGGAGTTGTAATATTTCTCTTTTCCCACATCTGTTAATTACAAAAGTTGCCTGCTTACACTGATGACTTCCAGCGTTCTGTAAGAAGGCTCCCTGAGTAGTATTGCTGCTCACAGCTGAGACAAATTTCCCTCCCTACAGTACTGCAGTGGAATAACAAGAAACTAGGCTTTATTTTTTCTGTTCTTTCCTTCTTTTTTCGCTATCAGAGTGGAATAAATCTAATTAATCTGTCTAAAGAAATTCCTTTACATTTGAAAGATATTTAAAGCAAACAAACATAATATGATTATATCATTACATTCATTGTAAGGTATCCAAAATGGACAACAGATAAGAGCCAGCCAGCAACACTGGAAGACAATTATCTTTCAAATTGCTCTTAGAAACCTTTGAATGCAAGGAAATCCAAAATCCCGTCTGCAGTTAGTCACTAGTCACTGGGAGGAGATTTAATTGTGGTTCACGAGTATTCCGCTGCTGTTAAAAGAAATCCCGTGAAAGCTTTAATGTCCTTAATCAAAACGGAGAGCCTTCTTCCCAGATGCTCAATCTTTTTCACTGGGAAGTGCTAATCACAGTGGGGACATATGGTTCCACTGAACTTGGCCCCTTCCAACCCGATGCCTGTGCTTTAGCAGCTCTGCTCCTCCATATGTGATGTCATTCTGGATGCATTTTTTTGTCCAAGGCTGGTAGACTGAGGCAGAAGCCGCCCCAGGGAAGCAAAACTACTAAAAATATAAGTCAGCTGTCTCTTAAGTTAGTTGCTGTCCAAAACACTGTGTACAGAAATGTAGTAGCCTTTTTTATGAGTTCATAAGTTTTTATTAAAGCCAAATGGCTGGAAGGAAGCTGTATATTAATTTCCTTCTTTGTTCCAGACTGAGAAAAATCTGAAATGTGCTTCTCTTGGGTATTTTTGATTCTAGTTTTGTACTTCTATTGCTTATGACTGCCTACAGCAAATTATCAACCTTGCAAAACTGCTTTTTATGTTTGATTTTTACTCGTGTGTGAGAGTGAAGATGTGAAAGTCCAGGAGGGCTGACAATAAAATGAGTTACAGCAAATGTTGTGGAGCTGCTTTTAGCAAACAAATCCTTCTTTTCTCTTGTGCCTGTGTTTGGATTTTGGAATTTGTGGCACTCATAGCAGTTAATGTTATATTGCATTAAGAAATGGTGGTAGAGAAGAGGAGAAGGAACACAGAAAAGTGGAATGCAGTGTAAAGAGAAAAGGAAGGCAGAGCAGCCCCAGCCAGTCTGATGAAAGGGGAGGAGGGGAACTGCACCAGGAGCCACGGCTGCTCCCTCCAGCACCATGCATCAAAACTGCCTTGGATTAATTACCAAATCTAGGAACTGTGCCATGGCTACCTATGGAGAAGCAACTGTCCCTCATTTGTGATTAAAATGTCATTAGACTCCTGTAGGTCAACAGTGTTTCTCTTTTTGCAGCCAGCAATAGTTGAATTCCAGCCCTAACTGTCCCACTGATTTGCTGCATGGCCACATATAACTCACCTCCATCGGATCTGTCTGTGTAAAAGGCAGGCAAATATTCTCACAGCACAATCATTTCAGGATTTAACTGTTCCCAAATTCTGGAACGTGTCATTTGTTTTATCCACACCCTTATTCAGCTTTCTCCAGACCTTTCTTCTGTCCCTACATCCTGATAATAATCCTTACTCCAGCTGAATTTGCAATACCATTTTAGAAACAGTTTACTGGGAGAATTTGAAAACCACCTACCCTGCACTGCAAAAGTCTGTCATTGCTCAAAGATTAAAGCCTATTTTTGGCCAAAGATTGAAAGTTGCTCATTACCCCAGTTCAGTTTCTTAACATTTACAGCTGATATGTGTAGGTTTTGGTGATTTAAAGCAACAGCTGGTACCTTTAATACATTGGCAAAGAAACAAGGCAGCTTTCTTTGATAGCATTAGCATCACCTCAGCATCAGATCACAGACTTACTCTAAATTATATTCTGCTTACTGTGCCTGTCCTTGCTTTTCAGATTTTCTTCATCATCTCACTTTTATTTTGGTGAGGAAAAGAGAAGCTGTGGAATCTGTAATTCATGGGCAATCTGGCAAATTAGGCACAGTAAACATGAAAACCAAAAAGCACCAGGTGCAAATTTCATGACAGGCATCCCAAGCTATTATTTCCAAAGGCTTCTAAATGGAAAAGGGAATTTTAACCCCCTGGTAAGACCTTTCTTGGTGTCCTGTTGGTGCTTTCTGTGAGGGTCACCTGATGTCTTGTCCATTCCATGAATGCAATTGCAAGTGGAAATACAGAGAGGGTTTATCAGTCCAGCCCACAGAGGTCCAAGCCAGAGGGGCTCAGTCTGCCTCTCCTTTTCCTCAGCAGTGCCATAGGTAACAGCCTGCATTCAGATTCCATGGAAAATCCAAGCAGGCAAATGACTTTAAGGCAGTTTCAGTTTTCCATTCTCCTGAAGTGAGAGAATGTCGTCACGTTTGCTTTTTAAATGGCATAGAGAGATTAAAATTTAAAGCATTTTTCCACTGCAAGTGAAATAGCAAAAACATTTCCAGCCATACAAATTTTAGATTAAATGAGCTTCTCTTAAGCAAACTTACCTTTCAGGCCCGCTCTGAGAGCATTTTCCTTCATATTTTTATCAGCCCACATGCAGTTTGCTCAACAGTTTTTGATTAATGCAGGGACTGAAGCATGGGAATTTGTTCTAAGTGCAATTTATTCTTGTTAGGCTATTGCTCCAGATTATTTGGGGTTTTTTTAAAATTCAGAAAATACACCATTATAATTTCATACTTTATCCCTGTGTGTTCTCACAATATTAAGGTAATTTAAAAGCTATTTTAAATCTATAGACATTAATAATTGTTTAAGACATGCTAAACTACCATCTCATTTATTTGGAGAAGTATCAACAGCAGATCTGGAGTATCAGATATATCTAAATTTAGTAACTTCCATTTGCTCAACTGGGTCCAATCTTTCCCAGTTTTCACAGGGAAAATTATGAATACTGATTTTTTTTTTTCTCAAGCATTGTTCAAGACAGGTTTCAAATTTATTTTAAAATGGTAATCAGATTTCACGAGCTTAAGCTCGTGATTCTAAGGTAGAATCTCTTTATATAAACTAGATAAGGTCAAATGTATTTCTGAGGTAAATTCACTAAGTTAAGTGAATTTGGCTCATGGTTAATAGCTTACTATTCTGGATGGAAGTTTAAAGCAATTATCACAAAGTTGGATTAATCATCATCCTATTTGAAGTGCTTTGCCTGTCAAATAGGTTAACAAACTTGTATTTTTTTTTTCTATTTCACTATATATTATTGCAGATGGTATATGACAGAGTCCCAGAGCTCCAAGGCCGTGTACTGAAGCTTGTTGTGAAAAGCAAAGGAACATTTGTGGGAGCTGTTAACATTCAACTGAGCAGTGTCCAGTTCAATGAAGAAAAGTGGTACTCCCTGGGAAACAGTGTAATTTAAATGCTCTCCGAGATGATTCAATTATTTGCCCACTCACTAATGTTTCTTTATCCCATTTCCCACGGTACATTTTGTCTCAGTTGCCCTTGAGAATAGGCAGTCATCTGCTGAGCACATATCCTAACATTTCATAATGCTGTTGTCTTAAATGTGCTACCATGTTCCTGCCACAGATTCCTGACAGCGTGAGTTTAAGGAATCACATGCTAAGGACTTGTAGCAATATGCAGAAGTTCTTATGACAGCAATGAAGGGCTTGGTTTTGTTAATATTAAATAGTACAGTAAAAATACTAAATTCTCAGTGTGTGGGGCCTCATTCTTTGCCCATTAATTCCACTGATGGTGTTGAAACAATGCTGGTAATGATGTAATTTATCATCATTGCATGTGATGAGTTCACCAGAGGACCATGGGATGGTTCCCTGACAATACATTTCCCTGCAGATGTCCAGCAAATTTCATATTAAATCTTATCCAATCAATACTTTGGGTTTTTTAAAGAATGTTAGAAGTTTTGATACAATGTCACATTTAATCCAGGACATTAATTTGTCAACAATATGTATCATTGTTTTTTTATTCTGACATCCAAGAGGCAGATATAACTGGTCATTTGTGTGAAGAGAGGAGGGAGAAGCTGATGTTCATGAATAAAGAGATTATATTGAGTGTGAGCTTTCAGGGGGGATTTATTTAAGCTCATGATGCCACAGATATTTGTTCAGCAGTCTTCCCACATTGCACTCCTATGCTGCATAAGGGGTTCAAGTCAACACATGCATTGAATAGATTTAGAGTATTTATATATTAAATAATGAACATGAGTGGTTCCTTTAAGTTCACAGATGCTAATTATGGGCCCTGTTTTTCTCTAATTTGAGGAAGCACTTAAACACCTCTTTAAGCATTTGGCATATGGGCAGCCACAATGAGCTGTCCATTACTGCCAGACTCTTGCACACACCCACTGACCATGTAAATAAACCTTTCCAGGGCCAGGGGCACAGTTTTAAGGCACAGGAGATGTGTTGATTTGTGGTCTGATCTGCTGTAAATTTTAAGTTCCCTTATACTGGGCAGATCTGACATTTGTCCTACCAGGTGGAAAAGTGGTCAACAGAGGGGTAATAATCCCAGAAGTGAAGATAATTGCCTTCTTCTCCCAAAGGACACCCACAGCAGTCGTCAGAATAGAAAGTTGTATAAAGCTCCTGAAGTGGGACTTGGAGTGTTAGGAAATAAAATAAGCTGGAGTTTTTCTCAGCATCAAACAAATGGACTTGATCAGGTTTTATCTAAAAATACTTTCCCTAGTCAAACTGATGTACTAAGCTCCTCCTCAGTAAGGGGAGGTCAGGGGAACTCTGTTTGGATATTAATATTATTCATCTATTCAGAGCTGTGAGAAACTGTAAAATATTCGCCACATGCAAAGGATATTGGCTGGCACACAGAATATCATCACTACAAAGATCAGGACACCAAACATTTTTGTACTATAGGGTCTCATGGGAGACAAATCAAGTGCCTTGTCATTCAAGCACAGAAAACACACTGAGACCAGCTTACAAAGTTATGGAATCACCTGACCTTACATTCCAATATTGATTTTAGATTCCTCTTAGTCTACTGTCTCAGTTTCCTTATTAAAACTATAATGCAATTTTCTAACAGTGTTATTTCCTGTGACATTTTCTAACACTTGTTTACCACATGCCCTGATTTTCCATCTTAGAGCAACATTTAATGAAAGAGCATTAGAATAACAATAAAGAAAAAGAGCATTACAATCTATCATCAGAACTGTCTGTAAACTTAAGCAATATTATTTGATATTAAAGAAACTTGTTGATAAAACATCCTTTTCTAAAAAAAAAATCATATTTGAGTGACAAATCTGCCATTAGTTGTGTAACTGTAGTCCTGTGGAAGGTCAACAATGCTTCAGTTCTGAAAGGAAGATGGGAAAATTGTGTCTTATGGGTAAGATCTACACTGATGTTAAGCAAGTAGTTGTCCTCCTAGATTTCACACACATAATCAACCCTTGATTTTTCTAAAACTCTCCAGTTCTCCTCGGAATACTGTGTTTCCAACTTTCTGAGTTCCCGGTAAGATGTATCCTGAGCTCCCTGCTCCTATGAGGAATATGGTTCTTTACAAACTCTCCATGAATTTTTTTATCTTGCTTTAGCAGCAGAACATTCAAGACTAAGCTAAGGAAAGGTACCAATACTAGCATATGATTTTTTTATGATTTTAATTTTTTTCTGAAAACTATTTTTTCAGGTAAGAAAATGACAGTGGGCACTAAAGAGGAATAATTCAGTCAGAGCCCACTTTTTCCAAATTTAAAGGGAACATTGTATGTATAATTTTTCCTGTCCCCTTGAAAAGCTACAATGGTAAGAGATGTTGTTCAATACAAATAAAAATGCCAAATTCACATGCTTATATCCTAAAAAATTAGCATGATCTCTTATATGTATTGGATTATTATTCTCACTCAATAATTAATCATAAATTTGAAATTAGCTTCAACTGACATTAACTCAATTTTTAAAATATTCAAAAGCATTCAGTGTTTATTAATTGTTTCTAAACATTCATAGAATAATTGAATCACAGAATGGCTTGGGTTGGAAGGGATTTTAAAGATCATCTCATTCCAACCCCATGCCATGGCCAGAGACACTTTGTAGGTTGCTCAGAGCCCCATCCTACTGGTTTTGAACTCTTCCAGGGATGAGGAGTCCACAACTTCTCTGGAAACCTGTGCCAGTGCCTCACCACCCTCACAGTAAATAATTTCTTCCTTATACCCAGTTAAACTTACAGTTTAATTTACAGTTAAATGTAAATTACAGTTTAATCTTTCAGTTTAAAGCCATCCACCCTTTTCCAATCGCTACATACCCTTCTACTGGAAGGTTCTATAAGGTTTCCCTGGAGCCTTTTCTTCTCTAGGCTGAACAGCTCCAACTCTCTCAACCTTTCCTCACAGCAGAGGTGCTCCACACCTCTGATCATTTTCATGACCCTCCTCTAGACTCTCTCCAAAAGATCAACCTCTTTCTTGTGTTGGAGGCCCCAAAGCTAAATGCAACTTCCCAAGTGGGATCTCCTGAGAGCAGACTAGGAGGGTAAAATCACCTCCCTCAACGCTGATTTTGATAGCAGATGTGGGCTATGTTTCCACTTTTTCCATCAGTGGGAACTTCCCCAACCTGCCCTGACTTCCCAAGTGAGGGATCGCGGCTCAGGCCAGTTTCCTCAGGACCTGTGGATGTTTCTCATCACGTCCCATGGACCTGTGCACCTCAAGGCTCCTTAGGTTTTCTCAGACCCAGTCTTCTCCTACAGAAAAACAGCAGTAGGGCCAAGGACAGCAGCCCTTATTTGGGATACCCCCTCCATAATATTCCCTCTGGCTTCACAAAATCATTGTGAATGTGCCTCTCTGGGAATCAGGCCACTGGGGCTGTTGCGAAGCCAGAGATGTTATTTTATTGGAGCAGGGGGCAATCCTCCAGAATGATTTCTTCTGTGGAGCATCAGTGATAATACCAGATATGAACAAAGAGTGATGCAGGTTCCAGCTTGATGCCTTCTTTGGATATCAATGGAATGTTACGGTAACCTGTAAATATAATGACACCTTTATTAGCGTATAAACCACAAGCACAAATATTATGATGGAGTGTTTTTATGATCACCAATGCAAACAAGGCATAATTTATGATTCTGTAAGTAGCTCTTTAAAATAAAATGAAATTATACTAGAACTGAATATCATTTGTGCTGGTTTTTCTCATTTATATATATATAGTATTTCAATTCTGGTATCTTTGGTGTCAGAGTGAAAAAGCCCAGTGTTTTGCAGGATGTGATATTTTTTCAAATGGAAGACTTTCAGCCCAGTGATATTTAAACATGGGCAAACTTACATTGTAACATCCCAGGTTATGTGCTGCACACATTGTTTTGAGAGCAAATGAAAGAACTTGTGAATCAGCAGTGATAGCACCTACAGAACGGTGCTGCAGCAGCCATGCACTGTGCAGCTGAGGCAGAAAAAAGTGAAGTGTAAGACTTTCTACCATGACTTCTTAAAAAGTTAATTTCATATGAGTAATTCACTTTATCAGAGATAGGTCATGCCATCATGAAGCTACGTGTTCATCTGGTTATTGAAGCATTTGGAAAAGCCATAGTTCTCAATTTCAAACATAATTCACTTACCTGCTTAGAAAACAAAACAACTTTTTCTTAAAAATCCCGGCCTGTACTGCTTTATATGACTAAATGTCCCTTATTTAATAACAAGTGACAATGTCACTTATGGTTAAAAAAAATTCTGTGTTTTTTCTATGTATATATGTAAATAATTCCAGCTATTTAAGTAAGTCTGTTTTGTAGAAGTATCCATGTTCTGAACTGCAGTTTTCAAAATCCCTCTTTAGGTGTGTGTGGATGCCTGTGGAGTCTTTGGGAGCCACATTTACCTGGGTTTGGAATTTCTTGCTTCTTTCATACAGAATCATAGAATTGTTTAGATTGGAAAAGAGCTCTAAGATCATCAAGTCCAGCCTTTGACTGAACACCTCCTTGTGAACCAGGGCATGGCACTGAGTGCCACATCCAATTGTTTCTTGAACACCTTCAGAGATGGTGGTTCCACCTCCTGTCTGAGCAGCTCTTTCTAATAATGGACAACCCTACCAGTGACAAAATTCTCCCTGATGTCCAACTGAACCTTCCCTGGCACAGCTTGAGCCATTTCCCCTTGTTCTGTCACACTACACATAAGTTCCTCTGGTATTTAAGGTTCAGATTCTAGGCAGCAAATATTAAAGCTGGTTGTAGGCAATTTACATTTGAGATCAGTTTTTAAGGCATGCACACAATATGTGGAAGGCTTGGTTGATTTCTTATCCGAAGATACACTTCAAAGACTAAGACTAATTTCTGAAGACTTGTGTTCTAGCCCCTACCTACAGAAGATTCTACAAAGTTTCCTGAGAGAAGTAAAACTTCTTTTTTATTATTGAAATTGCCCCAATTTGCATTAAATAATTAACTACTCTTGGATCCCATGATAATAGAGTTAAAAATTGAGTTCCTGTCCTGTATTAGTATTCACCATGGCAGATTCATTGGCACAGGGACTGTAAGAGAGGACTCCCCCCTCCTATTTGCCTTTAACCACCCAGGTAGAGAATTTTTCTCAATTTCAGCCCCTCTGAGTATAGCTACATAATCACTACATGGAAAATCAAATTCTGCTGCAGCTGGACAGCGAGCATTCCTCCCCAGTGGAGTCTACAGGTAGTTGGAGTCTGCTGCTGGGGAAAGGAAGGCAGTGTGGATATAGATTTGAATCCTTTCAAAAGAAAATGCAGAGGAGGGAGGAAATGGCACAACCTTGCCCCTCTGGCTGTCAAAGAAAATAAAAGATGTAAGCACTGCTCAGCTTTTGGAAGCAACTTGCCCTCAGGGAAACCTCAGGGATATGAATCCTAGGGACCTGGGGACAGTCCTGTAGTACAGATTTAAGCAATTGGAATGGTGAAGACTAAGACTGAAATCCATGCTCACTCTCCAGCATATTAGGCAGTTCTTGCCTTGTCTTCTGCTTGTTGTGACTCCCTCTGCAAGAACATTATTTTCCTATTTCACTGTTTAGAGAGTACTTGGGTACCTAAAGCAAAACCATCGTTCCAGACCTGCTTTCAGAGATCTCAATGTTAAGCATTGCAATGAATGTAATAAATTGTAATAAATTTTGAAATTATTTATCACTTTACCTCTTAGAAGCATTTTATTTATGGCCTCTGGGCATTCTGATAGCAAATTACTTTTTTTATATTGTGTTAAGTGGGGATTGGGGCAATTTGTTTGGCATCATTTATAATTTTTGTACCTAGACTCACTCCCTAGAATTTTAATTATTGCACTGAAAATGTTTCCTCAGAAATCTACTGCTCTTACTTTTCCAAAATATGAATCCCTCATTTGTAACCAAAATTATAAAGACATTAAGCCTCACTGAAAATTTGTATCTAAAAAAACCTCAATCAATAATTTTGCAAGTGCTTGTAAGCAGCAGTGCCTGATATTTGAATTTGTCTCAGATATTGTGAATTGTTAGGTTGAGTGTTCTTTCATTATCCTGAAGTATACAAATAAAAGGAAACGAAAAGGTTATCAGTGTAAAAATTCATGTTGTAGAAAAACAACTGAGCTCTAAGAGTAATGTCATTTTTCTTGTATAACTCCTCAGCCTCAACTAAGAATCACAAGCAGCTTTATGACTTCCAAACATGAGGGAAAAAAAATGCACCATTTCAAATCCTGTTAAGCTTAATAAAAAAGGTGTGGTGCCTGTTGCCAGCTCCAGTGTTTTGCCTTGCCGTCTTTATTCACTAATAAAAGCTGTTTGTTTTGTCAGAAATGGCTTTGGAAAGCCAGTGTAGTAAACAGCCATTTTACATAAGCCTTTCTCCTTGGCCTATTGGCTTCTGTGTCTGCTCTTTATGAGCAGCCTTTTCATTACAAAAGTTCCAGGAACTCTACTGGCTTAACAAAAGAAACTCCAGCAAGAAAAATACCATGAATATTTTGCCCTATTTTTAACCATTGTTCTCCACTCTGAAAAGTTGCAGATAGGTTACCTGAGGGGGTTTTGGTGGTTGATTTTGTTTTAATTTGGTATTGGGTTTTGAACTTATCTAAGTGCACAAAACCACTGTCTTCATAGCAGCTCTGACTAGTCTCACTTCTTGCAATGAATTAAAATACCACCTGAGCAGTTTCCATCTAGAATGGAACACTGCAGTGGGAATAATCACCTGCCATTAATATTGTTCTGATTTCAACATCACGGATTTGCATTCAGAGAATATGTTTATTTCAAACATAGAGAGTGCCATTTATTCATTTTGTTACAAAATCGTGTTCTAGAAAATAAAGGTGGTGCTGAAGTCTCTCAATGCTACAGTAACAAAAAAAGCCTGGAATGTTGCAGATTTTTTTGAGCTGTTATAAGTGGTTGACATAAAAATATTACCTGTATTCAGGCTCATCACAGGTAAAGTGTACTGGCCAAGGAATTCGTTGTTACACACAGAAATCTCATTCTGCACGCAGAAGCGTATCATTGCCAGTTCTGGAACTTGGATGTTAAAAGAGAATGTTTCATTCCATTTAGGGCTCAAAGCTAATTAAAGGAGAAAAGAAACAGGATTAAAATATGATTTCTTTTTTTTCTACTCTATAACTAAGCTGCTATCACTAGTCTGAACTGGTAAAGAGTTTCTTTTACCCTAGGTATCTGTGCCCATTTAAACAAATAACTAAACTCCCACTGACTGTAGTGGGGCAAAAGCCTAAGATAGTTGGTGTCATCCCTTAAAAGAGAGAAAAATGAGACAAGGATAGTCAGGTTAAGAACTTCTGCTCAGCTTAAATTTTCCTATAGCCATACCAGTTTCATGCTTTTGTCAAAGTTTCTCCTTTCACAGTGTTGGAAATGAATAAATTCAGGTAGTAAAACGTTCACTTGACTAGAAATACAAAAAGAGAATGTGGAACAGGAGGGGTTTGCCTGGTCTTTAGCAATGTTCATACAGGGAAAAGAAATTCAGGGGCTGATTTAAAACAGCAGCTATCTATAAAAAAGAAAAAGGAAGCATAGAAGACAGAGGCACAGACAAAATGAGATCACAGAAAGCTTGTAGTCTGAGACATCAAGAAGATCTGTATTATAAAGATAAGGGAGTGCTCACAGACAGCTACAAAGAGTACACACTTCACCTGTCAAGCAATTAAGGGATTACTCCTACCAGAGACTTTAAATGAGACGAGTGATGAAGTTACAGCAATTTCTTAAGAAAACCTCGTCATTAAGTTAAGTGGTTAAGGCTGGGATAGGGTTAACTTTCTTCATGTCAACCCCTATGGTGCTGCATTTTGGATTTTTGACTCAAACAGCACTGACTACACCCCAGTGTTTGAGCTATTGCTGAACAGGGCTTCCACAGTGTCGAGATTTCTGTCTTTCTCACTGCAGAGCAGCCTCCCCATCCCAGTGAGGGGGCTGGGGGTACCCAGGAAGTTGGGAGGAGGCACAAGTGGTACAGCTGACCCCAGCTGGCCAAGGGGATGTTCCTTACAAATGGTGTCATGCTCACAGCTGGGGGGAAGGAGGAAGAGAGGGCATTCAGAATTGCAGTGTCTGTCTTCCCAAGTAACCTCAGAGCTCCAAAATGAAGCCTTGTTTCCCTGGGAATGGCTCTACACCTGCCTGCCCATGGGAAGTGGTGAATGAATTCCTTATTTTGCTTTGCTTGTGTGGGCAGCTTTTGCTTTATCTATCAAACTGTCTTCTTCTCTACCCGAGGGTTTTCTCATTTTGACCTTTCCAGCCCTCTTCCCATCCAACTAGAGGAGAACAAGCAAGCAGCTCTTTGGAGCTGAGCTGCTGTCCAGGATGAGCCCACAGCAGTGTGCAAAAAAAACAATTCCACCTTCCTTTAGAAAGGGGGAGTGCTCCCAGCTGTGTGTTTGTGCTTCCTTAATCTACCAGTCTAGAAAAATGGCACACACAGCATGAACTTCTGCTACAGATTTTGTGCCAGGAAATCCTAGTCTAGAGAGAAATAATTGCATTTTCTATAACTCCTTGGGATGCAAAGTTGGTGTTTCCTTATAAAATGTTGTTGTGCTTTGTTCACAGCCTAGAGAAGCAGACTGATGCTCACCATTGCTTCTTACAATACTAGAGTTCTTTCTTGCTTCATCCTCTGGTACACCATGGATTTCTATCTGTACCATGGGGTTAGCTTTGTTGCTCCTTGACGTGCTGCTGCGTGGTAACTGATGGCCACTGATGAGCTGGAAAATTAAAGTTATATTGAAATAACTGTAAGAATGAACTAATTCACCACAGCCATATAGTCACCATAATAGAAATAGCTTTCAAAAGAAATTACTTTAAGTATATGCCAGTCATAAACTGGTGTAATAAACACAGTGGAATCAAGAATATGGTGCTTCCTATCTAATTTACTTATATATATATATATACTTTTTTAGAAATATTGTGGTTTAGGAGCATGTTTTAACTAGATCAGATTGGTCTGTGCCCAGTCCAAACTGACCTTGAATGGTTAGAGGGATGGGATACACATAACCTCTCTGGGCTGCCTGTGCCAGTGTTTCACCACCCTCTTTATAAATAAATAAATATAGAGATAAATAAATAACTGAAATAATATTTTAAACAATAATTTTCAGGTTTTTTTATTCAATAGCTATACATAAAAATTATATATTGCTACTGTACAAAATAATCCTATTGGAATCAGCCTACAGTGATTTTTACATTTTCTGCTATCGAGCTCATGAATTCCAATCTGTGTGGAGTGGATCAGCATCAAGACCCACCGTGACATCAGCATTGTGCTACAGGGTATGTAGCAGACTGCCTCACCTGTGCCTCATCTCTTGCACAGTGTTCCTTAGTATTAGACAAAAACTCTTCATTCAGTGAGCTTCCTGATGTGTTTTGACCAAAATTTCCAAAAACAGGAAATTTTGTCTCAGACTGCCCTGTAATCTGGCACCCAGACTAAGACAGGATTTATGAAAGTCACAACTTTGTCTGCTTTTTATCTATATTTCAGGGTAGCTAGGAAAGAGTCAACATCTGTGCAGTAATCAGCCTTTTAGGAATTAGTATATAACATGTATTGAGAGAGATATACAAGCCTGAAAGTCCAGGTGAAAGATATGACTCCCAATCCTGGTCTCAGGCCTAAGCATCATAAGAGATTCTTATTCCCCTGTCAACCACCCCAAAAATCAAAACCCACAAATCCCACACTTTGCTTTGATATTTTCCAGTGCTTGTAGCACCTTGCCCCAAGAGAAGTTCTAGCCTGAAATACTGAAGAGCAGTGGCTTGGCAAACACTGATGCTCTTTCTTCCTAAGGAATAGCTGCTGCCTTCACCAGGAATCTTTGCAATCACTGATGGGCTGCCCACTAAGGACATGGGAGATTCCTTGCCATGTCCTGAGGGCCATTGCCAAGGCCTGCATGACCCACTGCTAGACCTAGCCTAAGCCTCCCCTGGCATGGGAAAAGAGTGAGTTCTTTCAAGCACACCGTGACCCAAAGCCATAAATCAAATCAATTTTTGAGATCCAAGGTGAAGCAGACATACAGAGTGATGTATAAATTTAGGAAGCACCTTGAACATCCCTATTTCTGCTTCAAAGGCTCTATGCCTCTTGATGGGAATTGTGGCACATTAGGTTGAGGATAAGGAATTCAGTAAAATCAGGCCCTATGTGATTTTTCTATTCTTCATTCGTTCATTCATTCATTCATTCATTCAGAGAGATTTGCCCCTTAGATGTTTTCTATCTTTGCTTTCTGTTGTCATTTCTGCATTCATCTGGTTAGTAACTTTTTCAGCAGAAGCTGCTTTTCCTTTGACTCCTGCTCCAAATTGCTTTTGTCTTCAACCACAATTTCCTGGTTTTTGCTGCTGGCTATGAATGGGGCTCTCTGTGCCCTTCATTCCCTCAGCCAGTGGGATGCCATTGCCTCTCTGCAGCCCGCACTATCCAGCCTGAAGTCTCAGTCTAAAGTCCTCAATCTTAAACACAGCCTTTCTCTTCTCCAGCTCCTTCCAAACTCAGACACTTCCTCTGCATTGACAATGGTTTTGTCTGTCTCCTGCATTACAATTCAGGGTTTCTCCTCATCCTAATTCCAGCTTCATACAAATTAGGGCTAAAATAAGTGATGTATTTGCCTGGCTGCCTGAAATCATCCAGCAATGTCTATTCACAATTGGTATGCTCACTGTCAGGACACTAGAATGTTCTTGATTAGGTGCGTGCATTATGTAAGTATTTTATAATTGTCACTAACTATTGTTTTATCTCCGCTATTTATTACTCTGAAAGAAACAAAATAGCAATTACACACTAATTATATGCTAATTAAATAGCATTTATGCAAGTGGTATTCTGTGTAATCAGAAATATTACCTTTTCATTGGGAAAAGGGACTTTTCTAATTAGTGAACAATTATAACAAATCTACTTGACCTCAAAATAAAGGCCTTATCTAATCATTTATTTGTAAATGGCATGCATTTCAAGTATTTTTGGGAAGTAAATCACATTATAATTTGGGAGAAGTAGAAATAATTCAAAGACTTATTAATTCATCCCTCCTTTCACCCTTATTTATACCATTTAAGGATTATAAATAGTCTTTTATATATGCATAGAAAGATAATGAGACTTAAAAGAAGCATGAAGCTTCCTATCTTATCTTTAAAAATTTCCATTTGTCAATTAACATTATAATAGTACACGTGGTATTATTGATAGTGAAAGAAATAACACCCGAAGTGCACATTTGAATTCTGTGTTTTCAGTTCAGCTTCCACATGCACAATTGTCTGGCTCCTTTTTCAGCTACATTATTTACATTTATTTGTACAGCATCATTAAAAATCATGTATTTTTACAGTCTCCTGGAGGCTCTGAACCCCTACATATTTTTAGCAAGCATAAGTGAAATACAGATGGGAAAGCACCCAAGCAGCAGTTGATACTCTGTGAGAGTTTTACCAGCTTGTTGAAAACATTAGTTCCCAACAAACAGGAATAGGAATAAAATGGGGAAAAAAAATAGATAATAATTGCATCTGAAATACATAAAATTTGCTTTCCCATTTTCATGGAACAAAACAACACTTCAGTCATCTTACCCTTATTGACAGAGACATTGGTTTGCTGTATCCTCCCACATTTCGGGGTGTAAATGTGGTATTGCGATCCCTCAAGAATACAGGTTTCAGCACATAGCCACAACCACCATTGTCCAGGAATTTTCCATCTTGCAATTCCATTTCTGTTCCCGGTGTTTGGAAGTTTAAGGCCACTGTAAAATTATATCAGTATTGATTTTAGTGAATTAGATTTGATAACATTTTATAAAAAAAATGTTAAAAAAAATTTCAAATGAGCTTAAGATATCTACATCTTTCAATTCATATGTAGGATCCTGTTATTTCCCTTAAATTAAGTGATACTCAATAACGGATTATTTGTGCACAAAAACAGTACACTCTTTAGAACTGCACCCTGTTTTAAGAACTAATCTATAGATCTTTTTTACATTGCTATACCTCTCTTCCCTTTTCTTTCTAAATTAGACCTTGGAGAATATGAAATAAGAGATCCTTCTCTCTGCAAGAACTGAATTCACATCCTAGTTTCTCTACAGCAGCAAGACCCTGCACTCCAAACCTGCTATCAAAGATCTGGTGCAGAAGTCAAAACCTCAGGATTGTATCTAACCTTAGTTATGGTGCAGAATTCATCACAAAAACATCTCACCCAGAAGATTAAGAAGCTTTAGTTTAGTTAGAATACTCAGTGAAAATACATATAAATTTATAGAACTAGAAGCAATTTTAAAAGTGTTCTTAAATTTATGTGAGCACACACTCTCTTGGAGCTTAATCCTCAGGTACTGGTGATTATTCTAAGAATACACCTGACAGATTTTTTCCTTTCCTTGGCAGTTCAAAACATTTTCAGTTTGCTGCAGCACCAATAATAAAATATCACACTTCTCATCAACAGGATATTGTAATTCATGAGATAAAGCCAACATTGAAATAGACCTGTTTAATGAAATTTCCCCCTATTCCAGTGCATTGGAGCTTCTTGTCACATTCCAAATAGAAAATGCAGAAGTCAAATCAGCAATGAATTATGACATTATGAACCCATGACATGTGTTAAACAGAGAATGATAAGAAGTCATTTACTTAAAAGGATGGTTAGGTAGGAATGAAAAAAGAAGATTTTAAGCAGTTCAAGTGACTCATAATAATTCATAAAGAGGACCTTATTACATTTTCCTGGGAGATAATATGAATGTGTTGAATGAACATTTGACATAATGCAAAAATCCTTATTGCAAGTGGAAAACACACAAAATTGTTTTCACTGCAAACATTACTCATTCCTTCACTGCTTTGATGATCATTTTAAAATATTCTGAAGCAAACAACACAAATAGGAATGAAGCAGCTGGTACAATGGACCTGATATTTATAATATGATATATAAACACATGTTTTTGGTGGGGTTACTTCTGAAGAGCTCTGGTTCCGTAGTCTCAAAACCAATTAATGGGTGGAATATATGAAGTGCTCCCAGAGTGCATCATCTGTTTAATCTGAAAGGAATCCCATCTGTGCTAGCTAAAATTGCTCTGCATCATGAACCAACATGCAGCAAGTAGGCATAACTGGAAACCCTGTCTAGAAAAACCTCAAACAAACAAAAAAAGCCTCCAAAACAAAACACAACATGCACTCCTGCTTTGATCTAAGTGTTAATGTAAAGACATGATTTTATGTTAATATACACAGGAATTTTGTTTTACCTTTAACAACAGAAACCAAACTTCAGAGTGTTCATATTGCCCATTGCCCACCATTGCCTTTTTTAAACAGGGTTGGTATTTTCTTGGTATGGTTTTGGCAGCGGTTCAAAATTTTCTCTTTATGACTCAACCCATCATCCAGAAACAGCCCCAAATTTGGTGCTATATGATGCTTGTATATTTTAATGCACTGAATCAAGCTGTGCAGAGGATGCTACAGGAGCTGCAACCCTGTGGCCCCTGGAAGTCTGAACTACAGATAAGCCAGGATCTCTCACTCCTCAGGTGAGTCCTAGGCCACACTTTCAGGATACGTGGGTTTAAAAGTGCAACTGAAATTAGGCACATCGAACAGTCAGCTTCAAATAGCAGCTTCCACATGATGAACCAAATTACATGATTGCACATAATGAGACTATTGCTAAATTTACCAAGCTTTATAGGCGACTAAGCAGGAAAATCTGATGTAACAACAGCAACAAGCAAACGAGAATACTTTATATTTTATCACATTAGGAAAATTACTTTTGCAACACAAGTGAAGGGCAATGTTATTATGGGTTGATATCTCTAAACATCAGCACTGTGTTTTCACTTAATTTAATTTGACCTTAAGAACAAGTTAAAAAACGCATGGAACAGTAGTTTTAATTTACTTACTGGTTTCTTTGTATTGCAAGTTTTAAGGTGATTAAGCAAATGTGAGATTTTGTGTCATATTCTCTGAGATGCAAACCTCTACTAAAACTGTTTACAGGGCTCATAGCTGCTTGGAGCCTCCCAGGGCACTACTTTATGGTGCATTGATGTACAATTTTTCTTTTTAATCAGGTGCAGTATAGCCCTAACACTTCTTGAGAAATGGCAAGGATCATAAACTAAAAGCTATGCCCAGCAGCTTGAGCTGAGCAATATCTTTCTGCAAACAATCCTGAACTTCTACCCAGTGTTTCATTTTAGCTTTGGTGAATTCAAGAGCAGAACTGTTCAATAATATTCTTTGTACTTTTGTTTTATGAAACAGTATAAATTTAATGCATGTATGAAGAGAGATTTAAACTGACAGTTTATTTTGGAAAGAAACCCAAATGAGCTTGCAATGAAACCATCTGAGCAGTACATACTCTTAATGCATGGTTTTCATGGGGAAGTAAAGGCATCTGAAGTTTAACACTGTGTACGTTAAATTTTCTCCTCAGTCCTTTCATTAAGCACCAGAAGAATTTTAATATTGACATCAAAATCAAAGCAGCACAGCAAAACATGGGCTTGGGGAACAACCTGAGCAAAGCAATTCTTCACTGTGATTCCTGCACCTAAAACAGATTTAACTATTCCTAGAACCATGAGGCTAAATCCCCTTCAGATCAGAGTACTGAATACTCAAATCATCTTGCAAAGTACCAAAGCTGCCATGGCAGTCCCAGTAAGCCCCAGGTGTAAATAACTTCATATGGCAAATTGAGGTTAGGAAATAGACTAGCTCCAAAAAATGAGCCAATCCATAATACACAGAAGAATATTATTTTTGACCCCAAACCTCTGTATCACAAGCAGTTAACTGAAGTCAGTTCCACCACTAATTGCAGAACTAAAGACACTCTAAATATTCATACACAGCACCTTCTATAGGTGCCACCATTCAAGACATAATTGATTTGTGGACTAAAAGCAAAAGCTTTGTAAAACCAAAATGAGAATTGTGACTGTGATTTGAAGGCATTGAGGAAAACTGCACATCTTTTGATCCTGCCTCTCATTAATATTCCCAGTGGGACTTTTAAATTGTAATTTTTTATTTTTTGTTCTTTGCTTGCTGGTTCTATCAGCTACATCACAACCATAAGGTTTAATGCATTTTCCCATTTAAATGGGAAGATTTTAAAATAGATAAGGACACATTTGTCACCATTTTTTCTTGAAATGAGTTACTTAATTGCATTTTATGCCATTTAAAAATGCATCTCAAAATGTATCAATTTTACGCCCTTTCAAAAAAACTCATATTCAGAAAGCACTCACAGTGCCAATGTTCCTATCCCCATGGTTTACCTCACTCATTTGAATCTAAAGAGATGTAATAGATCACACTTCTATCAGCCTTCTTGTCTTGCTCTCAGCTCTTTCCAGTTGTCTGTGCTCTTAAAGTGGGCCACTCACAATGAATGCAACGAAAATCTGTGCCTCAGATATCCCAAATCTGAGCTGAATTCCACCCAGCCTGGGAAATGCTATTGCAAACAGGAGCGTATCCTAATGCTCTGGAATGTTGCCATTGCTTATGAGATGATCAATGTGATTGGATTTGAAGCCACTGCTTTCATTCCACACCAGCACTCCAAGCTGGGCACAGACTGTCTAGGCTTTCTTCTCACATGCAGGTCACAGCTGCACTCAATCCATCACTGCCCAAATTTACAGAAATATTTCAGAAGTCCAGGAAAGATGGAGCGAGACTATTTACAGGGGCATAACAGGACAGGGGGGAAGAGCTTCAAAGTGAAAGAGAATAAACCTGTGAATAGGTGAGACCCCACACAAACTTTATGAGCAAGGACTTTGGTCTACTAGACCAAAAATAAAGAAAAAAAACTCTTTTTTTTCTACCATAAACAAAATAAAATATATAATGATTGATTTTCCTACAACACAGAGCAAGCTTATATGGACAATATACATTTTGGCATAAAAAGTATCACCTCTCTTCCTGGCAAAAAAAAAAAAAAATCAGTAAAACTGTATTTTTTCTCTTCCCTAACAGACTCCAAATTGTATTAATCTTAATGATAACTTCTGGCTTCATTTTTCACCTGCACATTTTGAAATGGTTGTTTTCACTCTACAGAAGCTTGATTTATGGCTTACAATGTGAGGGATTCTGCCATAGGAAGAGGGACTGCTCCTCTGAGAGCTGAATAAATGCATAACTGCATGACATAACATCCTTAAAATGTGCAGTCAGTCTTTTTTGTATGGTCTTTGGGCCAGTTTAATACTGTGGCTCTAAAGACACTGTCATTAGAAATGTGAAGAATCCAGTCACACAGTTCATAACTGCTGACATTGCTCCTACTTCATTACAAGTGGTCCTACTGGAAAAGAGATGTCAGGTGATTAAGAGTCCTCCATTGTCCAAGTAAATCTGCAAAGGGTTTAAGTAGAGATCCTCTCTTGTGAGATTCTCATGGGAAAAGTACCTAAAGCATTTCTGATAAATTATCAGATCTAAAAATCTAAATTGATTTTTGCTGTCTAATTAATGTGTCAGTCTGAAAGTCACACTTCAGTGTAAGTCTGAGTATTTTTGGTTGTCATTTGACCAATTTTACACCTGAAACATTTCCAAAATAATTTTTAAAATTTACTTAACTTGTGATTCTTGGCAGAAAAGTGAATATTATCAGCTTCCCTCTCCTGTTTTAGTCTGGAGTCACTGACAGGTTTTAGAACAAGATCAGCAACTACTTCAGAAACAATTGTGTTCCTGCAATTTTTTCCCATCTTCCTTTAAAATTTATTAGACTTCACATAAATTATTTACTATTCTATTGGTTGTCTGCAGTGAAGGCAGCTGGAAAAACTGATAAAATGGAATTTCAATGTTTCTTTGCTTTAAAGTGAAATTCCAGTATCTATGACACACACCAAAAACTGCCTAAAAAGAAGCAGAATAGCCCAAGAGCTTTTTCATAAACCTGGCAGTAGAAGCATTTCTGCAGAAGAGACATAAAACCTTCATTCAAAACCACTCCCAGCATTTGGAGCCATTCCAAAGGAAAGTTGAGTGCACTTGGAGAGCTTCAGATGTTGAATCATATTATCCCACCTATCTTGCAGGTGTCTACACCTGAATTAGCTGTACCACTTCACTCTTTGTGAAGACTAAATCAGTGAAATTCAAGGGAAAACATTAAAAAAAAAATTAGTCCTCTAGGTTTCACTTGCTAAGGAGGCATTTCTGGACTATTAAAACCAGTAGAAGAGAGCAATAATATAGTTATTGACACAGAACCCAAGCAGGGTCAGGTTTGAGTCATTTTTATTTCCACAGGTGAGGCATACCAAGATCAAAATTAGTTGGTTTCTTTTCCCTTGGTTGCTTCAGAGGTTAAAATCAGAACTAGTTAGAGAGCTCCTTATCACTCCTCTTTTCATGCATCATTTTTTACCATATTTTGTCATATTATTGCACACAAGACTGAACCACAAAACAGATGTGACAAAATTGCCAAGCTGCATTTCAGTGTCACAGTCCAAAATAAAACCTACAGAAAGTAAAAAACCCATCATACAAGTACAACTTTCACAGCAGCATATAAATTTATGCACACCCCAAAAAGCACATATGAGATATTCTGAAATAAAATTCTCTACCTACAACACCATGGTTTTCTCCTGTAAGTTATGGCATGTTTTGGTCATTCCTGCAGAGTGCTTTGGTACATGTAGAACATTTCCAAATGCCACATTCAAAAGGTTATTTAAGTCTTTTTTTATTATGATTTTCACCAAGGCTTTCTTTCATTTTGGATTTTTGTTGTTTTTTTCAGTCTATATAAAACAACTGATATCAGTTTATTTAAATAAATGTCCTGAATTTTATTTCCCTGCATAAATCTTTCCATTTCATTTTATTTCCTAAATAAAAAGGAGACATGGATACATCAAACCAGTTCTTTCCAGTGCCTCACTGCAGTTGTATGCAGGAGGCATACTAATTTTCACAGACTATGAAAAGTGAGGGTTTTTCTCCATAAGACCTCTTTTTTCCCAAAACCTCCTGTTCTTATGAGTCTCAATTTTCAGAGAATGGACAGGGAGTACACAGTGATATCCAAAAGCTATTTTGTGGAAACTCTGTACTTTTTACTGAGCTTTTTAACTTGCCTTCCTCTGGAAATTAGGTTTACACAATTACATGTCTTGTCCTCAGCCCCAAAAAGTCTTGAGCCTGTTGGACCATTTCATCCTGCTTTAGCTGAGTGCCAGGCTGCTCCAAGTTAATATGTTCCAAGCAATTCAGAGAAAATTGCTGGCAAGGTACAGAAGAAAGCACTGTTTTGAGTCAATCACTAAGGGAAGTGAAGGAGTAACTCAGTTCTCATAATTACAAGATGCAGAGGCCTGGAAGGCAGTTTGAACAAAACCTAATATATTTTCTTTGCCCAGCCAGAAAGGTTATGGATGTTAAAGGAATGTAAGCTTGCAGGTGTGGGGAGGAGAAGGGAGTTAAGAAGGGGAATAGGTGGCAAAGAGAAATCCAAGAGTCCTTTGAAGAGTTTCAGGGAATTGCAAAAGGGATCTAGAGGATTCACTTCTGTGCATGGGGTGTAAAGCACAACGGCAGGCAGACAGGAGGGGTGTGTGAATTATACAGACATGGGACAGATATAAAAATCAAAAGTCTGTGTTAAATCAGTGAAAGGACATCAGCAGAAGATTCACTGAGATACCCTCACTTTGGGAGTTGCATTGTGAAGAGCTGCTATATTTCTGCCAAACAGCTATCTAAAGCAGATTAGGGAATTAATAGATCTAACATAGCTTGGAAATAATGTATGTGGAGAATTGTTTTTAATCAGCCTATTCCCATGTGAAAAATAGAGGGGTTTTTAAGTGAAGATGCAAATGAAGTGACCAAGAGGGCAAATCTAACCACTTCCTGCAGATTTTTAATTCTTCCAGGAAGGGGCCCAAACCCCCTATGCACCAAAAGTCATATGTTTTGCATATAAATGTTTAGACTGACTTTTCATTAAGGCACACTTTGAGTAAACAGCCAGTGTAGTAATTTTGAAAGATTTTGGCACTGTCTGTGATCTAACAAATGGCTATCCTTTGCAGAGATAAGTGTGGAGATTCACAGGCTAGAAAGAAAACTAGTAAATTGCAGTATGATAAGACTGGGAGATTAATTCAATTTTAAATTAAGGACCTCTGGCGAGTGCTTTCTCTAAGAATGAAACAAACTTCCTAGTTTTTAATGGCAATGTATAGTTTAGATAGCAATGATAGCACACAGGGAGGGCAGCACCCCAGGTAAATAATCCAGACATGGCACTAAGTGTGGATGAACCACAAGGACACAACATAATCAAACCAATTTCACACAGTATGGTGATGAGAAGATACTTGGATAGTCCAGCACAAGTCCAAATCTGTACTGCAAATAAGCATTTATGAGGACATAGAAGCAAGTCAAATTTATACTAAATAGTAATTTTTGTACTCCTTATGTAGTTATGTAAAATAACAGTCAGGATGGAGAAAGTAACTTGTCACAGAAGATATATGGAGAGCTGAGAAAGGAAACAAGTGGAAAAGGAAGCCTGGAACAAGGGTGACATAAGCTCCAGGGCCCTACAGACAGAATGAAATCTGTGTCTGTCCTTGGATGAGTGTGTATTTCAACATAACAAGGTGAATCCACACCTCTCACCTCTCAAAACCGAGAGCCTAAGGCAAAGTGCCCTGCTCGCCCCACAGTCTCCCTCAGGTGGCCTTGGCAAAGACTCAAAGACAGAATATATACCTGGGTACAAAAACTATTCTGCTCTACTTTACCTAGGGCTGAAGAAAATTTAGCAGGCAGACATAGAAATATGTTCTGGAACTGAGAATCTTTTAAACTGAAGAATAAACACGTGAAGGTAAGATTGTCTCTAAAGCCATTAAAAAGGACAAAATGCTTACAGGTGAGAGGTTTTCCAAAGCCTGCTGGGTACAGAAGTCATGCCATGCTTATTTTGAAAAAATTCAAATAAATAACTTTCAATGAAGAAGCAGAAGTTACCACTTTTTTTGTTGCCCAGGAAACGAATATGTTTTGTACTGGAAATTAAAATTCTACATCTGAATAAAGACTGGAGACTCCCAGCAGCTCCCAGCTGTCTCTGGATGTTGTGCTGACCAGGAATGTTTGAGTGCTGCCTTGTGTAGCATATCCTGTTCTGGGAATTTTTGGCACTACTATCAATTGTTGTGCTCACATCTGCACCTAAGCAAGTCACAGAGTGCCACTGAAAACCCACAGACCCTTCAGAAGAAACTTGCATTGCTGAGTAATGGCAACTTAAAAATGCTGAGTTTGTTATTAGTGATTTTCTTAATATCCAATTCAAAGAGGTAGTTTAAAGAGATTAATAAAATAGAATAAATGGAAAATCTGGCATAGGAAACAGCTATTTAACACAAAGTGATATTTACAATTACTAGTGAGAAAAAACTGGTGGAATATGTGGGTTGAAGGAAAATTTTATATAACAAAAAATTAAAATAATGCCACTGGGGGAAAATACGTAACCTACATAACACCAAAATACTATAGGAAGCAAGAAACTCCTTTATCTGTAAAGCCTAGAATGCAATAGTTTCTGCAAGGATACATACCCATCTGACACCCCACATTCCAGAACTCCTGAGGATTATAATTTGACGAGCTCATTCTTGTTCCCTTGGGGTAAATTCTTGTAATAAATCTTGTAGTATGTGAAATAAACTCTTTAGCTGATAAACAGAAGGATAAAATCTTGGTAAGAAAACCTTTGTTATTAAAGAAATACTATTTGAACAAATAATAAAAATACAGTAATTTGATCCAGCAATTTTTTTACACAATATTATGCCAATTTATTCTATTTTAACATCATTTTATTTTGAAATTTATTCATTTGTTCATTTAATAATTAATTTTTAAACCTTAATATTTTGTGTGTATTTGAATCTGACAGTATTTCTGTATAAAGAAATATATATTCTTTTGTAAGAAGTTCATTATCCAAAAACCATCCCTTCACTGAAATATTCTGTTTCTTCACCTTTTTGCAGGGTAAGCTTATGATTTCTACACTAAAGCCCACTGTATTCTCATGGGAAACGAGACACAGGAAACTGCACAAAAGTTTCCCCCTTCTATAATAGCTCAAAATGAAAAAAAAAAGGGGAAAAATTCATCTTTAGATGATCTTGGCTTGTTTGTTGTTTGGAGGTTTAAATAAAATGGCTAAATAATATTAAGACCAGAGAAGAGCACATTTTCAAAAGCCACTGAAATTCTTGTTATGTAAGCCTCAGAAGATAACTATCATGTACATTGTTTTTCCTTCTGCTGGCAGTGTTCCCTCCTTTCTCATATGTAAGCATTGACTGCAGGGATGTGGGAAACTTCAGATGACTTCTATCTGCACGATTCCTTTTTAGTGATTAAACAAAAATCTACATTTCCAGGGTCATCTCTCTGATCTCCATTTTCCTCTCACCTCATTTTTTGTTTGTTTAGCGGTTTTGTTTGGTAGAGTTTGGTTTGCTTTGTTGTTTGGGGGTGGTTTTATTGAGGGGGAGGAGAGGTTCTAGAACTATTTTTATATCTCCTAGAGTGCTGGAGAAACCAAAGAGAGGACTCAGTGGCTGGAAAATCCTACTTTGTGACACTGTTCAGCATCATTCACCTCGCCAGCTGTTGCCCTGAAAACTAAAACCTTCTGATAATGTTTTCATAGTTTTAGTTACTTTCCCATGGAAGTTCTATAAACAGAAGTTGTTTATCACATTCCTTCTAAGAAACATCTTTTGATGGACGTTTCACACGACCAGTGTGCTTGGGAAGGTGTAACTTAATTATCCAATCCCTGGTCATTGTTGAGAATCTATAAATACTGGAGTCAGAAAATAAAGTTCCTTCCTTCCTGTTCTACCACTGGAAAGTGTTCATGTGAATCATTTTGTGTCCTTTAGCAACAGCCAGCCACTGAATCACCTCCACAAAGTGAGTGGGCATGTGGCAGCCTTCATTGTCATTGTCACTGTCATGCTCGGTGATCTCTGCTTTTAACGCTCCCTCGGGGCTCTCTGCAGGCAGCTGGAGCTCAAACAGCAGAGGCTGCACCAAATGGAGCTGCTCCAGCCCAGAATGGTTTGGATAATTCAGTTTGGCTGGGATGGAAGGTCTGCTCCAGTGGAGCAAGCTGCCTGCTCTGGGGTTTATCCATCCCATTAATGAGGACTCTCTTATCTGCACTTGTCACCAAAGCCAGGCGACTGCCGAGCCAACTCCGCTCAGTTCTCAGCCCAGACATGGGGGTGGGGAGGGAGGTGGTGAAATTTATTCCACGCTTTTTCAAGTGCTGACTGCAATTCCTAAATTACTTGATGCAGAAAACAATGAATCGAAAGGCAGACGTACATTTTGTAGACTGTGTTAATATTTGTTCTTATAAAAATACACGGAATTAAAGCAAAGTTGAATTCCAGTTTTCCTCACAAAGCCAACAGAAATAAAAATATTATGCAAAGGACATATCTAAAACAGTGTTATACAAAGAACCAAATAAAATCAGACAGCAGGTGTTTCATGAAATTTTAACCCTTCAATGCCTAAGCAGTGAAGCAATCATAGCACCAATGTAACTTTTAACTGATTGACTCAAAAGAAATTACCTGAAGATCTTAAAAGTTTTTGTGCTGCACTCTCTTCAATTGAATTATTTTCATAACACTGCTGATGCTGCAGGGAATGCTCAAAGCTCACAAACTTCTGAGATTTGGTATAAACCACGAGGTCTGACAATGCAAGGGCAATCTTTCCCTTTCTCACCTAAACATCATCAGATGAATAATGGAATTTAAAAAGTCACAATGATGAGTATTTCATTATTATTAATATTAATAATTCAGAGAAACAATCATTTTGGATGCATAAAGCATGAAAAAACATGTCACAGTTAATGAATCTAATAAATATGACCTTTAATAGTGAGATCTGATCTACTGAGAGAAAACTGAGGTTATTGTGCCCACGTTTATCACAGTAATCATAGGGTGAGTGGAGAGATCCTTCCTAGCAGAATGTTCTTCTCGATAGCTTTACAGTTTTCCTGCTCCTAAGAGTGGTTTGCAAATAACATTATTTTTCATGGCTTTTAACATTGTTCCTTAAAAATATACCTCCAACTTTCTATTCATAAATATATAAAGTACTAGAAAAGACCAACAGAATAAACTCATCTATAAAATGTAGAATAACAGGAAAATATTACATTGCGCCAAGAAAATTAATCAAAGGCCTATTCCTTTAAGCATTGCCCTGAAGTTAGGAAAACTCTTTTCTTCTTGATTAAGGTTGAAAGTTCTCTCACCAAAATCTTAATTTAGTCTTGCTCAATTACCAAAATAAGCCAAAGTGACTGAAATTTTACCAGGATCTTCTCTCTTACAGAGAAGCACTGTGTGACCACTTCATTTTCCTCAGCATAACTTCTGAGCTAATTGGGGGCAGTAGCCAGCAGAGAGCTGCTGATGCTAATCATGTTTACATTCCATTAAAGCTTTTGAAGGCAAATTCTCATCCCACAAAATAATAGAGATTGCCTGCTCATGGCTCTTAAACTATGCAACGTTCAAGTGCATTAATTATTCTGGGGCTATGTCCCATGAGGACACCAGGAGTCTACTGCCATGGAAATCCTGAAAAATACAACTCTGGAGGCAGGCAAAGCCAGCAGCATCACTGGGGTATCTTGGCTGTGGATTCAAATGCTCTCCCACCCTCCCATAAAGCAATACAGTGGGACATCAAGGCAAATATTCCAACAGAGTGGGACCCTGGAAACCACTTTCTCTTCTGCCTGGGAAACATGAGCAGATCCTTTGTGTTGCTGCTGTTTAAGAGTCTGTGGAATTCATTCTAGTCCGTTACATGGTCCTACAAATATTCTTGAAACCTATTGTCTAGAGAGCTGGTCCTTCCTGGTCAGAGTCCATCCTTCCTCAGAATTTTTTCTTACTATTTCTCCATGTCAGTTGGAATGAGAAAGAAGAAAAAAACTTTCAAATCATATAAAAAAAAAGAGACACTGCTTCTCAGGGAGAGTGCTGGGCTCTGAGGAGCACTGCTGGTTTAGCCACATTCAGGCAATCAGAGCATGATGTGCAAGAGTGACTGGGTACACCAGGTGCTGCCTGACATCCTAAAAAAGCTGAACAAGGCAGTTTCAACCTTGATGAAGCAACAGATTTTCCGTGGTAGAGAATTATAGTTGGTTAAAAAAACTAAGTTCAACTTGACTTTCAAACACCAAATTTTTACACTTTTTTCAGAAATAAAGTTAAGTCTCTGCATGATAAATCTAAAAACACCTCTTCAGCTCCAGGTGCTGAAAAATGTTCCAGCACAACCAGGAATGTGCACCTAATTTAATGCAAAAAAATCCAGAACAGAAGAAAATAGGAGACTTTATCTATCTTAAAAATAGACTGGAAGACCTGGGGAAGAAATGGTTAACTCTGCCTGTTGTCATCAGGTACTGCTGTAAGTGTTCTCTATACATAGTTCCAGGAGAGCCATGGCACCAACAAAACACATCTTAAATCTACTGTGGGACCGAGAGCCTGGGACAAGCACAAGTTTTGAGAGAGGAAAATGCTGAAGTTCAAGATGGGAGCACAGGAAGGGGTTGATTTTTAGTTGGGTACTAAAATGTGGTCCAGTCTGACTTTTCTTATAAGAGCAGGAAAACTCTGAAACCTCGAGCTAAAAAATGTAATTTCCAAATGCACTGATCTTAGTAATTTTAAAGTTTTCTCTTTAAATTTTAAATTAAATTTAAAATATAAATTATTTTAAAATTACTTATTTATAACAACTTTTCAGTTTAGTCTCTATTTTAAGATAATCGAGTTTCTTTAAAAAAAAAAATCTGTGTGTTCTCTATATTCAATTGCAGCAAAAGTTACCTTTGGTTTTTTTTGAGGTGGGAGAGAAGGTCTATGATTTCTTCTTCTTCTGGTGGGACTCCTTGATGGCTGAAGAGGTAACGTGTCATCTGCGTCGTCATCCTCAGACTCAGATTCAGAGTCACTCAGTTCCTCTATCTCACCACCATATTCAGCATCCATCCTGAGCAGACCTTCCTCATTTGTTCCAACTTTTTTATCTTTTATCAGAACTTTGAATTTTAATGCCTATAGAAAAGAGGTTGAACAATAGTAACTAGAATTACTTAGGTTTCCATCTCTTGGTGTTATTTAACCAATCTTCAAAGTTGTTTATTAAATATAATGATGTGAGGTTGCAAAATGAATTAAAATAGAGTGAGGCAGAAGCCAAAGCCAAAGAAACCAAACAGAATCTGGGGATCAATGTACACAACAGAATGAGCCTATCTAACACCATGACAGGAAAAAAGGCTCTCTGCCACAGGAACCCAGATGCTGAAACTATGAAAAGATAAAAGTAGGAAGCTAAGTAAGAGCCAAAAGTGATAGCCAGGCAAGACATAGAAGGTATATTTTTTTACTTATTTTTTTACTTCTATTTTAAGCCTAAATGTACTTCTATGTGTATATACACACTTAAAGATGTGTCTGCTATTCATTTGGAATGTTTTCATCTATCACTAAGCCTGCAGGAAATTTGTTATTTGATTAATGCCTTTGTGCATATCTCTCTGGTGTACCAAATGAAAACTTTTGTTTATAACTTGTGTTATTTTACAGTAGAACCTTATGCTGGTCTTACCCGGCCAGGGAAACAAAAGTTTGGTGATTTTGCCTAAGCAGTTTCTCTATTTTTAAATGGACGTGTATCAACCTCCATAATATGTAATGTAAAGGGAGAAAAACATCATTGAATTATATTGATTCTAACAGCATGGCTTTCATCTATGGAACAGAATCCTATGAGTATATATTTCACTTCAATTTACAAAACTATATTAATAGTAAAGCTTCTATTATGCAGCAGTACATCTGTACACAGGAGCTGTCAGGGAGTAACAGGACTTACTGTCACTCTTGAATAAAGTGATCCACAAAAATGTTCTTTGAATTTCCTATGCTCTAGTGGAAAGGAAGATTACACTACTGGGAGTGTGGCGGGAAGAGGGAACAAAAAAATTCACAATAAATGAAAGGTAACTGAAATGCTGTGTTTTAAGGTATCCACGAAGTAAATATGAAAGGTATGGATAACAGAAATATATAAAGCCAAAGTTTTTTAGTAGAAACCAGAGCCATAGGCAAGGATAGAGACATTCCATTTATTTCCATTGCAAGCTCCATTGCTCATAATCCCCCTATCGCTTCAGATCTCGTGTTGGTAGTTTGCCAGGGTGCCAGTGGAATGAGACATCCTATGCCCAATATCTATCAATGCCATGCTGCTGGAAGGTTTGATTAGTCTCTCTGCACTGGTGACTCAGGATAAGGATGCCCTTTAACATTGCCTTCATTTCTTATTAATGCACTCTTTTTTTTATTTTTCTCTGGTATTTTTAGAAGAGTTTTAATATGATTAATGCTACTCATGTTTTTTAAGAGTTCTGAATTTTGCTTTGCATGTTCACATTTCCCAGTATCTAAAAGCAATTCTATCCACTTTTGATCTTGTATTTTGTTATTCATGGGAAGACTTCATTCTACAAATAAAAAAAAAATAAAATAAAATAAAAAAAGACCTGGTATACAAGGGAAGAAAAAACTATCTATGGTTACATTACTGCCTCCTATATGCAAACATAACTTTAAGTAAAAAAAGACAATAGTGTGTGTGTGTAATGATATAAAAATGGGTCATGGTGTCAATCAGTCTCTAAAATTCTGTTTGCGAGCTGTTAGCAAAAACATAAACATCCTGAGGTAGGAGAAGTTTTTTAAGGTTTGCTTTGTTTTCTACAAAGGTAACATTCTAAAATCATGGTTCTTTTCAGAAACAGTTACAAAAATACTCCAGAGAATTTGCTATTTTTTGGCCAGAAGCAAATGACAATAATAGTTACCCCCAATCACTGAAAGTGAAACACAGAGTGAAAAAATGGCATAGGCTTTTGTCTGAACTTCACACATCTTCAAAAAAACTTATAACAAATATATGGTTACAAATTCAGTGACTGTGTGAAATCTGAGTTCTTTAATTGGTAATCAGCACTGCTAAGCATGTGACACCTTCTTCTCTACATGTCCAGGTCTTCTAAGAGAGCTGAAAAGCCTTTTAATGAGCTGAAAGTCTGAGCATTCACTATAACTTCTCCTTTCTAGTTTTATTATGAAAGGCAAAATATGTTAAAAATACATTTGCTGTTTACTTCTATAAAAACTGCAAGCATACTAAAAAATTCAAATATGTAAAACATCATAGGACCTCCCTAGAGCATAGTGGGACTTCAAGACTGGCATAAGCAAAAACCTCGAAGTGCAATCAACTGGAACAAATATTTACATAATTAAATGAACAAAACCTTTTTCTTGTGCATTCTGGTTAATGGGATGTATAACACAAATCAGCTGAAGTAATGCCAAGTTTCCAAGATAAAAATCACAAGCACTTTGGATCGGGCAAACCCACCTATTGATGACTACAATTAATGTGAAAATTCAGTGCCCAGAAATGTAAGGAACAAACCCTGGATTTGAGACAGAAGTATTAAAGACACAATAGCTTCTCCTGTTTAAATTGAGCTTGTTGTTCTCCCTTCTTCTCTCCTGACCAGCTGTAGGTGCTCAGTTAGAGGAATATCAAGCCTTGAAAATCTTGCTAAGTAACAAAGTTAAAATCTCTTCTGAGTTTTACATAATATTCTATTTCAAGAATTATACTGCTGCCTTAAATACTGATATAGGGTTAAGATACAACACCTCCTGTGAAGTCTGACACAGGGAAAGGTTTTGAGACAATGACAAGATTTGTTAAGTACAACTGTTAAAAAAACCCAACACCAGCTATCTTTAACGAATCACACTTAGTGAAGTGTGAATGGATGTCTTTGTGGCAGCCTTATAAATCGCAGTTATCATCTACAGATACTTTATATCAATACTGTATACTTATTATACAGATATTTTTAATCAATACCACCAGCAAGGTCTGAGCTCTAGGCAAACAAATATTAATTATATCAGGAGCAGCATTTTAGCTACCTCATAGCAAGTTTTCCTACAACACATTTACCCAGTGAGAAGCACCCTACCCTGAAAATTCCATTTCTGTGTTGTGCTCTGTAGTAGACTTCAGGTAAGTCTACTTACCTTAAGTCTACTTAAGGATAAATAGCTGTGCTATAGCTGAAACTATATTCTACATGGGCAACTAAATCTCTGGATGCATTGGAAATAAGTCCAGATGATTGCAGAGAAAGATGGTTACAGGTTGGCTCAGAGTCTTCATTGCACAGATTCCTTACCAAAGTTCAATGATCCAAGACGATGCCTTACCAAACAAACCACATGATTTTTATACACCAAATAAGCCATTGACCCAAGACCTACCTGGGTAATGATATAAAATATGGCAATGTCTTGTTTTTAGTTACCTCCTGAAGTCGCTTTACAATGCAAAGAAGCTATTAACAGATAATGACTGTCACATGTTTACCACATTTCTGGGAAAATCATGTTCCCTCAAGAGTGCAATGCCTAAAAATAGTGAAGGAATTAGATGAGTCTTCTGTATGTACTCACTACAGCCTAGAGATTCCAGATATTTTATGAGAAACAGTATGGATTTTTTTATTATTATTTTTGAGGTCATCACCAAGACATACCACATTCTCTTTTTTTTTTTTTCATATTTTTTGTAAAGAATAGATGCCATAGACTGATCGAAAGGCATAAGAGTGACTAGAAACATTTTGACTTGCTAAGAAACAAAAGTATTTCTGATGCAAAGACTTGGTCAAGACATTTGCATATGTGAATGTGTTGGTCAAAATAAATAGGAATTAATCTCATAAATGAAGCAACAGAATTAGATGTGCTTAATCTTGAATTTCTCACTGAAAACACTCACTGTGTAGAGAAAGCTCTCCTTTTTATACTGAGTAGATAAAGGTGAAGAAAAGTGTGAAGGATGAGTCCTGGCTTATGGAGTTAGCTGGTTTTCCCCATAATAGCAGAATTTAAAATATCCATAGCCCATGAAGTTGTACTGGAGACCTTCTATTGATCTTTCTCAAGGATCTCATTAAACAGATCCTTTTATTTGGACACCACAGGTTTAACAACCATAGGGAAGCCTTGGCAATCCTGGCCAGAAATGCTTCTGAGACATCACAATGCAGTAATTGATCTTGCAGCTGTGTGGTAAACATTAAAGAGAACTTGTAAAATCACAGTAGTTGCCACTTCACTTTCAGTTAATCACACAGCAATATCTCATTCCAACTTTGTGACAGGAAACCTGCAAATAATAAAAGATTCCTAACTATCTGATATATCTATCCTGTCAGCAGTGTAAGGCAGTTCAATGCTCTACAATGCAAAATAATTGAGGAACAAACTTTCATCAAAGCATCAATGTGCTTACATTCTTTTCTGTGTTATATTGGATGCCCACATGCTCCTTTCAATTGCTGTCAGATCTCTTGAGAGGAAGAACACAGCAGGGTAAGTAAAACCTTATCTCTTCTAGCATCCTGATATTTTCTAAGTTCATCTACAAATTGCTGCATAAGGCACTTCATTCCTTCACTTTCTATCAGCACATCACCACGAGTGCTGGTACAACCAGCAGAGATGTCTGGCGCCCGTCACTGATGTCAAATCTAATTTAATGCAGGACCTGACTCAAAGGACCTGTTATTCCAGTGAAGATTAGAGGGAGTTCATGAAGTCTCTTTAGAAGCACCATGATGGCCAAGACTGGGAGCAGAGAATTGTATCAGGTCTGTCGCTTTGGGTGGCAAAACATCTTCTTGGGAAAGAGATGGGACAGGTGAAGCTTAAAAGCAGCCTCAGTTTCTCATGGGATAAAGTTTGTGGGAAAGAAAGAAGTAGTGCAAAAGTCTTCTCCTTCCTCCATATGTAGAGGAGGAATTGTGTGCTGAGATGCCACAGGATACAGGAATTGCAGGGAATTAATAATATCAATATAGTCAGATGGAAGTGTGAATATATGACTGAAGGCAAAGAATTAAAAAACCTTTAGTCCTGAAATTTTCTGGGGTTTGTTTTTCAGATGAAGCAAGTGTTGGGAAAAGCAGAGAGAGGAAGTGTTCAGTGATCCTCCGCTTTTATTTCCTGCGCCTCCATGTGATTTTCACTTAGAATTACAATGGTAGGAGACATCATTGCAAGGTGGTCCAAGGAACCACCTAAGAGTGGGCGTGTTCCTCATTTTAACCTCCTTCCACACACACACAATCATCTCAGTTGACAAAGGTATAGTTCAAGACCTACTTAAAGAAAGAAGTAGAAGATTGACCATATAAAAGAAAATTATTTCAATGGAAGCCTCCAAAACTCCAAAACCTAAAAGGAACCTGTAATTGTCTAATGTTTCTTTGAAGTGTTTGGAGAAACTATGTGATTTCCCACTTCATGTACACACAAAATAACCATTCAATTCTGATCTTGAAGAACACTGAGGTGGCTTTTTCCCTTTTCTTGCTAATGCTCCATCTTGAAAAAAGTGGACCAACAACTTATATAGGTGACAGCTTTTTTCTTTTTCACACTAACTGAGGATCCTTCCAACAAAGAGCATTTCAAATTCATCATTTGTGGTTCTGTAACATCTCTTTTGCACAGCTTGAGTAAAGCAGTCTGAAGACTAAATTCAGAATTTGGTTTTCTCAAATGACAATGAATTTACCCAGGCCTTGAAAATGCACAAGGTCCCAAGCTTTAAAGATGTGATGTCACTAAACTCCTTTTTTGGCTCTTCAAAAAGATGCCAGCCAAAGTCAAGCTTATAACTGAATTTACAAATTCAGTCATAGCTACATATTTCCATTGCTAAGTAAAGTCCTACTGACTTTTCTTACATGCATGATCAGAAAACCTAGGAGAAACAGAGAAGATCCTCATTTGTGTTCATTCTCAAGATAATAATTTTCTGAATTAAAACTTTTGTAATCAGGTGACGACAGTGGCGTTATTTAGGTAATCCTTACACCTTGCACAGATGGGAAATATGTCTCACAATACTTTAATATGTTAAAAGCTCAGGAGAATTAATCTCAGCTGACAGCATTTCCATACACAGACCCAGCAATCCATTTTCAGGCAAAACTCTACAGAGCTGACTCATGAAAACTCTAAGCTGTGGAAATATGAAGTATGAACTCCCTGTATCACAGTAACCATATGCTAAGGGACATATATCATAGAAATTAATATTTTTAAGTGTGTGATTCAGTGATTCCATTTCACTGATTTTGTGCTTGCTTCAGAGGACATATGATCCTTGCACATCTCCTACACTGAATCCAGCCGTGATTTGAGAAGCTTTACAACAAGCCCTCCTGTTTGATAGAGTTTAGATTTTTTCCTAATTGAAAAAACAGTTTTCAAGGCTTCAAAATTATGTTGGAAACCATGATGCAAAAAAATATATTGCTACAATAAGAAAAAAAAAGGGTGGAGAAACGTGAACATTAAATATTACAACATTGTTATGGAAATATAAGAGTGCGGTAATACTTCAGCACATCTTCTTGCACAGATCACTTCAAAAATATTTTTCCTTGACAAATCCTTAAAAAATTATTTTAAACACCTTTTGTGTGTTGTTTTTCCTTATGACAGTGCTTCCTTCCCACATTTTCATTTGCATTTTTTTAGCTACTGTAAAAACACAAGGAATAAAATATGGCTATACTGGCAACAGCGAGAAGCTGAAATAAGTATTTTGTATGTGTGCACGTATTTGTGCTACAAAAGACTTGAAAAAAGTTTTTGTCCTTGAAAGAAAATTATGTGCAAAGACTGGAACAAAGGAAATGTATTTGTTTTAGTTTGCAATAAAATTTTCAACACCCATCTAATTGCCTTTTCTGACTTCATGTCCCAGGGGTCTCGGGCCATCCGCTGAGAAACGCTGTCTGAGGGAGAAACACACTGAGAAAGAGAATGGCTTTGCAGTAGCAGAGGACCAAAAAAAACCTCCATCATCACTGTTATTGACAAAAAATGTAGGCTCAGGTTTCCATTTCAATAACATGTTTAAATTTCAGGAATTTCCTTCAATTTAAGCAACAAGAAAATAAATCAGCAGATAACAGATATATTTTCATGTGTTTTTTTGGTGCAGTTTAAATATTTTTAAATTTTAAATTTTAAATACTACCTGAAGTCTATTTCTGACACCAGATGTGATCCATAAATTCAGTCCAAGAGGACTGAAAAAAAAAAATAATGAAGAACTCTGTCGCTGCCCGCTCGGCCCCTTTTGCCTCGGCTAGCTGTGGCCGATGTCAGCGGCAGGAGTGGGGAACCAGGCAAGCACTGCGAGGCTCAACCTGGAACCTCCAGAGCTCCTCTGCGCTCTGGCGTTGTGGCTCACAGGGCGACACGGGTTGTGGCGAAGGGAGAAAGAGTGCTCAGGCTCTCCCGATTTCCCAGGAACAAGTTTATTCCAACAGGTGCAGGGCTGGGATCACAGGGGAGAGGTCTGAGCCGAGACCCTGGGCACCCCCATGCGCCAGGTTTTAAGGACCGTGGGCGGCTCGTATGGTGACCAATGGGACAACAGCAACAGAGGGGTTATGGGTGGGGATTACAATATGCAGGACCAATGGTAAGGACCCGGGGGAGGGAAAGCAACTGTACAATCAATGGGGCGTCGAGGAAGGGATGATAGGCAAGGAAAGAACTGGAACAAAAGGTGGGGGTTCACATAGATTGATAGGGCTTAGGGGCAGGATTGGGGTGATGGATGGGGAACAATCTGGAAAAATGGGAAGGGTTTACAACGATGGGCAACTGGGGACAAACCATTCTTTATGACAGGGGAGCAACTGGGGTAAACCACCTCTGAACTTAATAAAACCAAGCAAATGGGCGGCAACAGAACTCCACCATTTTTTTCATTTCTTTCATAGAGAAAAATGAAAAGTTATTACCTCAGGAGAAGGCAGTTCAGTCATATCTACTGCACCACCAATTGGTGTAGTGAGAAGTTTGTCACCTAGAATACTTTTCAAGCAGTCTGCCATTACTTCCTGCTGTTCAGGGCTGCAGTGGTTCTCCAGAGACAGTATAACTGGATAGGCAGATAACTGGAAATATAATTTTAGGATTTTATTATTAATAAATAAAAATATGAATAATTGCTTTTCCAAAATATCTTACAAAAGTCCCCTTGGCCATCTGTATTTACATTCATTTTCAAAAACTTCAGAATATAGATCACTTGTTCCAGGTTAGTAACACAATAAAACAGGTAACATTTGTGGAAAAAAGAAAGCACAATTGAAGAAGAAAAAAGAAATGCACCTTCAGAAAGTTAAAACAGAGCTAGACATATATGAAAAAAGGACTGCTTTGTTTTGGTTTTAAAAGCTAAAATCAGATTCTAAAATTAAAATTGAAAGCATAAATCAGAATTAAATGTCTTTTGCTTTAGTTTATGACAGATTTTTTGACTACTTTTCAAATAGTCTATCAAGACTCTGATAGTCTCCCCAAAGCTTGTTCAGAAATTATTTCCTTTACATGAACAAGCTATGGATATTTTTTATTTTTGATAATACCACAAACTTTTCTAGGGACAGTATACACTTTTCTCATCACACTACTCAAGCAAGGGTAATTGAGTAAAAATTAAAGCTAAAAGGTGAAAAAGAGAAAATTAGTAAAAATTAGAGAAGAACTCAAAAGAAATGCATCCATCTAGACTTATAAGTAAATCTCATAAGTTGCCAATAATACTGGTGGATACCAAAAATATAGTCTGAATGAAATCTTTGCTCAGGCAGAGCCTAAATTGTCCATAAGGAAAACACCATTTTATGTTTTTCCTGTCTTTACATTTGTCTCCTGAGCACTTGCTATTGACTTTTAAGAGAAGCAAAGCTCAGCCTACGTGGACAGCTGGTACCAACCATGACCTGTTGTGATTTTATCATCTCATTGGCACTTGGGCTTGAGAACTGAAGTTTGAATTAGAGTTAAGCACAATATGCTGTGTGTTAGCAAGAAGAGGAAAGTTTTATCCAGTGGGTTTTGAAAAACAGTGGAATAAAATCATGTTTTTAATTTCACTTTTAAAATCAGAGATTAATTAAGTTTTATATAGAAAACAGAAAAAAACCACAGCTTTGATTAACACTGAGAAGGCTATAAATACATATGCATGAAAATCCACATAAATTTATGATCGTGGATGTATATATTCACACACATAATGCTGGCCTGATTCTGAGATTTATCTTAATTGTCATTCAGCACTTCCTTTGAGCAGGAGTTTCACCAGAAGCTTATACAAAAGCCTGAGACGGTGCAAAAACTCTCCAGATTTCAGTGTTTTTCTAGAGATAGGTAAAAGGAACTTTGCTCTGATGGGTCACCTGACCAAAAAACATCAGTAGCTGCTAACATTTATCAGTGTCAACATTCAAAATCAAAAGAGAGGAAATGGAAAACACAGTCTCAAACTCATCTATTATCTAATATTTTTGTCTATTTTATAAATTCACACAGAGGATACAAGACAGACTCATAGCAGCAGAAGAGTAAGTGACAAAAAAACCTTTAAGGGATATAAAGAAGGAGGAAAACATCAGAAAAAATCTGAACTAGGTCTTCAATATAGATTCAGTCCTTGTTTAAATTATGTCAGGTGAGAATTCCACCTAACAAGCTGAGTGAGATCACCTGAATCCTTTGCACTAAGTTTGGTTTATATTCATTATCAGGAAAAATGATTATGATTCCTTTAACTAGATTTTAAAATACTTTAAGAACAAATAGCACAATTGCTCTGCAATTAATTTTTAAAATACCCATTGCCACAGTCTCTGTTGCATTTTTTTTTACCCTGGAGAATTTACAAGAGCCATGTCCCCACTTAGTTAAAGCCACCATCCCATTCTAACCAGCTCATGTATACACACACAGATCTGTACGTACCATAAATGCATACTTGTCAATCACATGAATTACAGAGCGAAATGGAATTTTGCTTGTTAAAGCGTGACCATGATACACAATAGGTTCGTTGTTGGTGCCATCCCAGCAGTCAATCTCCAGGCAACGGCATCCTTTTAACAGAGCACTTCAGAAGAACAAGAGAAACAATTTTGCAGCCAAAAGAAAGATAGCAAACTTTTTTATACAAGTTGCTGTGTTTCTGATTACAAGCACAGGGATTAATTACAGAAAAAACACCTCATTTTCACCATAAATAGAAATCCTACAGAATTATATGAGACAGACATACTTTCTGTTTCTGCCTATTTTAGGTGTGTGTTATTTAATAAACTTTATTAGACCTTTAAAGAATATGGGATTACCTGCATTATCTTCCTTAAAAGGCTAAAAATCAAAGATTTCAATAAAGGAATTCTGGAACAAAGGCAATTTGCCACTTAAAATAAAAGAATAAATATTTTCAATGCTATTTTGTGCTACTATTCCAAACTTGCTTAGAATTTTGAGAATCACTATATTTAAAAATCTATAGTACTTGGAGAATCAGGTTGCGCTTGGTCTTTACATAAAACAGTTCCTCTCCCCAGACCACATTTCTAAGAGTGCTAAAGTTTCTGAGACACCCTGACTTTACTGCTTTAATCTGAATATGTTAGTGTCATCCCTTAAATTCTTAGGTTTCTAATATTTGACTTGCAACTAACTGAAACATTTCTTATAAACTGTTTTACTTAATTACCAAGCTGTCTTTTACATCCTGCTTTTCACACATTAACAATATGTCAAATATGCCTTTAGCTGATTTTAGCATTTTCCTCACACATATAGGAGATAAAGAGAGAGGGGGTTATACCTTCTTTGCAATTACTTTCAGCAAGGCAGCATTAACATAATGGAATTTTAAATACTGTTAGAAATTCAGTACTGTTTCTGATGGTTGCAAGTCACTAAAGAACATCAAGAGAGCAACCAAAAAAAAATTACAAAGTGTTCAGATAGATGATGATTCCTGCTGCTTTCTCTTCATTAAAGTAGTACAAATAATTCTGGACACATCTCCTCCTAATTCTTAATACATCCTGCCCTCTCAGTGTTGCATTTACTACACAATTAATTTCTTTCTTCCCTGTCTTGGCAATAAGGCATCCTGGTCATCATCCTCTTGGAGTCACACACTGCACAGGTTCCTCTCCCTGCTGCCTACTTGAATGCCCATGTTTTGTTGTTTTTGTTGTTTCTAACCTGCCCACACTGCAACATGCACTGAACACAGATATCCTTGACACAGACATACTCCAACACACATCTTCTACATTGAACAGATCACAGCTTGCCCAGGAATTTTACATTACTTTCAGGGAGTTATTTATTTTTTGCATGGCGTGTTGAGATTAAAAACTGATTTAATCGTGTACTGTACAATATACTATAGATTCCATTTGCTGCAAGGTTGATTTTCTGAGATGTAAGTGAAAAAAATAGATTGCTTCCAGACTATGAACAGATGGTTTGGCAAATATATTGAAAAGTGTACACACAAAATAAAATACCACTCTCATTTCAACTTGTATCTTTGATGGCTTTGTCCCTTATTTCCAAGTAGGATTGTATGTGACTTAGCATTAATTAAAAAAAAAAAAAAAAGCCAAAGAAAGTTTAAAATATTAAAAAATTATGTCTATATACCTGATATAGCCCCATAAGTGACTGGGTCCCATTAGCTGGTCAGCTATCGAGTAGGTGTTGTGAGAAGATGAAATAAAATAGTCACATAATGGCTGGTTCATATCTTGATAGACGGTCTTGTGCTGGCTTTTAAATATTGAACATTCGTCTGAGTTCATGTATCTTATAAATCCTTCAAATGACAACTGCCTTTTCTTCCTCACTGAACAAAAACAAAAGGAAAAAAAAATAAATCTCTGTTGTGAAGCCACTCTGATGCACTTTCTGAAATTTTTAATAGCCAATTCTGAACACTGCTAAAGGTTATACAGCACAAAGCTTTCCTGCAATTTTAAAATTCATACCAAATGTATAAACAACACAAACATCAGATACGTGTGACTCTGGAGCTGAATTGCTGTGGTTCAAACTTCTGAGAGGAAAAAAATGTGTTTTGACACTTTTATTCTTCTATGGACAGCACTAAGAAGAATTTTCAGTAGTCCTAATTAAATATAAATAAAATATTTGTCATTTACTTTGGAAAGTAACATGCCAGACAACGTGTTAAGGGAATCTTCTCTTTTAAAAGAACCAGGATTGTTCTCTAAAAAGTCAGAAATTCTCAATATAATCTTGCAGAAACTATGACTTCTAGCACCAAATGTCTTTGCCAGGGGTGGAAAATTCCAAATAAATATTGATCAAATCATGTTTAGAAATACTTGAAATAAAAATAGCATTTTAACCAAAGAAATAACTGTCTACACAGATGAATTGCAAATCAAGCCTATTACACTACTATATTTATAACAAAATGAACTAATTGAGTCCATACCAGTGATAGTCATCCCATTTGTTTTGGTTTTGACTGATTTAATGGCAAACAGAGCCATTACACTGCCAGCTACTGCTCTCAATGTCATGTTTGTAATGCAGTCATTTTACAAATGATATAATCTCAACAGTTAGATTTGCTTCAAAATATAGTTTGAATTAGTGAGGGATTTTGCTCAGTTCTTACTCTAAAATAATTTTATTGTCACCGTTAGGCTAGTAGTTAACAATAAGTAAATAATCCAAGATTATTTTATGTTAATAATAGTTTAGAAGTCGATGTATACAAACTTGGGGACTGGAAATACCAGTAGGAAAACCCCCTTTTCTGCCCTGGTAATTCTTACTGCAGCTATAAGAATCAGAATGTACAAGTTAGAATTGCAATTATCCATCTTTGGTGTGTGACAGACTGGAAGTTTTACACCTGGATGAGAATTTACAGAAAATAATTGTTTCTCAATTACACAGGTCTTTGAACTAGAAAACTTGCAATCTTACAATGATAAAGAAAAACAGAAGGGCATCCAGACATCAAACATACATTCACCCAACAACTTATTCCTAACAGAAGTCTTTCTGAACTTATTCTTCCAGTCTTCCATTGATGAAGAATCCACAGACAACCCAATAAAACCATTTCAACAGCTAAATAAATTTGTTAGGAAATTTTTCATAATTAGGAAACAGAAATTTACCCTGAAACTTCCTTGCTGTCCAAAATATTTGTTCTGTTTGGTATTATTCCTCTCCTCTTTTTTCACACTTTTTCTCTTATGAACACTGCTTTGGCACTTCCCACTTTCCACTCCTTTCTTCAAAAAAAAATCCAATCCAGGGCATTTTCTGTTTCAGATTTCTGATAATTTTCGTTTTTCTGCTATCCATCTGTATTGTTAATCTTTCATAGGAGAAAACAGGATACTATTTCTTCATGGAATGTCCTGACAAACTGCAACTCACTTTTACCGTCTTAGAAGGGTTTACGTATTTATTATTTTCTCCTTTTTTTTTTCTAGTCACTGACAGTGACTAGTTCTTTAGATGTTCCCTTTCTAAAACAAATATTACATTTGATCTTTTCCAGTCTTTCAATTCATCATTCATTTCCCCCCTGTTTTCAAAAGTAACCTTTGACTTGTACTAGTCAAGCTTGTTACAATTTTCTAAGAACTTGGATTTGTCAACCTGTCTTCACTGACCTGATTACATCATTTAAGAAGGTCCTACCCTGTTCCATCCATATTTTTGACTATCTTACTCAGATTAATAATATTAATAGTATTACAGAACCGACTGTACTTGTTGCATCGGGAATTTCTTTGGTCTTCTTTTAGCTGAGAGATTTGCAGGATGACTTCATGCAACCTTGATGACTCTTGAAAAGTGAATCCTATAGATTTATCCACATGCACGTAGTATATTGTTCTATACTTGTAACAACTGGATTAAATTTCTACTGTCTGGATCTTTAAAAAACATTTTGAATTTTTTCACATTACTCAAAACAGAATACACTCATCCTGTATGTTTTGCCTCTAATGAATTACATGAGCTGTCTGGATTTCATTTTGGATTATTTTATTTTTCATGGTCTATAGATTTCTCTGAGCAATTACAAGTAGAGCTAGTAACTATTTGTGTGTGTGTGTACATCTTTTATGTTCTACCTTTTCTGCATTTATTTATTAAATTAGTGAAAAAATACTGGCTTTTCAAAGTCTTGCTTTTTTTCTGAATTATTTATGATGTTTTCCTGGCTGTTCTTGTCATCGACAAAAGTTAACTGCAATATTCTCAAGAGAAATTAATGTTCAAGCAAATATGCTAATGACCATAATCCCCAAAAAATGAACATCTAACATTGTTTTGTTAGTCAATATGTAAGCTCATAGACTTCAGTAAAACATTCAGCTCATGTCTCCAATCAACAGACTAAAAATCTTTGTATTTTTACAGAGCTTACATTTCTGAGGAATAGCCCAGCCATGCTATTTTCTGACCACTTACAGACATTTTCTGCTTCTACATTAAAGGAAATGGGAATTCATCTCCATAACTATTCCACAGTGAAAAGACTTTCATCAAGACCTTACATTTCTCCCCTGGAGGAACCTCAGTCTTTTTCTCCATTAGGACCTTTTAGCAGTAGTTAGTGTGCACACACCTATCCATTTGTTGTAGAAAGGGAAGGCAAGAAAAGATTTCTGCCTTCTCGTTGCCTCTTTTTGTTCACAAAGTTCAATGATTTCTTTTGTCTTGCCCTCCTCTTTTGGATAGTGTACAATTCATTTTATTAACAATATTCCTTAATATTGTTTGGGGTTTTTTTTAATCTGATTTAAGACAAAATTATTTTTCTCATTCCTCCTGTTAGGGTAAACTCCAGCTCTGCCATATATACAAATACTGTCATATCAGAGAGGAATTATGGATATTTGAACCTGGGTATTTGAAAAACTTGGATTACATTATACATTATTTTCAGAGTTTATTACATTCCATTTTTCTTATTTACCTTGGAATTTCTTTGAAAGTGTTTCTCTTCAGAAAGAAAAAATGGAAAACTATCACAAGATGTTTGCTGCCCTGAAGGCCTTTGGAGTACCCACAATGAGGCAGACAAAACAAGCAAGAAATCACTCTGCACTGGCCAGAGCCTCCTGCAAGACCCATTTCCTCCTGAAGGGACTGAGTACAACCTGCAGCCCTGCCAGGGTCTGGGAGAGGTGTCTGGACTGAAATAGAGACTCAGGAGTGGGGAGGAGAAGAGCCTGAACGGAATGTGAGACTAGGAAATGTGGAGAGAGAGATGTTTCCCATGTTTTTAAATGTATGTGAGTGCTCTTTGCTTCCAGAGAGCTAAATGAGTAATTAAATGTCTATGGTACTTGGGACAGACAGAGTGGAGTGGGTACAGATACATTTGCTGGGAATTTTAGGGGTGAACTCATGAGAAATACTTGCAATCACAGACAAGGGTTTTACTCCGCTATAATGGAAGGAGGAATCTTTCAGTCATTAAAAGTCAGGCAGAAACATCATCAGATGGAATTTCATACTATGAAATTTGACTACATCAGTATGAAACATTCATGCTCTAAGGGAACAGTAAAGAGAGAAGTATTTCCTTGACTAAAGTTATAATACACTTAATTCTTTTCTAGTCTCAGTTTATATTCTAGGGAGGCTTTTTCTCCCTTACCCACACTTACAGCTGGTGCATGCTGGAATAAAGTATCTATCTGAGCAGCAGTTCACTTTTCTAAGGGTTTATATCTCATAATCACCTTGTCTTGAAAATTTTCCCTGAGACTAGACCTTTACACATCTTTTCATAATCTGATATATTGTGTCTCTCAAATCCAGCCACAGCCATTGTCTTAGTTGAGATTTTTAAGCCATCTTTCTTACTCCACATGATTTTTTTATGAAATCTGTGGGAGTTTGGCAGAGATGTCTCCTTTATTAAGTTTGATTTACCTTGGCCAATGGGATCAAATGCTCTCTTCTGCAAATTTGTGCTCTACATTCAGCTCTGTCTCACATACATCAAAAATCAAAAAAAAACCTTCACGACTGTGAGCACTAGGAATAAACTGTGAATGGTTTTTTTTTGCTTCACAAATACATTCTGGATTACTCAAAGTCCTTGTCTGACAGATGCACCAGGCTTATATTGTTATTTACAAAGCAAGCTGTTTTTTTAAGACAGGATTGCATTTTTGCCCTGTTTTTGTATTGCCTAGCAGGAAAATAGGCAGGAATAGAGTCCTTGAATGGCTCTACATTGTAAATAATACTGGGATGCACTTTCTTATCCTCACTGTGCCTCTAATCCTATCTATGTAAATGAGAAGTATTTTAAAAAAAAAAAAAGACATATATACCAAGCTTAAAAAAATATATTTAGTTAGCATGTTTTCTTTAATCTCATTTAATGAGTTGAGTCTTCTATTCAAAGCTAATAGTAAAATGGGAAGATAATGGAATGTTTGGGAAGAATAAAACTCTCATTGGGGTGCTAGTAAGACACAACTGTCAGGTGTGAATCACATATTTTGTGATCAATTCCATAGCAATGGCTCTTTCTACCAAAAATGCAAGGTTTTAGCACACACGTGAAAAAACCTGTTAGTGTAGTATTTTGACATTAGGCATCTAAATTGTATAACAAGAATGAAAGATTAGTTTATTCCATACTGTCCTGAGCTAGCTACAGTACCTACAGAGAGTAAATTCAAAGTTATCTGGCTCAATAGCTTTGAAAATCTCTCTGCAGAAATGTTAGGGATGCACTGGATGCTATAAATGGATTTATTTAAATTAGATGTAAAATGTAGTCATTGTTTTCATCCTAATCTTGACATAGCAGTGCTATCACATTTATGAGAGAATGGTCATTACTATTAGCAAACCTGTCAATCAAATGTCAAAGCCTGGCCTTTTCCCTTTTTGTAAGACACAGGGAGGGCAAGGGTGACAGATGAGTCCAACAGATCATCCTGATGAATAATGTTCTGTAGCAAATTCAGAACGACACTTACACAAAATGGTCTATCACAATACCATATGAATCATCTCTCATGTCAATCATAACTGGAACTTTTCAATAAATATGTTTGAGTGGGAGTATGAATTCACTCAAAGGAGCATGAACAATACAGAGGTTATTTTGTTCAGCAAGATTATTTCCAATAACAAGACAAACAAATTTATCACAGGTGAAGAAACAAACAAGAATTTGTCTCAGCATCTGAAATTTGAACCAGACATTAAATTAAACCTATAGAAACTTCAGTTGATATTTATAAAGGTGTTTTTAATGGACTGAAGATTATTCATTGTTTAACTGTGCTATAGATTTGAACTTTCCCATCAAAACAGGTGACACAAAATAAAAGGAACCTTTTAAGCTGGTAATTTGAACAATTAGTAAACATTAGCTGCTCTGAAAGAGCAGAATATGTTTAATAAAATACAGTTAAATTTGAAAGGCAACCTTAAAGAGTAAAGGCATAAGGAGTCACATGTTTTTATTACTGGACAGTAAGTGCCTCTAAATGAAACACCCAATGTTCTTCTGTTTCTCATTGAAAAAGTGGCATTTTCCATTTTCTTCTTCCACCACAGGTCACCATAGAAAATCCAGTGCTATTATCCCAGAAGAAATATTTTCCCCTTGGGTTTGTTTTTCTTAACCACTTATCAATTCCACCCGTTTTCAACGACTGGGAACCAAGGAAACGAAAGAATTGAACATATTCCACTGAATAAAGTAACAGCTTGCAGCAAAATGCAGTTCTATCCTTTTCCTAGCTGTAAATTTTGCCACAAGTTGAAATCAGTGATGCTCAGCAGAAGTGTTACACCCCAACTTGAGGCACCTTTAAATAGGTGAAGAACATGTTACAGATTTATGAAGCCCTCCTCATCTCAGCATTCTAGTGATTCACAAAAGGTGACCAGGCACCTACAAAAATTTTCCACAGTGCCCCTGCAAGGAAGTCAGAAGGACATAAAAGTCTTGTCTGAGGCCTTGAATTTTCACTAAGTTACTCAAGGGAGAGAAGACAGTGTAACGAGCAGAGAAGAAAAATGGCAGATATGGACTTTAAGAAAAACAAATTGAAAATGGTTTGTAATGAGCTGAAGAACAGAATTTGTAGAAGGACTAGAAATAAAAAGATAAAGAAATGACAGAAAAAAGAACAGAGCAAAGAAAGGAGGGCACCATAAAAAGAAATTAAAACACAGGAAGAAAACATAATAAATAGATGAAAAGACATGCTTTTAAAGAAATAAATATATGAGGTTTAGGACAACACAGTCATTGAGAGAAGCACGAGAAATAAGAGCTAGATATCAAATAGTTAAACTGTACATACCTTCATCAATGGGTTCATACTTCATAATAATTTCTAAGGCAGTTGTTTCATTAGCTTCAGTTTGAAATTGTTCTTTTGTAAGAAATTCAAGGAGCTGGCTGTCAGGTAGAATTTTGCCATCTGTCGAGTAAGCCTTGAATAGTTCTTCAAATTCAGGCCTGTGTACAAGAGCTCGATAAATTGCTCTGAAGTCGTCCATGCCAATAATATTTCCTGACTGTTTGTCCACAGTTTCCTGAGGGAAAAAAGCAACCAAAATTTATTAAAAAAAAAAAGAAATTAATGAAACAACATGCAATTATACAAAGTTATGCACCAAACACGCTTTTATAACTGACCATAAGAGTGAGCATCATAGAAGAATCCTCAGGCAACAGTGACTACAATCAGATTACACTCCTCAACTTTAAGATGACACTTTGTGTGCTACAAATATTTTATATAAAGTAAAATGGACCATATGACACAATTAGCATCTAAATAAGTGCAATAAATTTAGATTTAATGCATTTTTAATATTCAAACACATTGTTGAAAATCTTTAAAATGCTATGCATTAAAATAAATGTGCAGCATAAAACTTATCAAGTGGAAAATATATTTAGTATAATACCTCTCCAACAGCAATTTACACCATAATGTAAATACTGTCAGTCAAATTTGCACACAAAATCAGCAACCAGTAATCTTAAAAATGAAATAAGGATGACCAAATTACCAAGAAATACAAACCTTTCAACACTTCAATAAACGAAGTTTATTGTTTCACAACGAAACAATATTCAAGTTTGAAGACAAGATATTTTGTAATAACCTATGACACCATGTTCTAATCTTAACAAGCCAGAATGTTTAACTTAGATTAATTATTTACACTTTCAGAATTCTTGAATTGTAAGCTTGTTTTCATACAGCTTACAAAATGTTAGCATAGTAATTAATTTCTGTGTTTCAGTATAAAAGTCACTAGAAAAGTTAAAAGGCCACAAAAGAATTTGAGCAGAATAATGCTTTTTTACCATTTCTGCTTTTTACATTTTTCACAGGTTTAACAATTCTATTTTTCCTTTAAAATTTTCTACTTAAAATAAGTAACTGCATATATATATAAATAAGCATAGAAATAAATATATGAATTGCACATATATATAAATATAATAGATATATAAATATGATATATATATTTATATATAAATATCTGTAAATATAAATTGCATTTATATACAAATATAAATATAAATACAGAATATATTTATATCTAGTAATCTATGGAAACATTAATGTATGCATAATATAATATAATATAATATAATATAATATAATATAATATAATGTAATATGTAATATGTAATATGTAATATGTAATATGTAATATGTAATATGTAATATGTATATTAAGGTATAATAGCATATATATAATAATATATAACATACAATATTCTATTATATGTACTATATATTATATATATTAATATTATTTATTGATATATAATATAAAATACAGTATATACTATATACTATATGCTGTATATTGTATATATTATGTGTTATATATTAATTAATTAATTAGATATTGATTGATTAATTAATTAATATCAATATAGAAATATAAATGTTTCTAACATTTTAGCCTGATTTTTGCTTAAAACCTGCCAAATCAAGAGAAATCTTCTGACAAAATTGCTCACAAAAACCACAAATGGCAATCCACTGCCTCAGTGATTATGACTGTAAACTGATGAAAATTCTCAGTTGTTGGCTCCTTAAACTGAGATGCCAAAGACACCACGTTCCAGCATCCAAACATCCAAACATGGCCCTTACTATGGCTGGTTTGGCTTCCACAGAAATGTCTAGAAGCAGGAAATTGCTTACTTGAGCTCTGGCTGCTCTTTGATCAAGAGATTGGATTACTGCTAAATTAGATTGGTTTTGAAGCCATACCATGAAAGCCAAAAGTTTAAAGATCTGGTGCCAGTTCCTTCCTATGCAGTAAAGTTCTTTCTGCACTTCTGAATAAGTACAATAGGAGTAAAAATATATTAAATAACTGAAACGAGTACAAAATTAAATTTCATGAGGAGTTCTAGTGAAAAAATCTTACAAATGAGTACTTCAGTGTTTGCTTTGAGTTTGCAAAAGAGAATAATAATGATCATTATTAACAGAAATCACCAGCAAGAAAATATTTCTGTACAAATGCTAATTATACACATTTCATTACTGCTGAGAAATTCCCCATCTAAGGTTGATTTCTTCCATCCAATTTTTAATGTTCTTAACAGTGCTGCAAATTTGCTTATAACCATTAAGCAGGAAAAGAAAATACCAACTTCTTTTGAAAATAAACAGTCTATCAGGACTTGGAGGATGTTCACTTAGTTACTGGCACAAAGAGAAGCTGGACAAAAAAGTAAAGTTTCTATTTTAGCTGCCTCCTGGTGAAATACAGGCAATAATACTACACAAAAGAACTCTTCAAATTAAAGTGATAAAAATCATGTCACTATAAAAAGATATTGTAAATTTTTGGGGTAGATTTTTATCATTCCTATTTTTATTAATGCACATCAAATTTTTGCTGTTCAGAAAAAGAAGAGACAAAGTCTTGAGAGAAATTAGATGAAAATTTATTATTCCTTAAAACCTTAATGTTCATAATTCTGATACTGCTCAAAAGAGTATTACAGTAAAATAAGCTCAAAGAGAACAGAGAAGAAAAAAAGCTGATTATTCCTTAAAATTAGCTTTCTATAAAATGTATTTTGCTATGTATAACCATTAGATTAACTGCTGATGTGCAGTTAATTACAAAGATGTCAGTAACATCCAGAATGCTTTGGATTTTTACATATTATTTCACTGATGAAATATTTGAACCCCCCAAACTACTGAACCCCTGTAAATCTTTCTCAAATAGCATAGGGCACCTAACAGTACTGCTATAAATAACTAGATCAGGCTATTGGGTATAATATGTTGTTAAATACAACTAGATCAGACTTCTTCTTTGCAGGTCACTTCCCTCAAATCTCCTTTTCTCTTCCCACAGCTGACCATCTCTCACATTCCTGCCAGAAACCAAAGCAGGGGGAAGATAGAGGGAACAACGAGAAATATTTTTAAGTTCTCAAGAGATCCTCTAGCTTTGAAACTTTCTCCATGCAGTGAAAGTTCAAAAAACCACAGGAAGCCTCTTCAGCCAGGGTTGAGCTCATGCTGCTGGTTCTACCTTGGTTTGAGAAGGCAAACAATGAGAGAGGAAGACAGGGTGAGGAAAGCTTAGTGCCTTCCTTCTTATGACCTTTCTGACTTGCCATAGTTAATTGTCTCTGCCAAATCAGGACAAAATTTGCCAGCTGGTTGCAACATTCTCAAAAGAATCATATCTATAAAGGTGAAAGTAAGTAAATGTACATGTATTTATATAAATATATATATATATATTTATATATATATACAGACTTGTTTTCATTCCCTTAGGGAAAAAGCATTACCAGACGGATGGGGTTTTTTGGGGGGGAAATGATGTAAAAGGGAAAATCTTAGATATTTTGAGTCATTACATGAAGAAAATATGTATCCAGTACTCATTTGTTAGTATTTGCTCACTGAGACAAGATCTGCTTGGCAGTAGTTTGCTTGCCTACACTAAATGAACTTAAGTCCAGCTTCTAGCTGTATCATGTCATCTTCACAGAAATATCTTAAAAACTGCCACCTCTCAAGGCCAAATCCATTCCCAGGGAGTTAGAGAGCGATTCCCATCCATTCAGGCACACCTCTTAAATATTACAGGAGAGGTATAGTGGAGAAAGGAATGAATGTGTGCTGGATCTAAAGCCTGAACAGCTCAGAGAAATCCCAATTGTCCTCCTGGAAAGAGGATTTTGAGAAGATTGCTCTCATGGCTCTGTCCAGAATCAGACAGACATGTCTGGGCTCATTAGCTTGACCAGAGAAGCTGAATAGGATGAAACCAGAATGCTTTAACTTTTCTCAAGCACAGACATGTTACAAAAAAAAACCTGGGAATCCAAACCAACATATTTTCCATCTTACACTAATTTGTTGTGGAGAAAAGACAGAGTTATGTGGGTGTCAGTCTCTCCGAGTAACAAGCAGTAGGACAAGCAGGAGTGGACTCAAGTTGTGCCAGGCTATTAGGAAAAATTTCTTCACTGAAAGTGTTGTCAAGCATTGGAACAGGCTGTCCAGGGAAGTGTCTGCGTCACCATTCCTTGAAAGTACTTAAATGCTTGCAGATGTGGTGCTTAGGGACAAGTTGCAGAGGTGGACTTTTCAATGTATTAATGGTTGGACTCAGTGATCTTAGAGATACCTTCCAATCTAAAGGCTCATGATTCAAATTCAAACCCTGGGTTATCTATTTTACACAGACATGAAAGACCTGGAGGAGGAAAATTCTTTGCTGATTTTGCACACCACACTAGCTTGAAATACATTTCCCAAAAAATTAACTTGAAAAAAATCAGCAAACATATGATGTGTGTAACTGAACTTCTAAACCATTCATTGCTTAATGTACATACACCTTACCTTGAAAATATGTTTTAAATGGTCTTCATCAAATTTTATTTGCATTTTTTCAAGCAGCCTCCTGCAGCCCTCTAAATCAACATTCCCATTCTTGAAATCATTCTGAATTGTATTCCAAAACCACGTATGAGACGTCAGGTTAAGGAAGATTCTGGCCAATTAAATTGCCTTTTAATGGAGGGGATGAGGGGGAAAAGTTTAATTTCATTAAACCTAAGAAGATTGTGCTTCCCTTTCTTCATACTCTAGAACATCCTTGCATTCTGCCCTCTGAGAATGCAGCAGGCCCCAAGGTGTGCAGGAAGAGATTTCTGCTCTGTCCTCAAAGTCCCAGAGAGCAGTGACAGAAGGGCCGAAGGGAGGGTGTGATCAAGGGGTGGTCAGGGTGCAAAAAGGGCTGCAGTGAGAGGAGGGAAACGTGGGGAAGCCGAGGGGATTCAGCAGGCTCAGGGAATGGTGGGGAGTGCCAAGAAACACCAGGGAACGAGTGCTCCCAGCACTGTGCCCACCCAAACATTATCAACCGGCCCTGGCTGACAGGACTGGCTGCCCCAGGCCCTCCAGGGCATCCCCTGTGTGCCCAGGCCTGAGGGGAAAGGGCCATGTCAGGGGCATCCCAATGGCAGCTGTCACAGGGCAGGGAGAGCAGAGGAAGAGGAGAAGGTAGAAGAAGAAAAGGATATCTGTTCTCATCCATGGTGGCTGTGCACCGCCTGCTCCAGGCCCCTCACTGCAGTGGCATAGCCGAGATCTCACTTGGGCTCACAGTGGGCTCCTCATGCCACTGTGACCTGACAGAATGGCATGGAATGTTCACTCCCCCATCCTTCCAGTGTCGCTCCAGTGTTGCTCTGGTGATGTCACAAACTGCAGGCGCCCAGCACAGGCCCCTTCCTGCCCCCGCTCCACCACCCTGCCACCATCCTGTGCCTTTTCCTTCCAGCACAAAGTGTCCCCAGGCCCTGCCCCTGTCTCCCACCCATTGCTCCACCACCCTGCCACCATCCTGTGCCTTTTCCTTCCAGCACAAAGTGTCCCCAGGCCCTGCCCCTGTCTCCCACCCACCGCTCCACCACCCTGCCACCATCCTGTGCCTTTTCCTTCCAGCACAAAGCGTCTCCAGGCCCTGCCCGTCTCCCACCCTTAGGATATCCCACACCCACAGCACGTCTGCTGGCAGGAGCTGTGTGGGGCAGAGCAGGCCTTTTGCAGCCAGCCGTGCCAATGTCCTCCAGGGGAGCTTGGCCAGCTTGGCCGAGGTCTCTCTGTCCCGGTCCGAGGTGACAAGCTGGTGAGGCAGAGGCTGCCAGCACAACATCTTCCCCCAGATAACCAGGAGCACTGTGCTACCAACCCACTGCAGAGACCTGGGGGGAAATCCCTTCTTTGGGCCTTGGGGAACCAGCTGGCTTCACGGCACAGGGTGATGGTGGATGTTGAGAGCTGTGGGATGCCACCCCAAAGTGCTGGGAGGCCACCCAAGCTCCCACTTTCCTGCTGGGAACTTCTCTGTCCTCAAAACCAGCCTGGGCAAGAGCAGCTGTCCATGTCCTGCTTTGAGGCACACCAGTATCAGCCTTCAAATCACTGGGACAGCCCTTGGAAATCAGGCTGGACTTACACCCTGACTCCATTTCCCACTCGTTTTACAGGAATTCTTCCCCAGGCAAACTGCTTCGAAGTTGCCAGCTTCCGTGTAGCTGTCAGCAAGCCTGAGTGAGACTCGAAATGTGACAGACCAAAGGCAGTTTGCCACAGATTTTATGCTGAAGTGCCTCAATGCTTACTGAAATACCAGCTTTGATACAATGACCTAAATAAAAAATGGGGGAAAAAAGACAAAATGGAGTTGTTTAATTGATTTATTTCTGGATCACTCAGGAGAGTACAGAGACTTCCAGCAGTCAATCACCACTTTAAAAATAATTCAGGTCTGCAGTGACTGGAAATAATTTGTTTGGGTTTTTTTTTTTTCACTTTCTTCATGTACTTTTTAAGTACTTTACCAGGAATAGTCAAAATGTCAAAGGCAGCAGAGTGCTCCAGCTGAGATAGCAAGCAAATTCTTACTTTCCTTCGCAGTTTTAACCAAAATTATATTCATTTTTGTAATTTCACACCAAATGAAGCATTGATTATAAGGAATCTAGTAAGGAAGATCAGCAAAGACATTGGGACATTATATCTAGATTTTTTTTTTCATTGCTACTGAAACCTTGTAAATTCAGCCTTCAGGCTTTGCTTGTGCATATATCTCTGAATCCCTTATATAGATACATGAACAAAGAGAAGATCAGGACACTGGAGGAATAAATTTCTTATAGCTAGTGCAGAAGATATTTCAGGACTGACCAGGGATGTAGGCTGGGTGTTGCAGCATTAAAGAATAAAGAAATGCTATTCCTCTCTCCCAGTATTTATTACAAAGGTCAAAGGAATGCGTGTGATTTTGGTTTACTTTCAAACTATGATAGTGATTATTTCGTAACATTTATCACAGATTATTACAAATGCCTACCATCCTTGCTGTTTTCTGTAAACATAACTTTTAATTAGAGTTTCAACAGAAACAAAGTTTAATTGCAAGAACTACTGTAAATACTACACTTTAAAAAAAAAAGGTGTAAACATTCAAGCATTATTCTTGCACATATTAGATGTTTTCATTGTAAGCATAAGATTTTGCTGTTGTTCATCACAGCTGGTGGGAATTGCAGTGCCACATGGGTCAAACACACCCTTTTGTAAATACTCATTTGTGGCTTTATAGATTCACTGCTGACTGACCATGATTGCTCTCATTGTCTTGGTTTTAAAATGTCATAAAGAACTATGCATTGATATGGTTTCAAGGAGAAAAAACTGTGTAAAAATAGGCATCTTCAGATTACTCTTCTGATGACAAATGAAGATTTTGCATACTTACTGCCCTCTGATTTGGGAGGTTCCTTTCTCTATGTATCTGGATATGATAATAAATATCCCAGAGAAACCAATGCAGTTGAATAGAGAGAAAGATGGAGCACAGAGAGCATTTTCTGTGCTCCCTCCGTTCTTCAAAGAGAGCTGCATTACCTTTGGGTCATTCTCTTTTCACCCCACAGCTGCTACTGAGATCCATCCAACACCAATCCAACCCTTTAGTGCCTATTTCCTGCTGGAGACCATTCAATGAACAAGCAGCTGTCTTTACATGAAATTTGGTTGAAAAAGTGATTATTTCTTTATTGAAAGTAGAAGTAATTTTATTAAAAATGTTATACAATCCAGGGCTGCTATAGTGAAGATGGCTTATTGGGAGTGTAGTTTATATCTTTATATCTGCAGTACCAGAAAATAGACAAAATTTTGGCCATAGATGTAAGTGCTCACAGAAACAGATATAACACTAGAAATTCTGGATTGGAAAAAAATCACTTTTTCACAAATATTGAGCATGAACAAATAATAAGGAACAACAAAGAATGATGAAAAAGATGGAACAGTTAAATGACTTTCAGTTTCAAGATTTATTCCACCAGATCAATCCCTTATGAGATATGATTTTGCAATACATTGTTTTGTTCTGTAGAATTAAATTCTGTCAACTTTAAAATGCTGTTTCTATATAGAAAAACTGTAGCAAAGAGTGCAATAATAAAAAGCATTTAATATTGTAGTATCAGTCTATCAGCCTACCTTTATGAACTTCTCATTTTCTTTCAATTTCTTTTCTCTAGAAAAGAGGGGATCTATGATACCAGAATTTGTAACAAAAGCTGCTCAGAAGGATGAAATTTCAGCAGAATAAATGTTCTGATGTCACTGAAAATGCCTACTCATTTTTAGCAATGCTATGAAATTAATTTGAAGAAGGTAATTACAAAACAGGCTTTGCCAATTTTCCCTCTACATTCTCCAGGATGGGCTTTGATTTATTTTATTTTATTTTATTTTATTTTATTTTATTTTATTTTATTTTATTTTATTTTATTTTATTTTATTTATTTATTTTTTTTTTATTTTTGGAAAGTGGAAATTTGAGAAAGAATAAAGATTATGAGAAGAAACTAAAGGTGTACAACTCCATGGAAAACTTCACTGAACTTTTATTTATACATTTTTATGGCTCTGAATGTCTTTGAGACTTAGTTGCAACTGCTCCCTTTTTTGTCTGTAAGTGATTTTTTGTTGCATAGGGAATATGCCAACTTTCATTATTTTTATTCCTGAAATTGCCTCCTGTTCTCTCTAATGCTTTGAAAACCATTCACATTCTTATAGCTGCTTGTGAACCCCTCTCTTTTATTTTTTTTTTCAGTTCCCTGTATTTTAAAATTTAATGAAGGATTGACATGTATAATATATGCATATTTATATACACAACAAAAACAAAAATTCAAGTTTTCCACTGCAGTAAGGAGTTCAGAACACCTTTTTTTCAGAACACAAATTTCAATTCTTCAAGAATGTCTCGGGCCCTTCTCTAGTTAGGATGTGATTAAAAATGTATTTTTGTAGTCTCTACAGGGGAGGCATTGGAGATGGATTCATATTCTGAGATTCCATTCCAAGCATCATAAACTCAGCAGTGCTGGTATCCAGGCTGCCTGGAAAAATTATATTATGGCAGCTGCATGTACACACTGTGTTATTTCTAATTCATTCGAGTTCCCTTCCTTAGGATAAATGGCAATTACAGCGGCTCTCTGGCTGTCAGTAGTACATGACACCACTGTCATTGTGTCTGCTGAGCAGTTATTTTAGTCTCTGTTCGCTCCAGAGGTTACACATTTGGTTTCTTCAGAAAAATACACCCAGTGTGGCTTATTCATTAGAACAGCCTCATGCTGCCTCCTGTGCTGAGCCACAGAGCAAAGGCTGAGCAGAGGGAGTTGCATTTCTTGCTGCCACCGCCCTGGCTGTAAGAGCTCTGGGGCACATGTGGGGAGGAGAGGACAAGAGCAGGACAGGGAGTGCCCAGGTGCCAGCTGAGGATGAAAGGGACAGGTGGGAACCCTCCTGCTACCCTGGGGAACAGTCCTGGTACTCCCTGAAAAGCCTCCTGTGGCAGTGCATGACCCTGGCGCGTGGTGGCTCTTCTTACGTTCTCATCATCCTTTCCCACTGCCTCTGCTTCTCAGAAGATGTGTTTCTATTTAAAGAATTAATTACCACTCTATTGTCTTGTCTTGTGTTGTTATGTCACCCTGCAGCAGGTTCAGGGCTGCTGTGTCAGTGACAGATCCCAAGGTGCAGGATGGAGAGCAGCACTTCTCTGTCTCAGGTCTCTGTTTTAACAGGGAGCAGGGAGAGCAGAGCCCAGCTCATGAGACATCCTTGTTGTGTTGTAAGCCTTGCAGGATTGAGTTCTTACTTTTTTGGGTAAATTGTGGTTGTAATACAGCTTTGGTCTAGTTAAATGTAGCCCTATTTGCCTGAATAAAACCAGGCAACTTCACACGGGCAGTGTCTGGGCTGTCCTCGCTGACCAGGTGGTGCAAAATGGCTCAAGCCCAGCTCCTCATCCCCTGCTCAGGTGAAACACCACAAAATAAGGAGGTCAGATGGATATTGAGGAGAGGTTTTGCTCACCATTACCTGATTTACAGTGGTAAAAGGCATCTTTTCCCTGCTGTGATTCCCTGCTGTCTCTGCAGGGCAGGTAAACCACATTACCAGCTTCAAGGACACACCTTTCTGGCACTGAAGACAGCTGCCTCAGTGCCTCCAGCAGAAAGATGGAGCAGGATTTGCTTAGTCATTTCTTCCACGTTATGAGACTGATTCTTCTTGCTTGGAAAATGAAAAACAGCTTTTTTCAGTGGGAATTGTATCAGACTCCTAAAGTGCATCTTAGTAGAAAAATCTATGAAAGCAATGGGTTGCATGAAAACCAACTTGGAATACATAAAGTAGAGAAAGAGGAAGAGGGAATTTATATGTGATGTTGTTTCTCTAACTTGTTTTGGAGCTGGTCAGGAAACTTGCTCTTTTTTCCCTTTGTTATTTTTCCCTTTCTCTTGGAAACTGGAGGAAAAAAAAAATAAAATCCAGTGTTTTTGACCAGACAGAACTGCAACAATAGTGAATAGTGTCATCAGTGACTGCCAAAAAAAAACCACCCCAATTATTTGTCACTCAAGCATTAATTTGCCACTAAATGTCAGACTGATGGCAATTAGTAAACAGAAAATCTCACTGGCAGTTAACAAACAGGAAGGAAAATGAGCACTGCATGTCAGACCACTTTCTTCCATCACACTCCTTATCTGTGTTTTTTAATTTCATCCCTGATTTAAGCATGGAGCAGGTTTTAATATGTTAGCTAACATGTATTTCAATATTTTACAGATCTGCTTCCTCTAAGTTGTTAACTAAAAATAATCAAGCTGTCTGGCCTTTTTTAGGTCCTCAGTCAGCTGGTCACAATCCTGGAGTACAATTGGTCATATCCTATGAGAACAGCCATCTGACAATAATGCTGAAACACATGAGGAACCTTGTGAGTATTTTTATCAGAATGTGTAACCTGTAAGTCCTTGCATTTGCAGAGTACTGTGAAAACATTAATCTTCAAACAGCCTTTCTGGGAGAACTAATTTCAACTCAAAGTAGTGATAGTGCTGCTCTGTCATGATTTAACAATTGGTTTTTCCCTTTGAGATCACTCAGTATGGTTACAGGTGTGAGACAGATACAGAAACTGGGTTTCCTTAATGGCTGGTAATGGCCTTTTCCAAGAAAACCAATTTTGATACTGTTTTGGCCCTCTCAGCAGACACATTTTGATAGCAGTCAGACATAAGGCATGGTGCAGCAGCATGACTTTTTGCAGCACCTCAGCCTGGAGCTCTGGGTTGATTATCCAGACATTGCTTTCTAGTCCAGCCTGTCTATGAAGAGGGAAGAGCTCAGCAGAGGGAGCAGTGGTGAATTTTAAGGAGCAATGTCATTTGGAGGTGTGATGCTCAGCTTTGTAACACTGTCAGGAGGCTGAGAGGTAAATGTTGAGTGCTCCTGGAGCCAGGCTACGGGAGGGGAAGCTGGCAGTGCTCCTGCAGCACAGAATTCCTGCAGGTGGAATTGGCTGCTGAGGGTGACTTCAGAGATGGAGCTGGGGCTGTGTGTGAAGTGTGATCTCTCGGTGCAGGAGCGTGTCAGCTGCTCCATAATGAATTCCCTGCCTAGATGTGCTCTCGAATTCCCATGGCTCACGTCTCCAGCAATATCTGTGGCAAGAGAGCCTTTACTTGTCTAGCCTGGGGATTAGAGCAGTTATGAGCTATTGTGGGTTCTCAGTGCATACTCTATTCCACCTCCATCCCAAACTGGATTACAATCCTTTTCCTAAATGGGGCCAGATTGAGGGGCTTATGTGGGCACCAGCCAGAAATAAAATGAGGCTGATGGTTTAATTAGTGGGATGAAGCACATGAGGCTTACATAGCTCTGACTGTTTTCTGCTGGCCACTCTGGCTTCTCATTTGCAATTCAAGCATCTCCATTCTGGTCTGTAACATTCAATACTTCTCTGTCCTGAGGCTTGTTTTCTGTGTCCTGTGTGTCACTTTGACAGGTGAGATCAGCCTCTGCTGACAGGCCCAATTTATACAAACTTTACCTTCAGGATGTAGCATAAGACCCTCTTTATTTTTTGTGTTGAGCTTTCTAAATCTAAGTGACTTTGATAAACTTCTGATAAAGTTCTAATTGGTGAGAGGGGCATATCAAAGTGATTGCCATGCTGATGATATCATTGAGATTTCAAGCAGGTGGTGTGGAGATGCACACAATTTGCAGGTGTTGGAATTAGTCTTTGTTTCTCCTTGTTTCCATCTTTGTAAATGTGTAGGTTCCTAACTGTGTTCTTAGGAAGTTCTGGTCATTTAATTAAATGAAAGTAAATTACAGCATAGATAGCTGTGTAGTGCAAACATAAAATCCAGGGTTCAGTTCACTTCATTATGGAAAGGGTGCTGTGGATAGACAGGGAAAGCCGATCGGAAGATCTCGCGTTGTACGCGAAGATAGGGCCCCTCCTTCTACAATGTTCTATAACCCATAATACTACGGTGATTACGTCATCATATCCCGGTGATATAAAAACCTAGCTCACCGGAAATAACGGCTTTTTCACCGTCCACCAGATTGGTGTTAGCGCGTGATTTGCCAGACAGGCCTGTAAGTTCAGCCGTCGTGTCACCCACGAACCGGGTCGCTACGCCTCACCCCGAGGCGACAAGTGCTGCCGAAACCCGGGACCGCTCCCCGATACACGCGGGTTCGAGCGGCCGGAGTTCAGGAGTCTCGCCGGACGCTGAGTGACGGCTGGAGCGGCAGGACCGACTCCAGCGGGGAGGACGCTCCCGTACCGCCGAGATGCAGTCGATCAGCAAGGTAGATTCGCAGCTGCATAAGCAGAGCGGTATAGACTGCAAAAAATCAAGGAATTTTGAATGCGTGGTTGTCAGATTGTTAGAATCGTGTTACCGATGATCCCGTAGATATTATTCTCCCAGATTGCTGGGATAGGTGTTCCGAGGCGCTCACAAATGACGTCTTGCGCATTAAGTCCAGCAAGTGCCTTAAAAGCTGGGTGAGAGTTACGCAAGCGCTGAGAAAAGCGCTTCACGAGCAGAAAGTTTGCAAGGCAGCTCAAAGCTGTTTAAGGGTTACTATAGAGAGCTTTTTAGCAGATGGGGGACATGATATATTAGTAAAGGCCTGTCTGCACAAACCAGCCTCTGGGATAAGTCGCAATATTAAGGGCTAAAATCCTTGAAACTTACCTGCAGAAAGTTAAACAATGTTCTTGTGTAACAAGACAAGAATGTAAACTTGTGTTTGTTAACCAATAGTAGCTCGCTCTGCCTGCAAACCCTGTAGAACCCTATAAAAGTGTGCTGATAATAGAAATAAACTGGCGTTCACAATTACTTCTGTGAAGACTGGTGAATTGCTCGGGGGTTCTTCAACATTTGGCGCTCCGTCCAGGGACACCCCTGCGGGCAGAGGGGCTTTGGAGTCAGCGGAGTGGATCTGGGCGTTAATCGTCGCGGGCTCGGATCGGCACCAGATAGGCAGCCTGAGCGCGGTGAGACGCGGAGCGGTTAGACGTGGAAGTAGGGCTGCTGGGGGGGACCCAAGAGGCAAGTGCGTGTGAGAGGGATCGCGACCTTCCGGCTTGCGGGTGCCGTCGCTATGGAAACGGAATTCACGGCGGCCAAAAAACTGCTTCTAGGTATCCTTGTAAAACGAGGTGAAGCAGCCAGGGAAAAAGACCTGGATAAGCTCATTATATGGGCGAAAAATCGTGGGCATTTTGCAGTGCCCTCACTGCTTTTCGCAGTGGAAGAGTGGACAGATGTCGGGAATTTGATGTGGGACACGGCTATTACGGGAAAGAGTAAAGAGGTAGTAGCCCTCGGTTCAGTTTGGAAACTTGTGTTAAATGCCCTACGGGATATGAAAGCAGAGTCATCAGTAGCAGCAGCTGCCATAGACGCCATGGCGCAGCCTGAGACAAACGCGCCGCAATCACCCCCCGCAGAGTCCGCGAGTCGTTTGAGTGCATTTTTCGGGGTGGGGCATGTCCGGCCAGCGAAGGGGCTTACCGGGAGACAGTGTAGCACCGTAGCGGAACTTTTAAAATCCCAGGGGTGCGCCGCTGCGGCTCCGGCCGCGCCGGCAGAGCACTCCGCGGTTCCGGCCGTGCAGGCGGAGCACGCTGCCGCTCCGGCCGCGCCGGCAGAGCCCAAGCCGGAAGTTACCCTGCCGAATGCGGATGTAGAAATGACGGCTCCCCCGGAAGGAGCGGGCGCCAGCTCCAGCCAGGCGGAGCCTGATACGTCAGCAGAAACAAGAGCCGCAAAGTGCAAACCGAAGATCTACCCTTCGATGCCATCTACTGTTCACTGGAGAAAACCGCAGGACATCCCTATCCCCTCCGATGACGACATCTCTATACATTCTGATGACGGACGGCTTGCAGCGGGAGCAGAGCCAACTAATGACAGCGCAGCGACACGGAAAGAGCTACTGGGATGGCAACATCAAATGGAGCAGCGCGTGCAGCAGCTCCAAGCTCAAATTGAGCAAAACCTATGTATAAATAAAGCGCAGCCTCAGCAAGAGAAAACAGCTCTGCAGCGAACACCGAGACAACGAGCAGAGTCAGTCCAACAGCTACAGGATATGCTGCGCCCTGAACCATCTGCTCCACCTTTGGAGACACTGTCAACACCACAGCCTTGTTCTAGCTCTATCACCATGGAGGAAGAGAACAGAAAGCACAGAGCACAGCAGAGGTGGTCCGGCGTCATTCGAGATGCAGTGCTTGAAGGAGAGTGGCAAGCAGCCGGCACAATTGCTTGTCCCATTTTGTATGACCAGCAGAATCCACGCTATGAACAGCATGACTGGAAGATCTTACAGCAAGCCAAGAAGACAGTCACCGAGAATGGCATCAAATCTGAAGCTGCAAACACTGCATTGGACTGGCTGTTCACTTCTGATGTTAACAGTCCCACAGACAGCCAGAATCTCGCTCGTCTGCTTTTAACCCCATCACAGCTTATGGTGTGGGAAAAGGAATGGAAGAGGTTAGCAATCCTAGAAGCTAATCGACCTCGAGATCCAAATGATGTATTGCATGGACTTAATCCTGACATGCTCACCGGTTCAGGAATTTACAGTCATATGACTGTACAACTAGACTACCCTCTCGCAATGCATCACTTGTCAGCACAGCTCGCTCGACAAGCCTTTAATGCTGTGCCTGATTCCAAACCTCATCCTTCCTTCACAACAATACGGCAAGGTCTCACAGAACCATATTCTCACTTCATCGATCGTCTGTCAGCAGCCCTTAAAGCTCAGAACGACATGACTGAGGAGGCAAAGCAAAACATGTTTAAGCTGCTGGCTTTTGAGAACGCCAACTCGAAGATAAAGCCTATCCTTGCCACACTCCCAAAGCAAGCAGACGTGGGAGACATGCTAGATATTGCCCTGCGAGTAAATCAAACGCAGCAAGGACAGCTAGTAGCCAACGCTGTTGCAGAAGCCATCAAGCCAACCACAAATCTAATTGCTGCCGCTGTTGGCAAGCTAGAGAGTGGAGGCAAACCCTTCCCCTCACCTCCAGCCATCTGTTTTCGATGTGGCCGCAGAGGGCACTTGCGAAAATCTTGCCCAGCTACTGTGTGGTGTGATCACTGCCAGAACAGCAAGCATGCTACCTCGGTATGTCGCTTGGCAAAAAACATGAGCAAGAGCGCGGAGAGCCGCCGCGCGAGGACACAAGTTGCCGGCCCAACTCTATTCAACAGCTCAATCCACCAGCAACCCGAGGGAGCCTGGGACTCGATCTGGCAGCAGCAGTAGACGTCACACTCATCGACACCAGTGCCCGCAAAATCCCAACTGGAGTCACAGGACCTGTTTACTCTGCTAACAGTGCGCTTGGTGCTTTGCTGATTGGAAGATCATCTGCTGGAATGGCAGGACTTATCGTTCTCCCAGGAGTCATCGATGCTGATTACACGGGTGAAATCCAAGTGTGTGCCTACACTTTGGCTCCTCCACTTACAATCAAAAAGGGAACAAGAATTGCTCAATTGGTGTTGCTTCAAAAGGTGGCAACTGAAAAAGACATTTTTCGAAGTGCCCCTGCACGTGGAGCCAAAGGTTTTGGATCAACAGGAGACACCGTGGTAAACCTTGTTCAACAGATGAGTCATCGACCGGTAATTGAAATCACCCTGTGCCACGGATCAAAGCAACAAAGAGTCAAGATGATGCTAGACACGGGAGCTGATGTTACCATCGTCAGCCGAGTCTGGTGGCCAAGAGAATGGCCTCTCCACAGAGCCTTAAGCTCGGTACAAGGTGTAGGAGGATACTCCACGCCACTGAGAAGTGTACACCCAATTCAATTTCGATTTCCTGAAGGACAGACTACCACCTTATGTCCATACGTCATGCCTTTACCTGGAACCCTTGGAGGGCTCGTTGGTCGAGATGTTCTCAGCCAGCTCGGAGCAACGCTAACTCTCCCCAATCAATCGCCTTTTTAGTAGTCGCCACTGCTGACAGGCCGCCAACCCCAAGGATTCAGTGGAAGTCTAATGAGCCTGTGTGGGTTGAGCAGTGGCCTCTATCCCAAGAGCGGCTGGCAATTGCACATGAGCTTGTCAAGGAACAGCTACAAGCAAAACATATCCAACCATCTCTCAGCCCATGGAATACTCCAATTTTTGTCATCCCAAAAAAGTCCGGAAAATGGCGATTGCTGCATGATCTACGCAAGGTCAATGACCAGATGTGGGCAATGGGCGCGTTACAGCCAGGGATGCCCTCTCCCACAATGCTGCCACAAGAATGGCATCTTCTAATCATAGATTTGAAAGACTGTTTCTTCACAATACACCTGCAAAAGGAAGACACAGTAAGATTCGCCTTCACTTTACCATCAATCAACAAAGAAAGTCCATCTCAGAGATTTGAATGGGTGGTTCTTCCACAGGGGATGAAAAATTCTCCAACAATGTGCCAACTGTTTGTGCACTGGGCACTGACACCTGTGCGAGCCAAGCTCTCCCAGACAATTATTTATCACTACATGGATGACATCTTGTTTTGTCAACGTGATCCATTTCAAGATGAAGATCTCACATTTATCACCAACCAGCTCGCAGCAAAAGGCTTGGTGGTTGCCCCAGAAAAAATCCAGAAACAAGCCCCCTGGAAGTACCTAGGGTGGATTCTAACATCCTCATCAGTCCACCCGCAAAAATTAGAATTAACTACCAAGATCAACACTCTCAACGATGCACAAAAACTTATTGGAGATCTGCAATGGGTACGATCTATTGCCGGTATCCGAAATGATGAGATAGCACCCTTAATGAGCCTTTTGAAAGGTACAGACCCGCAAGCCCCAATTACTCTTTCAGCAGATCAAAAGAACTGTCTCATTTATCTGGGAAAGAAACTACTTTCAACACTAGCAGATAGAAGATTGCCAGATGTGCCTTTAGGACTTTTGGTTTGTAACCTCTCTGTTGCACCATGTGCCATCATATTTCAGTGGCCTGCTTGGCAAAAAGAGAAAGGGGGAGAAGACCCATCTAAGAAGAGCCGTCGAAGTGCCAAGCAGCCTGCCAAGAAGCCAATGTTAATGCAATTAGCGAGGAAAAGTGCAGAACCTTTAGCGATCCTTGAGTGGATCTTCACACCACATACGCCGCCGATGAGTATCTGGCAGAGGACAGAAGCAATTGCTTATCTCATCAAAAAAGCGAGAACACGAATAATGGAGATTAGTGGTGCTGAACCAGAGCATATCAGTCTACCAATAACAATAGAGAATCTTGAGTGGATGCTGAGACACTCAGAACCAATTCAATTAGCGCTGCTCAACTATCCAGGAACTGTACACAACAAGCAACCTAGCGACCCGCGCCTGCAAATTGTTTTAAAACAGCGGTGGTTACAACAGCCTAAAGTTGTGAAGCAGCCAGTGAAAGGCCCTACAGTGTATACAGATGCAGGAAGTCGACGAAAGAAAGCAGCCTGTACCTGGCAAGAAGACTCGAGCTGGAGAAGTAAAGTTATAGATGGAGATGCACACGACTCACTGCAGACGTTAGAACTCACAGCTGTCGCATGGGCACTGTCTCATTGGCGAGACAGTAAGCTGAACATTGTATCAGATTCATTGTACGTGGTAGGAGTGGTACAACGTATTGAAGATGCCCTCATCAAACCGCCAGATAATAAGCGATTGTGTCAACTATTTTTTCAGATCAAAAGGGCTATAGAGGACAGAAACGAGCCCTGTTGCATCATTCACATTCGCAGTCATCAAACAGAATTCGGTCTCGGAGAAGGCAATGCGAAAGCTGACACGCTTGTCAGTCCTGTTGTAGCAGCACCGAGAGACTCTTTTGCAGCTGCAAGAGAGAGTCACACTCTCTTTCATCAAGCCGCAAAAGCCTTGCAGAGACAATTTAACATCAGCTTAACAGATGCACAAGGCATTGTAAAATCCTGTCCACAATGCAGTCAATATGGAACCACTCTAGGCTTAGGTGTTAACCCTAGGGGTCTTCAAGCCTGTGAAATTTGGCAAATGGACGTAACACACGTACCTGAATTTGGTCGCCTCAAATACGTACATGTTACAGTAGATACCTTTTCAAAAATGGTTTGGGCCACTGCACAAGTAGGGGAAAAAAGCATACATGTAATTCGGCATTTAGTAGCATGCTTTGCTGTAATGGGAGTTCCAAAAGAAATAAAAACAGACAATGGGCCTGCATATGTAGGAACACGAGTATCTCACTTCTTACAAAAATGGGGAGTCAAACATGTAACTGGAATTCCCCACGTGTCAACTGGACAAGCCATTGTAGAGAGAGCCCATAGAACTCTAAAAGAGTACTTGAATAAACAAAAAACACCAGAACAGTTAGACCCTACCATTCGATTGCAGCAAGTGTTATTCACCCTAAATTTCCTCAGCTTAGTTGGAGATTTAGAGCAGCCCCCAGTGGTCATTCACAATAGCCAAATAAAGATGCAAGCTACCCCAGAGATTAAGTTATACTACAAAAACCCAAAAACAGGTATCTGGGAGGGACCGAGTCCATTGCTATTTAACGGGCGTGGTTACAGTTGTGTTTCCACAGATACTGGACCGTTGTGGGTGCCTAGCCGATGGACCAAACCAGCCACGAAAGATCTGAAGAACAATCAAAACGTTGATGCCCTCAGTCAATCCCTGATCGGCTGTCAGCTGACACCACGAGAACAACAAATGTTTCAAGACTGAGCTGTGTCAAATCGTGGTCTGTTCGTGAGAAATTCCTGTGAAGATCTGAGAAGAGTGCAGAGACTCTATCTAGTTGTGCATAAAACAAATTTTAGTTGTGTGTTTATCCTTTTGCAAATTGCTTTCACGCTTAGATTATATATATATATATTAGAGCACGTGTGTTAAAGTAGATAGATAAGAGTTAAGATAAGTTTAGTGTGTGTAGTAATTACTATATTAGTATAAGGTATAAGCATTCCCCCGTCAAAAGCTAGCGTAAGCATCCTTGGAAGTTCACTTAACGATCAAAGTTTTAGCCGTGAAATTGCAAACATGACGCCACTTGCATGGAACAAACTGCTTATGGTAATTGTGCTGTGTGTAGCTCCAACCAGTTGTCTGCTAACTGATATCCAAAAGCGACAAAACATATGGGTCACCTTAGCACACCTGACTGGTCAAAAGTCGATGTGTTTGAGCCTAGCTACCCCTGGAGATCCTTTTCGCACCTGTCTCGTGGGAGTCCCTGAATGGGATCCTCCAGCCTTTAAAGGTTTAGTTAGCAACGAGACTCGACTAAATCGATCAATAATGCTGCAAGAGTGCAACCGCACCATTGGCCTTACATCTAGGCAACTTGATGCCTGCTGGCAAGCGAAAATTGTTGAGGTTCTCAATGTCACCATGAGACCCCCAGAAGAGTTAGATCTGCTAGGTTCTACCAATACCTCAGGTGGGTGAATGATGTTTGAGCCCCCAACAAAAAATCGTTTTGACATAACAACACAGTACTGGGCTACAGTTAACCCCATAGTTGATCTCATTACTGACACTGAGAAGACAGCCTTTTATTCACGATGCAATCTCACAGGACGATTACCAAAGCGCTTGCCTAATTCCATCTTCCTAGTCTGTGGGGATAGGGCATGGAATGGAATTCCTGCCAGTCCACATGGAGGGCCGTGTTATCTTGGGAAACTTACCTTGTTCCATCCAAGCCTACATCAATTGATGAATGTGACTAACAAAATGAAAATCAATAGACGGTCCAAGCGAAGCCTAAATGAGTTACAGGGTGATGATGTTAAAAACCCAGACTTTTGGAATCGCGGTGTAATCTGGGCAACCTCCTTTTTCGTTCCAGGAGCAGCTGCAGCCAGGAGTCTAGCCACCCTAAAAAGGCTCGCTTGCTGGACTAGGAAAGAATTAAATTTAACATCCACAATGTTAAGTGAGCTTTCAGCCGATGTGAGTAGTGTACGTCATGCAGTATTGCAAAACCGAGCTGCAATTGACTTTTTGCTTCTAGCGCAAGGGCATGGTTGTGAAGAGTTTGAAGGCATGTGCTGCATGAATCTTACTGACCATTCAGTTTCCATCCATAAGCAGCTCCGCCAGCTACAGGATGGGTTACATGCTCTGAAAGAAGACAGTAACCCCATTGAGAGTTGGTTTGCCAGCTGGGGCATTACTGGATGGTTGAAGCCTCTTGTGCTAGAAGGGGGACGAATGCTATTTATAGGGATAATGGTAATAATGTTATTGAGTTGCATGCTATCTTGTGTTCGTAGAAGTGTAGTACGAGCTGTATCCAAGGTCTGGCTTGTGCAAAAAGAAAATGGGGGAATTATAGAGAGCTTTTTAGCAGATGGGGGACATGATATATTAGTAAAGGCCTGTCTGCACAAACCAGCCTCTGGGATAAGTCGCAATATTAAGGGCTAAAATCCTTGAAACTTACCTGCAGAAAGTTAAACAATGTTCTTGTGTAACAAGACAAGAATGTAAACTTGTGTTTGTTAACCAATAGTAGCTCGCTCTGCCTGCAAACCCTGTAGAACCCTATAAAAGTGTGCTGATAATAGAAATAAACTGGCGTTCACAATTACTTCTGTGAAGACTGGTGAATTGCTCGGGGGTTCTTCAACAGGTTACACCACGGGTGGGGGTAGGAGCTGCCACTCAGACCACGTGTATTGATTACCCCACCGATTTTAACGAGCCATCTAATGATGACGGCCGACCCAAGTCGCCGTCCCGCCTGCCCGGTCCTAATGCAGGTTTGGCCGCGGAACACACTTTGCCGCCGGGGCGTACCGATGCCACGGAGCCACGGGGCGCACCCGACACCGCGGGCCCTGGAGATGTCGGGGAAAGGCCCCCGCCATATGCGCCGCGAAATGGCGCCGGGGACACGAGCAAGGGGCGGAGCGAAGGGTGCCTAACACACGCGGACATACGCGATCGGGAGTCTAAGGGGAGGCGGGCGGACAGCGCCGAGAGTGAAGGGGAGGAGAGCTCACGGTCCAACCGGAGAGCATGCTCTAGAGTGTCTCCTAGTAAGGAAAAGAGCCCGCTGGAAGGAAGGCGGAGAAAGGGAGGGGACAAACCCGTCCCTGGAAAAGGGAGAGGGCGAAGCCCAACAAAAAGGCACCGCAGCCTGGAAACCTCGAGTCAGTCAACTTGCGGCACTGATCCAGACACCGGTCAGAGCAAGCGGTCAAATGACGAGCCCACAGCGCAGGCTTGCAACCGCAGTAAACTAAGCCCTTGTATTTACACCCAAGGCTTTGGCTCCTCTGCTGACTCTGTTGGGAGATCCACGTCCCTTGTAGAGGGAATTCCCTGAAGGGAATTTGCCCATTCACGTGGGGTGTCCTAGAGAAAAAACCTTTGGATCCGTCACATCCACACGTGCCAGATTTGCTGCTGATGCACAACTCTCACCCCTGGATCAGCTTCAGAGTGTCCTCTCCCTCACTGCTGCAACATTTCAGTCATGTGTGAAAAAAGCCAGTCCTGACTGAGGGAAACTCTACCAAAATTTCTGCAAAGACAAACAACGGAGAACAGCCCTATGGATTTTGTGACTGGAAAGGACCATTAATCTGATCTAACCCTCTGCAAAGTAAAAGCTGTATTTTTTCACTAAGGCAATACTTGCAGCCAAGGAAACTGTTTGAACACAGAGATGTTAAGACTGGTTGGTAATGTTTGCCTACAGTTTAAGGCTGTGGGTGCACAATGAAGACAAGTTCTGTTAAACAGATATTTAGAAGATACTAAAAATGTTTCAGTCTCAAGATTTCCCTCAGCAATTCATAGGTTCATTTGAATCCTGAGATTCTGTAAGTCAGATGGCTCACTGCTTCTGCTTATGATTTGAATGGCATCACCACGATTGCTGAGGAAAATAACTTTAAATTCCATTTTCAAATATAGAAAAGCCATGATGCCAATAAAATGCAATTTTCCAAGCGTGTATTACATAACTTGAAGTCAGCTTATTGGGGCACTGCTCGCTCCTCTCAAATACAAACAGTGCAACACTGGGCACTTTATGCATAGGGTTTACAGTCAATATTGCCTTAATAAAGTGAGGCTGGGCTAGAAGGAAACATTTGTGTAGGGGTGAAAACCCTGGAGGCCTGGAGATTTTGCCTCTGGAGTCATGGAGGATGTGGCAGGTGGAGGGGTGAGACAGGGCAGGTTTATTTTTTAAAGACAATAGGACAGTACCTGGCAAAGTGCACTGAATGGTCTTAGGAGGAATATAAAGGAGCCCCAGAGGAGGTTTTTTTTTGCCTCTGAAAGAATTTGTTAGCTTAGAACAAGAATAGTCCGACTGTGGCAGCACAATACCCAGAAAAGCAGCAGTAGGCAGGAACAGAACACAGGGGGAATGCTGCTCTACTGTAAAAATGTAGGCTTGTGCAGATGTGGAGATGAATTTATGAACACTGAAATACATGTAGGTTTTGAACTTGAACAAGTCCAGTTCTGTTCACCTTCATTAACCAACACAGAGAGTGGGAGCTATCCAGAGCCCACCAGGTCTCACACAGGGCTGGCTATGGGCTGGTTTAGCTCCTCACAGGCAGAAACAGCCAGGCTTCCTACTGCTGGGCTTGCTCACTCCTCAAAAAATACCAGAGACAAGAGAAACAGCCATTGCTGACATCCAGAGAGAGGTTTCTAGCATATTTCCTTGCCTGCTTCACGGAGAAGAAAAGGGAACAGTGGCTCAGCATTGGCTCAGGAGGAAGCCTGTTTTTGCCACTGACTTCATTGCCATGACTTCAGGCATGCCCTGTTTTCCTAGATAAGCAGCTAAACTTTCAATCCTCACTGATAAACATTTTTGCCCATTACTTCTTGTGGACAGAGTAACTCCTCAGGGGTAGAGGGGAGGAGAAACAAAGCCAAGTTATCCTGAACGTCATGCCAGTAAATGTAAAATATTACTAGAATTCAGGAAAGCGTGCGTGGGCGATGAATTCAGAACCAATTTTACAGGGGGAAAATTTGCTGCAAGAAAAAGAAACTCCTACAGTTCTGTGCAAAAGTACTTCCAGCTTTCCTTTTATAAAAGCTCTGAAGCTGTCATGTACCACTCCTGGTGATTAATGATTCTGGGATAGCTGATATGTGGGTGACAAATGAGTAATCAGCTTTAGGCTTACACAGACATCCAGCCTCTTTCCATTTCGTGTCCTATGCCGTGAGAGTACAAATTGCTTTCAAAAATGTTTGTGAGATGCGATGGTTTAAATGTGCTGGGACGAAAGGTGGAAGCCAATCTTTCCCCAGTCCAAAGGGATGAAGTCTAAGCCTGCAGCACAGGGCTATAGGGATGTTCCCACCTACAGTACAGGTGGATTCTCTGCTGCCTTTTCTGGGATTTCTTTCAGCTTGAGCTGGGAAAGGGTTGGAGATCGTTGTTCAGTCTTAGCTGGTTCCCATCGTTCCTCTCATGGGCTCCCTAACTTTTACACTTTATGATTATCCTGATATAGATTTAAATGGAAAATATAGAATACCTGCCAACAACGCAGTGCCTGCCAGTGAAATAAAAAGCCACATTATCCTTTCAGAATATTATGAATGTGTACTGCTTTCCTTACTGCAGCCAACAGGGATGGGAATGGAGGTGCACAGGTAGGCAAGGCAGGGATGGAAAACAAGTGGGAAAAATATCACTTTGAGCTGAACAAAGTTATCCAGAGAGTATCAGTAGCAGAATTAAATCAGCAGCTTGGCTGACAGAGGGGAGGTAACATTCAGGTGAAGTTCTCCTTAGTCTGGCACAGGAAAACAAAACAAAAAGCCATAGGAAAAAAGCTCTCATACTAACTATAGCTTATAAAGCATTTGTATTTAATTTTATATTCATAGAAAATTCTTTTGAAGTGAAAGGAAATTAGCTCTGATAAGCTATGTTCTCCTTGAGACTCAAAATTAGCTGAACATCTCTAAACAAAGGGTACTACAACTCAGCAGTAGTTTAAATTGGAAAGAGATGAGGTCTGTTCTTGTGGCACAGGGATTACTGTTGGATTCAAACATATTTGTTTTGAAAGGTGTTTGACAAATATGTTGTACAGAAAGTTCTGTTATTATTTCTTGTTAAACACTTTAATCTGTCACAGTCACAGTACTGCCTCAGCTCTAAATTCTAACTGCTCATTTTTAAATAAGTAATTCCCTACATAGTTGATATGTGTTGAATAAGAAAAAAAAAAAAAAAAGACAAGACAACAAACAGTGAGTTCTGTTTAATGATAGGAGTGATCTGGGAGATGAAGGTGAACAAAAATTAGATTTGCCACTGGTTGCAAATGAAGAAAACATTAAAAATAATAGTGCAGACAGAGCAAGATCAAGAGAATAAAAATAATTTCCAGAACCCTACGACCGGCTTAGACAAATGAAAAATATTTCCTCAGGGAGGGAGAGATCTATATCCCACAGAAATGGGAAGATAAAACAAGCCCATGGTGAGACATGAGGTTGCTACAAGAGATGCCAATGAGAAAGGCCAGATCCTGGTGTCATGGGGCAGAAATGAAGTAGTTCATCTTTATAAGGCTTTGATAATAAACTATTTCTCTCAGGATGTTTTCTTAACTAGAATACAAGTTCAAAGAACAGTTCTCAGTAGGGTTGCTGGGGAGTGATTGATTCTTCAGGAGTGATTTATTGTTACTAAAACTTAGTTAAGGACAGACTAACAAGGACACGAGTCAATTGTGCAAATATTTAAGGGAGAAGACAGGAAGGTTCAAGAGGAATTATTTAGAACATTGAGCAAGAGCGTAAGTAGAAGTAATGAGAGCTAATTAAGGAGCAGAAATTGCAAGCCTCATATAATGAAATGCTTTCTTACACAGGGAGATGGCATGCTGTAGAATAATTGAAGGAAAAGTGCAGAGAGATTGTACAGTTGGAGAAATTAAAGATAGGCACATACAGACTTTTGTAACTAATTAAGAAATTGAGAAGAAAAATAGTGCAGAATGAAGACACAGATCACAATCTCACTGTTTCTTTACACATTTTTATATTCACTTACTATCTGGGCCCAGGCAAGGAGAGAAAAGAATTTGTATGTGGCAGAGAGATAGAAACAGAACAACAGCCTCTGCTTGTGTTTCTTTTCTCAAAGGCTAATTTATTTTCATGCCCTCTAACAGGCAGCAGTGCTCTTAATCCTGAGTGATTTCAAAAAGAAAGTGAAACGGGGATTTGTCTAAAGTATTTGTTCTCCTTTGTGTTTTATTCAAAAGAAGAAATTCTGGGATCTATGTTTCTAAGGGTCAAAACAAGATCATTCTTATCTCAGCCAGTGTCATAGACTTTGTGACTGAATGTTCATCTGAAAGTAACATGTTCCAAGCACAGCAGTAATACAAGGCTGAAAGCAGTGGAATTTAGTTTCCTTATGGGCTTGGTGGTGATTCTGAAATAAAAGCTTCTAAGACTTCTTTATGAAATCTACTCTCTGCATTCTTCACCCTGCACCAACATTGCTGATCCACAGGATAATAGAGCATGACTGAGCCTTGATTCTTGATTTCTCTCACCTATTAGAAAAAAACCCAAACCAGTGGAGTTAATTGTCTCAAAGATAGCAATGCAAACACATTGCCTTTTCTTTCAGGAAAAAAAAAAATCTATGTGATTCTCACTCAGCTCTTTCACTGGGAGTTGTACGTTTATTCCATACATTCCCACTTCTGTTTTATATTCTTTTTTTCAGCCTTGGTAACTTTTTTATGCCCTCATGGTGCCACGTGGAGCACACAGTGATCGAGTCCCAGGCATCAGTGAAGATCCTGTGGATGTACAGACTCTTCCCCATTCCATTCCATTCTATTATTTTATATATATATATATATATATATATATTTATATTTATATTTATATTTATATTTATATTTTATTGACATTATATCAAGTTGGGGTTGTGTCTCTCCTTATCTCTTTGTGGATCATCAGGACAATAAATTATTCTTTTTAAATGGGTCATCAGAGATACATTTCAGTGCATTTCTTCAACTTTCTGGTTTCAGAGCACCATAGAAATAAAGGCTTGAATAAAGGGAGAGAAACCCATGTGAGCTTCTGGGTATCCTAGGCCAGCTTTCATTTTATATAATTCATTTAAGCAGAGGTAGATGGGCTGTCCTCTATAAATGACTGAAGCAGATGAGAAGCATTTTGCATAATTCTTATAAAACTGGGTCTTTTGGGATCCAGTCCATTTTCCAGAACCATCTCCTTTAAAAAAATTAAAAAAACAAAACCAAAAATTTGTTTTTTTAAAATATTTAACAAATAATTCCTGCTCATTTTGAAAATCCCAGTATCTCTGTGCCTTGGGCTCAGTTTGAAACTGAGATGCGCTGGAATCACATTTCCATCTCATTGTGATGGATCACCTGCCTGACCACGGCTGTTTTGAACACCATGAATTATCTTGCCTAACCTCCAGTGGTCACCCCAGAATGGACCATTTTCCCTCCAGTTTCTGGTTCCATACACACATTTTGTCACTGGTGATGATACAAAGCAGCAGGATCAGCACAAACCAGCTGGGGCCAGGCACCAATGTGGGGGCAATTCAACCAAGCCAAGCCAGGAGATGTCCCCAATATGACAGAGTGAACCTCTTGCTGGTTTCCCCCTTGACAGGGCTACTTTTTCCCCATTTGACAGCCAGGACCCCTTGGAAATTGTTGGTTGACTTTTTAGAAATTTTGTGTCTCAGGACAGCTCTAACCCTATTTTTGCCAGCACAATTGTTCCCCCTCAGGAATGCTGCATAAGCAGCTGTTCCAGCCAGGCTGCTCCAGTCCTGGCCACTCTGCTACGGGCAGGTTGATGAGGATGCTGAAGGTATTGGACATAAGCTATATTTGGATATTCACATCAATAACGTGCATAGAGCATCTTTACATTTTTAGCATGGTAAATGACAAAGCCATCTGGAGGCTCGCTCCACAGACGCTGCCAGATTTCTGAAAGGTAGAAAATGCCTGCTCAAAAAAATGCTCTCCAGAATTTCCCTGACAGCAAAATATTTCTATTGTCCTGCATGAAGTTGAGATAAATGCAATTTCTTCTTTGGTTGCCTTGCCACTGACCTCCATGGCAGTGATCTCTGTCAGTGTGTCTTCTGTCTTCATGCACATACCCAGATAACCCAAAAAAAATTGGATCAGGAAATGTAACAAAAAAAGAAACTGCTGCTGAAGAGAAGCAGTTAAATATTTTCAAATTTTAGGTAAAAAAGGCAGTTGTTTGGGGGAAGAAAAATGCCATATTTCTGCAATCACTTTTGGCCAGTTGCCTTCCAGTTTTGTCTTGCCGATAGCAGACAGTGCAGGGTGTACCGTAGTGACAGAGTGGGTTATCTTCTTTTGTAATTATTATTGAATTACTGCGATTGGGATTTTATTTTCAATTTTCTTCGAAGCAATTTGGGTCTATTCTGCAAGAGGAAAATGAAAGTAGCAGGGTAGAAGAGAGGTGTTCATGCCTTGGTATATGCTCAAAGGAAGAAGAAGGAAGGGTCTTGGTACCACATTAATATTTGGGAAGCAACCATAACCACCCATTTTTCCTAAAGTTTATATATCCTGCTTTTGAAGGAGCCTCTTGCTTTGTAATACTAATTTCTCAGCTCTGCAAGCTTAGAAGTAGCCCAGAGGATGTTCTCTTTTTCCTGAGGCAGAGGCTGTATTTGCTAATTAAGCTGCAGCTTTGACAGACAGGGTTTAGCCTTCCTCTGCTCAGTTACACAGGGACTCAGAGGAAGTGAAAAGCAGCAGCAGTGATGGCTCTTCCACGTTCCTTACTGGTTTTAATTTAGTCTAGAGGCAGCCAGTAATTTACAGAGGTTGCTGCAGTGCAAGGATGATTTCTTCTGTGGATTTTTTTTCCTAATCCTCCTTTATTGGATAATAATCAAATCCAACTAATGTCTGTATATAATATATAGATATTTTGTCTTGTTGAAGGTTTTTTCCTAACCACTTACTATATTGATTTGCTTTCAAAAGGTGTATGAATATCTTGATATTAAAAATTAAGAAATATTTTGTAGTCCTTTCTTCGCTATGTAAATAAAGTCTTACAGCAGTGTATGTAAGAGAAGAACATAAGGATGGTAAAGGATAGGAAGACTAAGAGAACTACTGAACAAAGTGAATTATTTTTATTTGAGGACAGGAGCTGAAATGGGAGTCTTTCTAATGTCTGGATATATATATCCATATATATATATCTATCTTTATATAGATATATATTATTTCTTTTTCCATTGAAGAAAAGGAAGAGAGAAACTGAGATTTAAAAATGTCAAGGAAATTAATTTTTCAGGGAAGAAAAGTAGTTATTTATAGAGGAGGAAAGATGTCATTGGTTAATACAAGTTGATCATTTGTTTTTACTGTCAAAATTGTTGAAAATGAAAAATGGGAAAAAGAGAACAGCAGCTGGAACTATCAAATGTTCAGGAGCCACCAATCTCTAGGACAAAAGGTGATCTGCATGTCTAACACTAACAGAAACTGATGACATGATTTAAATTTGAGGCAAAAGTCTCCTAAAAAGAAAATTTTACGTTGCTTAGGAAGACGTGAGTTTTAAAAAGTTTTACAATAAATAATCCTTAAAATGCATATTTTAAAAATCATGTGAGTATGGCTCAATATTCATATTGGGTGCTAAATCACTTAATAGTTGAATATGTGGCAAATTTTTCAGTAGTTATGCCTATAGTAATGCTAACAAAGAATGCTTATGTTAGGAGAGCTGAGGATCATTAGTAATGATCATGGGAGAAAAGTCATTAGGATAAAATATTTCTTGTGGAAAAATTAATTGAATTTCATCCATTATATCCCAGCCACAGCTACTATTTTTAAAATTAAGTTATATAGGATGTAACCTATCTGTGTGGATTTCTGTAAGCAAATATCAACATTTTTTGGTTTTGGAAAATAAAACTGGAGTGGAAAATGGAACAGTCATAACAGATGCAGGCTCTGTATTTTAGGTTTTCAGTATTGAATTAGACATATGAAAAGAAGCAAATCCAGAGTATTATTTTCTCTCCCTCATTCTCCCTCATTCTTAAAGATTTTCAGCACCTTCTGCCTGACTTTAGAAGAAAATAATGTTTCCAAAGTAAATTCGTTTTTTCACATAAATACAGGCAATTGTAACTGAGTTCCTTAAAAAACATCTGTCATTATCAAGGTCAAGTAGGCTGGTCATTCTCTGAGAAGACAGTTCAATCATCACCTGGCTGTTGAAGAAAGAAAATACAGTCAGTTTCTAAATTCAATTTGAGCCAACTTCTAAATTCAGGTTTTTTTATTGGCAGATCAAAATCATCAGTTTTGTGGGAGTTTTGTCCCTAAGCATATCAAGAGAACCTATGGCATTTTTGGTGGGAGCTTGGTGTTACACCTTTACAGTCTTGCAGATTTTTATAGCTTGGATTTATTTGCAAACTAACACAATGAAAGTTTTAAGACAGTAATTTAAATTGGGAATAACTTCTCCTTAAGGAAGTAAAAGCCTTTATTTTTGGGTTAATGAAATTACTTCAGAATTAAACACAAATAGAATTCATTTTAAAACTTTAGGATTTTTCTGTTACCTTGATCACAAGTCCATTCAAGCCATAAAGGTTTTGTAAAGTGCAAAATTACTTTCCCAAGGTACCCTTTGATTTTCCATCTGCCCTGGACTATGGACAAAAATAATTGATTTTTTAAAAACTTTTAATAAGAGGGAATTTGCTGGATTTCAGAACTACTTATGAGTCTGCTAGAAATCTTACTCTGTTTCTGTCATGAACTATCAGAGCAGGTACTCTTTGCTGCAAAGAGAGAAGTTCCACCTGAATATGAGGAAGAATTTCTTTCCTGTGTGGGTGACCAGAGTCTGGAACAGATTGCCCAGAGAGGGTGTGGAGAATCCCTCACTGGAGATGTTCCAGAACCATCTGGATGCAATGCTGTGCCATATGCTCTGGGATGACCCTGCTGGAGCAGGGAAGTGGGGCCAGATGACCGCTGTGGGCCCTTCCAGCCTGACCCCATCTGGGATTCTGTGGTTTTGGTCAGGTATTCCTCATGTTAACCTAAATTTATAAATAAGCCAGGGCAGACTGAGTTAGAAGTGATCACTAAATGTGATACTGTAATATGACAGAAGTCATAATCCTTAGTAAGAAAAATATTTCTGATGTTTCCTCCATTTTTCCTTTATTCTCCATTCTCCTTTATTTATAACTCAGAAACCCTAGGAGAGGATTAGTTTGCCCAAAACTTGGGGGTTTTTTGCCTGCTATGTCTGTTGTCTTAATAAAGCAGTTTACTTCAAATTCCACCTACTCATGATTTTAAAAGAGATTTTTTGCCACGTTAATCCAAGCCTTGTTTTTGCACTATTACAGTCAAACTGCCACTATCACTCCTTGTTCCTGCTAGGAAGTGTCTAGCAAAGTACAACTCTTTCCATTGCAAGTCTTGCCTCAAGAAATCCTATGGTTAAACAGGCTTTTCACAAGAAAAGAAATTCAGCTCTTGTGCCAATCAAAAGAGAAACCGACATAAACTCATCATATGAGCTTTTTTGATTGTTTGGTGGCATAACAGTGCCTCTGCAGATGGAAAACTGGGACAATAGTGGGATTTGGAGCAGCCTGTTTGCCTTTCCTCAGCAAGAGAGGAGGAAGGGGGGAAATGTCACCTTTAAAGTGGGGGAGAAAAAAACCAATAATCAGAACTACAATGTCTACTTGGAATTCAGGTGGCTGGACATCAAATTACCTCTAACAGTCTGACTGCTGATTGCTACTATTCATGAAAAGGGGCTTTATTTTAGTTCTGAAATAATCCAGAGCAACAGCTCCCCCGTCGAGTTTTCCCGTCTGAATCTCTAAAATGTTCTCTTTTTTAATTTTCTCTCTTGACCCTCTCCTCCCACTCACCTCTTTGAACACAGATTTAAATACATTCAAAGAGATAGTGAGGAAGTAGTTTTCAGTCCATCTCATACAGCCAAAACACTGCTGCAAAGTGCCTCCCTTAAATTTTGGGAGGAATCAGCTGACAGAGGAAGGTTAGTTGGCTGAAGGCAAGGTAACATGAGAAAGAGCAGTTCAAAAGCACAGTGACAGTTTTACCTGACTCCTTTTCAGTTAATCACATCCACTTCTGGACACCCATGTCCTGTTAAACTACATTACCTTTGGAGCCTGTCACCTCAGCCTGGTTCCTTCCTTTGTCTGAAACAACTAAAATCAGTTGACCTTCAAGTTACAGGGATGTTTACCTATTCATTGAGAAGTGGAGATCTAGATTGCACTTAGGATCCTGGTTCCTTGGACTGGGACTTAGGGCTGCGTTTCATTCTCCCTCCTGATTTTTAAGAGATGCTCTGTTTACTGTTACTTGTAATCCTCAATTGAAGTTTTAGTACAGTCCTAAATCAACAGAGGTGGGTTTTCAAGTGGACAGTGTAAATTATAAATCCTGCATTAACAATGTGGCCACATTGGAAAATACCCTTTAGTTCCATTGCCCTTTAATGGCTCTCTTATGTTGGCTATTGAATCCCATCTATCTAAATCCCATGGGAATTTTAAATCAGATGTGCTTTGGGGAACTTAGCAATAGCAATATTAATCACTCCCATAGTGCTGACAATATGTAATGGTTTGAGTGGGGCATCCTTTGATGCTGTATGATGTTAATGGTAGCAAGAATCAGCTTTGCAGTAGACCACATCATTTGCCTTGAAGGATCACTTCAGATAACAAAAACCAGAGGTTTGTTGTGCAAGAACTGGTTGTTCACACACACAAGCACTGTTTTCCTTCCCAACAGAGAAATTATTTATTGCTAGGAGACAGCAGTTTCTTCTATCCCAGGGATATGATGTTGGTAATGCTGTAGAAAGCCCCACATTTCCAGACACATACTGTGAATAATCAAAATCTGAGAAATTTCTTCATCCTGAGCCAGGTGTAAAACTACAACAGGAGATAGAAATGCAAGTGCCTGTATAATCCTTTGGGTTCATTGGCTCCAAATGTTTTAAGTTCTCTTCTTTTTGCCTGTATTCTCATTTGCATCATGTCACTGCATTGCTTGGGTGCTGACAGGCAAACTTCCTGTCTAAAATGCTGATTATATGATCAAAATTACTGATATTTTGATACACTCCATTTTGTGCTTTCTGACTGTATACTGTGTAACCAACACAAGGGTTTGTATTTAATTATAAGCCAAGCATTAAGTGACACGTGCCTGCTCCGTAGTTTTTAATTTTTATGTTTCTTGTGTGTTCTTTTGAAGCCTCAAGTAATAGAATGTGTTTCCTGAGTAATTGTAATCTGCTTTAGGAATGACTTTACAGCTCCTCAGAAGTTATCAGAAAATTCTCCACCCACCAGCACTGGCTGGTGTTGATGACTGAGCCTGGTTAATAGATTGTCTCTGATCTCGAGTTGCTGCTGTATAAGATGGAATATCTGGAATATCATTCAGTAACCTGAACTGGAAAATTAGAGATTGCAGCTGTGTGATGGGCGAGATCAGAAAGGCTGCTGTAAGAATCCTGTTCTGCCCATATTGCTGCAGGAAATGCTCCTGGCTCTTCTATAGCAATATGTTTTACAAAACACCCTTAGAAACCATCGGTCTCCCCAATATCAGCACAGATACTTGGGGGTTAAAATCAGTAGGAGCTTGCCATCTAAAATCCAGTTCCTATGCCTTGCTCTGGAAAGTGGAAAGGCCAGACTTTGTATCAGATTAAGATGAGTTAGAGTAGATTGAGGCTTAAGGATTTTTTCCATCAGAATGAAAATATTAAAGACAGATAATTTTACCTTGTCTTTGTGTTATTTAATTTTTATTTTCCTGATTCCATTTTAAGCTGAATTCTACTAATGCTTGTTATTCCACTGGCGCTCCAGTGGAATACTGAATACTGAAAATGCAACATGTTTTTATGTCTGCTAAAAACACAGATTTCATTTGGTACTTTTTATTTGTTTTCTTTGCTAGAACATGGACACTCATATTTATGACCTTCTTGTTTTCCAGCACCTCCCAGATGGCTCTGCCCCAAGTGCACACGCTGAATTTTATCTTCTGCCAGATCCTTATGAGGTCAGTCGAAGGAAAACAAGAACAGCTCCAAGAGGCTCTGACCCTACTTACAATGAACTTGTGAGTACCATTCACTTTCTTCCACCCCTTCTTGTTTCATGGAATCATGGAAGGGGTCAGGCTGGAAGGGCCCACAGGGGTCATCTGGTGCCACCTCCCAGCTCCAGCAGGGCCATCCCAGAGCACGTGGCACAGGATTGTGTCCAGATGGTTCTGGGATATCACTGCTGAGGGATGCTCCACAGCCTCTCTGGGCAGTCTGCTCCAGTGCTCAATCACTGCACAAGGAAGTTCTTCCTCCCATTCAGGTGGAACTTCCTGGGTATCTGTTCCTCCTGTTGCCTCTTGTCCCATTTCTGGGCCTCACGGAGCAGATCCTGGTACATTCCCTGACCTCTTCCTGCAGATGCTGACAGACATGGATGAGGTCCCCTCTCAGCTGTCTCTTTTCCAGGGTGAGCCCAGCTCACTCAGAGTTTTCTCATGAGAGGGATGCCCCAGTCTCCTCACCATCTCCATAGCCCTTCACTGGACTCACTCCAGTGGTTCCCTGCTTTTCTTCATCTGCTGAGCTTGGAACTGAACACAGCACTCCAGATGTGCCTCACTAGGGCTGAGTAAAAAGGCAGGGTCACCTCCCTCAACCTCCTCTCAGTGCTTTTCTTGATGCACCCCAGGATCCCTTTTTGGCCATGAGGGCACACTGCAGGCTCATATTGTCCACCAGAACCCCCAGGTCCTTCTCTGCAGAGCTCCTTCCCAGCAGGTCACCTACAACCCACACAGGTGCAATTTGTTCTATTTGCTTTGCCCTCTCTTGAAACAAAACAACAATACAACATTTTTAGAGCCATTGCAATGAGGGTGACCAAGAAGAAGGAATGTACCATAAGGAGAACCACAAATGGTGATGACTGTCTGCTTTGCATCTTTCTCAGAAGTGAAACAGCGTCTTCTATGTCTCTCTGTTCAGGAAAACAGTTGGATTTTTCACAGTGCCCTGTCTTACCCCATAACCACAGTTACACGTTAGCCAAATGAGATCAAGCATCATTGCACCATAACCCAGCAGTTCTGAATGAAGATATGCACAGTAGCATGAAAAGTATTAATTGAATGGATGCTGTTATTCAAATTAACATTTGAAAATTGGCTGTCACTGTCCTAAATGATAACACAAGAATGAACAGCCAGGTTCTTTTCATGTTAAAATGCCATTAGTTCACAGCTATATATGATTCTTTCACACACCACTGAAGTGCTCATGCCTCTGGGGTGAAAGGAAACATTTGTATGGAGAAGCATTTATGGCAGAATGGGAAGTGGTATAAACTGTGTTCATTTGTAAGGGCAGATGAGATTGAAACAGTAGGTGGGATTGGAGATTATAATTATTACATGTAACAAATCTCCTAAAGATCTCAAAGCAATTTACAAATGCTCTTTCAGCAGGCTATAAAGTAGAAGGTGTGGAAAATATTACCACTCCACCCTGTTCCATAGATAAGATATGATGAAGGTTAGGTTAGTCAGCAGAGTCTCAGTGCTTATCTCTTCGTTTCTCAGTCCTGGAGTTGTAATATTTCTCTTTTCCCACATCTGTTAATTACAAAAGTTGCCTGCTTACACTGATGACTTCCAGCGTTCTGTAAGAAGGCTCCCTGAGTAGTATTGCTGCTCACAGCTGAGACAAATTTCCCTCCCTACAGTACTGCAGTGGAATAACAAGAAACTAGGCTTTATTTTTTCTGTTCTTTCCTTCTTTTTTCGCTATCAGAGTGGAATAAATCTAATTAATCTGTCTAAAGAAATTCCTTTACATTTGAAAGATATTTAAAGCAAACAAACATAATATGATTATATCATTACATTCATTGTAAGGTATCCAAAATGGACAACAGATAAGAGCCAGCCAGCAACACTGGAAGACAATTATCTTTCAAATTGCTCTTAGAAACCTTTGAATGCAAGGAAATCCAAAATCCCGTCTGCAGTTAGTCACTAGTCACTGGGAGGAGATTTAATTGTGGTTCACGAGTATTCCGCTGCTGTTAAAAGAAATCCCGTGAAAGCTTTAATGTCCTTAATCAAAACGGAGAGCCTTCTTCCCAGATGCTCAATCTTTTTCACTGGGAAGTGCTAATCACAGTGGGGACATATGGTTCCACTGAACTTGGCCCCTTCCAACCCGATGCCTGTGCTTTAGCAGCTCTGCTCCTCCATATGTGATGTCATTCTGGATGCATTTTTTTGTCCAAGGCTGGTAGACTGAGGCAGAAGCCGCCCCAGGGAAGCAAAACTACTAAAAATATAAGTCAGCTGTCTCTTAAGTTAGTTGCTGTCCAAAACACCGTGTACAGAAATGTAGTAGCCTTTTTTATGAGTTCATAAGTTTTTATTAAAGCCAAATGGCTGGAAGGAAGCTGTATATTAATTTCCTTCTTTGTTCCAGACTGAGAAAAATCTGAAATGTGCTTCTCTTGGGTATTTTTGATTCTAGTTTTGTACTTCTATTGCTTATGACTGCCTACAGCAAATTATCAACCTTGCAAAACTGCTTTTTATGTTTGATTTTTACTCGGGTGTGAGAGTGAAGATGTGAAAGTCCAGGAGGGCTGACAATAAAATGAGTTACAGCAAATGTTGTGGAGCTGCTTTTAGCAAACAAATCCTTCTTTTCTCTTGTGCCTGTGTTCGGATTTTGGAATTTGTGGCACTCATAGCAGTTAATGTTATATTGCATTAAGAAATGGTGGTAGAGAAGAGGAGAAGGAACACAGAAAAGTGGAATGCAGTGTAAAGAGAAAAGGAAGGCAGAGCAGCCCCAGCCAGTCTGATGAAAGGGGAGGAGGGGAACTGCACCAGGAGCCACGGCTGCTCCCTCCAGCACCATGCATCAAAACTGCCTTGGATTAATTACCAAATCTAGGAACTGTGCCATGGCTACCTATGGAGAAGCAACTGTCCCTCATTTGTGATTAAAATGTCATTAGACTCCTGTAGGTCAACAGTGTTTCTCTTTTTGCAGCCAGCAATAGTTGAATTCCAGCCCTAACTGTCCCACTGATTTGCTGCATGGCCACATATAACTCACCTCCATCGGATCTGTCTGTGTAAAAGGCAGGCAAATATTCTCACAGCACAATCATTTCAGGATTTAACTGTTCCCAAATTCTGGAACGTGTCATTTGTTTTATCCACACCCTTATTCAGCTTTCTCCAGACCTTTCTTCTGTCCCTACATCCTGATAATAATCCTTACTCCAGCTGAATTTGCAATACCATTTTAGAAACAGTTTACTGGGAGAATTTGAAAACCACCTACCCTGCACTGCAAAAGTCTGTCATTGCTCAAAGATGAAAGCCTATTTTTGGCCAAAGATTGAAAGTTGCTCATTACCCCAGTTCAGTTTCTTAACATTTACAGCTGATATGTGTAGGTTTTGGTGATTTAAAGCAACAGCTGGTACCTTTAATACATTGGCAAAGAAACAAGGCAGCTTTCTTTGATAGCATTAGCATCACCTCAGCATCAGATCACAGACTTACTCTAAATTATATTCTGCTTACTGTGCCTGTCCTTGCTTTTCAGATTTTCTTCATCATCTCACTTTTATTTTGGTGAGGAAAAGAGAAGCTGTGGAATCTGTAATTCATGGGCAATCTGGCAAATTAGGCACAGTAAACATGAAAACCAAAAAGCACCAGGTGCAAATTTCATGACAGCCATCCCAAGCTATTATTTCCAAAGGCTTCTAAATGGAAAAGGGAATTTTAACCCCCTGGTAAGACCTTTCTTGGTGTCCTGTTGGTGCTGTCTGTGAGGGTCACCTGATGTCCTGTCCATTCCATGAATGCAATTGCAAGTGGAAATACAGAGAGGGTTTATCAGTCCAGCCCACAGAGGTCCAAGCCAGAGGGGCTCAGTCTGCCTCTCCTTTTCCTCAGCAGTGCCATAGGTAACAGCCTGCATTCAGATTCCATGGAAAATCCAAGCAGGCAAATGACTTTAAGGCAGTTTCAGTTTTCCATTCTCCTGAAGTGAGAGAATGTCGCCACGTTTGCTTTTTAAATGGCATAGAGAGATTAAAATTTAAAGCATTTTTCCACTGCAAGTGAAATAGCAAAAACATTTCCAGCCATACAAATTTTAGATTAAATGAGCTTCTCTTAAGCAAACTTACCTTTCAGGCCCGCTCTGAGAGCATTTTCCTTCATATTTTTATCAGCCCACATGCAGTTTGCTCAACAGTTTTTGATTAATGCAGGGACTGAAGCATGGGAATTTGTTCTAAGTGCAATTTATTCTTGTTAGGCTATTGCTCCAGATTATTTGGGGTTTTTTTAAAATTCAGAAACTACACCATTATAATTTCATACTTTATCCCTGTGTGTTCTCACAATATTAAGGTAATTTAAAAGCTATTTTAAATCTATAGACATTAATAATTGTTTAAGACATGCTAAACTACCATCTCATTTATTTGGAGAAGTATCAACAGCACATCTGGAGTATCAGATATATCTAAATTTAGTAACTTCCATTTGCTCAACTGGGTCCAATCTTTCCCAGTTTTCACAGGGAAAATTATGAATACTGTTTTGTTTTTTTCCTCAAGCATTGTTCAAGACAGGTTTCAAATTTATTTTAAAATGGTAATCAGATTTCACGAGCTTAAGCTCGTGATTCTAAGGTAGAATCTCTTTATATAAACTAGATAAGGTCAAATGTATTTCTGAGGTAAATTCACTAAGTTAAGTGAATTTGGCTCATGGTTAATAGCTTACTATTCTGGATGGAAGTTTAAAGCAATTATCACAAAGTTGGATTAATCATCATCCTATTTGAAGTGCTTTGCCTGTCAAATAGATTAACAAACTTGTATTTTTTTTTTCTATTTCACTATATATTATTGCAGATGGTATATGACAGAGTCCCAGAGCTCCAAGGCCGTGTACTGAAGCTTGTTGTGAAAAGCAAAGGAACATTTGTGGGAGCTGTTAACATTCAACTGAGCAGTGTCCAGTTCAATGAAGAAAAGTGGTACTCCCTGGGAAACAGTGTAATTTAAATGCTCTCCGAGATGATTCAATTATTTGCCCACTCACTAATGTTTCTTTATCCCATTTCCCACGGTACATTTTGTCTCAGTTGCCCTTGAGAATAGGCAGTCATCTGCTGAGCACATATCCTAACATTTCATAATGCTGTTGTCTTAAATGTGCTACCATGTTCCTGCCACAGATTCCTGACAGCGTGAGTTTAAGGAATCACGTGCTAAGGACTTGTAGCAATATGCAGAAGTTCTTATGACAGCAATGAAGGGCTTGGTTTTGTTAATATTAAATAGTACAGTAAAAATACTAAATTCTCAGTGTGTGGGGCCGCATTCTTTGCCCATTAATTCCACTGATGGTGTTGAAACAATGCTGGTAATGATGTAATTTATCATCATTGCATGTGATGAGTTCACCAGAGGACCACGGGATGGTTCCCTGACAATACATTTCCCTACAGATGTCCAGCAAATTTCACATTAAATCTTATCCAATCAATACTTTGGGTTTTTTAAAGAATGTTAGAAGTTTTGATACAATGTCACATTTAATCCAGGACATTAATTTGTCAACAATATGTATCATTGTTTCTTTTATTCTGACATCCAAGAGGCAGATATAACTGGTCATTTGTGTGAAGAGAGGAGGGAGAAGCTGATGTTCATGAATAAAGAGATTATATTGAGTGTGAGCTTTCAGGGGGGATTTATTTAAGCTCATGATGCCACAGATATTTGTTCAGCAGTCTTCCCACATTGCAGTCCTATGCTGCATAAGGGGTTCAAGTCAATACATGCATTGAATAGACTTAGAGCTATAAATATATATTTATATATTAAATAATGAACATGAGTGGTTCCTTTAAGTTCACAGATGCTAATTATGATCATTTTCATGACCCTCCTCTAGACTCTCTCCAAAAGATCAACCTCTTTCTTGTGTTGGAGGCCCCAAAGCTAAATGCAACTTCCCAAGTGGGACCTCCTGAGAGCAGACTAGGAGGGTAAAATCACCTCCCTCAACGCTGATTTTGATAGCAGATGTGGGCTATGTTTCCACTTTTTCCATCAGTGGGAACTTCCCCAACCTGCCCTGACTTCCCAAGTGAGGGATCGCGGCTCAGGCCAGTTTCCTCAGGACCTGTGGATGTTTCTCATCACGTCCCATGGACCTGTGCACCTCAAGGCTCCTTAGGTTTTCTCAGACCCAGTCTTCTCCTACAGAAAAACAGCAGTAGGGCCAAGGACAGCAGCCCTTATTTGGGATACCCCCTCCATAATATTCCCTCTGGCTTCACAAAATCATTGTGAATGTGCCTCTCTGGGAATCAGGCCACTGGGGCTGTTGCAAAGCCACAGATGTTATTTTATTGGAGCAGGGGGCAATCCTCCAGAATTTTGCAGAACATCACCGATAATATGAAACATGAATAAAGAGTGATGCAGGTTCCAGCTTGGTGCCTTCTTTGGATATCAACGGAATGTTACGGTAACCTGTAAATATAATGACACCTTTATTAGTGTATTAACCACAAGCACAAATATTATGATGGAGTGTTTTTATGATCACCAATGCAAACAAGGCATAATTTATGATTCTGTAAGTAGCTCTTTAAAATAAAATGAAATTATACTAGAACTGAATATCATTTGTGCTGGTTTTTCTCATTTATATATATATATAGTATTTCAATTCTGGTATTTTTGGTGTCAGAGTGAAAAAGCCCAGTGTTTTGCAGGATGTGATATTTTTTCAAATGGAAGACTTTCAGCCCAGTGATATTTAAACATGGGCAAACTTACATTGTAACATCCCAGGTTATGTGCTGCACACATTGTTTTGAGAGCAAATGAAAGAACTTGTGAATCAGCAGTGATAGCACCTACAGAACGGTGCTGCAGCAGCCATGCACTGTGCAGCTGAGGCAGAAAAAAGTGAAGTGTAAGACTTCCTACCATGACTTCTTAAATGTTAATTTCATATGAGTAATTCACTTTATCAGAGATAAGTCATGCCATCATGAAACTACGTGTTCATCTGGTTGTTGAAGCATTTGGAAAAGCCATAGTTCTCAATTTCAAACATAATTCACTTACCTGCTTAGAAAACAAAACAACTTTTTCTTAAAAATCCCGGCCTGTACTGCTTTATATGACTAAATGTCCCTTATTTAATAACAAGTGACAATGTCACTTATGGTTAAAAAAAATTCTGTATTTTTTCTATGTATATATGTAAATAATTCCAGCTATTTAAGTAAGTCTGTTTTGTAGAAGTATCCATGTTCTGAACAGTAGTTTTCAAAATCCCTCTTTAGGTGTGTGTGGATGCCTGTGGAGTCTTTGGGAGCCACATTTACCTGGGTTTGGAATTTCTTGCTTCTTTCATACAGAATCATAGAATTGTTTAGATTGGAAAAGAGCTCTAAGATCATCAAGTCCAGCCTTTGACTGAACACCTCCTTGTGAACCAGGGCATGGCACTGAGTGCCACATCCAATTGTTTCTTGAGCACCTTCAGAGATGGTGGTTCCACCTCCTGTCTGAGCAGCTCTTTCTAACAATGGACAACCCTACCAGTGACAAAATTCTCCCTGATGTCCAACTGAACCTTCCCTGGCACAGCTTGAGCCATTTCCCCTTGTTCTGTCACACTACACATAAGTTCCTCTGGTATTTAAGGTTCAGATTCTAGGCAGCAAATATTAAAGCTGGTTGTAGGCAATTTACGTTTGAGATCAGTTTTTAAGGCATGCACACAATATGTGGAAGGCTTGGTTGATTTCCTATCCAAAGATACACTTCAAAGACTAAGACTAATTTCTGAAGACTTGTGTTCTAGCCCCTACCTACAGAAGATTCTACAAAGTTTCCTGAGAGAAGTAAAACTTCTTTTTTGTTATTGAAATTGCCCCAATTTGCATTAAATGATTAACTACTCTTGGATCCCATGATAATAGAGTTAAAAATTGAGTTCCTGTCCTGTATTAGTATTCACCATGGCAGATTCATTGGCACAGGGACTGTAAGAGAGGACTCCCCCCTCCTATTTGCCTTTAACCACCCAGGTAGAGAATTTTTCTCAATTTCAGCCCCTCTGAGTATAGCTACATAATCACTACATGGAAAATCAAATTCTGCTGCAGCTGGACAGCGAGCATTCCTCCCCAGTGGAGTCTACAGGTAGTTGGGAGTCTGCTGCTGGGGAAAGGAAGGCAG